>NC_137894.1:124178508-125378508 GCF_963455335.1 Martes martes | reverse complement strand
AATAACTCTGGGGTGGAACCTGAAAATTTGCATTTATAACAACTTCCCAGGTGATGCTGATGCTACTGGTCCTTGGTTCTATAATTGCATCTGCAAGTTCTCTATGCTGACATGTAAATCAACTGAGTAAAGGGTACTTCTCCTGGGCCTGGAAATTAAAATTAATTTAGACCACGAGGAATTCTCTTACCAAACACTCACCCACTCTAGGTTTCACTTTTCTCCTAATGATATTTGTTTCTCTCTGATTTGAATATCCTTCTCCTTAACAGGGAATACAACAGGAAAAAAAAAAAGTTCTTCCTTTCTTATAATCAGGCCATTTAAAATTTCCCCAGTGATGGGCCTCTTACTTCACTGACCTTCTTATAAGTGATACTTAGTTAAAATGCATTTAGTCATTTATCCAACAAGTATTTATTGTATACTTATATGCAAGCAGTGATTTGTATGTTATGAATACAGCAGTGAAGAGAATACACAAAAATCTCTGTCCTCATGAATCTTATCTCTAGATGTATTATATAGATAATATAAATAAATGTATTACTAAATAAAATTATTTATTGGGTCAAAAATAAATGTTAAGGGAAAAACACAGTAAGGTAAGGGAGATTGATAATGTCAAAGTGTCCAGGATTGACTATTTTTTATTGACTTAGTATTTTATCTCATTGTGGTTTCTTCTCTTAGAAATGGAAAGTGAGGAGTGAGACTTGCTTCCTCGCCTTGAGCTTTCGAGGAGATCTATTCCACTTACGTTTCAGTGAAGCTGGTTTCTAGAATCTGGTCCAGATCAACTAATTCCTTAATAGGATGATGTATTTGTATCCCAGGGCTACTGTAACAAATTACCACAAACTGGGCAGCTTAAAGTCATACAAATCTATTCTCATTCAGTTCTGAAGACTAGAGTCCAAAATCAAGGAGCCGATAGGCCTGGTTCCTTCTGGAGGTTCTGAGAGAAGAATCTGCTCCATACCTCTCTGCGGGCATCCAGTGGCTGCCAGCAATCCTTGACATTCCTCAACCTGTGGGCTCATCACACAAATCTCTACCCCCATTTTCCCATCTTCTTCTCTGGGTCTGTGTGTCTTTTCTTCTTTTTATAAGGCATTTGTTATTGGGCGGAGTGTCCACCTGGATAATAGTGAATGATCTCATTCAGAGACCTGTCACTTATTTACATCTGCAAAGATCCTTTTTCTGAATGGGGTCACAGTCACAGATTTCAGGTAGACATATCTTTTAGGAAGGACCCCCATTCAGCCCAGTAGATGAGATTGGAGAGTTTAATTATTGCAGTGATAGTTCCCTGCCTGCAGTAGTAGATACTGTAGTCAACAGTTACAGCTAATTTGAGGACAAAATTAAATTCAAGATTAGGTCTCTCCATCATAAAATTAGGCCAATTCCATACCAACCTATGATTCGACTCACCCGCTAAATGCTAGTCCAAAAGCTATTACTTATCTGTGAAGAGATAAGAACAGAAATGGATAGTAAGACTTCAGAAACTTCTATGGCGGTTTGACAATGTCTGTCGAAGTTAATAATAAAAAATGGGGGCTTATGTTTCATGTTTCTTTTTTTTTATTTTATAAGTGTTCATGTTTCTTTATTAAAACCCATTTTCTAACAAGATGGGATCGGGAGGAAGACAAACCATAAGTGACTCTTAATCTCACAAAACAAACAGGGTTGCTGGGGGGGAGGGTGGGGTTATGGACATTGGGGAGGGTATGTGCTATGGTGAGTGCTGTGAAGTGTGTAAACCTGGCGATTCACAGACCTGTATCCCTGGGGATAAAAATACATTATATGTTTATAAAAAAATAAAAAGAAATTAAATTAAAAAAAACATTTTCTGGTAATTAATTGTTACTGTATTTTTACGAATATTGACTGGTGATTAATTAAAAAAACATGGATTATTTGAGAAGCACTGGTAGAGGATGCTATCATTAACATAATTTATAGAAAGCAATATCTTTCCATAATTATGTCTGTCCACAGGACTGAAAACATTTCAGTGCCAGGAATGGGGGGGTTATGTGTTACTGACAATGTGCCTTATATCACAAAGAACAGTATCTAATTGTTCCCTTGGGGTATCTCAGAATCTAGCTTTATTTTTGTTACTATTATTGTCTCCACTCATCCAAGGCAGCTGTGGTAAACCTCTACAGATCAGGAGAATTGAATCAAGCTCTGGCTCACTAGTAGCCATTCTCATGATTATAGACAGCTTTCTTTGCCTCTCTAGTCAAGTTTTCTCACCTGTAAAATCTATTTCTTTTTGCTTTGATATTCCATTCAGCACCACTTCCACCACAATCAAAAATAAAGTGTAAGCCAAAACAGGGACTATCTCACCTAGGGATTAGCTAGAGAAATGGGCATTGTTTTTCACAAAAGTTTTCGTACGTACAGCAGAGTTGAACGAAGTTTGCACTTGGAAAGTTCTAGAACCAGTTCCAATGTGGGAAGTGAAGGAGAAGTTCCTCACACATTCACACAAGCAATGCTCCAACACCAGCTGGCTGTCTTATGATTCAGTCCAATTTTGACACTCTCCACCCAGAGGAAGCACCACATCCCACAAAGTAAATGTCTCAGCCCTACAGGACTGGCCTCTGCTTCCGATGCCAAACACAAGCCCATGTTGTTGCCTGGATGACTTTCTATCAGAGGTCTCCACAACTCCCTTCCCGAGTTGTATTAATTTGCTAGAGTGTCTCACAGAACTCAGGAAGCCCATTTACTTCCTAGATTATCAATTTATTAGAAAGGTTGTTAAAGGGCAAGAGGAAGAGTTATATCGGGTGGGGTCCCAAACAAAGTTGTTTCTCCTCATGGAGTTTGGGGCTTGGCACTATGGCACATGAAAGGGTTCTGGTTCCCCAACCTGGAAGCTCTCTAAACCCCCCTCCTTTTGGGTTTCTATGGAGGCTTCATTACATACATACAATGATTGTTTAAATCATTGGCCACATGTGACTGATTCAATCTCAAGACCCTCTCCCCTCTCAGGAAACCAAGGAGTGAGATTGAAAGTTCCTACTCTGTATTCAAGGTTGGGTCCCTATCAACCATCCTTAGGTGCTCTCTAAAATCACCTCATTATCATAAACTCGGTGGTGGAGAAAGAGAGCTCATTATAAATAACAAGACACACATTTCACCTTTATGGTTCTGAAGTGATTTCAGGAACTGAGCACAAGAGACCAAATATTATAACAGGTGCTTTCATTGCTCTTTTCATTGAGAAAATTCCAAGGCTTTTGGAAGCTATAAGCTAGGAGCTGTGGACCAGACCAAATATATATGAAAAATACAACTTATTCACATGAATGGCCAAATACCTATCTTATAAATCACAATATTGCGGCAATGAATACCCATATAAACATAACTTAGATTTTACCATTACCATTTTCTTGTACATTACCACTGTCTAATTCCCTTCATAATTATGAATCCATATATTTTCCCCTTCTTGGTTGGATTTTTTTCTACATTTCCAAAGAAATGGCAGACATCAGTGCACTTCCACTTAAATACTTGAACAAACTTATCATTAACCAGAGCTCAATATTGGAATACCTTTCTTTTGATATAAAGTTTATATATGAAGATACGAACAAATCTTAAGGATATATATTTGCTGAGATTTGACAAATGCATAAGCTTATGTAATCCAAACCCTACCAAGGGTTTTCAACATTCCCATCAATTCAGAGACAACCTAGTCATGATTTTTCTACCCTAGATTAGATTTTTCTATTTTAGAACTTCATACACATGAAATGTTATGAGATGTTCTTTTTTTATGTAAAGCTTTTTTTACTCAGCATGGTGGCTCTGAGATTCATCTATGCTATTGTATATATTAACTTTCCATTTTGCTGAGTAGTATTCCATTTTATGACCGTGGATGAGTATACCACAATTTTTTAATTTTTTTATTTTTTTAAAGATTTATTTATTTATTTATTTGAGAGAGAGAGAGAGAGAGTGCATGAGAGGAGAGAGGACCATACCACAATTTTGTATTCATTCTTCTATTGATGGAAACTTCAACTCTTTCCAGGTTTAGGCCACTATGAATAAAATGCCCATGAACATTTTTATATAAATCTCTCTGTGGACAAATGTTCTTACTTTTCTTGATTATTTTGTGTTTCTCTGTTTATGTCTGTAGTCTCTTTTGAATTAATTTTTGTGTTTGGTACAAAGTAAGGGTAGAGATTCATTCTTTACATACAGATATCTAGTTTCACAACACTAATTTTTGAGTTTACCTTTTCCCTTCCTTCCTCCATTGAATTATCCTGATATCATGTTTAAAATTTAATTGACCATATACATGTGTTTCTTTATAGGTTTTCTATTCTATTCCAGTGATTTATATGACTGTTCTTACACCAAAACCACACTGTCTTTGATTACTATAGTTTTATAGTAACTCCTATACCTTTGTTCTTGTTTCAAAATGTTCCTTTTACTTTTCTAGATCCTCTACCTTTCTGTATACATTTTATAATTGGATGATCAATTCCCACCCAAAAAACCTCTCAAGATTCTGATTGGAATTGCGGTCAATCTATAGGTATTTGGGGGAGAAACGATGTCTTTATTAACATTAAGTTTCCATTTTGCAATTAAGGTCATTCAATGATTGTTAAATTTCTAATATTGTGTTTTTTCAATTCTAGACTTTTCATTTGATTCTTTCCATGAAGTTTTATTTTTGCTCTTTTTTTTTTCATTCACTATGAGCATACTGCCCTTTATTTTATTGAGCACAGCTTTAAGGAATGTTTTAAAATAGTGTCAGCTACTTCTAATATCTATGTCAATCATCTTGGGGTTATACATTCACACTTTCTGGTATCTTCTTATGCCAAGTAGTTTTGGATGTTATCCCACATGTTCTGTAAGTTAAATTGTAGATGCTGGATTTATGTTCCTCTAAAATGAGTTGATGAAAAGATGTTCATCATCATTATTCAAATCAAAACCACATTGAGATACCACCTTACACCAGTTAGAATGGCCAAAGTTAACAAGACAATAAACAACAAGTGTTGGAGAGGATGTGGAAAAAGGCGAACCCTCTTACACTGTGGTGGGAATGCAAGTTGGTGTAGCCACTTTGGAAAACAGTGTGGAGATTCCTTAAGAAATTAAAAATAGATCTACTCTATGACCCTGCAATTGCACTACTGGGTATTTACCCCAAAGATACAGATGTAGTGAAAAGAAGGGCCATCTGTACCCCAATGTTCATAGCAGTAATGGCCACAATTGCCAAACTGTGGAAAGAGCCAAGTTGCCCTTCTACAGACAAATGGATAAAGAAGATACAGTCTATATATACAATAGAATATTATGCCTCCATCAGAAAGGATGAATACCTAACTTTTGTATCAACATGGAGGGGACTAGAGGAGATTATCTTGAGTGAAATAACTCAAGCAGAGAGAGTCAATAATCATATGGTTTCACTTACTTGTGGAGCATAAGGGATAACATGGAGGAAATTAGGAGAAGGAAAGGAAAAGTGAACTGGGGGAAATCAGAGGGCGAGACGAAGCATGAGAGGCTGTGGACTCTGAGAAACAAACTGAGGGTTTTGGAGGGGAGGGAAGTAGGGGGTTAGGTGATCCTTAATACCCACCACTGATCCCAGTGGTGGGTATTAAGGAGGGCACCTATTGCATGGAGCACTGGGTGTGGTGAATAAACAATGAATCTTGGAACACTGAAAAAAACAAAACAATGGGGCGCCTGGGTGGTTCAGTGGGTTAAGCCTCTGCCTTGGGCTCGGGTCACGATCCCAGGGTCCCGGGATCAAGCCCCACATCGGGCTCTCTGCTCAGCGGGGAGCCTGCTTCCTCCTCTCTCTCTGCCTGCCTCTCTGCCTACTTGTGATCTCTGTCTGTCAAATAAATAAATAAAATCTTTAAAAAAAATAAAATAAAATAGACAAAAAATAAAATAAAATGATGTGATAGTTTGTTTTGTTTTTACGGGGAACAAACTTTGTTAGATTACAAAAACTGTCCTTTGGATGCCAATTCAAATTTAGGTCAATTCTTTTATTCTTGATTTTCTTGGAGTCTGGCTCGCACATGCATTGTTTAAGTATTTAGGAGATCTTCAGGCAAAGTTTATGTACAGAATGGGACAGCTCCTCCTCTCTGGTGCTCCTCCTTCTGGGACTCTCCCTCTTCCTTTGCTTTTTTGAAGTTGTCTCCAATTCTGTCTTCTGGCTTTTAATCCAGAAAGACTGTGGGTTTTCTGTTAGACTTTCACCTTCCCTAAGGTAAAAACTGCTAAAAAGCAAGAAAAAGAAGCAGGAAGAAGAGGAGGAGGAGGAAGAAAAAAAGGAGGAGATGGAAAAGAGAGAGGAGGTGGAGAAGGAGTACAGGGTTGAAATATATTCAGCACCTTTGTTTCTCCCAAGTGTCAGCTTCCCTTCAGAATCAGTTTATGTTAATTCTCTAGTGCTTTCAGGTAATTTGTTTTGTCCAGAGTTTATACTTGCTGTCTGTGGGAGATCACATAGGTAGGAGCCTATGTGGCCTTACCAGAAACAATGAAAAACAGAACATTTAAAAGATGCTTGTAATTAGAGCCTATTGATAAAAAAAAAGAGCTGCATTTCTCTTAAAGAAAAAATGCTCAGGAAACACTTTAATGGTCCTTTTGTTTATATAAATATTAAGCCCAGGGCTAGAAGGGTAAGAGATATTACAAACAAATGGGCTTTGAAAATTGATGTGCATAATAAAATATAGAAACATATAGGAAGATGGTTCCCTAGGGATGAACAGGGGTGGTTCTGAAATAAAGTATAGGGAAGAAGGGTGATTCCCTGAGTACCAGCAGAACTTGGCTGGAGTCAGGGTACTAAGAGATGAAACAGCTAAGAAAATAAAAGAACACCCCATATAGAAGAAATTTAGTCATAACTGTCTGATATTCAAGTTTAAGCTGAATCTCTGTCTTTAAGCCTTCTTTTTAACCCAAACCAATAGTATATCCTACTAATTGTAAAAGAAAAAAAATGGGAACATATTTTCCTCTTCACCTGATTATTTTCATGTATTGATTACATACTATTTCTCTAGAAGGTATATTATTTGAAAAAATCATCACAAAATTAACTCAAGGACAACAGCCTCCTAGAAAGATTAATGACATATAATTTACCTTTATGAAAGAAGCAAGCATCCAATAAATTAGAAAACGCATACCATCACCCAAGTAAATTGTTAAATACCCCAAGTGCTTCCCTTATTGAGTATTTGACAAATGGATTTCACATCCATTCAATTACATCAGTGCTATTTTCATGTCACTTGCTCTATTGTTTGCATAAATGTATGTCTTTTCACTAAGGATGTTATGTGTACTTAAGTCCATTCACTCTGTGTCAGGGAGGGATAGTCAGCAAGGATAATCATGTGTTACAGGTACTACTACTCAGATTCTGAGATATCAGTGACAGTCTTATTTGATCTGCATGGGGTGCCAATAGTTTAAACACTTTTGTACAAGAGATTCCTTTATAATTTTCTACACAATCCATGATTCTACATTCAGTCCATGATTCTACATTCTACATTCTACATTCAGAAATATATACATATATATACACATATATATACATATACATACATATATACACACATACATACATATATACACACATACATACATATATAAATATTTTTGTGCAAGAGATTCCTTTATAATTTTCTACACAATCCATGATTCTACATTCAGTCCATGATTCTACATTCTACATTCAGAAATATATATATATACACATATATACATATACATATATATACATATATATACATATACATATATATACACACACATACATATATATAAATATTTTTGTGCAAGAGATTCCTTTATAATTTTCTACACAATCCATGATTCTACATTCAGTCCATGATTCTACATTCTACATTCAGAAATATATATATATATATACACATATATATATATATATTTTTTTTTTTTTTCCAAAGCAACCATTTTCTTTCTCATTTAAGTAGGAAAGAAAAAGGAGCAGTAATTGACCAGCAGAATTTCTGCTCTGGTAAGAACAACAACTGGGTTGAAAGAATTTCATCTAAACACAAAATCTCTGTGTTTTGGTTACTCTAGTACTGTATTCATAGCTAAGTACACAATATTTGTTTTAAAAACCATAAAAATGATTTGCAAGGCCTACACCAAGATATTTGTTTTTATGTCCTCCCTGCCCCAACTTCCATTCTTCTTCTAATACCTATACCTTTCTAGTCCTTTGATAAACCTTTATTAACTTCCTAGGGCTTAAAACAACTGAAATGTACTATCTCACAGTTTCAGAGGTCAGAAATCCAAAATCAAAGTGTCAACAGGGCCATGTTCCTTCTGAAACCTAAAGAGAAGAATCCTTTTTTTTTTTTTTTTTTAACCTCTTCTTATCTTCTGGTGGTTTACTGCAATTTCCAGTGTTTCATAGCTTGTAGCTGCAAAATTCCAATCACTGCCTCCATTACATTGTCTTGGTATAAGGACACCAGCCATGTTTGATTAAAGACCCACCCTAGGGATGCCTGGGTGGCTCAGTTGGTAAAGCGGCTGCCTTCGGCTCAGGTCATGATCCCAGCGTCCTGGGATCGAGTCCCACATCGGGCTCCTTGCTCGGCGGGGAGCCTGCTTCTCCCTCTGCCTCTGCCTGCCACTCTGTCTGCCTGTGCTTGCTCACTCTCTCTCTAACAAATAAATAAATTTAAATTAAAAAAAAAAAGACTCACCCTATTTTAGTATAATCTCATCTTAATTAATTATATCTACAATCACTGTATTTCCAGATAAGACCATATTTGGGGATCCAGGGGGTTAGGATTTCAATCTATCTTTTTGAGAGGAACAGCACAACTCATAAAACCACCATTTTAGTCTTCTGGATGGATCTGATGCTACATTTGGCTCAAGAGGTGGGCATGGGGTTCAGGTCTATTCAATCAGAACATAGTCCTCTGCCCAAGCTGCTTCCTTTCTGGTCTGTGCGTATGTATGAATCAGAGTGAACAAAATATAATGGGAATTTTGCTGGGATTTCAAAGGACAAGACACTCTTAATTTCATTTGATGTTGGGGTATATAAAACCTGGCTTCACTACTAGCAGTTCTTATGAATGGATACTGATGTGTAGAGAATATGAAAGAGAGAGGGAGATAGAGGAGGGTAGGAAGAGGAAGAGGAAGAGGGGGTTTTCCAGAAAAAGAAAAGCAAGAAATTGGGTCATGCAACTATGAAGGTTGAGAAGTTCCAAGATCTGCAGTCAGCAAGCTGGAGACTCAAGAGAGTCGGTGATATACTTCCCATATGAATATGAACACCTGCAAAATGGGAGAACTGATGATATAAGTTCCAGTCCAGATGCTGGCAGGCTTTAGACCCAAGAAGATTCCATTTTCAAGTTCCTGTCAGAAGGCAGGGAAAGACTGATATTACAGATCAAATAGCTTTTATGTGTCATTCAGGCCTTCAACTGATTGCATAAGTTCCACCCACATTCAAGAGAGCAATCTGCTTCACTCAAACTACTTATTCAAAAGTTAATCTCATTCAAAACATCCTCACAGAAACACCTGAAATAATATTTGCCCAAATATTTGGGTACCCTGTGACCCTGTCAAACCAATACATAAAATTAATCATCGTAGAAGTGGAGAGACCAGTTTCTTTGCCGTAGCCTGAGCTCCAAAATTCACCCAGGCATCTGTGAAGATCCACCCTTGGGCTTTTCAAGATATGACCAATATATTCCCCTATTTATTAAGTCATTTCAGGTGTCTTCTCTAATTTAAATATGATTGTTATATTCATAATATCCTAGGACCCATCATCTCTAAGTGGAAATCATTGCAAATACCATAGCTGAGATTACATTCTTCATCTGTCATCATCTTCACACCTTTGGGACCCACCTTATCTCTATGCTCCACTAGGCTCTGGGCCAAAAACTAGCACCATAGTCACCTATTCCTTAAACAACAGAAATAACATGCTATTGGGTTACTTTTCACCTCACTAAGGAAAGAAACTCCTTCTTTGGGCTAGAATATGCTTTCTACTTATGCTTTTTCAGGATCTTTCTATTATTCATACTTGTATCTCCAGACCAAAATATCTCATTGAAATATTAAAAACACAATCAGCTAATAGTCCAGGAGAGCAGATAACTTTATGTCTTAGCATAGTGATTAGAGGATTTATGCAGCCCAAGCAGAGATTCTAAATTCTCCACAATTTCATGCAGTCTATAAGTTGACATTTTTTGAGCCCTTGAGATGTCTGCATTTATGACTCTATAGAGAGAACTCAATCAACCAAGCAATACAATCAGTCTGTTTTCTTTAACACTTGCTTTCTGTGAAGTTTTTTGATTGCAATGACACACAAACATAAAGAAAAAAATTGCTCTCCACAAGACAGAAACTATACCAACTCAGGGAGAAAATAAATCACCTAAAGGAAGTAAGAGTGCCAAGTTGTTGCTAAAAAGATTTCATTTTACTCAGTTGATACCTAAAAATTTTCCCCACCCTGTTTGACTTCATTTGGGGTCCTGAAGAATGAGGTTGAACTCCTACATTATGTGTTCACGGGCCAGCCAGACATATGAAGATATTTCTGGAAAGTTCTTATAAGTTGAATCATGTCCAAGGTTTGCTAGAGGAAATTGTTATCTAAAGGTATTATATAAGAAAACTTTTTAAAAGCAAGTCATCTATTTGGTAAAATAAAATGTCCTCAGACTTTACGTTTATATTTAAATTTTTTTTTCTTATTTTGGACTTGCCTTAAGTAAGTCTAGACTTCTCTTTTATGAAATCCACCACAAACCAAATGAAACAGCTTTCAGATTACTCTAAAGCAAGTAAGAACAGAGGAGGTTGTACCTAGTTATCTGAGAATAGCAACAATTCTAGAACAGAAAAGCGACCACTTTCTGGAAGTTAGGACATGTGGAGAAGTGAATCCGAGGTGATATATGGAAAGATAGACTATGGGGGGTTGGGCCGGGTCCCAGCAAGTGGTAGAGGAGTGGAGTACAAAATCAGAACTTTTAGAAGTCTGCTCCACTGAGGGACAACACTCCAGAGGCTAAGCGGGGAGGGGGGGGGTAGTCCTCATGGGGACAGTGTGGTCTCAGGACCCTCGGGGTCACAGAAAGACCAGGGGTGCCTGAGTGTGGCCAAGCTCCCAAGTATCTGAACGGGGAAGCCAGCTGTAAAGACTGAGTTGAAGAGGGAGCTCTCAGCTTGGGGTTACTATAAACCATGATTCCCCAGCAGATTTGGGCCACTACTCTCTGAGCAGGGACCCCACAAGTGGCAGATCTGAAGAAACTCACCTTCTTCCTCCAGGAGGAGTGGCACGGGAGGGCGTGGCAGGAATCTGCTGGGTTTGGAGACTCCAAACAGGGCCATGCACCAGAGATAGAAATGCTTGGTTATAGGCCAGGTGAGCTTGGAGTGAGACCAGAGACCAGAGAGATGGGAGGGATTGACTGCTTTTCTCTGATGGCATGCTGAGGAGTGGGAGCCCGAGCTTGCCTCATCTCCAGCACCGGGGATTGGGAGGCTGCCATCTTCATTCCCATCCTCCAAAGTTGTATGAAAAGTGTTCAGGGTACAAAAGCTACCAAAAGCAAAAGGGAGCAGATTACTTAGCCTGGCCCCTGGCAAGGGTGGTGCAAGTCTGCCTCAGGCAAAGACATTTGAGAATCACCACAACAGGACTCTCCCCCAGAAGATAAACAAGAACATCCAGCCAAGACCAAGTTCAAAGATCAATGAGAGCTGCAAAACTTCAGAGCTAGGGGAAAATAGCACATAGAATTCATGGCTTTTTCCCCATAATTCTTTTGTCTTTAAAGTTAAATTTTTTTAATTTTATTTTTTTCTTATTCTATTTTTAAAAATTTTTCCACTTTTCTATTTTAACCTTTTAAACTATTTATCTTATCAATACCTCTTAAAAATATATTTTTAATTTTCATTGTTAAATTCTGTCCCTTTGTTGTATTTAACCTATTTTTAATATACATATAAGTTTTTCTTTCTTTAAAATTTTGGGATACAGTTTCTTCTAACAGATCAAAATGTACCCAAATCTAGCATATGGCTTTGTTCTAGTCTCCAGCATGATCACATTCTCTCCTTTTTTCTTTTTTCAACCAAATTCTTATCAATTCCTTTTTAAAAATCTTTTTTAATTTTCATCTTTACAGTCATATTCCATCCCTCCATCAAATTTACCCTTACTTTTGTATATATATAAGTTTTCTTTCTTTAAAATTTTGGGAGGAGGTTTCTTCTAACAGACAAAAATACACCCAAAATTAAGCGTGTGGCTCTGTTCTATTCACCAGTCTAATATATATAGAGAGATAGATAGATAGATAGATAGATATAGATATAGATTTTTTTTTCTTCACCCCAGTTTCGGGTCTCTTCTGATTTTGTTAGTGTATAAGTTTCTGGGGTCATTGCTACCCTTTTAGTATTTCATTCTCTCATTCACCTATTGTTCTCTGGATAAAATGACAAGGTGGAAAACTTACCTCAAAAAAAGGAACAAGAGGTAATACCGACAGCTAGGGACCTAATCAATATGGACATTTAGTAAGATGTCAGAACTAGAGTTCAGAATGATTACCAAGATGCTAGGTGGGCTTGAAAAAACCATAGAAGATACTAGGGAATCCCTTTCTGGAGAAATAAAATCCATTTCTGGAGAAATAAAATAACTAAAATCTAACCAAGTTGAAATTAAAAAAAAAAAACCTATTAATGAGGTGCAATCAAAAATGGCTCTTACTCTAGGGTAAATGAGGCAGAAGAGAGAATTAGTGGTATAGAAGACCAAATAATGGAGAATAAAGAAGCTGAGAAAAAGAGAGATAAATAACTATTGGACCACAAGGGGAGAATTTGAAAGATAAGTGATACCATAAGATGCAACAGTATTAGAATAATTGGGATCCCAGAAGAAGAAAAAAGAAAGAGAGGGGCAGAAGGTATATTGGAGCAAATTATAGTAGAGAATTTCCCTAATATGGAAAAGGGAACAAGCATCAAAATCCAGGAGGCACAGAGAATCCTCCTCAAAATCCATAAAAATAGGTCAACACCCAGTCATCTAAAAGTAAAACTTACAAGTCTCAGTGACAAAGAGAAATTCCCGAAAGCAGCTCTAGACAAGAGGTCTCTAACATACAATGGTAGAAATATTAGATTGGTAGCAGACCTATCCACAGAGACCTGGCAGGCCAGAAAGAACTGGTATGATATATTCAGAGCACTAAACAAGAAAAATATGCAGCCAAGAATACCATATCCAGCTAGGCTGTCATTGAAAATAGAAGGAAAGATAAAAAAGCATCCAAGAAAACAAAATCTAAAATAATTTGCAAACACCAAACCAGCCCTATAGGAAATATTGAAAGGGGTCCTCTAAGCGAAGAGAAAACCCAAAAGTAAAAGACTAGAAAGGAACAGAGACAATATATGGTAATAGTCACCTTACAGGCAATACAATGACACTAAATTCATTTCTTTCAATAGTTACCCTGAATGTAAATGGGCTCAATGCCCCAGTCAAAGACACAGGGTATCAGAATGGATTAAAAAAACAAGACCCGTCTGTCAAATTAATAAATAAAAAAAATCTAAAAAAAAAACAAAAACAAAAACAAACAAACAAACAAAAAACAAGACCCATTGATATGTTGTCTGCAAGAAACTCATTTTAGACCCAAAGACACCTCCAGATTTAAAGTGAGGGGGTGGAAAACAATTTACCATGCTAATGGACATCAGAAGAAATCTGTGATGGCAATCCTTATAGCAGATAAATTAGATTTTAAGCCAAATACTATAATAAGAGATGAGGAAGGACACTATATCATACTTAAAGTGTCTGTCCAACAAGACAATCTAACAATTTTAAATATCTATGCCCTTAACATGGGAGCAGCCAATTATATAAACCAATGAATAACAAAATCAAAGAAACACATCAACAATAATACAATAATAGTAGAAAATTTTAACACCACCCCCCATTGAAATGAGAATCATCTAAACAAAAGATCAACAAGGAAATAAAGGTTATAAATGACACACTGGACCAGATGGACATCACAGATATATTCAGAACATTCTATCCCAAAGCAACAGAATACACATTCTTCTCTAGTGCACATGGAACATTCTCCAGAATAGATCACATCCTGTGTCATAAATCAGGTCTCAACTGGTACCAAAAGATAGGGATCATTCAATGCATATTTTCAGGCCACAATGCTTTGAAACTAGAACTTAACCACAAGACAAAAGTTGGAAAGAAGTCAAATACATGGAGACTAAAGAGTATCCTACTAAGGAATGAATGGGCCAACCAGGAAATTAAAGAAGAATTGAAAAAAATCATGGAAACAAATGAAAATGAATACTCAACTGTTCAAAATCTGTGTGACACAGCAAGGGTGGTCCTGAGAGAAAAGTATATAGCAATACAAGTCTTTCTCAAGAAACAAGAAAAGTCTCAAGTACACAACCAAGGCCTACACCTAAAGAAGCTGGAAAAAGAACAGCAAAAGCCTAAATCCAGCAGGAGAAGAGAAATAATAAAGATCAGAGCATAAATCAATGAAATACAAACCAAAAGAACAGCAGAACAGATCAACAAAACTAGGAGATGGTTCTTTGAAAGAATTATTAAGACTGATAAATCCCTGGCCAACTTAACAAAAGGAAAAGGGAAATGACCCATGAATGAAATGAAAGAGGAGAGATCACAACCAATACCACAGAGATAAAAACAATTATAAGAACATATTATGAGCAACTATACACCAGGAAATTTGACAATCTGGAAGAAATGAATGCATTCCTAGAGACATATAAACTACCAAATCTGAACCAGGAAGACAGAAAACCTAAACAGACCATAGCCAGTTAATGAGATTGAAGCTGTTATAAAAAAATCTCCCAAAAAACAAGAGCCCAGGGCCAGATGGCTTCCTAGGGCAATTCTACCAAACATTTAAAGAAGAATTAATACCTATTCTCCTGAAACTGCTCCAAAACATAGAACTGGAAGAAAAATTTCCAAACTCATTTTGAGACCAGCATCAGCTCCATCCCAAAACCAGACAAAGACCCCATCAAAAAGGAGAATCACAGACAAATATCCCTGATGAACATGGATGCAAAAATTCTCACCAAAATACTCGCCAATAGGATCCAACAGTACATTAAAAGGATCATTCCATGACCAAGTGACCAAGTAGGATTTATTCCAGGGCTACAAAGTTGGTTCAACATCTGCAAATCAATCAATGTGATACAATACATTAATAAAAGAAGGAACAAGAACCATATGATACTTTCAATAGATGCTGAAAAAGCGTTTGACAAAGTACAGCATCATTTCTTGATCAAAACTCTTCACAGCATAGGGATAGAGGGTACATACCTCAATATCATCACAGTCATCTATGAAAAACCCACAGCGATTATCATTCTCAATGGGGAAAAACTGAGAGCTTTTCCCCTAAGGTCAGGAACATGGCAGAGATGTCCACTACCACATCTCTGTGATATTGCTATTCAACATAGTACTAGAAGTCCTAGCCTCAGCAATCAGAAAAAAAAAAGAAATAAAAGGCACCTGAATCAGCAAAGAAGATGTCAAACTCTGACTCTTTGCAGATGATATGATACTTTATGTGGAAAACCCAGAAGACTCCACTCCAAAACTGCTAGAACTCATACAGGAATTCAGTAAAGTGTCAGAATATAAAATCAACACACAGAAATCAATTGCATTTCTATACACCAACAACAAAACAGAAGAAAGAAAAATTAAGGAGTTGGTTCCATTTATAATTGTACCCCAAACCATATGATACTGAGGAATAAACCTAACCAAAGAGGCAAGTAATCTGTACTCAGAAAACAATAAAGTACTCATGAAAGAAATTGAGGAAGACACAAAGAAATGGAAAAATGTTCCATGCTCACAGATTGGAAGGACAAATATTGTGAAAATGTCTATGCTAGCTAAAGCAATCTACACATTTAATGCAATCCCTATCAAAATGCCATCTACTTTTTTTTCAAAGAAATGGGACAAATGATCCTAAAATTTATATGGAACCAGAAAAGACCCTGAATAGCCAGAGGAATGATGAAAAAGAAAACCAAAGTTGGTGGCATCACAATTCCAGACTTCAAGCTCTACTACAAAACCATAATCAAGACACTATGGTACTGGCACAAAACAGACACATAGATCAATGGAACAGAATAGGGAGCCCAGAAAAGGATCCTCAACTCTATGGTCAATCAATCCTGGACAAAGCAGGAAAGAATGTCAAATGGAAAAAAGACAGTCTGTTCAACAAATGGCATTGGGAAAATTGGACAGCCACATGGAGAAGAATGAAAGTGGACCGTTTCCTTACACCACACACAAAAATGGATTCATAATGGATTTAAGACCTCAATGTGAGACAGGAATCCATTAAAATCCTTGAGGAGAATACAGGCAGCAACTTCTTCAACCTCAGCCACAAGAACTTCTTCCTAGAAACATCATCAAAGGTAAGGGAAGCAAGGGCAAAAATGAATTATTGGGACTTCATCAAGATCAAAAGCTTTTGCACAGCAAAGGAAACAGTCAACAAAACCAAAAGACAACTGACAGAATGGGAGAAGATATTTGCAAATGACACATCAGATAGAGGGCTAATATCCAAAATCTCTAAAGAACTTATGAAACTCAACACCCAAAGAACAAATAATCCAATCAAGAAATGGGCAGAGGATATGAACAGACATTTCTGCAAAGAAGACATCCAGATGGCCAACAGACACATGAAAAAGTGCTCCACATCACTCGGCATCAGGGAGATATAAGTCAAAACCACAGTGAGATACCACCTCACACCAGTCAGAATGGCTAAAATTAAGAAGTCATTAAATGACAGATGTTGGCAAGGATATGGAAAAAGGGGAACACTTCTACACTGTTGGTGGACTGTAAGCTGGTGCAGCCACTCTGGAAAACAGCATGGAAGTTCCTCCAAAAGTTGAAAATAGAGCTATCCTATGATCCAGCAATTGCACTACTGGGTATTTACTCTAAAGATACAGATGTAGTGATCCGGAGGGGCACATGCAGATGAATGTTTATAGCAGCAATGTCCACAAGAGCCAAACTGTGGAAAGAACCTAGATGTCTATCAACAGATGAATGATAAACGAGATGTGGTATATGTATACAATAGAATACTATGCAGCCATCAAAAAAATCTTGCCATTTTCAACGACGTGGATGGAACTAGAGGGTATTATGCTAAGCGAAATAAGTCAATCAGTGAAATAATTATCATATGATCTCTCTGACATGAGGAATTTGAGAGGCCGGACAGAGGGTCATGGGGGAGAAGGGAGGGAAAAATGAAACAAGATGGGACCGGGGAGGGAGACAAACCATAAGAGACTCTTAATCTCAGGAAACGAAATGAGGGTTTCTGGAGTGGGAGGGATAGGGTGACTGGGTGATGGACACTGGGGAGGGTACATGCTATGGTGAGTGCTGTGAATTGTGTAAGACTGATGATTCACACACCTGTACCTCTCAAACAAATAATACATTATATGTCAATGAAAAATGATAAAAATAAAAAAATTCCTCTCCTTGATTATTATTGATACTGAAATATTTTCATGTTTATTAGCTAAATTTAATTCATTTTCATTTATCAATTGCCCCCTTATTCATTTTAATTGTAATATTTTAAAATTAGCAACACTGATCCTTTTTTTTCAAAGACTATATATACTTTCCTGTTGTATTTAGACCTTCACTGTGGATTTTATTTTTTTTTCCCTTTTAAAATTTTTACACAGAAAACTTTTTCAGTCTTTCCCTATATGGAATTATGGAGTACTGGACACAGAAAAGCTTACTTTTGAAAGCTTTCAAAATTATTTTCTTTTTTAAAGACTTCATTTGTTCCATTTAAATATTTATCTGAGGTTTTCTTGTTGGAGATACCTATCTGGAGAATTTTTCACATTTCACATCTTTGGTGCTTTAATTGGTCATACAAAGTGAAATGGGAACAGAGACAAGGAGATGGCAAATTTGACCTGGCAGAAAAAAAAATGGTGTATTTGTTTATTTTGTTTTGGTTTTATTAACTATTAGACAGGATTCTTTTGGTGTGAGGTAGTTATCTATTGCTATGTTAAAAACAGAAACAAATCCCAAAAATTACCCGTTACAACACTATGACTTAAAATAAAAATACACCTTTTCCATCCTCAGTTTCTTTGGGTCTTGAGTTTTGACTTATCTGAGTGCTTCTGCTTCAAGGGTGTCTCATAAATTGTAATCAAGATGTGTGCTGGAGTTGTAATCATCTGAAAGATTGAGCTAGGGGTTCTACTCCCAAGGTAACGCACCCAAATGGCTGCCAAGGTACAGCCAATGAGCGCCCAGCTCTACCCTAAATGGGGCCTCTCTGCAGGACCATGTGACTGTCCTCAGAAATGGAACTGGTTTTCCCAGACCTAATGATCCAAAACAGAGCAAGCTCAGTGCAAGGTACCCTTTCTATGATATTTGGACTTCAAAGTCAAATCGCCTCACTTCTGCCATATTCAATCTTTTAGAAGAAAGCTACTAAGGACCCAAGTTGTCAGGAGTGGACATCATCTCCAACCTCAGCTTTCTATGTTGATTTTGGGCCTAGACAGGCATTTTCTTGGGTTGTAAGATGATGCCAACTTTGGTGACCACATTCTATCATCTTGATATGCTGATTTGCTTAGTTCTGGGGTCACGTGTTCCACCATTAAAGCTGCTGGTGAACCCAGACCCAGGCCATGCAAATTAAGAGTGAAGAAAAACTAGACATCTGTACAGAAAATAGAGATATTTATAGAAAAAGGTGAAATTGATGCTAATAAGATAAAAAACCAGTATCTACTATATATCCAGGTATACACAAACCTGAATGACACATGAGTATGTTTTAGATTATAATTCCTATTGGGCAGAATTTATATTTCTCAAATTTACTTTAGATAGTGCTAATTAGAGTATCATACACAAAGATATATGTACCCACTGCTTCTGAATGATTATTGAAGAATGAGTTCAGATTATTTGACCACAGATGTTTCTAGCCAGGAGTCATACAGAAATATAGACGATCAGAATGCAGAGAGCATGACTAAAGGCAGCTTGGGTTAAATGGGTATTGAAACAAGGACTGGGCATTGCTGGGAGATCTTCATAGTAGCAGGTGAAACAGCACAGTTGAATAGGTGGCAAAGCCTAGTGTTTGTTGTCCTTATAACCACTGAAGAAGACTAATGTCAAATCCCACCATGAACACATGCCCTATGTCAATTTAAAAAATTGAAAATACAGGATCACCTATGTCCTTTTTATTGCATATGTTCCCTTATGTCCATTCAAATTCATAGTAACATGTCACAAACTTACACTACAATTTCCCCAAATTTGACAAATATTGCAGAGATTTTCTAATGTTATACTGTCTTGAAAATTCCTCTGTGCTGCAGAAGACTCTTGACAACCAAGCCACAGAGATTTCTTACCTCTCACACCATCGTTCAAAACATCTATTTAGCTGAATGGCTGGGAAGAGATGGCGGCGAAGACCACACACAGAAAGGAAGAGGGAGTACTGTAGTTTCCCACAGACATTACTGCAAGGGGAATGCCCGTGTCAACAGCAGCTCCAGCAGAAAGGTAAAGTTACCCAACAGGGATCCAACAATTAGTACAATTCATGTCAGTTCACGCTGTTTCTTTTTAAATAAGTTCCTTATGGCATAGCTGCATATTCTCAGGCTTGACACAACTGATTGTGTGTTTAGACACATTGTTGGCATAACTTGAGCCATCTAAAGCCAGTTCTGATCCCCAAATGCCCCTTTAACTATGCACAAAGGCTGAAATCCCATAGGAGTGATGCCTTCAGATAAGTTTTTTTGTCACAGTGCTAAGGAAATCAACAGAAAGAGAATAGTTCCAGAATGGGTTCTTAAACACACATCAATGCCTAGAAAATGAGCTTACTGGTCTCCTTCTACACTGCTACCTGCTCCATAGGAGAGAGACACTCCCATGGCATTTTAAATTTCTTCATGGTCCCGTGGTGGACACATGGGGATACATGGCCCTTTGTATGGGAGGATAAAATGATGGTATAGAAGAAGACATAAAAGAGAGAAGGATGGAATTGAGGACAAACTTAATTTACTTCAGTAATGTGGCTGGGGGAAACTCTATTCATTTACTAGGAGGAAGGAGATAGGAACTGAAGCATTAGCCTATGATTTGTTAGTCAGTTGTGGCCTTTGATTCCATCTTCACTGTATTAATCAGGGTTCTCCAGAGAAACAGCACAAATATGGGGTGTGTGTGTGTGTGTGCAGACAGATAGGTAGATAGATAGGTATAGATAGATAAATGATACAGATTTTAAAAAACTGCTCATATAATTGTGGAAGTTCACAAGTCTAAGATCTTCAGGGTATGCTGGAGACCTAGGAAATAGTTGATGTTGTTACATGCTGGTAGAATTCCTCTTGCTAAGGGGAGGTCAGTCCTTTTTCTTTTGAGAACTTCAACTGATTAGATGAGACCCACCTCATTATTGAGGGTAATCTTCTTTTTATTAAAAGTCTACTGATTTAAATGTTAATTTCATCTAAAAATACCTTCATAGAAACATCTAAAATAAAGTTGGACCAAATATCTAGGTACTGTGGCTTAGCCAACTTAACATGTAACATTAACTATTACATTCTTTGTAGCCACTGTTGGAGAAAAATGGTTTTAGGACCATATCCTCCAACTTTGTCTTGCCTAACCGAAAAAAAAAAAAAAAAAAAAGACTCTCTGAATGAGGTTTTCAATCACTGCTCTTAAAAGCTATGATCACAGAAATGTGACATGCAATGAAGATTTGGCAAAATGATGGCCTTTGTCTTATTCAGGGCAGTTCACTGAGCCACATAATTTGAAGACATAAAATATTTTGCCCCATGTCAAAGGTAATTCAGCTCACACAGATGCCAATTTTCAGCCACTGGGGCATAATAATTAATGTTCAATGATCTGCTGACGGGCACACCTTATAGATGATCTGAAGAAAATGATCACTTTTATATAATCATATTTATTTGTTTACTCAGTCTATAAAATATCTAATGCCTATAATATGCTAGTATGTGAGTTAGATGCTAAATATATGGAGATTAATAACTTGAAAAATCCCTTTCTTCACCATTAAAATAAAGAGGCAGATTAATATGGGCCCATTCCTCTCCTCCAAAAGAAAGTGGAAAGTGTTTTGGAAGGTCCTAATTCACTGTGGAGGATTTAGGTAAAGGAATGATTTTCTGAGGTGATTCTTGAAAGTCATAATAATAATAATAAGTAATAATAGTATGTCATAATTATTGCTAATAATAAGTAATAATAATTATTACTTATTATTGCTAATAAGTAATAGTAATAGAAATATTGCTAATAAGTAATAGAAAATAGCAGATTCCTTGAGCACTTTTCATATACCAGGCATGGTTATAAATGTTTTCCAGATATTCATATATTTAATGACTAATACTTTACCAGAAGCTTGGGGTGCGATGGCATTCTAGGTAAAAGGCACAGCACCTACAAATGTGGTGGCCTGAGACATGGACTCTCCTCAAAGAACTGCAAGTAACTTAGTAATGGAACACACAAGGCTACAATGCAGAGTATCGGTAAACAAGACTGCAGATCCTGCCTCCTGGAGATCCCTGTTCACAGCAGGCATTGTCCCCCTTAGCCTCTAGATCTTGCACCCACACTCGGTGCATTCAATTATGTAGTAGTTCACCCAACTGAGTCAGGTGCTCTGAAGGTAGTTACCTGGTTATTTATGGTGTCAATTGCCTCAGGGTCCCAGTGTGTTTCCTTTGTTCCCTGAGTCAATGAGGGGCACCCAGAATCATTGCCACCATCACAGCTGCCCTCACCTTTGGTGCATTTGGGTTATGGAGTGTTAAGAACTTTTCTCTTTGCCAACTGAATTCTATATATTCTATCTATCTATCTATGCATACACACATATATATGTATATATATATACACACACACATATACATACAAATCATATCAAAGACTGGTGTAACAGAAGTCATCACATGCTCAACTACCATTATGATAATTTTGGCTACTGGGTTGATGACTCAATCATCCATTGTTTTCAGGTTTTCTGATGATTTGGGTTGCACTGGACTTACGGTGAATATTGAAATCCTCCTGACCTTGGAAGCAGTGACTCCATTTGTTTCCTCATCTCAAGACTCGAGAGGCTGTTTATTCTGTCTCTGTACTTTGAGAGCAGAGAGAGACAGACAGCATCTGAATCTGCTGACTGTCCCCCTAGGACCATAAATCTTCTTTCTTGATGGTCTTTGTCTAGTGTCCTTTCAAAGACTCTCCGTTAGTCCCCTGCTGAGGATCAAAGGATAGAACTGAATGGCTTAATATGCAAACATGGTAGCTTATAAACTGCTGACATCCCAGGCGAGAGGCCCTTTTGGGTACTTTAACATTCTTTTTCATATTCTTACTCTGTTCTCTGTGCTTTATGTCTTTGTCAGGGTCCTAATGGTGGCAGGGCCAAAGCTGTACAAGAGCTCAGGGACTCAGAGACAGCTTGGAAGATAGAGGAATTGCTAAAGTCAAAGTGACATTCATAACAGGAGTCCAGAAAGTTGGAAAAAAAACCCTAAGCAGATTCGTCTCTAAGGTCAGTTATTGAAGGAACAAAAGGTCAAGATATTTGAAGTAGAAGAACTGCCTTGTATGAGATGGTAACAGAGCAGAATGTTAGCCTGAAGGGTCTCAGATTTTTTCTCGAGTTTTTTGGGTTTTCTATCAGAATTTCTACTATTTTGCCTGAATGTAGAACTTTGGGGTTGCTGAGGGACCCATGTTTCATCTTCCTTCTACCTTCAGTTTTTCTTTCTTGTTCTGCTTCCTGCATATCGTCTAAAATTATATTTTATTTTCTTTCCGGTTTGTAGAAACGTTGCTCTGACATCATTTCCTTTAGTTACTGTATCTTACTACTTTAGTAAAACTCCATGGTCCAAGTCCTCCAGGACTGATTTTTAAATGAAAGACACACTGTGTTTCTAACAGCATATATTCTTTTTAAGATTTTATTTATTTTACAGACAGAGATCACAAGTAGGCAGAGAGGCAGGCAGAGAGAGAGGAGGAAGCAGGCTCCCTGCTGAGCAGAGAACCCGATGCGGGACTCGATCCCAGGACCCTGGGATCATGACCTGAGCCGAAAGCAGAGGCTTTAACCCACCGAGCCACCCAGGCTCCCTCTAACAGCATTTTTAAAATAAAAGTTCGATTGACATAAAATTTGTATTCCATGAAAGTCTTGTAAAATATCCAATTCAGTAATTATATTCATGGGGTTGTCTAACTATTACCAGTATCTAATTTGAGAACACTTTCATCATCCCCCAAAAGAAACTTCATACCCATTAGTGGTTATTCACCATTTCCTTCCTTCCCTCGGCCTCTGGTAACCCTTAATCTATTTTCTCTTTTTATGGATTTTCCCACTCTGAATATTCCATGTAAATGAGATTATACCATATGTGGCTCATTTTGTGACTGGCTTCTCTTTCACTTGGCATAATATTTTTGAGGTTCCTCCATGTTGTAGCATGTGTCAGTAATACTTTCCTTTTCATTGCTGAGTAATATTCCACTATAGAAACAACACATTTGGTTTTACATTCTTTAGTTAATGGAGATATGGGTTCTTCCCATCTTTTGGCTATTATGAGTCACACTTCTATGACCATTCGTGTATAGATTTTATTGTAGACTTGGGTTTTGAATTCTTTTGAATATATACCTGCTGGTGGAATTACTGGGTTATATGGTAGGTCTGTTTAACCTTTCGAAGAACTTCCAGACCATTTTCCAAGGAGGCTGCACTGTTGTCATGTTGACTAGTAGTACATAAATTTCCAGTTTTCCACATTCTCATCAACAATTCTTATATGTCTCTCTGGTTATAGTTATTCTAGTGTGTACAAACTGGTATCTCATTACGGTTTTGATTTGCAATTCCTTGCTGGTTAATGCTGTTGAGCATCTTTGCATGCGTTTATTGGGTATTTGTGTATCTTCTTTGGAGAAAGTCTATTGGAAGACTTTGATCATTGTTTAAACTGGGTTGTTTTTTTATTGCTGGGTTGTAAGAGTTCCTTATATATTCTAAATGTAAGTCCCTTATTAGATACATGATTTGCAAATTTTTTTTTCCAATTCTGTGAGGGTTTTGTTTTGTTTTGTTTTGTTTTTGTTTTTGTTTTACTTTCTCCATGGTATCCTTTGAAGCACAAGGTTTTAATTTCGATGAAGTCCAACTGAACTATTTTCTTTTGTTACTTGTTCCTCATATTTGGTTCTTGATATGCCTAAGGTATTGCTGGAATTTAGAAAAACCCTGCTCTCTATCCACACAGTCTAGTTTTAAAGATGGTTATCTCACTGTGGATGTAAGAAAGTCCAAACTCAAGGCTGAAAGTCCTAACTCAAGTCTATAGTACAAAGAGGCAGTAAAACTTTATGAAAGGTCTCCTTTTGGATTTAAGAAAAAAGAGCTTGCTTTTTGCTGGGATGGAAAAAAGACATATCAAAAACATGTTTTGGGGGCACCTGGGTGGCTCAGTGGGTTAAAGCCACTGCCTTCAGCTCAGGTCATGATCCCAGGGTCCTGGGATCAAGCCCTGCATCGTGCTCTCTGCTCAGCGGGGAGCCTGCTTCCTCCTCTCTCTCTGCCTGCTTCTCTGCCTACTTGTGATCTCTGTCAAATAAATAAAATCTTAAAAAAAAAACAAAACATGTTTTCAACTTACATAGGGTTTAGCTGTAGAAAGATGTACATACAGTCTGTAGGGTATCACAGACCTACCCAAAAGACACAAAGTTGAAAGGGCTGGTTGAAATCTAAGTCAGAGCTGGGAGTGTGTGGTAAAGCATTGAATGCCAAGGGAAGAATGAATAGTACTCTGTGATGAAGGAACCATTCGCTATTTGGGGGAAAGGTAGGAACATGATTCCTTTGGGGATTTATGAATTAATCAGACTGCAGCCTGGAGAAATTATTGCAAAAAGACAGCATAGAGGGAAGAAGGCCAATCAAGAGTCTATTGCAATGGGCTAGGGGAGAGTCGGTATATATGGGAAGGTTGGTGGTAAGAGTGGAGCAAGGAAGGAGAATGGCATGGGTGGTGCCTTGGTGGCTCTGTGGTGTCCTTGGCAGCTGCTGGGATGCAGAGTGGGGGCTGACAACAGGAGCCAGAAAACAAGCTAGTTTAAATAAGAAAAAATCTTCCTGATTAAATAGATAAAGAGCCATTTTGAAGTAATTGTGGTGTATTGTTTGGATGTTCCAGAGGGTTTGCATCTTCCTTAATCAGAAATAATCTCAATTACATTGTTTTTGAAAAATATTCCTGCAAAATTTTTTCCAGCCCCGAGGACAGATACTTTTGAAAAGGGGAATTTATTCATATTGCCATTTTGACTCTAGCTGTAATGAGGAAAGGAGCCTCAACTCTATTTTCAGCTCCTCATGGAAACATCTTAAAACTCTCATTTCTCTATGCAAATTAAAGCCACCTTAAATGGTAGTATGTGTTTCCCTCTTAAAGACAGATTTAAAAAAAAAAGGTTGTATATATGTGACTGCAATAGGATATGAGACAGTGTTCTTCCGTATGTATTTTTGTACTTATATATTACTCCACTGTAGGCCCTGGGGGTTTCCAACAGACATTAAATTTGTACAACAGATCTAAAGGAGTGAAAGGAAGTTCATTCATTCTTTCTGGCTTTTATTCTCATAAGCTCTAGTGACCTAACCTCTGAAGAACAAAGATAGCTAATCTAGCTTCTGATTTAAATAATTCAAGAAAAGACAAGCAATGTATATATCTACATACATTCAATTAGACATTGCTTACATATTTCCCACACAGTGATATGACAAAATCACCTTTAGGGCTAATTCTCATTGTTTTCTGCTGGCATCTTTTTTGCTTATATGTTTGTTTGTGTGGCTCTATTTTAGTTACAGGAACTTTCAGAAACATGACAAATGTTGTGGACCCTTTCCCAGAAAGCACACTAGATTTTGCATATACTTTTAGGGGGCGTGCAGATTTCCTTAAACCCAATCTCACTTTGTGAAGAGGCCTCTTGTAGCATCACACTCGAAGACTACAGATGCTCTTAGATACCAGTCTCAAGATGGTTACATTGGCGGGACTGTCTAAAACCATGTACAAATTATACTAAAAAAATTAAAAAAAAAACCCTCAAATCTTGTATATCTTAACAAGGTGAGGCATTAATAAGATACTGGATAACTTCTGATTTTTTTTAAATATTTTATTTATTTGACAGAGAGAAATCACAACTAGGCAGAGAGGCAGGCAGAGAGAGAAGAGGAAGCAGGCTCCCTGCAGAGCAAAGAGCCTGATGCGGGGCTCGATCCCAGGACCCTAAGATCATGACCCGAGCCGAAGGCAGAGGCCTTAACCCCCTGAGCCACCCAGGCACCCCAACTTCTGATGTTTTAATCAATTAACAAAAATCATGGTGCAGTCAACTATTATTCCTAAATAATATAATAAATTCTATAATAGAACATAAATCAAAAAGATGTGGAGGTGTAATAAGCTACCCTATTCAGGACTAGGCTGGTGCAAGCCACATGCCTAAATACATGAATTATTTTCAAAATTGTACTTGTTCTTTACTTTGGTGGGAATTAAGTGTTTTAATTTAAGAGCACTTTTACTAGACTGCAGATAGAAATGTTGTAAAGGTGCTGGTCCTACAGGCATATAATAAAATTGGGGTGTACTTCCTGGCAACAGGGCAGTCTGTGCATTCATAGTTGCTAGCATCCAACGGTAGCAGCCTCTGTCCCAGGACCAAGCTCACAGGTATCTGGATGGATGAGCCCAAGATTGGAGATCACAGTACTGGCTCCCCATGACCTCTCATATGAAAGGTATCCAGAAACACCTCATGCCCTTTCAAAATGGAGAGGTCTGTGAGGATTTGGTGGGTCAGCAAATACCTGGCTCTGAGCTACAGAGAGAGCAGAGGAGGGGAGCTTTTTAGGGGCAATGGTCACAGAAGGCCCTCCATGAATGATTGGATGGGTTGACCCTATGCCAAGGAGCTCACTGAAGGGGGTGCAGCTACCATCTAGGCCATGTGTCAGCCTGCAGACACATGCCCTCCAGAATGCCCTCCAGTATGCCCTCCATGTCTAGCTATGGGAGCAATTTCTCTCTGATCCTGACAAATGCGCTGTGTAGGCTAGTGATGGCTCTGATTCAAGGACAGTGGCAGAAACTGTGGTCCTCTTGAAGTCAGTGGAATAGGTTACATCACCCCCTAAATTAGCACTGAGAGGGACTGAGTCTTAGAGGGAAGAGGAAAACAACATGAAAATCAGGCCAACCCCAAAGCCTGGCTTTCAGCTCCCCTCTGAACCTGGACCCTACATTCGGAAGTAAAAAGTGGAATGGAGGGTCATCCCTGGCAGGAAATCTGAGTTTGAACCCGCCTGAAGATTTACCCAAATGAGACTAATCAAGCTCAGAGAAATGATAGGAAGTCAGAGTCTGCTGTAACTCAAATTATTCGTGTCCCTACCTCCTCTTCCAGCAGACACACCCAGTCTTTGAAACTTGTTAGGATGGGTTCCATATAGGAGGTGATAATACAGAAAACAAAGAACCCTAGTCCTTTTGCGAGACTGAATGGAATATGCAACTTTTTGACTTGTGTGTTATATCTGTCCTCCCCTATAGTCTACAAGCCTCCCTCTACACATATGTGTGTTTACTTGTGTATTCCTTGAAGGTCTCAAAATGCTTTGTCCGTAGAAGATGCCCAACAAATTTGCACAGGAAGAGCTTCGTCAATGACTTAGAATGTTACGAGGCACGTTGAGTTCTTTCACAAAGACTGGCTGCCTTTTCAGACTCCAAATAACTTCTGTCTTTGTTTTCATCACATTTTATGTCTTTGTTGTCAGTGTTTTGGGTTTTGGCAGAAGAAGAGAAGAGGCAAACCTGTTAGTTGTATATGTGTAATATATACACTCAAATGTTGGCATATCCACAAGCTAAGCCTGATAAAAATCTGTTCAACAATCTTACTAAATTAGTTCTTTAATCCTATGAAAGGAGAAAACTACTGGGAGATGAATAGAAGTCTTAGAAGATGCTGGCGTAGCAATTCTGAAAGCTAATTCTGAAGATTTCTCTAATTAAGTTGGAAATAGTAAGACACATTTCTCCCTAGCATTCCTATTTCCAAAGCAATATGGCACTTGTGTCCCTGGCAGCAGGACGTGATCTCTTTAGAGGATGACATTACTACCTCCTACCTTTAGTTTGTGACTGGGACCTATGACACACCTGGACAGAAGAAGCTAGACAAGGCACCGGTATGAAGGGCTGCATCCATTGTCTGCCTAGCATATACAACATTGACCGTGTAACATTTTACTCTGTTGAAATATCTTTGGATATTTATTATCTTTTTTTTTTTTACGTTAGTGATAATTTGAGATCATTTTTCTTTCCACAATGAAAATCTTTATCTTCCTCAGCTTTCTTTGATTAACCCCCAATACTTATATTTTAATTTTTAACTGTTCATTCTATAAATACTATACTGTCTTTTTTTTTTTTTTTTTTGCTACATGCTTTTTTTCACTGTGTATGTAACACCACATCAGTCCACAGAGATTGCCTTCATGGTTTTTAAAGCATATATACTATTAGATTGCACAGTCCCAATATAAGTGTCTAGCAACAGAAAATGGGTTAATACAGTTTTCACTTCTTTAGTGTTTTTTACAATCAATGTTCTTATAAACATCTTGAACACGTATTTTTGTGCATTGTCTAGTAAATTCCTCTTGGTTTTTAGAAATAGAATTGCCAAGTCTAATTGTACGTGCCTTTAAACTGTTGATTCGTATTGACAGGCCGATCTAGTATAGTTGTACTGTTCTGGACACTGACCTGGTACTTCCCAACCTTTGTTAAATTATGACACACAGAGGAAGTGATAGTATTTACATGGCATGAAGTTAAACGGGGACAGGTGTTCTCAGCCAGATCAACAAGCCACTGCCACCTTTAAGGCTGTAGTATCAGTTCACTGTCAGCCCATTTTTGAGTCACCATTCAGGAAGTGTTGTTCTATGTGTCCAAGTTCATTATCAATATTTTTTAAAATCTCCAATCCAATTTGCAAAAAAAAAAAATCCTCATTTCTAATCGTGTATTTCCTTGATAATCAGTAATGTTGAACAACGTTTTCTGTACAGACTGCAGTATTTTTCTAAGAATTAAGTCTACACGGACTTTGCCCACGTACCACCGATGTGAGCCACCTGGGGGTTGCTAACCTCCACACTTCTGAAACTCTTCCTGCTGGCTAGTCTCTCTCCCCACATCCTCTGAACCATGGTTTCTGAGAATTCAGCACCGAGTGGGGTTGGGTATGCTCAATGGTTCCTCCCCTGTGGTGGCTGTCCTGCTCAGTGCTGCCGTCCCCCACTCTGGACACTCTGTCTTTACAGTTCCAAACACAGTGTTAACATAAGTTTATGTTGAGCTATAAATGTTTTAGGAAATCTGGAGATCAGAGGGGCTTACATCATAGACTAGCCAATAAATTAAAGCGAGGTTAAAAAAAAAAAATTAAAGCGAGGTATCAGACTTCGCTGTTCCCGAGGCTTTTGCCCATGCCTCCCTGGGGGAGACCCTGAGCTGTCCTGCACCTGCCCTGCTCTTGCCCAAGGCTATTTCACATCTTTTCCCCATCTCTGCCCTTCTCAGAGTTCCAGGCCCTACAATCTCTCCACAAACCCTAAAGTTCTGTTAGTGAAACTGCAAGGCAATCTCGATCTCATACTTGGCTTTTCGATTGGGCTCAACCCAGAGAGGGTTTTTCTTTTTTTTTTTTTTTCCCCTCAGATGATAAAATCTATCAAGGTGCTTCCTGAACAAAAAACCCACTCTGTTCTGTGATAAGGATAAAAGGATCACTGTCTTTTGCTCATTTCTGTTGTCTTTTTTACAGGAGCTCCCCCCCGTTTCTATAGCGGGGTGTTTATTTTTCCTTTTCACATATGATAGTTCTATAGATCCCATTTCTGCCACTTAGAAGCTGCAGACTCTGTATAATTATTTTAACTTCTCTGTGCCTCAGTTTCATCATCTGGAAAATGAGGCTAGAGTCGCACATACTTCATGAGATAGTGGGGTAAGTGAGTTAACATAAGTTTCTTACCATGTCTGGCACCTAATAATCACCGTATACTCAATGATTGACATTTATTATTATTAATAAGAATATTAAACTCTTCTACACATTGCAAATAATTTTCCATTTGTAATCTGTACTTTTAATTTGGGCAATCTATCTTTTTTTATCAAATTTTTTTAAAGATTTTATTTATTTATTTGACAGACAGAGATCACAAGTAGGCAGAGAGGCAGGCAGAGAGAGAGAGGAGGCAGCAGGCTCCCCGCTGAGCAGAGAGACCGATGCGGGGCTCGATCCCAGGACCCTGGGATCATGACCTAACCGAAGGCAGAGGCTTTAACCCACTGAGCCATCCAGGTGCCCCTGGGCAATCTATCTTTTATTCTGTGAAAATTCTTGTGTGAGCTGTCAAGTTTTTTCCTTTACGGTTTCTGGCTTTAAATTCATGCTTAGATGGTCTCCACTTTAAGTTAATCTTCAAAAATTCATTTGTACTTTTATATTTACTGTTAAATTATTACTGTAACTCAATGTAAAACATTTTTAAAAACTGTAAATGTTTTAAAACATTTTTTAAAATCTGTAAGTGTAAATGTTTTAAAACATGTTTTTTAAAAACTGTAAATGTTTTTTAAAAGTGCCAGGGAGGGAATACAGCACCCTCATCCCCCAAAAGAATATTTGTATATTCTTAGACCTTTTGAGGGTGTTCTTTAAATTCTAGATTTAATAAAGACAATGAAAAAGTTACCTTAGAATGACTGGACTTTGTTACCCTATAGCGTGGGTTGAAATAATTCAAAATTATAAACTTCAGTCAGTGAAGTTTAATGCCCAGACCGTCCTCAGGAAGGTATTTATGAAAATGAGCCAGCTTGGCTGGAGGCCATACCCCCAAAGAACTGGGTTCTCCTCTTCTCTCTTCCCTTTTAGCATGATCCTCACCTGACTGAGGGCTCCACACTCCTGGTGTGAATTTAAAGCAAGTGTAGCAACAAGGTTTAAATTCCTTGATATTAAGAGAAAGTTCTTGGTTTTACAAGGGGGTAACTGTTCCGCATAGACCAAATACAGACTCTTCCTCAAATTGTTCATGACCATCTGTGCCTGATCCCGCTCCTCTCTCGGATCCCACCACAGGCAAACCTAGGGAGATCTAGTCTCCGCTCAAGTCAGCTGCATTCCTGCCGTGGCTGCAGGGACTCAGCCACGGCTTCCGTTTCTCTGTCTCTCGGCTTGCATGGAAAGAAGTAGAAGAAAGAAACAGTAGTAGATTATGCTGAGTGAAATAAGTCAAGCAGAGAGAGTCAATTATCACACGGTTTCACTTACTTGTGGAACATAAGGAGTAACACGGAAGGCATTGGGAGATGGAGAGGAGAAGTGAGTTGGGGAAAATCGGAGAGGGAGACAAAGCATAAGAGACTGTGGACTCTGAGAAACAAACAGGGTTTGGGAGGGGAGTGGGTGGGAGGTTGGGTGAGCCTGGTGGTGGGTATTAAGGAGGGCACAGATTGCATGGAGCACTGGGTGTGGTGCATCAACAATGAATTTTGGAACACTGAAAAAAAATAAAATTAAACTAAGTTTAAAAAAAAATAAAGAAAGAAAAAAGAAACAGTAGTAGAAAGAAGCCGGTTCCTGCAACTCTACCCAGCCCTGCAGGAGTCCATGGCGCTCTCAGGGTCATATGGACATCCGCCCCTCAGAAATTTTTAAAGTTCCAGCTTTCCTATGAAACTATTTCATGCCCACTGGAGCTAGATTACATCCTCCTGTGTGGGGTCACACGAGGAAAACTGGTTGTGCAAATTTGTACTGCACAGCCTCCAGCCCCAAATGTAGACGGCGTGAGCAAGTGTGTAACAGAGATGAAAAATCACTCCTGAATAAGATGGTTACAGCCTAGAAAGCCATTATCGTCCTCTTTCAAGATGGCCTTCCTGAGAATACATGTGTTTGCATTTATGAAATTAAGCATAAGCATTTTTCAATTGTAAATCAGAAAACAGTTTATCTAGTAAATCAGTATCCACTAAAGCACTAAATCAGTGTAAAATAATAGGGAAAGGACCGCAAGAAGAGGACAGAGTTTAGGGGGATGAGGAAAGACAAGCCATCAGGTTTTATGGCAAGGCTAGTGGGATGCAGTCAGAACACTCGAGTTCATTCATTCATACAACAAATATGCTCCCTTAATGTGTGCTGACAATGGGTCTGGCACTCAGTACCTACTGGCCTTTAGGGAGTTTATGCACTGAGGGAGAAACCTGATAAGAAGGAGGTGGGGGGGTGAGTCTGATGGTGGGTATTGTGGAGGGCACATATTGCCTGGAGCACTGGGTGTGGTGCATAAACAATGAATTTGGAACCCTGAAAAAAATTAAATTTAATTTAAAAAAAGATACATAATTATGGGGGCACAAAGGTGGCTCAGTCAGTTAATTGTCAGACTCTTGGTTTTGGCTCAGGTTATGATCTCAGGGTCATGAGGTCAAGCGCCTGTGCCAGGCTTCATGCTCAGCCTGGAGTCTGCTTGAGATTTTCTGCCTCTCCCTCTGTTCCCCGCCCCCCTCTCTTTCTCAAATAAATAAATAAAGTCTTTATAAAAAGATATATGAAGGGCGCCTGGGTGGCTCAGTGGGTTAAGCCTCTGCCTTCAGCTCAGGTCATGATCTCAGGGTCCTGGGATTGAGCCCTGCATCAGGCTCTCTGCTCAGTGGGGAGCCTGCTTCCCCCTCTCTCTGCCCACCTCTCTGCCTACTTGTGACCTCTCTCTTTCTCTCTGTCAAATAAATAAATAAGTAAATAAATCTTTAAAAAAAATATATGATTTCAAATAGCACTGCTGTCCATATGGCCAAATGAGCAGGGTGCAGGGAGGGGAGCAAACTTCAGAGGTGGGAGTTCCTCATTAGGTAGATGGTTCAGGGAAGGTCTAAAGGGACTTTGAAACCCAAAGAATGACGAGAATCCATCACCTGGATGAACCAGACAGGGAGAAAGTCCTGTGTGAAGACTCAGAGGGGTGAAGAGTTTAGTGAGTTTGAGGAATTAATGGGACTGACAGGGCTGGAAAGCACTGGAAACAGCAGAGAGAGACCTGAGGTGAGGTTGCGGGGTGCACAGGGCTCCCACCGTGAAGGGCCTTCCCAGCTCCTGGAGGACTTTGGGTCTAGTGGACATGCCATGGGGTCACGAGCAGCCTTGAAGCAGGAGAGGCTGTGACAGGACTCAGACTTTAGGGTTATTCTTCTGGCTGCTGATGGAGAATAGACGGTTCTCACTGTCCTGTCTCTGCCTGAACTTGCACCTAGAGCCACTGCTGTGGGTTGTAAATGTCCTCTAAGTGCCCTTTGAGTTGTGAAACCTTAGACTTTTATTAATGCTCATAGAGAGCTGTGATGGAAAAAGGGAGGGAAGAGTGTGTGTTGATGGTGGAGATGATAGTATGGATAATTCAGTGAGTAGTTAGGCATAAAGGTAGAAATACGTGTTAGTAGACGTATAGTTCTGCATTTTCATCCCAAGCCTTCAGATTCTCACCAACTGCAAGTTGATCTTATTGTGCCAAGGCTCTTCGTGGGGCTTTTATTAAAATGCAAATAATTCATAGCAATTTTTTTTTGGGGGGGGGGAACTCTCAGCCAGTTATTAGCGTTCCTGTACTTCTTATAACTATATTTCCCTGAGTGGTACCTCAGAGGTAGTGGTGATTTGGGGAGGTATGGAATACTGCATAGGTAAGTTTTGACAAGCGTGTAGGAAAGAACGTGGGGGAAATCCTCTCAAAACAAGGGGGATGCCTAGAAAAGTTGAGCAGACAGCCTCTTGCGGAGTGCATGTAATTTGAAGAATAATGTGAAGGCCTAGGGCACGTGGTGGAGTGAGAAAAAGAGTAACTTGGAGTAAGGGAGAAGCTCTACAAAGGCTGGTTGGAGTTTTCAGTTCACTTCTTCATAGTCTTAGATGTGACATTTTTATTCTGTAAGTGATCCTAGCTCAGCATGGATTCTGGAAAGGCACTTAGCCTCTCTGGTCTCTATCTCTTGTTCTAGGACAGTTAGAGCAAATGACATGAAAAGTTGCTTTCTTCTCCAACATCCCATGGACTCCCTCACCATTGAGGAAGGTGAAAGCAAAAGAAAATTTCTTTATTCCATAAACATACAAAGGTACACAGAGGGCAAGGCAAACCGTCCACAGCAGAGTTCATGCAAACTGCCCAGAATTTGGAATGTCACAGCTAAGGTTGGGAGACTTATCATGAAATAATGTTATTCTTTTAAAACATTACCTCAATTAAAATGGGGAGTTGCCAGGCAAGGAAAGAGCTGCAGGTGAATATTTTTGTTTGTTTGGAGGATATTTGCTACATTCCTTAGCTGAATTCTTATCATGAACAGTACAGAATCTGGTGAAAATAAAGGCACTCTTGCAATACTCTGAATAAGAAAAAAATCTGGGGGAACATCATAGAGTCAGGGGTCACCCTTCATCCATTCCATCCCATAAAAATAATCTATTATAATTGTTTCATGATATTTATATCACCAGGAAAATGTGTCTACATTAGAAATGTGCTATACAGACGTATTGGGAGGATAAGGGGAAAAAAGGAATTTTATCTCTAATTAATACTGACATCCTCACTCAATTTTTTTTTCTGAAAATTTGGCAGCTACAGAAGAGAAAAATTCTTAAGGCTATGAAAACTGCTTAGAGGAGCACCAACACTTACTTGGAATTCACCTCCTTCATTTGCACTTGAAACTCACTCTTAACCTCTTTAGAGGACAGAAGGGCTTTTTGTACCTTTGTCTGCATTTGCAGAACTGTGCGTCACACGTCACAAGGGGGAGTCCTGCAGCCAAGGGGAAGTCTTTCTTTTGTTTGAGGACAGTGATGACGAGGGTCCCCTTCATGTTGGAAACCAATTCCACACTGTTTTCTCAAGTTGGCTCCAGAAACACCTTTTACTTAAGGAAAGGAGAATCAATTTTTCAAAGTAGCTTCTTGGCTAAATTGTGGTCTTAAAAAATAATAAATGAAAAAACTTCCTACTTTACTATTTTTTAAAAATAAACTCAAAGTAAAAGGAAGTTGAGAACCTATTTGTAGAAACACAATTTACCTGTACATGCTAGCCCTTAATTTTTTTATTTTTTATCTTTTAAAAGATTTATTTATTTATTTATCTGAGGGAGAGAGAGAGAGAGAGAAGGACAAAGCACGAACACAGAGCGGGCAGGGCAGAGGGGGGGAGAGAATCGCGAACAGACTCCAGAGTCCAACATGGGGCTCCATCCCAGGACCCTGAAATGACCTGTGCCAAAAATCGAGTCGGATGCTTAACGGACTGAGCCACCCAGGTGCCCCTTTATTTCTGAGAAAAGGTTACTGGGTGCTTTGATGCCTCATTTTCCTATTACTTGCAACAGAAGCATAATGTTCTCTTTCCCCCCATCTCCCTCTGTCAGGTCCAAAACTGCTAATGTGCCTAACACATGAGGTCATTAAGAAAGCAGGGGAATGATGAGAATGTAAGCTCTTGAATCAGAGACTATCTTGATTAGAACATCATTGCCCACCACGTAGTTGTGTGGTGACCACTTGTAGAGCCAGAAAAAAAAGGGTCCCTGTCTTGGGGTCTGTGGATTTTTTTTGCATATCAAAACCTACAAGCTACATTTACTAAATAACCCCAGGTGGCCTCTGACCCTTGGGATCCTGTGCTCATCATGGGCATATAACACTCAAATCTGTTGTCACGATCAACACACTTCAGGACTCAGAGAAATGCTTTTTCACACTTCTTGCCCTATCTCTTCCAAAGGAAAGTCGCTTCCTCTCAGACACCAGGAAGGTTTGCTGGTTGAGCCGCCGGGGACAACAAAGAAGAACACTGCTTTGGAGTGCGGGGAGGATTGGAGCTGCCACAGAGGCGTTTAGATAAAACACAAATTAATTAACTTGTCAAAACTTCCTTCAGATAGCATAAATGCAATAAATTCTTACATAATGAAGTGTCATTTCCAAGTTGTACTAAAACAAATGGCTCCAAAGACGTCCACTAATTAGAGCTGTTTCTGCAACAGTTGTATGTGGTGTCTGAGGAAACATTCTGTCCTATTAAACATTGGACAGTTCCCATACATTGAATGTATACATATGTGTGTATGTTGAGATGTAAATGTGAGACGTATGATGCCTCTTTACATCAGTGTCTAGGTGGGTAGGAACACTAGAAAGGAGAATGGTTTCATCTATTTTTTTAAAGATTTATTTTAGAGAGAGAGAGAGAGAGAGGAGGGAGGGGCCAAGGGAGGTATTTCAACCAGACTCCACATTGAGCATAGAGCCCGACACAGGGCTCCACTCCAGAACCCTGAGATCACGACCTGAGCTGAAACCAAGAGTCAGACACTTAACCAACTGAGTCAGCCAGGTGCCCTAGAATGATTTAAAAAAAAATTATTATGTTTCAGAAATTAAGATATCCAGCTTTATTTAAATTATTTTAATATCCTTCAAATATACTTGGCATTTGACTCTTTAGTAATTTAAGATACTTTAGAAGAATATAAATTTTGAATAAATTTGAAACATTTTGATCCTTTATATTTACTTTATAGTTTTGATAAATTATATTTGATACTCACTATTTGAGTTTTGATAAAATATATTCGTATGTGCATACTTTCAATACAATTATGCTTTATTTTTTTAATACTTCAGATTACTATAACTGAATCCAAATTATGTGAAAAATCTTGTTTACAAAAGTGCTGAAAGGAAGATACAAATAATTTTATGGGATATACATATATATATATAAAATATTCATTTTATCATGTTGTTATTCACTCAAACATTTTTAGCTCAGAGATAGAATACCCAAATATATACAGTAATAATTAAATTTAATCTTTAAATATTTTGTCAACTTTCAACAATACAAAAAAGACAGATTTCCACCTATTTTTTCAATCTTGTTTTATGAAAGTGTATGTGTCAAGGCAGAGGAATGGGATATATTTATTTAACCCTGTGATCATTTAAATTATAACTATTGGTTTGTCACCATGTGGCACAAAATGCTTTATAACCTTACCCAGATCCTACACTTTCTATGAATGGGGTTGAGTGAATGATCTCCAGCATTAAACCTCTTGGAGTTTTAATTTCTTCATCTGTACAATCAGAATGATAATGCTTCCCAAGATGATGATAAAAATGATATGAAATAATGCCATCAAGCCCTTAGCACAGTGAAATATGGTAAGACGTCAGTCGTGGTGTTTATAACCTCCTTCCATGAAGTAACATCTCAGTAGCTTCTGAAATAGCACTGTCTAATTGAATTGTCCTAAGAGGTACGTCATCTCTTTACATAAACACTGAAATGTATCGAGCCCTGGAAAGTACAAATAATTTTACTTCTATAAAAACATTGAATGAGAGGGTATTAAATTTCAAAAACTAAACCGACTATTTCAACTTAATTTGAAAAATGTTGGAGCGCCTCGGTGGCTCAGTGGGTTAAAGCCTCTGCCTTCGGCTCAGGTCATGATCCCAGGGTCCTGGGATTAAGTCCCGCATTGGGCTCTCTGCTCCGCGGGGAGCCTGCTTCCTCCTCTCTCTCTGCCTGCCTCTCTGCTTACTTGTGATCTCTGTCTGTCAAATAAATAAATAAAGTATTTAAAAAAATTTTTTGATAACCCTTCCTAAAGTAACCATAAAGATAAAATGAAATAATACTCATCAAGCCCTTGGCACAGCAAGTATCAGCAAGATGGTAAGAATTCACTTATGGCCTTTATTCCTTTCTTGCATGAAGTGGCTTTCTAACTAACCTATGACATAGCTCTGTTCTGATGAAATCACCATCCCAACTGTCCCCAAATTAACTTCCCTCCTCCCACTAAAAATATGAAAGTATATTTTGAAAAGTTTCTGCTGCTGTAGAGCATGGCTATTTTATTTTGTTATTCTCCTTTTACACAAAGGGAGAGCATGTGTAGTGTTCTTGGTCTCAGGTATAATTTTTTCTTTTAAGAGGTGTTTATTTGGCTCCTCTGGTCCTCTTTCTTTTCCTTTTCCATTTTACTGTTTTTCATTTTTTAAATTTTTTATAAAGCTCCACTTTTATAACACCAAGCATAACGCTAAGTGTAGGAGTTTAAGAAACACAAATTTAGTATTTGCGTAGTCCTTACTTTTATTTTGATGAAAAGTATTGAGTTGGTTAAACAAACAAACAAAAAAGACAAAAAACAAAACAAAACAAAGCAAAACAAGGCTACCAGCATGGACTCTTAAACCAAAGGCCCCTACCTAGTCATCTCATGGATTTCTGGTCGTGAAATTGGTGGTTTTTGTACTAATCATACTGCCTATGGATTTAAAAAGAAAAAAATTCATACTAGAAATCACAAGAGTAGAACAGAGCTCAGAAACTAAAACACAAAAGCGGGCAGGTCGAAATGAAAGATGGATGAAAATAGAGCATAATATGTGTGATATCTTTAGTTTATAAACAAACTTATTTCAATAACCATAAGGTTTTGAAAAAAATGTTACCAGTAATTTCATCTTCTATTACCTAAATGATAAAGTAGAAGCAATGGACACATGTCCTTGATGACACTTGTCAGAGTAGATGTACTACTTCATTAACAACAATGAAAGTCAAATCTAAAAATAGGCTTCATGATTTCAATTAATGTCAAAACTTGACCAGAAAGCTTTCCTAATACTCCCACTAAAATACCCAAATCTGGGCCCATATTTCTTATCATCTGGAAAACTCACATCCATTTAGTTCCAAGTTCTCTACCCCTCAGTCACTGTCACTTCCATAAGGTCTATAGAATGTCTCTACAACCTTCCATGACTCCCCATAGCCTTATTCTGACATTTGAGATCATCCAAAATATAGTCCAATCACTCACAAACATTGCCTTTCTCCTACATGTAGACATCAAGTGATTCAAACAAATTCTACATGTCTTTACTACCTGAATATTCTGGATCATTTTGCTTTTGATCTCTGTCTGGAATAATAGCCTGTCTCCTACCACCTATAATGGAAATCCAACCTGTCCCTTGAGGTTTACTCTTCCTAATCTCTCCAAACACTGAGTTCCTCATTTAAACAGTTCTACCCTCCATCCCAAAGCATTTTATACTCTTTATGATATTTTTAATATTATATATTGAAGATCAGGGTTTTTTTGTTTATTTTTTGAATTTTCTTTATTAAGGGTGGATCACGTTTGTAAATTTCCTTTCTGGATCATTTCTACTTCAAAGCAAGAGCTGGGCTTTACTCATCTTTATAACAATGGCAGCTCTCATAAAACTGGTGAATTAAAAACTTATGTTGACTCCCTTTCCAGATTTTTAAAGTATCCTTAGATATATTCTGGATTTTGGACTTGTAGAAAGAACACTACAAAAGTTAAGAGATGCTGGCTTAGTTGAATAATCTCTTGTGTAGAATCATGCCTGTGGTTACTGTTCAAATTGTTAACAGCAGTAATACAGGGAATGGTCCAGTGGGTTTCTGTCTGATTTCTGTAATCAGGAATTAAGTCACTGCATATGTATCTGTTCATTCATTCCTCCCCCCCAACATTGTAAGTACCTATTATATGCTCAGTTCAGCAAAAAGAAAATAAGAGAGAACTACACATATTGGTGTATATTTATCTTTGGCTTAGCAGTCACAAAACAAAAGCCAAATTCCTTTCCAAAATGGAGTAATCTCCTTAACCCTGATGCCCCCCAAAATCTTTTCTATTCTCTTTTATCTTCAAATGTTTTATTTTGCACAGTTTGAATCTATAAGTTTCTATAAGTCCCTTTGAACATAGGTGAAGGACAAATAATGGATATTAATACTACATCTGCTAACACCATCATCTAAATATCTCAAAAGGTTCACAGATCCTATAAATACCTACAAAAAGCACTCTGATCTATGTCCTGCTCTATTTGGAAACAGAATGATGAATAAGCTAATCTTCTCAAGTTTTTTTATTTTTTCTTGCTTGCTGCTATGAAATATCAAGAATTTGGGCACTGAGCACGTTTAGTCATTAATGGTCCCACAGCACAAATTGCCCAAAACGAGATGCTCATAACCCAGACACCTTGGCTCAACTCCAAAGAAAGTAATTACATTCAGTCTACCTGAAATTCCCGGTGCAGTGAGAACTGGAATCAGGTTTTGTACCCCCTCCTTAGCTGAACTATTATGCAGCATCATTGTACAGCAATAAAACAGCTGCTATATTTGACTCACTTCTACTTTCTCCCAGTTTGAGCAACTAAAATGGATCTATACAAAATACTTTGAATGAGAACTTGGACAGATAAGACATAGAAATTCCTTCATTTTCCAAGAATCAGGAATTTTGATGCCAAGAGAATGTATTGATGGGATTATAGACTCTTCAATGTTAGAAAGAGCCTGATTGCAACATAGCATAAACATGCTCAAAATGACCATTAGGAACTCATTCTTTATCATATCTATCATTAAAAAAGGCATTAGCATGTTGTATAAAGACCCTCTAGTTTAGTTTCTTTAACAACAACAAAAATTTATACTCCTGTGATGAAACACTTCTCATATTACTGTTTAACCAGTGATCCAAAACCCAGTGTATAAGGCATCATGATGCCTGTTACAGGTGGTTCTTAATAGCATCATAGTTTTTTGTTTTGTTTTGTTTTCAGACCAGAATAGGTTTATTAATTCTTAGAATTATAAAACTTTTGTATACTTTACTGGGTACCATTTATTAATTAGATAATTTGGAAAACTATAATGGAAAGAACTCTTAACACCTTTCCTCATTCATAGGTTTTTTTTTTTTTTTCTTTTTCATAAGCAGCAAATGAAATTGGCCAACTCTTTGACTGGGCTTATCGATGAGAGATCAAGAGAAAGCGAGGCAACCTCCCTCAAAGGGAATAGTTAATGATCACTAGCACTTATTGGGGGAACTTATCAGGATTTAAAGATAAATAATTTGCTTAATTTCACAATTAAAGAGTGTAGAATCAGAACCTAAGTCAGGTAGTCTGACCCCAATTCTATAATATAAATGCTGGGGAAATATCAAACATAACAGTAGAATGAAATTAGAATGAAAATAAAATTTATGGGGCGCCTGGGTGGCTCAGTGGGTTAAAGCCTCTGCCTTCGGCTCAGGTCATGATCTCAGGTCATGGGATGGAGCCCCACATCGGGCTCTCTGCTCAGCAGGGAGCCTGCTTCCTCCTCTCTCTCTCTCTCTGCCTGCTTGTGATCTCTCTCTCTGTCAAATAAATAAATAAAATCTTTAAAAAAAAATTATGAAATACTGGGACAGAAACTAAGCAAATTTCTCAAGCACTTTTGTAAATACAATTGGCATTAAATTTCTTCTTTTTCATTAAGATTTTATTTATTTATTTATATGACAGAGAGAAAGAGAGCACAAGCAAGGGGAGCAGCAGGGAGATGGAGATACAAGCTCCCCACTGAGTAGAGAGCCTGATGCAGGGCTCAATTCTGGGACCATGACCTGAGCCAAAGACAGACATTTAACCAACTGAGCTACCCAGGTGCCTCTGGCATTCAATTTCTACCTCAACTTTTAAATGGCCAAAATGGCTATTTAAGCATATAAAAAGATAATCACTCAACTGCTACAGTTTCAAGTGCAAGGACACCTGAGCAACTTTGCTACCAGATAGTTGGATCAAGCATAGACCATCTTAATCAGGACATTCAAATAACTTACACTGTTTTGATGCTTAGCTTTGAGCAAAAAGGGGAAAAAAGAGGAAAAAAACAGAATTTTTAAAAATACAATCTCTCTAGCTAATGTTTTTTCATTACCGTAAAATAATCAGTAATTCTTAGAATAATGTGAGAAGACCAACCACACCTGTTTATCCAAAAAAGTTCACTTAGGTTCACTTTTCCTCACTGACATATTAAAGTGAGTGAGCAAATAAAATCAAACACTTTTGTTTCAATTTTATAGAACATCTAATCTGTATTTCATTTGGGGTTCTTTTTTATTCCTTTTGTTGTGATTGTTTAACTCCTAGTTATCCAGAAAATTCGTTATATAGGACATATATATATGTCATATTGGGCATCTCTGTTAATTTAGGCTTTGCTATGTTACTTGGTGAAAGAGAATGAGATAGCAAGCTAGCAATCCCAGTAAAGAATTTTCAAGGATACTCTCTTCTGACAAGGGGCTGGATGGGGGAGATGTTTTGTTGAATGAGTGAGGTTTCTTTTATCATCTATGTCAAGTATAACAAAACCTCTCATAAATGTTTTTCAATTACTCAGAAGTGGCTCTCTTGTTTTTAAGGGAGTGGCTTACAAAATTTGGAGTGCATCAGAATCACCAAAGAGTTTGTTAAAACACATTGTTGGGCCCCACCTCCCAGAATTTCTGATCACTACTTCTTAGTGAGACCAACAACTCATATGCCTGCCATATTCCCTGGTGATACTGATGCCTGTGGTCCACAGATAATATTTTGTGAAATACTTTTATAACATAGGTGGAGACATCCTTTTGCCAGGCTCACACCTTTGAGATCTATAATAGATATTTTTTCCCCTACTTAGTGCCCCTACTCTCATTGTGCCACACTGTCCAGAAACTCCAACCATGCAGCCTCGATAGTATTAGGATGATTCTATAGATCATCATCATGGGTGGCTTGTGCAAGACTATGCAACTATTCTAAGTTCTGCTAATCAGAGCATTTCCTTGGGACTTTTTTTTTTTTTAACTTGAGACTGGATGTGTAAGAATCTTTCTCTCTGGTATAATAATCCCAATGTTGGAAGTATAGCAGCTCTTGGTATCCATATTTCCTTCATGTGGTGAAATGTAGACCGTAGGGCAGAGGATGAAGTAGCATACAATGAGAAGTAGACATGAGAGACCAAAAAAGAGCCCTGGAGGTTTGACTTCCAGCTGTTTGTGAAGTATTATTGCACTTCTATCTTTCCTGTTTTGGGGATGAACAAAGTATCCTAGTGACCTGCCAGATACATTGTGTTTTCTCCCTGCCAGCCAGAACAGACTTTTTATCACTTACTTCTGGAAAGGTAATAGCCCTTTCATCTGTACTTCTCATTGCCTGCAAGTTTATTTCTTTTAAGGAGTTAAGATCATGTAGAGCCAGTAGCAAATCACCTAGATTTTGTGTATAATTAAACTACTTATGGAAACACATCACATCATTTGACAAACCATGTTTCTAATAACAGGAAACCATGTTTCTAACAACAGGATGTAAAAGGAACAAACGTTCTTGTCCATATATGGCCTGTCCAAGGTCGCCATGGCCATCTGGAAACCTAGACCCAATGTCAGTCTCTGGCTGGCAGCCAGACCACCAGGAACCATAAGAACTATAACAGAATAAGATGCCCATGTTCTTCAGCATCCAAATTCACATATATGGCTCCTAGAACTTGGCATGTTTTTCACTTTGAGGTTCTCAACAGTGAGCAAGTCTTCCCACTTTGACCAAGACTACCCTGATTTTTAAAATGGAAGTCCCATGTCCTGGGAATCCTTTCACTCTTGAACAAACCAGGACAGTTGGAAAACAATGTTTCCTGAAGCAGTGATTCTTTGTCCCTTTCTTTTGGGAAAACTGTGATCTATTTATCTTTCTTTCTTCCTTTTTTTTTTTTTTTTTTTTTTTTTTTTTAAGATTTAAAAAGAGAGAGACAGTGAGAGAGGGAACTCAAGCAGGGCAAACAGGAGAGGGAGAAACAGGCTTCCTTCTGAGCAAGGAGCCCAATGTGGGGCTGGATTCCAGAACCCTGGGATCATGACCTGAGCCAAAGGCAGATGCTTAACAACTGAGCCACCCAAATGCCCTAGGGAAAATTGTGATCTTTCAAAATAGAAGCTGAATAAGAAAACCTGATAGTTTGGTTTCAAGAGAACTGGATATAAATAAATATATCCTTCCATTGAAGAACCTTAGCCAATCTTCACATGACTATCTACTCTCAGCACATTATTGGTCTATGTCCATACTATTTTAAGTGGGTTTTTTTTTTTTTTTCTCCCGTATTGAAGACCAAACTCCACAAACTTTGTCTTTTCTTTTCCAACCTTTATTTATCACAGTTGAAAAAGCATCTTCATCTAGACCGGTCAAAGCTAAACTGTGTTGAAGCTGAAGATGTTGATGTATTTCCTAGACTCTTACTAGTCTACTCCATTTGGATTAGCAAATTCACTTTAACATATAAATGGCTGATAGTAACTTATTCCCTAAGGTCTTATTTGATTTTTAATAGAAGATTTTTCTGAATATAATACTTAATCTCAAGAAAATTCCTGTTACTGAAATTTATAAGTCATGAATTGACCCAAACTGAATTAGTGCTCATTTTGAACAATACTATAATAGATTTGTTACATTATATTCTAATCCCATTATTATTTAACCAGATTATCATGTCCTCTCAAAGATACCAAAATACAGAGTTAGTTAGTATCCAATATATGTCTGCTGAAGGAATAAAAATATGCCAGCATGACCATCTTGAATATAGGTTTGACAAATAATTCAGGTTTGTATGCCCCCAGGTACCCACAGCTTCTGGATTAGTTTAAAGCAGTGATTGTATATTTCAACCAGAAACTCCTCCTTTTCCTCCTCTTTCTCCAATTTTCAAGAATGCCACTCTTATTCTTCCACCTTCCTAAGCTTGAAGACTGGGAGTCTTCCACTGTCTATGTCCACAAATCACCAGTCTTATAAATGTCTTATTGTAACCTCTTTGGTGCTACTATTGTGGTTCAGGTCATATTCATGTCACACTAGGGTCTTATAACAACCTTTTCTCTTGAGATCCTTCTCTCTTTCTCTAGTCTTTAACCCATTGCAGTATTGTCACAAACTAATTTTCCTGAAGTGTCACGTGATCACACTAAAAATGTGCTGAAATAGTGACTTATAGCTAACTAGTGAATTTAAAAGATGCACACGAAACAATTATATTTACAAGATATTTTCAATAGGAATGAAAGTGAAAACTGTATTATTTGCAGCAATTTGAATCCAAATTCATCCCTGACATCTGGATCTGAGGTGTTTGTCTAGCTTTCAGCATGAGTTTCATATCTCCCAGGTAATATATTTGCTATTGAACTTCTGAGAACTTCTAGGAGGAGTCACTACCACACACTACATTCTGATTTGCGGAGAACAATAAACTGGTGGCAATGAAACCAAACTCTCAAGGTCTTGTTCCTGTTTTTCATAAATGCAAAACCCCACAGCTGCCAGGCTAATGAATTAGCCCCTTGTAGAGTCCTAATTTTTCCATGTGGTTTTTCCTCTTGAAAAATGCTATTTATATTCATTTAAGAAATCACAAATAAAAAGGCAGCACCATATAAAATTAACTGTAACAAAACCTAACTATGCAAACAAATATTTGTAAAAATGAATACAACTTCTGGATAATTTTAAACAAATGTGAATCTCAATAACCAAGAAAACTTGAGCTCTAGACCTTAGCACTATGTTACGCATTCCAAGGAATGCGTAACCTCCACCAAAGGGAGGTTACCATAGTTTGGCTGAACACAATTAAGAGGCAGAAAATAAAAGACAATCCCAAGCCAGGTACTGAAGTATGTGGTGCAAATAGAATTGCCACAGGTCCTCTGTTAAGGTGAGATAAGAGAGCCCATGGTAGGCTCAGAAGTGGTTTTTTGGAACAGTTATGCCTTGCTCTAAATCTTGATACACAGATAAAAAAAGAGGTTAGGTAGAGAGTAACAAAAGGGTTTTGGCTGAAGGAAATAGAGAGGGTAAGAAAGATGTGGTGAACTGACTTTGTAGAAAGGGAAGGGGGTATGCCAAACTGAGGTTTCAAGGACGGGTACAATCCACTGGGTAGGGGGTGGGAGGTGGGGAGGGGGGACACTTGGGAAAAGGACATTCCAGAGGAAGGGTATGAATACAGAGCCATGCAAAAGAGTTTTACTTAGAGCACGGCCAGGTGTATAGATGACTAAAGCCCATGATGATAAGAGGAGGCTTATACATGAGATTTATTTGAAATGCATAACATGTAAGGTTGCCAGATTTAGCAATAAAAATCACGATGCCCAGTTTATACCCTTACCTTGCTGAGTTACCATAGCTGCTCTAGGAAAGGCATCACCAGGGAGTGTTCACCACTTGGAAAGTGCCAGACTGATAGAGCAGCCCACTAAATGCACATCCAAAACACCAGCTCATAGACAATACTCATGAAGGATGGAGAGTCATTCTCCAGGAAGAAATATGTGCATTATATCAAAGATATAAAGATCAAAGATCAAATCTTTATATGGTACTATGTACACAGTAGGTAAACATAAATGTGTCCAGAAACCAAGGGGTGGTAGCAGGTATGTCCCACTCAAAGTTACTTCCAATGACCCACTGACCCACTGAGGGACTTTATGCTTTTCATCCTCATGGCTTAAAGGCTCTTGTTCTCAAATGGAACAGGTTTTTGCTTAGTCACCTATAACGAATGCTCATATGATGATTGTCATTTTGTACCAAACAAGAAGTAACAATGCCTTTAGCAAAAGAAATGGAATGGGAAAGGAATTGAGAGCTTGTTCCCATACCTCTTCCCTCTAGAGATTACCTGGATCATGACCTTTTCCTGCATTTCTTTGCTTCCATAATCACCTCTTCTACTCCGTGTCTCTTGCCACTACTTCTTCCTTCTTATAAAGATCTTTGTGATTACATCAAGCCCACCTGGATAAAGCCAGATACTCTCTCCATCTGAAGATCTTTAAGTACATTTGAAAATTCCCTTTTGTTGTATAAGATAACATATTCAGAGGTTTCAAGGATCAGGACACTAATACTTTTGGGGTCATTCTATCTACTACACTTGACCTTGGTTTTCTCATCTGCAAAGCAGAGATAATGAGAGTAACCCCCCCAGAACTGTTACGAGGAGTGGAAATATATGTAAAGCTCTTAGCAGAGTACCTGACACATCATAACCATGGCTAACATCATCGTGTCCTTACAAACATTCTTTATCTAAGGCTATGATAAAATAATGTGCCCACTGTATAGTTAGACAAATGACATCATAGCGTGTTTAGCCATGACCTCCAGAGCTTTATCGATGGTGGCAGACACAGAAAGTGGTTCCATATTTCCAGGGTACTTCTAGCATGCCTCTGGCTTTGGCAGAGTGAAAGATTTCAACTGGTACATCTTATTACATGGGTGGTCGAGTTATTGAACTCTATTGACAAAGGGCTGGATTTTCCAGCAAGATGGAGCTTCATTAAAATTCTGCAGAGACTGAAAATTCAATAATCTTTCTCACAAAGCACTGCATGAGCAGGGCTGATTAGGCAATTTCTTTCCCATTCCATTTCTTTTGCTAAAAGCACTGTTACTTCTTGTTTGGTACAAAAAGACAATCATTAAATGAGCATTCGTTATAGGTGATTAAGCGGAAAGTTTTAAAGGTGCACTGACTCCTTTCTCAAGGCCTAATTGAGGGCTTGAAAGGGGAGGGGAGGAAAAAAAAATAAAACAAACCATCATTACCATAGTCTGGCCTGAAATACAGAAAGCATCATGACCCTAATAAATTACTTTGCAGCTTTTTTCTTTTAGACTCTTGATCTCCTTCTTGTTTATCAAACTTGCTTCTTCCCCACCAGTCCCTGCCTTTCTCTTCCCCTGCCCAACCCTTTCTCACTCCCCCTCCTTTTCCCAGAAGAATTGACTCATGCTGGACATAATACACAATTGTTTCCAATGAGCTTCACATTTTCCTGATTAAATCCACTGTAATTATGGGATTTGAGAGCAGATAACACACAAGTACCTATCTTTTTATCCACACTTAATATCTAGCACCTGATTGCATAGACGGAGAAGCGTTAGGAACTGTGTTGCCAGAGGTAAGTAGAATTTTAGGGTAAGACTAAGGAACTCTCCCCTTCCATTCATAAATAATCTTTCTCTCTCTCTCTCTCAATCCTCTTTTCTCTTTAGTTTTTCATCCTGGCAGAAACAGGCTTTGTCACAGTAGCTTTCTCTATAGAATATAACTAATGTGGCTTTGCCATGAGGGCAGAGATTTTTTTTTAATGTGTTTTATTCACAGATACATATCAAATATTTAGGAGAGTGGTAAGCATGCTTTGTTAAGTATTTGCTGAATAAATGACTGAATGAATTAATCAACTAATCCTGAGGGCAATAACAGGTGAGATCTTCCCTGCCATGTCCTATCTATAATAATAATTTGATGGGGTTCTTTCACCTGAGTCTTTCTAAAGATAGGAAAAGTATTAATTCAAAATACCAATGTACTGTGAGAAAAGAAAGCTAAATCTCTGTAACTATTTTTTATGCTTAATTATATTTAAGAAAGATGTAAATGGAGTTCTGATGGAAAATTTCTATTTCTCTTAGTTAAGGAACCCTTGAATGCCCTTTACGAGGTATTCCTGGTAATACCCTTTCTAGTCCAGTCCAAATTTCTCATCTTGCACCATCAAAGTCCTGCTGAATGAAGTTTAGGCCACTTTGTTCCTGTCCCACAATGGATGTCATTTTTTACATCAACATCCTCAATATCTTCTGAACTAGTCTAAAGATCAGATTTCAAGTAACAAGTCTTTATCCACTCTATTGAAAAAAAAATATTTTAATTTCAACCAATGCCTTTGTAAATACCAGCTATGAATTACTCATCTGATTCGTTTCCAGAAGGCTCCAGATATATGAGCACCATTTGGTCCTGCCTGTGTCTTGCCTGTGCCACTGCAAAGGAAAAGGTATTTCATTCTGTCCCCTTTGGCAGAAACAGAAACAGGTATGCTCCATATAATTCCCTTTATATCAAACTCCGTGGGCCTCACCAAGTATTTGGTTGTATGGGAACTCTAAAATATAGAATGAGCACAAGCCTTATCTGTAGGTTCCAGAACTTGGTCTCCCTGTGTCTTGAGCTGTCAAAGGAAGGGGTATATCCTGAATGCAGCATGGGAGATGGAAGAGAGAAGGCGTACTCCATCCCACTCTTTTCTTGCTGCAGAGCTCCTGAATGGTTCTTTATGAGTTAATACTTGGTTCTGTGTGTGGTATGAGGAGCTGGATGGGATGGACAGGGAGAAATGACAAGTAGAAAAGTCTGTGTCTTCCTTGTGGTAGGCTGGATGGGAGCTCAAAGCAGGAGAGCCGCACTGTAAGCCAAGATATGGAAACTGCCTGTAGGGCAGAAAGATGCTACACTGAGGATTCCCAGAGACTGCCTCCCTTGCTGAGATGGTGCCTGAGGCCACCAGGAAACTCTCACGGTTGGCAGAGCCTGGCAGGCTATGCTGATACGCTGGGGGCTGGACTCACTGTCTCTGTGCTAGGGCTTCCGGCCAATGACAACCACAGACGGCAGTGAAGAAAACAGTAACATACGCTGTGGGTATCAGCAGAGCCAGGCCCAAAAGATAACTAATATTTACATAATTTTAGTTTGGGCAGCTAAAAGAACAGCAGGGTTAGGAAGTCTTAAGGCTCTGAAGAAACCAAACTCCATGCTTCTTGCTCGAATCTACTCTTCATTCCATGTAACTGTGATGCTCCAGGCAAAAATCATAAAATAGGCAATCATGGTATTTAGCCCACAACATTAGCTCTTTCATTTTATTGGCTCGTCTTCCTTTCTCCCTTAGAAAATCACACCCTTGGGGCCCCTGGGTGGCTCGGTGGGTTAAGCATCTGCCTTCAGCTCAGGTCATGATCCCAGGGTCCTGGGATTGAGCCCCGCATCGGGCTCTCTGCTCAGCAAGCAGCCTGCTTCTTCTGCTCTCTCTGCCTGACTCTCTACTTACTTGTGATCTCTCTCTGTCAAATAAATAAATAAAATCTTAAAAAAAAAAAAAAAAGAATATCACACCCTCATTAAAATTCCTTCCTCATCTTCCTTGAAAGACCCTGCTCTCAGACTACTTTTGGGAAAGAATCCGTGTTCTGGGTGAGCATTTGAAACAGGGGACTGAGTAAAAGCAGACTGTCCTCGGTGTGGTTGGGCATCAACCCACCCATTGAGGGCCTGACTAGAATACAACTGCAGAATGGCAAATATCCTCTCTGCTTGACTATTTAAGATGAACATCGATTGGTCTTCTCTTGCCCTTCAACTCAGCAGCTATCAGTTCTCCTGGTTCTTGGGCTTGGAGACTGAACCAGACCCCCAGCTTTCCTGGGTCTCCAGCTTTCAGGGAGCAGTCATGGGACTTGTCAGTTTCCATAATCACATGAGCCAATTCCTCCAATTCCTCATATTAAATCTCTACTTCTATTTTTATATCTATACATAAATATACATTTATTTGTATGTATCTCATTGTTCTATGTCTCTGCATGACCCTGACAAATATTATGATCAAATATTTCTGTTTGTTTCTTAAATATAAAATACTGATCTGAACACACTTTTCCCTTACTACACAGAGACAGTATTATGAGCATTCATTTTCAACACAGGGTTCTATAGCTATTTCAGAGATTTTCTGCCTTTCCCCTCAGGCTCATTGTCATCATCTCTTACTGAAATCAAGATGGCTATCTCCAGTGGAAATAGAACTAATAAGACTACAAAGACATGAAGTAAACCTTACGGCTGTACTTAAACTATCTGAGACCCAATTTTCTCATTCATAAAATTTAAAAAAATGCTGTGGGATTTAAAACAAAATACACATATTGTAGCACATATAGGTGTTCCAATGGTAAATTATTACCATTATGATAAACAGTGAATTGAAATGATAGTGTGTATAAAAGGAAGTAGGGGCAGGCCGAATAGTTGAAAGACTGAAAAGATAATAGCTTAGAGGATAAGAACTTCCACATCTTTCCACTTCCCAGTGGCCTTGTTAAATCCCAATCATCCTTGAAGATACAGCTCGAAATCTCCATCACCAAGAATCCAGAATTAACCCCTGTGTCTGTCAGGGTTCAAACAGTAAGGTATATAGATATAGAGATATAGAATATGAGATTTATTGAAACGAATTGACTTGTTTAATTTTGGATGATCTCTAGGCAAGTCAGAAATTTGTGGGATAGACCCTCAGAAGGAGAAGATGGAAGCCCTCCAGTAGGAACTGAAGCTGCAGTCCACAAGCAGAGTATCTTCTTCCTGGAAATGGCAGCTCTGCTCTTACAGTCTTTCCACTGACTGAATCAGGTTCACCCAGATTATGTAGAATAATCACCTCTAATGAGGTCAACTGATTGTGAAGTTTAATTACATATATAAAATTGCCTTTACCCCAATACCCAGATTAGTGTTTGGTGAATAACTGGGGACAATAACCCAGCCAGGCTGACACATACACAAACCATCACAGTCTTTCACCCCATAACCCTTATATCGCCACTCAAGTACTAACCATGGTGGATTTTGTTCTAGAATTAGGTACATAGACATATGCTTTTCTCCCAACAAATTATTGACAGCAAAAACCATGAATTAAGCTTTTGCACAGCTAAGGAAACCATCAACAAAATAAAAAGAAAACCTACTAAATGGGAGTAGATACTTGCAAATGATATATCCAGTAAAGGGTTAATATCCAAAAATATATAAAGAACTTAGACAACTTAACACCAACCAAACAATTAGATTCAGAAATGGGCAGAGGACCTGAATAGAAATTTTTCCAAAGAAGACATACAGATGGCCAACGGACACATGAAAATATGCTCAACATCATTAATCATCAGAGAAATGCAAATCAAAACCTCAATAAGATATTACCTAACACCTGTTAGAATGGCTAAAATCAAGAAAACAAGAAAGAACAAGAGTTAGTGAGGTTGTGGAAAGAAAAAGAACCCTCTTGCATTATTGGTAGGAATGCAAACTGGTGCACCCACCAGGGAAGACAGCATGGAGGTTCCTCAAAAAATTAAAAATAGAATTACCATATGATCCAGTGACTGACTACTCCAGTATGCAAACACTAATATGCAAACACTAATTCAAAAAAGATATATGCACCCCTCTGTTTACAGCAGTATTGTTTATAATACCAAGACATGGAAGCAACCTAAGGGTCCGTCAATAGACATATGGATAAGGAAAATGTGGTGTGTGTGTGTGTGTGTGTGTGTGTGACACAGAGAGAGAGAGAGAGAGAGGGAGAGAGAGAGAGAGAAGTTGGTGAACAAAATAAATGAAAGACTTCATTTTACATAAGTGTCTTCAAAGCATTATCTGTGGGCTTAACTATCTATATAGTTTATACATTTTAGAAGTGCTTTTCATTATTTCTGAACTGTTATTCCTTCACAGGAGGAACAATATATATTTTGGTAGAGGTTATAGGTCACATCAAAGAGTCATCATGTCACCATTCCTGGAAGAACTTGAGTTCATCCTTCTGTGTGGTGGTTGTCCCTGTGCTCCCCCAAATAAATGAGTACAGTAAAAATAACAATGTGGACATAATTTTATCCTGTGGGAAATGCAGAAATAGTCACATTGTTCTTTGGGATATGTTTAAGGATAGAAGAGGGATGGTGAGTGATATTCTAATAAAAGGAGCTAAATAATGTTTAACTGGGAGGTGACTGAGGAAAAGGATGCCTGTTTAGAAAGACAAGCAAGTAGATTCTAGTGTTGTCTATGAGTATGTCTCATCTCAGAGAAAGAGGTGGGAGGAGAGAAAGGGAGGGAAGGAGGGAAGAAGGGAGGGAAGGAAGAGCACAAAAGCAGAACTACTTCTCTGAGTTTAATTCTGAACAGAGAGAGAAATCAAAAGAGATCAAGGTGGCTGAGAAGCAGCCCTGCTGGTGGTCAGCTCAGTACCAAAGGATAGAAGGGGTATCACATAACCAAGGGGTAAGGCCCCTAATGGAATGCCTCAAGCAAGGATTCTCTGAAAAATGTGTAGCTCTTCATATGGCCACTGGACACAACAACTCACTGAAGAGTATATTGATGTGATAATAATGGTGAAAGGAAACACTTGAAAGGGTCACACTGGGTTATGTAAATGCAAGAGGTACCCTATGTCCTAAAGGAAATGTATTACACAGGTTTGTTGTGGCTTGATAAAGATGAACCCACCCAGTTTCCCTCTGGTAGACAGAGCTCAGGGACAGGGTGGAATAATGTATATAAATAGACCAGGGCTTTCTGGGAGGAAAGGTAGGGCAGGACTCGTGTGTGCGTGCGTGCGTGTGTGTGTGTGTGTGTGTGTGTAGAAAAGGTGGATTGTATACTAGAGTAGTCCTGAAGAATGACTGCAGGCAAGACAGGATACCAAGTGAATTCATCAAGGGAAAAGGATTCTGGACTAAACAGCTGAGCTGAACAGTGGCCTGCAGGGGCATAAGGAAGGCTGGTTCCAGTAAAATCATGGGATGAGGGTGAATTAGAGAAGCATAGCTCTTCAGCCAATTGTAATTTCCCTTACACTGACTGTGAAAAAGCCTAAATCAGAACAGGAAATGTAAGAAATAACTAGCTTCACTCAATAAATTTAAATCTTGTGACCAAAATAAGTGATTTTCCTGATGACTGAGAGTCCTTATTTATCACAGTGCTAAACCACTCACACCAGGTTTTGAAGAACCATGATTAAAAGGATAGTGTTGAGCAGAGAGGAGGGGAGTAAATGTGGTTCTGTGAATGATTGTCTGGTGATATTATTGTCAATTTGGGACAATTTTTTCACTTAAAAGGTGGTTTATGAGCACTTTGCTCACAGTGATCATTGTTCCATTTTTAAAGATAAATTCACAGTAAAAAACTTATACCAGACCTACCTCATTTCATTTTTGGATCATTTCTATCCTGGTAAACTAGAGCAGAGCCTTGTTTAGAAGTAATGTTTCTGAATTTTAGCATGCTATCAACAGTGCCTCCCATGAAATGCTTGTGGACAAGATGGAGAAGATATGATTGGATAACAATTAAATCAGGTGGCTCAGTAATCTGTTTAATAAATGTACTTATTGAATGACAATAGCTTGATATAAATGCAGAAAAGGTCTTGTGTAAAATGATCTTCATAACATTTTGTTTAGTGTTTTGTAATAAATGACCACATTAATAAGAATAGTAACACCTAACTTTTACTGTTTTCACATGGTTCTAGATGACACTGGGTTTTGCGTGCTTTCTTGTTTGAGCTCCTCAAAATTTTGTAAAATAGATGTTAATATTACCCCCATTTTAAATGAGGAAGGGGAGAATTAGAGATTTTTAATTATAGTAAAATAACATAATAGCCACGATGGCTCACTCCAACTGCTCTTTTTTAAAAGCTGGAGAAATTGGGCACCTGGGTGGCTCAGTGGGTTAAAGCCTCTGCCTTTGGCTCAGGTCATGATCCCTGGGTCCTGGGATCGAGCCTCACATCAGGCTCTCTGCTCCGCGGGGAGCCTGCTTCTTCCTCTCTCTCTCTGCCTGCCTCTCTGCCTACTTGTGATCTGTCTGTCAAATAAATAAATAAGTAAATAAAATCTTTAATAAATGCTGGAGAAATCTTAGAAATAAAAGGAAGACATGGATTCCAGCTATTGACAACAATAATAGAAATATCAAAAACCTGTGGAAAACTCCCAGGGTCTTTTTGGCTAGCAAATCTATAAATATGTGCAAGTAAAGACTGGGACAGAGGTGAATGTTTCATGCTGTTTACCTGTGGTGCTTTAAGATGCCCAGTGGTTGCCAACGTACTGGAAGAAACCTCTAGAAGTGAACCAGACCCTCACTGCACGTCTCTGAAGGGCCAACAGTAGGATCATTCCAAGGCCCTGAAGGAAGGAAGAGTTGATGAAAATAGACAGCTAATCAGTTCTCAAGCATCTACTTCCCATTCCCTTCAAATCAAAACCTTCAAGTGTGTTAGACTATAAGGAAACTGTCTCCTTTCACCTGTTTCTCAAAGTTTAGAGGATGAAAACAAGACCAGAAGAATTGCATGGTGCAGTGACAATAAATGGAAGCAGTAAACAAGGGGTCTCTACTGCCTGGAGTTTTCAGTCCATCCACTCATTCGTCTATAACATAGATGAAAGTCTCCCCTAAGTTCTTCTCCAAATCACACTAGCAGTCAGAGTTGCTGATGTGCCCAGGGAACAAAAATTCCCAGAGTATAAAGCAATACAACTACTTTAAGGACTTGAATTATGTGTATCTACCATCTCAAGTAAAAGTATTAGAGGAAAGATGAACCAAGATTTTAGAAGACTTCAGGAGATAAGGGGAAACATAGTCATTATAAAATAAGAAAACAAAATCATTGAAGAAAAACCCACTGGAAATATTAGGCTTAAAATTTATAATAATTTGATATCTCTATCTGGGCATGATGTAATAAATAGAATTAATTTTTCCCTTTAATGGTGAGCAATTAGAAAACTCAAATGAATGTCACACCACACTATTTTCAGACATTTGACAACAGGCAGAGGAGGACCACACCATCTGAGAGAGGGGAAACAAATGATAGGAACTTGACGATTTCCTCGGATTTCTTCCACAAAGGCATTTTTCAGACTGTAGCAGGAAGAGCAAAACTGAATTGAGTTTAAGAACAGAGACAGAATTTGTGTGACAGATGGCTAGAAATGAGGAACAGCTCCAGAAAATGCAGAGAAATCTACTTGAGTCTTTGCTGAATACTGAGTTGAGGATAAAATTCCATGAGCCGAGTCAAAGAATCACCATGATCAAAACGATCCTCAGAACACCCATAAAGTATAACAATGCTCAAGTTTTGGCCTACTAAAATAAAGAAACCTCATTGAAAATTCAGGATGTTTAGTATAGATTTCAAAATGGCACACTTTACTTGGAGGTCTAAACCAGACAGGAGCAATAGCTCTCAAAAATATGGTCTGAGAAACCTTTGGTGGAAACTGAGACATTTTCAAGAGGGCCATGACATCGAAATTATTTTTATAATAATCATAAGACATTATTTGCCCTTTTCACTATGTTGACACACTAAAAGTGCAAAAGCAATTGTGGGTAAAGTTACCGATAATTTAGCATTAATCAAGACAATAGCATAAAGCTGTATTATTTCATAATTATATTCTTCACCTCAATGCATGTGTGATTAACAAAAAGAAAGTTTCAATTATGAATGTTCTTGATGAAGTTGTAGAAGTAATTAATTTTGTTTAATCTCAACTCATGTTTATATGTATTTTTCCTACACTAGGTGACAAAATACAATGTATTCATACGATGTTTCTGCCTCATACTGAAGTGTGGTGATTGTCTCAAGGAACGCACCTGTATAGTTTGAGTTACAGATGAACAAGCCACTTTTTTCACGGGGCAAAATGTTGCAATGTGGAATCTGAACTTTTTTACCCTAAGAATAGTAGGGAGATTTTCAAGCTATAGAAACTACAAAAAACCTACAGCCTATATCAACATCACACTGAATGGTGAAACACTGAATGTTTTCCCATTAAGAGCAGGAACAAGGCAAGAGCGCCCACTTTCATCAGTTCTGCTCAACATTGTAATGGAGGGCCTAGCCACTACAATAAGTTTTAAAAAGAAGCATAAGTATAAGAAAAAATGGAATTGTTCTTATTTACAAAAGAAATTGTTCACATAGAAAATCACAGGAAATGTCCAAAAGAGCTGCTCGAATAAAAGTAGCAATGTCTAAGACACAAATTTAATATACAGAAATCAATAATGTTTTTAAATATAATAAAAATTAATATGAAATATTAAACAATATACTTTATAGTGCCATAAAACATGACACTTACAAATAAATTTGAAAAACTCAAGACTTCAACACTGAAAGGTGTAGAATACCAAGAAAAATTAAAGATGGCCTAAATAAATAGAGATATATATCATCTTCATGGATGTAAGACTCAATATTAAGTTGACATTTTGCCCCCAAATGACCTATTGATTTAATTCATTCCCAATAAAAATTCCAACAGGCATTTTTACAGAAACTGTCAAACTGATTCTAAACCTTAGGTGGGAATTTAAACAACATACAATAACCAAAACAGTTTTTAAAAAGAACACAGTTGGAGGACTTAAAGTATCTAAGACTGAAATACATAGTTGCTAATCAACACAGTTACGTACTGGCACGCGCGCGCGCGCACACACACACACACACACACACGACAGAAATGCATAGAATACCCACAAATATGAACAACAGAGTTTCAACAAAGGTGTAAAGACAATTTATGAGGAAAGGAACTTTCCACAGAAGATGCTGGATAAACTAAGTATTTAAATAATAGAAAATGAGGGGCTCAGTGAGTGAAGCATCTGACTCTTGATTTTAGCTCAAGTCATGATCTCAGGGTCCTGAGATTGAGCCCCATGTCAACTCCCTGCTCAGTGGGGAGTCTGCTTGAGATTCTCTCTTCCTCTCCCATTGTCCTTCCCCCTGCTTGTGTGCATGCACTCTCACTCTTTAATAAATAAATAAATAAATAAATATGAATATTGACTTTCATCTTACATAATGCATAAAAATTAATTTGAAATTGATTATAGATATAACTGCAAAAATCTAAAATTATAAAACTTCTAGAAGAAAACATAAAAGATTTTTATAACTTTGTGGTATGCAAAATATTCTTAGATGAAAAATCAAAAAGCATAAACTGTAAGAGAGCATACTAAGCTAAATTCATCAAGATTTAAAACATATGCAAAAAGATTTGAAACATTTGCTCTTCTAAAGTGTCAAGCCACAGAAAGAGAAAATACAGCATAAATATCAAACAAAAGATTTGTAGTAAGAATATATAAAGAATTCCAGGTGAGAGACAAGATGGTGGTGGAGTAGCAGACTGAAATGATATCAGATCCCAGGAGTTCAGCTAGGTAGGTATCAAACCATTCTGAAGGCCTACAAACTCAACAAGAGATAGAAGAGAAGAAGAGCAGCAATTCTAGGAACAGAAAATCAACCACTTTCTGAAAGGTAGGACGTGCAAAGAAGTGAATCCAAAGTTACGGGAAGATAGACCGTGGGGGGAGGGGCCGGCTCCCAGCAAGCGGTGGAGCAGTGGAGCACAAAATCAGAACTTTTAGAAGTCTGCTCCACTGAGGGACATGGCTCCAGAGGCTAAGCGGGGGTGGAGCTCTCGCAGGGACAGTGTGGTCTCAGGTCCCGTGGGGTCACAGAAAGATTGGGGATGTCTGAGTGTGGCAGAGCTGCCAGGTATTGGAACGGAGAAGCTGGCTGCAGAAACAGAACCAAAGAGTGAGCTTTCAGATTAAGGTTACCTTAAACTGTGACCCAAGGCATAGTTGGGCCACTGCTCTTAAAGCAGGGACCCCACAAGTGGCAGATCTAGGGAGACTCACCTTCCTCCTCCTAGAGGAGCAGCACAGCAGGAATCTGCTGGGTTTGGAGACTCCAAACGGGGCTGTGCACCAGAGATAGAAATGCTCAGTCACAGGCCACGTGAGCTTGCCAGAGACCAAGGAGACAGGAGTGACTGCTTATCTCTGAGGGTGCACTGAGGAGTGGGGTCCCGAGCTCTCAGCAACTCCGGGCCAGAGATTGGGACTCCACCATTTTGATTCCTGTCCTCCAAAGCTCTACAGAAAGAATTCAGGGAACAAAAGCTCCTAGAGTGAACCTGAGCAGATTACTTAGCTTGTCCCCTGGCAAGGGCGGTGCACATCCACTCGGGCAAAGACATTTGAGCATCACTGCAACAGACCCCTCCCACAGAAGATCAGCAAGAACATCCAGCCATGACCAAGCTCACTGATCAAGGAGAACAGCAGAACTCCAGAGCTAGGAGAAAGCAACGCATATAATTCATGGCTTTTCCCCCATGATCCTTTAGTCTTGCTAAGTTAATTTTTTTGTTTTATTTTTTCCTTATTCTATTTTTTTAAACTTTTCCTCTTTCCTCTTTAATGTTTTTTAACTACTTTATCTTAACAATACATTTCTAAAAAAAAAAAAATCTTCTTAAACCTTCATTGTTATAATCACATTTTATCCCTTCATTGTATTAAACCTTATTTTTTCTATACATATAGAGTTTTTATTTCTAAAAAATTTCAGGATACAATTTCTTCTAATAGATCAAAATATACCCTATTCTAGCACATGGGTTTGTTCTAGTTCCAGCCTGAGCACATTCCCTCCTCTTTTATTTTCTATTTCCAACCAACTTATCTTATCAAATCCTTTTATAGAATTTTTAAAAACTTTTCATCTTTAAGTCATATTCCATCCCTTCATCGTGTTTACACTTATTTTTGAATATATAGAAGTTTTCTTTCTTTAAAATTTTAGGAGGTAGTTTCTTCTAAGAGACCAAAATACACACAAAATCAAGTGCGTGGCTCTGTTCTATTCACCAGTCTAATATATATATATATATATATATATATATATACACACACACATACACACACACACATATATATATATATATATATATAGTTTTATTTTCATTTCTTTCCCCCCCTTTCTTCTCCCTCTGGTTTTGGATCTCTTCTGATTTGGTTAACATACATTTTTCTGGGGTCTTTGCCACCCTTTTAGTATTTTATTTGCTCCTTCATGTATTCTTATCTGGATAAAATGACAAGGTGGAAAAACTCACTAAAAACAAAAGAATAAGGAGCAGTACCGAAAGCTAGCGACCTAATCAATATGGACATGGGTAATATGTCAGAACCAAAGTTCAGAACGATGATTCTTAAGGTGCTAGCTGGGCTCAAAAAAGTCATGGAAGATATTAGAGAAGCCCTTTCTGGAGAAATAAAATCCCTTTCTGGAGAAATAAAACAACTAAAAACTAACCAAGCTGAAATTTAAAAAAGCTATTAATGAGGTGCAATAAAAAATGGAGGTTCTTACTGCTAGGATAAATCAGGCAGAAGAGAGAATTAGTGATATAGAAGACCAAATGATGGAGAATAAAGAAGCTGAGCAAAAGAGAAACAAAAAACTACTGGACCACGAAGGGAGAATTCGAGAGATAAGTGATACCATAAAAAGAAACAATATTAGAATAATTGGATTCCAGAAGAAGAAAGGGGGGCCCAGAAAGTATATTGGAGTGAATTATAGTAGAGAATTTCCTTAATAAGGCAAAGGGAATAAACATCAAAATCCAGGAAGCACAGAGAACACCCCTCAAAATCAATAAAAATAGGTTCACACCCAGTCATCTAATAGTAAAACTTACAAGTCTTAGTGACTAAAAGAAAATCCTGAAAGCAGATCAGGACAAGAAGCCTGTAACACACAATGGTAAAATTATTAGATTGACAGCAGACTTATCCACAGAGACCTGGCAGGCCAGAAAGAACTGGTATGATATATTCAGAGCACTAAAAAAAAAAAAAAAAGAAAAAAAAAAAAAGAAAAATGCCACCAAGAACACTATATCCAGCTAGGCTATCATTGAAAATAGAAGGAGAGATAAAAAGGTTCCAGGACAAAAAAAACTAAAAGAATTTGCAAACACCAAAACAGCCCTATAGGAAATATTGAAAGGGGTCCTCTAAGCAAGGAGAGAGCCTAAAAGTAGTAGATCAGAAAGGAACAGAGAAAATATACGGTAACAGTCACCTTACAGGCAATACAATGGCACTAAATTCATATCTTTCAATAGTTACCCTGAATGTAAATGGGCTCAATGCCCCAATCAAAGACACAGGGTATCAGAATGGATTAAAAAAAACAACACCAATCAATATATTGTCTAAAAGAAACTCATTTTAGACCCAAAGACACTTCCAGATTTAAAGTGAGGGGGTGGAAAACAATTTACCATGCTAATGGACATCAAAAGAAAGCTGGGGTGGCAATCCTTATATCAGATCAATTAGATTTTAAGCCAAAGACTATAATAAGAGATGAGGAAGGACACTATATCATACTTAAAGTGTCTGTCCAACAAGACAATCTAACAATTTTAAATATCTATGCCTCTAACATGGGAGCAGCCAATTTTATAAACCAATTAATAACAAAATCAAAGAAACACATCGACAATCATACAATAATAGTAGGGGACTTAACACTCCCCTCACTGGAGTGGACAGATCATCCAAGCAAAAGATCAACAAGGAAATAAAGACTGTAAATTACACACTACACAAGATGGACATCACAGATATATTCAGAACATTCCATCCCAAAGCAACAGAATACACATTCTTCTCTAGTGCACATGGAACATTCTCCAGAATAGATCACATCCTGGGTCAGAAATCAGGCCTCAACTGGTATCAAAAGATTGGGATCATTCCCTGCATATTTTCAGACCACAATGCTCTGAAGCTAGAACTCAATCACAAGAAGAAATTTGGAAAGAACCCAAATACATGGAGACTAAAGAGCATCCTTCTAAAGAATAAATGGGTCAACCAGGAAATTAAAGAAGAATTGAAAAAAAATCATGGAAACAAATGATAATGAAAACACAATGGTTCAAAATCTGTGGGACACAGCAAAGGCAGTCCTGAGAGGAAAATATATAGTGATACAAGCCTTTCTCAAGAAACAAGAAAGTTCTCAAATACATAACCTAACCCTACACCTAAAGTAGCTGGAGAAAGAACAACAAAGAAAGCCTAAACCCAGCAGAAGAAGAGAAAAAATAAAGATCAGAGCAGAAATCAATGAAATAGAAACCAAAAAACAAACAAACAAAACAACAACAACAATAAAAACAATAGAACAAATCAAGGAAACTAGGAGTTGGTTCTTTGAAAGAATTAATAAGATTGATAAACCCCTGGCCAGACTTATCAAAAAGAAAAGAGAAAGTACCTAAATAAATAAAATCATGAATGAAAGGGGAGAGATCACAACCAACACCAAAGAAATACAAGCAATTATAAGAACATACTATGAGACTATATGCCAGCAAATTTGACAACCTGGAAGAAATGGGTGCATTCCTAGAGACATATAAACTACCAAAACTGAACCAGGAAGAAATAGAAAACCTGAACAGACCCATAACCAGTAAGGAGATTGAAGCAGTCATCAAAAATCCCCAAACAAATAAGAGTCCAGGGCCAGACGGCTTCCCAGGGGGAATTCTACCAAACAATAAAAGAAGAGTTAATACCTATTCTCCTGAAACTGTTCCAAAAAAACAGTAATGGAAGGAAAACTTCCACACTCATTTTATGAGGCCAGCATTACCTAGATCCCAAAACCAGACAAAGACCCCATCAAAAAGAATTACTGACCAAAATCCTTGATCAACACAGATGTGAAAATTCTCACCAAAATACTAACCAATAGAATCCAACAGTACATCAAAAGGATTATTCACCATGACCAAGAGGGATTTATTCCAGGGCTGCAAGGTTGGTTCAACATCTGCAAATCAATCAATGTGATACAACACATTAATAAAAGAGAGAACAAGAAACATATGATACTCTCAATAGATGCTGAAAAAGCATTTGACAAAGTACAGCATCCTTTTCTGATCAAAACTCTTGAAAGTGTAGGGATAGAGGGTACATACCTCAATATCATAAAAGCCATCTATGAAAAACCCACCATGAACATCATTCTCAATGGAGAAAAACTGAGAGCTTTTCTGCTAAGGTCAGGAACACGGCAGCGATGTCCATTATCATTACTGCTATTCAACATGGTACTAGAAGTCCTAGCCTCAGCAATCAGGCAACAAAAAGAAATTCAAGGCATCCAAATCAGCAAAGAAAAAGTAAAACTATCACTCTTTGCAGATGATATGATTCTTTATGTGGAAAACCCAAAACACTCCATTCCAAATCTGCTAGAACTTGTACAGGAATTCAGTAAAGTGTCAGAATATAAAATCAATGCACAGAAATCAGTTGTATTTCTTTACACGAAGTACAAGACAGAAGAAAGAGAAATTAAGGAATCAATCCCATTTACAATTGCGCCCCAAACCATAAGATACCTAGGAATAAGCCTAACCAAAGAGGCAAAGAATCTATACTCAGAAAACTATAAAGCACTCATGAAAGAAATTGAGGAAGACACAAAAAAATGGAAAAATGTTCCATGCTCATGGATTGAAAGAAAAAATATTATGAAAATGTCTATGCTACCTAAAGCAATCTACACATTTAATGCAATCCCTATCAAAATCCCATCCATTTTTTTCAAAGAAATGGAACCAATAATCCTAAAATTTATATGGAACCAGAAAAGACCTTTAATAGCCAGAGGAATATTGGAAAAGAAATCCAAAGTTGGTGGCATCACAATTCCAGACTTCAAGCTCTATTACAAAGCTGTCATTATCAAGACAGTATGGTACTGGCACAAAAACAGACACATAGATCAATGGAACAGAATAGAGAGCCCAGAAATGGACACTCAACTCTATGGTCAACTTATCTTTGACAAAGCAGGAAAGAATGTCCAATGGAAAAAAGACAGTCTCTTCAACAAATGATGTTGGGAAAATTGGACAGCTACATGCAGAAAAATGAAACTGAACCATTCCCTTATACCGCACACGAAAATAGACTCAAAACGGATGAAGGACCTCAATGTGAGAAAGGAATCCCTCAAAATCCTTGAAGAAAACACAGGCAGCAACTTCTTCGACCTCAGCAACAGCAACTTCTTCCTAGGAACGTCACCAAAGGCAAGGGAAGCAAGGGAAAAAATGAATTATTGGGACTTCATCAAGATCAAAAGCTTTTGCACAGCAAAGGAAACAGTCAACAAAACCAAAAGACAACTGACAGAATGGGAGAAGACATTTGCAAATGACATATCAGATAAAGGGCTAGTATCCAAAATCTCAAAAGAACTTATGAAACTCAACACGCAAAGAACAAATAATCCAATCAAGAAATGGGTACAGGATATGAACAGACATTTCTGCAAAGAAGACATCCACATGGCCAACAGACACATGAAAAAGTGCTCCACATCACTTGGCATCAGGGAAATACAAATCAAAACCACAATGAGATACTACCTGACACCAGTCAGAATGGCTAAAATTAACAAGTTAGGAAATGACAGATGCTGGTGAGGATGCAGAGAAAGGGGAACCCTCCTACACTGCTGAGGGAATGCAAGCTGGTGCAGCCACTCTGGAAAACAGCATGGAGGTTCCTTCAAAAGTTGAAATAGAGCTACCCTATGACCCAGCAATTGCACTACTGGGTATTTACTGTAAAGATAGAAATGTAGTGATCTAAAGGGGCACGTGCACCTGAATGTTTATAACAGCAATGTCCAAGCGGAAGTCTGGTCGGGAATATGTTATCATATCAAAGACTGAGGAAGTTATCCAAGTCTATTAGGCTTTCTATCAAAAGTAGTCATGAACTTTGAATTTGTAAGTATTCTAAAGAAAAACAAAAACCACCAAGGCTTTAGATTTGGTATCAATCTTTAAGAAATGAAGGGGACTGGTACCACAGGGATGTAATCAGCCAAACTCAGGCTCTTGGAAACAACCTAGTTTACTCTACACAGCAACAGTATTTAAATAGTTCATTCATTCATTCATTTAATCAAGAGGAGGTGAAACAGCCAGTATATATCCATTTATCCATTTCTATTTTTTATGTCACGAATGTGGTTCTGCATTATTCTTTTTTTCTACAAATGAAATTGTGATGTATTTAAAATGTACACCATCGTGGTTTGATTTACGTATATTCTGTGAAAGGATTCCAACCATTGAGTTAATTAACACATCTATTGCCTCACTTATTTACCCTTTTTTATTTGTTTATTATTTACTTACTTTTGTGAGAACACTTAAGATCTCTCTTAGGAAATTAATTTTGATTATATAACAGTGCTATCAAATATAGCTACTCATGTCATTCATCAGAATCTCAGACCTTATTCATCTTACAATGGAAAGTTTGTACCTTTACCAACCTCTCTCTATTTTCCACATACCCCAGCCCCTGGCAACCACTTTTTTACTCTGCTCCTTTAAGCTTGACTTTTTCCTTTTTTAGATTCCACATAGAAGTGATACCATGCAGTACCTATCTTTCTCCCTCCGATTTATTTCACTTAGCGTAATGCCATACAGATTCATCAGTATTATTGTAAATGGCAAATTTCCTTCTGTTTTGAGACTGAATAACATTTTATTGTGTATGTGTATGTGTGTGGGGGGTGTGTGTGGAGAGAGAGAGAGAGATTATAGATCTAACAGCATATATATATGTACACACACACACACACACACACATATATATACACACACACACACATACACACATACATACATAAACACAAATACCACATTTCCATTATATATTCATCCTCTGTCCACTGATGGACATTTAGGTTGTTTTCATATCTTGGCTCTTGTAAATAATGCTACAAAAAGACATGGGAGTACAGATATCCCTCCATGGTAATGATTTTGTTTCTTTTGGAAATATACCCAGAAGTGGGATTGCCAGCTAGACCCCATGGTAGTTCTATTTTTAATTTCTTAAGGAACCTTCATACTATTTTTCATAGTGGCTATACCAGTTGACAGTGCCACCAACAGTGCACATGTGTCCCCCTTCCTCCACATCCTTCTTAGCATTTGTTATTTCTTGTCTTTTTCATAATAGATATCTTTATAGGTGTGAGGTGATATCTCATTGTTTTGATTTGCATTTCCCTGATGCTATTGAGCATCTTTTCATGTGGTCTGTTGGCTATTTGTAATTTGTATTTCTTCTTGAGAAAAATTTATATTCAGGTCCTTTGCCCATTTTAAATTGTTTTAATTAATTGATTGATTGGTTGCATTTTTGCTATTGAGTTGATGAACTCCTTGTATAGTTCCAATATTAACCCTTTATTGGAGATGTGCTTAGCAGGTATTTTCTCCTATTCCACGAGTTGACTTTTTCTACTGATTTTAATATGAATATTTTCTCAGTTACCTGATGTATAGTAATCACTCAACTAGATTCTGGATTTCTCTCAGAGACAATTGTTTCATATGTGGCTGTATATCATTGTATCGATGGGAGGAGGGAAATTCAGGTGCTTCCTATGCCACCATCTTGGTCTGTCTCTACCTCCCAGTTTGCAACTATATATTTAAAGAAACTTATTGACTAATCACAATATATAGGCTGAGCCTGATTGGGATCCTGATTCAATAACAAATTGACCCAAAAAATAATATTTGGAGAAATGTAAACACTGGATATTTGATGATATTTTGGAATTTCTGGCTTTAATTGTGTGATAGTGGCAATATAATTATATGTAAAAGCAGAGTACTAATCACTCATTAGATCAACCATTTAAAATATTTAAAGATAAAATGCTATGTTTATGGGAACTTACATTAGTAGTCTAGGAGAGGGATAAGTGAATGGAGGTATGTTTGAACAAAATTGATCACAAACTGATCACAATTCTATCTAAATCATGGATACTAGGGTTCATTATTCAATTATCTCTACCTTTGCATAGGTTTGAAATTTTTCATATCATTAAAAAAAGTAAAAAACATTTTTCTAAATGTTATCATATAAAAAAATAAAACCCACAAAAATTCTGTTACCATATATGCTTGGGAAATACTGTGTTAAATAAATTTGGATCCTTTTTTTTTAACTGCAGAATTTCTCAGTCTTTAACATGCTCTTATACATGATTAGTCTCCACCAGGAGAAGGCTGATGCAGGCTCATGTAAACACAGAACCCATTTCTCACACACTTCACAAGATAGGTGTTCCACTGCAGTCCCTGTTTGGGAAACTCATGGAATCTTGGGTCATATCAGCTCAAGCAAAATGCAATGTTGACCAGTGTGTGTTCTGGGTATGCGTACTGACTACATTACATCAGGAAGCTTATGTTCAGTTTAGGGCTCTGAACTTCAAGAGAGCAGCCAGAATAATGAGGATGACTGAAATCAAATCATCTGAGGAATTAAGAATAATTAAATTGAGGAAGTAACATTAGGGACAATACAATGATTGTCTCCAAGGATTTGAGAGTTGGTCAGATAGGAAAAGTTTAGATGGTTTAGGTAACCACAGAGGTTAAAATAAAAACCAATGGTCAAAGTTAAAGCATTTAGCTAAGCAGGAAGATTTTGCTAGTCAAAAAGGACTTTATGTAAGCAGAGTTGCCCAAAGGTGGAATGAAGTATCTTGACAAGGTAATAAGCTTTTTATCACAGATGGAGTAATTAATCAGGAATTAGAGAATGCTTTGCACAGAATATTAGTAAGGGCCTTCTGGAAGTAATAGCCGTGTTAAATAATCTCTAGGTTCTTCTCCATTCTTAATTCTATGATTCTAAATGGACTGTGTTGGTGTACCAATAATCTTACAACTAAGAGTCATTTCCTGGGATTCCCAGGGCTCCAAATTACCTTTTCCGTCTTTGACTTCTCTTATATGTTTTGGAGTACTTCATATAGTGAAGAAGTTATTCTTTAAAAAGTTCTTTCTCTCTTAGGATCTCTTCTTTTTCTGCAATGTCATTGTGATGGATCACTGCATCATGACAAGAGAAAGGAAGTTTGAGAATGAGAGTCCGAATTCTGTGTCCTGGCCCCAGCTGGAATGAATCTGCATGAGTTTCAGTAGGCCATGATGTATCCCTTAGCCTCAATTTCTTCATCTGCATAATAGGATATTTGGCCCAGACTATTTCTAAAATGTCTTTCTACAATTAACTGGAATAGTATACAGAACATCTCCAAATTTCATATATTAACACCCAAGGCAGGTGATTTTAATGAAAAGATAAGGGAAGTAATATTTGCAAAGGGCCAGACCAATTTTAGATATTGTACTCATATTGTGTGCTCATTTGAACCTCAGGGATATAGGGAATTTCATGGCCTGTCAAAAGGTACCAACACTAAGACACTGAGAGGTTAAGTAGATTGATCAGGGTCACACAGCTAATAATCTTTTTAAAATGCTCTTTTCATTACATCACATTGTGAAATTATTCTAGCCTCATTTGACAAGGCACTGAACTCCTGGATTCCAACATTGATTGACTATAATACTTTCAGGTAGGCCACATATGTTCTATCTTATTTGGCTCTCCTTAGTTTTATTGTTATTTTTCTAGTTTTCACTTATAATTATTATGCTTATATTTATACTTATTATATTAGAATTATATTATACTTATAATAATAATAATTATTATTATTATCATCATTATTATTTACCCCTTGACTGGATTGGTTATAAAGGGAACTATGGTTTAAATATAATAAAGGATATTTGGTCCATTCTGTGTTTACTATTTGAACTTCAGATTTGCAGGAATGCTCTTTCAGGAAATAATACAACTTTCAGAAAGAGAGAACCATGGTATCCTTTTTTTAAAGGACATTTACTATCTTCACAGCTATATAGTTTTTTCTTCTTCTCTTTTAAAAGTAAGTGTGAGCTGTTTAGTAAGTATTTTGTATCAGCCAATTCCCTTAATAATCTCAGGTGCCTGTCCACCTGATTTATAAATGTGCAAATTTTCCAAGTTCTGTATTCCCTCACCTGATTGTTGCCAATAGCTATTTGGCAAGGTTTTCATTATATCCTAATAGTCCAAATTTGTTTGCTTCATTTTTCCTGTTAAAACTAGATTCAGAGAATGAGTTTGCTCTCTTGGCCATCTTAGAATCGTCATCAATTTCATACCTATCCTCTCTGATTAGCAGCCCCAATTTCCCCATCTCTCTATTTCCCCAGGCATATTTATAAAAGCCTTCTTTGGCTTTTATAACCCATTTTAGCACTAGTCATTTCACTCCCTTTATCTTTTTCTACCAAGTTTTAACTGATGGGGAATACTTTTACTCCACACTCTCCTTTTAAGTCGTGTCAAACGAGAATTTTATTCTCTTGTCTCTCCTCTGTGATACTACATTGAATGTGTCATGCAATTAGCACTGCTGTTTTTCGGAAGAACTGAAGCGCTATCCTGGTATTTGGGCTCAAGCTCCACTTCTGCCTGAGACGTCTAGATAATTGCAGCCTATGTCAGTGTTGTGGACTTTCTTTCTGCTTGAATTATCCAAATAATTGCTTTAATTCTCCACTCTGTTTTACATGTAGAGACACAAACACAAAGAAAGCAGATCTAGAAAATGGAAGAACCATGGAGATTTTTGTGTAGGATCTTTATTCTGCTGAGGGCTATGATCTTATTGCTGCTCTTTTGAAAAGACATGCCTTCAGGTCACAACTATGCACTTGCCGGTATCCTTCTGTGCTGAGTACTCTTCTCTCCATGAACCACCACTCAGCCTCCTGAGACTCACATAGTTTCCCACATAACCCAGGATACTTTCTGGGTTATCGTCAACAGGTATCTTTGATGATTCATAATATACAGAAAGTATCAGAGAGGAAAGGTGCCTAGAATATCAACCAACCTCCCTCCACTGTCACTGCCATTTTACAGATGTAATAACTGAGACCTAACGGGAGCAAGTGACCACAGAAATGTTCATAGAAAATCAGTGCAAGGGCAGGACCAAACACAAGCTATAAGCGAACCATGGACCAAAGCAAAACCAAACAAAACAAAACCCCAAACCAGTTTACTTAATTATCTTTTCTCTAAGTGCTTATGAAACAAAACATCAGTTTAATTATCTATAAGACTGGATATAAGGGGAAATGGGTGAGTGACACCAGAGGCCCACTACCTCCCGTCCTCATCCCACTTTTGCTGAGTGATACAGAGTAGAACAAAGAGTGGGAGAAGTCTGTGTATTTCCTTCTCAATGGGGGTAGAGCAGGTGGCAAGAGCAATGTTCCCATTCTCTCCACCTTCTCTGCAGGGCTGTGTAAGAAGCCAGCTCTTAAGCAACAGTTAAAATTTTGGAGTCAGCACAATGCCAATGTGGAAATTACCGGTATCTAAATTCAGATTGGACATCAGTGAGAAAGTTGAGTCCTTTTATGGCTACTTCCCATAGTTAAGCAAAGAGGAAGATGGGCATAGCTGTCAGAAGTCTAAGGTTCTTACCACAGTATGCATTTCTCCTCTCCAACTTTCCTTAGCCTCAGTAGAAGACTCCATCCTCCTGTCTCCTTTCTCATTTCCCACGCAGAGAAAGCTACTCTCATACCTTCTCCCCCAGGACTACCAGATGTTTGCGTGTGTGTGGTGTGTGTGTGTGTGTGGCAGGGGGAGGTCCACACACTCTTCTTTCACAATGCAACTCTAAGTGCCCTAGGAAATGCTTGGATCTTTCCATCTTGTCCTTCAACTTGGAATCCCTATAGAAAGAATTGCTGACAGTGTACACTGCCCACCACTAGAGAGCAGCCAAAGCCAACATTTTTCCTGGGCAAAAAACCCGTTCAACAAGTTATTTTCTGAGGAGCCAAGTTCTGTTGGTCTTCTATTCCTCTCTTTCACCTCTATCTTTCTTTGAACAAAGCACTTCACCAGTCTCTTTCACAAGAGAACATTCTATATGCCTATTCATATGTTGTGGGAAACAGGGAAAACTCTAACTCACTCAGAGAAGCCATTGTCAAAAACATTTCTTGAAATCTCCATGCTTTTACTCCATCAAGCTAACCTGTGTGAATCATAAAATGTTGAAAGTAAGATCATTTTGCAGTAAAAAAAAAAAAAAAAAAAAAAAAAAAAAAAAAAAAAAAAAAAGTTATCCCCATAAGTCCATGAGGAAACAAAATCTCCTCTTGGTTGATTCTTCCCTAAAACCTCCGGATTGACAGCACACCAACCTAAGCAGGTCCTAAGCACACCTTTAGATGTGATTTCTTGCTACAAAGAGCATGATTTTTCCGACATAAATGAAGATAACAATTGTGCCTCATATGGTCTGTCTTTCAGTTTTCAGTAGCTCCATGTCTACTTTATTCAGCTTACTTCAATGAGCAGTAAAAAAAAGAATTATGGTTGGTTAGAAAATTACTATTGTTGTCATTGTGCAGGAAGAATCCTTTAGTCTTCTACAATAGAAGGGAAAGAAGATGGAAATGGACTTTTGGAACATAATGTGGCTGAAGATTCAGGACTGTGGACCCTTGATTTGGTTTTAGATTTACATTTGAAACCTGTCTCTGCCACTTGCCAGAGATTGATCTCAAGCAAGTTACCTAAACTCTCTCTCACCCTCAGTTTCTTCCTCTGTAAGGTAGGAATCATAGCTGTTTTTATCAAATAGGATTGGATTAAAGGACACAATATAAGTTATGCCTTTAATAAAAGATTAGCTGCGATTGTTCAAAGTGCTTACCATCCACCAGATTCCCTGCTGATTTCTTTCTGCCTTATTCTGCTACCACTTTATTTCAATATATCCTCTTTCAATTTTAATTTTGTTAAATATTCATTAAACATGTGTTACATTCCAGGTATAATTCCAATTCTCAAGAGGTTACAATGTAGTTTTAAAAAGAGATAAAGAAATATGAAGGAAGGAAATACAAAGAAGACATGTCTTACAACATTTGATTCTAAAGGGAACACATAAGACAGAAGGTGTATACTGTCCAAATTACCCTCAGGACTTCCAAGTGCCCATAAGGTCTAGTTCGGCATATGTAAGATCTTTTTAAACTGTTTATTATCCGATGTTTCTTTATGGTCTAAAGTAGTTCTCGATGTCATCCCTGATATTGGTATCACCAGCAGCTTGCTGGACCACTTGAAGAAGTGGGACACATCTCAGTCATGGTAGAAAACTCTCAGATCTAGTCACACATTCTTTCCAGGGGATCCGCCCACAAACATGGACTCGGGTTTGATTGCCTTCATTACCTGTTAATATAGACAATGCAACAGTATCATTGCCAAGGGTCTTGAGTTGGATATTTTAACTGATGCCCTGATCAATATGACTTCTCTGTAAGTGTTAAACGGAAGTTCAGTCCACATGTTGCTGGAGCACAAGATCAAGTTTAAATAATTACCACCACAGGGCATTTAAGCAAGGACACATAGAAGATAGAGTTGGTCTTGAAAGATGAACTGGATTTTCATAAACAGAGAAAGAGGTTGGGGAAGAAAAGGAGGGCATACAAAACTGAGGGAAGAGTGTAATAAAGGAAGTGAGAGAAGAAACAGTGAGTGGCACTTACGGGTTAGGTCCTATGCAAACTATTTAAAATACCTTGACTCCTTTAACCTGTTTCATTGTCTCCACAACCCTAAAAGGTTTATAGAAGTAGCTCCATTTTTGCAAATTAGGAAGCATGAGACTGAAGATACAACAAACTCAGGATTTGTATCCAGATTAGCGGAATTCCAGTGCATGTGTCTGTTATGCTACATTGCCAGAGCATACAGAGTGTAATTACAGAGGAGGAGATGCTGAGATAAACACAAAACTATTGCATTGTCTCCTTGAGAGGCAATAAACATTTTTGAAGGGTTTTCTTTTTTTTTTTTTTATTAGAAAGGGCTTGCTAGACATTAAAAATGATCACCCAAAATTTCTGCTTTTTCCTCCTGTGACGGGATTTGCTTGAAGCAGATGACTAACCCTCTAATAAGCATGGCTATGCAACGGGCTAGCAAAGGAAAACCTAAAGTTAAATAGATATTAAAAAATCATAAATTAGTTAGAAGATAATAAATGATGAGGGAAAAGAATGGGTGAAAATCTAGCCATTATGAGCAAGTAAAATGGTCAAATGTCACTAGAACTCATCTGTTTGAAATAAGAATATTTCCTTTCTAATTGTGCTCTACCATTAAACAAACCTGCCTGTCTCAAGACTAAACTCCTACCTGTTCCCTGTAAGTTATAAATATCCCATTTTTAAAGACATGACCCAAAAGTTTTCTTCTTAGAGGACTTTTTCAATCCTTTAGAGCTGGAATTCATCTCTCATTTCTTTAAACTCTTACGAGCAATTTTGTTTTAGTCTATCTTGGTTGTTTATTGATGACTTACTTTTCTATTAAAGTGAAAGATACTGGAAGCTATGATAAGTATGATTTATTATTGCATGCCCAAGACCTACCTTACACATAGTAAGCACTCAAAATATTTGTTGGGTGAATGCTGCATGTGCTTCAAATGGGTTAGCATCAGATTTTAAAAATCAAACATCATGGATACATGAATTATTTTCAGCTTATTTTTGTTTTTGTTAGTTATTCCATGATCATTGCAGTAATCATAGATACTGTAATAACCCAGGTGATGGACTATAAATTTATTGAATCTGGATTTTCAAAAGCAGAAATGACTTCAAAAGATCAGTATTCTGCATAGTCTTAGTTAAACACAAAATATTTGTTGCTAATGGTCCAACAGTGATTGTAGTTTTGTTAAAGCCACCTAATGAAATTTTGGTCAAAATGGTTCCATAATTTCAGGCTTCAATACACTCTTAGCAGTGACATTTAAAACATAAAAAGAGAAAAGCAAACTCATAAGGGAAAGCTCAAGACTCCTGGGGTATGTGGCAAAAGTGGACCAGTGAAGCCAGGAAAGGCTACCTCTCCTCATCTGGGAAAGTATAGTTGTGCATGAAGGGGGAGCAGAGAGGCAATGGTGGCCTTGGTGCAATGGCTTTTTTGGGGGGGAGGCTGGTAATTTTGAGATAGTTTCAATTTACAGGAAAATTATAAAAGGAGTAGAAAGAAAGCTTATATACATCTCATTTAGATGCCTGAATTATTCACATTTTACTACATTTGATTCATATATGTATACCTAATCTGTATGTAAATGTATGTGTGTGTGTATGTGTGTGTGTGTGTGTGTGTGTAGATATATCTGTAAATATATGGATGTAAATAAATACGTATGTATGTAAACATAATCTCTATTTTTTAACCATTTGAGGGGAAGTTGCAGAATTTATGTATTTTTTACCTTTAAATTCTTGGATTTCTGTAACCACAGTACAATGATACAAATCAGGAAAATAACATTGATATGACACTATTTGATTATCTACAGAACTTATTCAAACTTTAGTTAGTGTTTCAATAATATCCTTTATAGCAAAGAAAGAAAGAAAGAGCTTCAGAATTAACATTGTATTTAGTTTCCGTGTCATTTTCATCTCTCAAATTAATCTTTCTTTTTTAAATTGGTTTTAATGACATCAAGATTCCTAAAGAGCATAGACCTGGTATTTTGCAGATCTCTCAATTTATGGTGTCTGATGTTTCCTCATAATTACACTGGGGTTATGCCTTCTTGGCACAAACATGACAGAAATGATAATCCATCATCTTCAGACTTTAGGTCTTTGGGGTTCTAGGTAGAGACTCTGAAACAATGCCAAATCTGTATACATGGGTGGGTGTAAGGAAATGGCAAACAAAAGAAAGCCAACAAAATCAGTAATCAAAATGCAAATTCTTTTCCCCCCACCCACGAAAGTTAATTTGTGGGATAGATTGAGAAAGGCTACATGTTTTAGTGTGCTTAAAGTAATAAAAGGAGAAATAATTCACACTAAAAACTTACAAGAAATATGAAACAAAAGCAAAAAAATGTAAGAAGAGACAAAAGAAAAAGGATTAGAAATTTTGGAGATAAAAGCATATCCATGGAAATCTAGACTGGACACTTTGAAACCTACCAGCCAAATCAGACTATCAGCAAATCAGTTACATATCTGTAGTTAAATAATCAAAAACACATATATAGGTAAAGCTAGATTTATTTAGCTTGCTACAACAAAGAAGAATGGACCTTGTAAAAATCTCAGTAAAAAGGGTTGAAAGTATGTGTGGGCATTCCCTGGATTATTCCAAAGAGGGACAGGAAAGTGGGACGACTTCTGAGTTGAATGCCGTTAAGGAGGGTGAACTAGCAATTCAGCATCTGAGTAAATCAGTTATTTATTTGTTCAAAGGTGGGAGAAACTAAGCAGCACTGAGATATCACTGGTAAGAAAAGAAAACAGAAGAAACAACAATCACCAATTATTACAGCTGTAGTATGACTTTGTATAGGAAAGGCTTATTTGCTCTTGCTTACTTGGGAATGAAAATGCCATCAGTCTGTATAACACATCGCTGATTTTCAATGTCTCTGAGAATGAGTAAATCAGAATATAGTTTAAAGGAATTAACTGAGAATTTAACATGAAGACTCAAAGGTATACACATAAAAGTAAAAGAAAGAGGTAAGGAAACTTGATCAAGAGTCTCTTAAAAAATGACTGAAAAGTGATATTTGAAGAGATCAGAACTTTTTCCAGAAACTTTTCTGGAATTGAGTAAAACATTATTCCTCAGATGAAGATTGACTCCAGTGTTTAGTAGTAAACAAAACAACAACAACACTCTAGATATTAATAACAAGGTGGAAAAGGGATATTCTGTATAACTTTAAAGAGTTTAAAGTTCCTTGACATGTAGTAGAATGGAAACATCTGGGTATCTTTAGATTTGTTAAGACAAATTATGTAAATGTTTGTAAAAACCAAGATAACCATTAATAAAGTGGAAGCATTACAACTCCTATCTGAAGAAAATATGCACAGAAAAGTTAAGAGAATTTTTGTAAATTATTATCCCAAGAGAAACTAAGGACAGAGAAAAATAAAGGTAAAGAAAAACAATAAATAGTAAGCTTGAGTTAAAGTAGTAGAAGTAATTGCAGACATACTAGTGATTATGATATGTTAATTTGCAGGTCAGAAAACAGACTAACCAAATGAACTTTAAAAAATATATAGCCAAACAGTTTTATTTTTAAAAAATCACACAGACAGTTAAAATCACAAGGACGTTAAAAGTTATATCAGGCAAGTGATAATCAAAACAAAGCTGATATAGCTATGATAATAGCAAAAAAGTTAGAATTTATTTTTTTAATTTTATTTTATTTTATTTTTTTTCAGTGTTCCAAAATTCATTGTTTATGCACCACACCCAGTGCTCCATGCAATATCCACCCTCCTTAATACCCACCACCAGGCTCACCCAACCCCTCACCCCACTCCCCTCCAAAAGTTTAGAATTTAAAGTTTAAATTCCAAAAGTTAGAATTTAAAGTAAAAATCAATAATAGTGATGGAGGAAAAATCCAAGAAGTTTTAATTATCACAAATTTACATGCACTAATAAATTTGAAATGAAAATATATAAAGCAAAAACTGACATAATTATATAGAAAAATTGACAAACCCATAACCAACAGGGGAGATTATACCACTTTTCTCAGAAACCAGTATATGAAACCAATAAAAATTAGTTAAGTATAGCAAATTAGAATAATAAAATTAACAAAACTTATCTAACAGATTTTTAATAGAACTTGATATCTATAAACAAAATGTACATTATTTTTAGGTACTCAAGGAATATTTAGAAAAATTACCAACAGTGAGGTTTGATAAATTCTAAGAAAAAACATTATAAATCATATTCTCTAGCTGAATTTGATTAAATTAAATCAACAATAAAAATAACACCTGCATTAAAATAAAAAAGCAAACATGCAAAATGTTTGGAGACTTTAAAATGTACTCAGATCACTGACCTAGTTCAAAAGTAACTGCAAACTAAACTCAAATCAGTCCCCACCCACTTCTATTCTACCATACATGTAGTTAGACAGTCATGAGACCAGGAGTTCTGCCATTTCATATTGCAACATGAGTTGTAGAAATTAAAGAGCTATTTTAAAATATGGAGAAATAAGATACTTGTTTTAGTTCTAGAATCAAAGAATTTTTGAAAGAACTAAGATTACTTTTGAGAAATGTGGTAAGAATAAAAAGGATTTTTCAACATTTTAGTAAATGAGTGCTTTAAAGTACATATTACAGTATCTTTTAATATTAAGTACTGAAATAATAGTATATGATACTGAAGTTTCTGGATTATTTTCATCTCCTTCCACTTAAATAATATATTTACCCAATTATACCCTTAACCCACAGGACACTGTAATTTTCCAAAACCCTAATCAACTAAATACTGAATGTTATTGTCATTTTTCATTTGCATTAAGCATTTACTCTTTTTATTAATAAATTATTATTTTTATTAATGATTCCCATGACTATTGTCTTTGTTGAAGTTATTGTGGTCTTAAAGTTTTTTTTTTTTAGGGGCGCCTGGGTGGCTCAGTGGGCTAAAGCCTCTGCCTTTGGGTCAGGTCACGGTCTCAGGGTCCTGGGATCTAGCCCCGCATCAGGCTCTCTGCTCAGCAGGGAGCCTGCTTCCTCCTCTCTCTCTCTGCCTGCCTCTCTGCCTGCTTGTGATCTCTTTCTCTCTCTCTGTCAAATAAATAAATAAAATCTTTTAAAAAAAAAAAAAAAGGTTTTTTTTTTTTTTAAAGAAGCCCTTTCTTCATTTACCATTGGGATTTTAGGAGATCTCACTGGGATTTTTTTTCTGATTTTAGGAACAAGTTCTCACTAAGTGCATGAATCAAATAGATAAAAGTCAAGACTTCCTCCCTGTTGTTGATAAAGCTATTGGAAAACATGGTTCAGATGTGGATCAATGAGAGGCTTCCTGATGCAGCTTCTCAGGATTACCCAAACTTTTTCAATCAAAGCCACTGGCAGCAGTGAACAAAAATATTCCTTTCTCATAATAAAATAGCAAAGCAGAACTTGTGGGCATTTTACATCAGACAGACTCCAATGCGAGAGGGTAAGGAGATTAAGGAGCATGGTAATATGTTCACTTCATTCTTCTAAACTGATCAATCAGAGAAGAGACTCTTTGTCTATGAGCAGGAATGAAGAAATGATGAGAAAGTTAAGAGTGGTATCTATACATGATTTTCAGGTTAGAATCTGAAGCAAAACATCAAAGATGGAAAAAGAGACATCTCACTTTTTTATTTCCTTTGATAATCAATAAGCATGGATTTATGAGTAAGGTTCCTCTTCTTCAGGTGCTAAGGCACTGGGGCTACCTAGAGTTTCAGAAGGCAAAGCTGGGCATGGTGGAGAGGGATTAGATGGCACCAAGAGCAACCTCTCAGCTGAGGGTGGACTCAAGAAGCAAAGCAGTTGAAAACCCAGTAGGTGAATAAGAGACTCAGTACAAATATAAAGAAGAAACTTTATAGTAGACAAAATAGTTCCTGAAATATGATTACACAAAGAGAGTAGATCTTTTGTGCAACTTCACCTTAATTTGGGAATGTTTATGGTATAAATTCAGTAGGGAAAATATGGAAGACAGACCAGCTAAAGAGCTCAGAGTCTGGGATTCTAGTCACAATTAGTTGAGGAGCTTTGGGAAACCATTCTTTCTCAAGGTAATTTCTCAAGGAAATTATTTCCTTTTCAGTTTCCTTATTTATTCATTAAGAAATTCATTATAGATTGGCTTCCAGTTATAGACTTTCCATGGATTAATCCATTATGCAAAGACCACAATGAAAACTAAAGACAGAATTTTGAACTTTTACCAGAAAAATTATTGAAATATACTTGCAGAAAAGATTCTATTTAAAGAAAGATTATTTCATTTGGTGCTTTCTATAGCTATGTATTCCTCAGAGTCAACAATTTGCCAGAAAACATCAAAGTATTTTTCTTGTGGTCTGGAACAATGTTTTCAGAAAAGTATAAATGTGATCATATAGATTGTTAAATCTTAACCAGGGGGAAGACACTTTCTTGAAGAGAACATCAGCATTCCCAAGGTGCCTTTATAACTTGAAAAATCATTTCAACACTATAATTTTCATATTATAATTTGATTTGCATTTTGAAAACAAAAATAAACCCTACAGGTTTCATAACACAAAATGTTGCCAGTTGAGCTTCAACAAATTTCAGTAGGTAAAATAGACTGAATAAACTTTGACTCTTAAATAAGAGTTTTTATCTCAAAAAGGAGCACAGAGCAGATTTGGGGAGGGACAGACTGTGGTTTTATAAAAAAGTCAAAAATATGTGTGCCTTAGTTTGGATTTCCCAGAAAGTAGAACCTGAGAGAGTATACAGTAAGTTTGCTTAGGAATAACCCCAGGAATTATGAAACACAGAGTGGAAAGACCGAGAAAAGGAAGGAGAAAAAGCTGATATGGGGATGCTTTCTACACCTGGGGATCAATTCCACTGGTACTTCCTGATTACTTTATAAAATCGGGAGGCTGAAACATTTATCCAGTCTTATGTCCATTGGTTGAGGATTGTCCCAGGAGCAATAACTCCCTTTACTTCTGGTGTATGTTCCCATGACATTCTAGAAGGCCCTCAAAAAGAAACACAAAGGCACATGACATACACTTAATGTCAGGTAAGTGAACATGAGGTGAAGTTAAGCTCACAAAGGACTGCACTACAGCTGCAGCGCCAGGAGTACTTACTGCAATAGGTACTGGCCAATATTTAGAACTTTTCCTTGTCAAATGAAATTATTTATTATGAAGTCTGATTAGCTGGGTAAGTGCCTTAATTCTACCCAGAGGCAACTATCCAATATGTTTTCTTTCACCACAACTAAGCCCTAGTTCACTCTCCCAGTTGGCCTTCCCGATCCCAAGTCTAAATTATATACTCTCCCAACAATTTAAAATATTCATTTGCATATTTCTGAGACTCTTTCCATTCCATATATCTCTACACATCCAACATTTTCTTGCCTCCTATTATATGCCAGGAGGCATGAGGCTTTATGTTAGGCACAGCACTAAGTGCTTCACCTGGATAATCTTATTTAATATTTTCAACAATCCTACGAAAGAGTTACCATTATTATCTTTACTTTATAGATGAGAAAATTTAGAGATAAAGCTGCAAAGTAACTTTCCCAAAGGCACATATCTCCTAAATGCATGAGCCAGTTCTATAACCCAGGCACAGAGCATGTTTTCTGTGCTCAGGCTGATTTGGGAGAAACAGTGTGGAAATTCATGCTATTGTTTCTAATACTTGACCACTTCTATATCTATATCTGTATCTATATGTCTATACCCTCAGTCATGTAACTTCGTTGATCCTCAGACTAGATCCTCAGACTATTTCTCCATCACATGAATGTTGTGCTGGCCAGATTATTTTCTTTGGCCAGTGGAATGGTTGCAGACATGATATAAGCAAAAGCTTGAAATTGATTGGACAGTTGAGCTAATGCTCTCATATTTTTTCCAATGCCATAAGAAGAACAAACACAAGGAGCCCACTGGCCTCAGATCTGAATGTAACCTGGAGCCTGAAGCCAAGCCTGGTGAGCCCAGACTAAGTTAACAGAACTCCAATTAACCATCACTTCGATGAGAAATAAAGACTTGATTTTGTATGTATGGTTTTGTTTTGTTGTTGTTTGTTATGAAATTGCTTGCCAGCAAATAGCTAGCTGAGACAACTGAAGAGCAAGCAAAAAAACACCGACACAATATGGCTAGTTATAAAAGAATATTCTGAGTTCTGGGTGACCAACTCTCCCAATATGTCTGGAACTGAGGGATTTCCTAAGAGGTAGAAATTTCAGTGTAATTTTATTTCTTTTCAAACAAGTACAGTTGGTCACACTAGACTGAAAAAATATTTTAATGGACAAGTAGGCAGATGTTTTTTCACCTATTCACTTACTTAATTTCTTTACCATTCCATATAAATTTTAAAAAAATAAGAGAAATTAGTGGAACCTAGGTGGTGATGAGGGTATAGAGGAAAGTACATTCATATGTGTATACTTGTGCTATGCAGATTGATGCAAGGATTTTCCCTCTTAAAACTGTCTCTTCTAAGGCTATAACTCCACACATATGATCACATATTTTGCTCACTTGAACACAAATTTTAAGGATAGGGAACAACTCAATCAGCAAGAATTGCTCATACTAAGAACCGTTCAAAATAGGGAAAAGAGGCATATAAAAATCTAGATGGAGATGGAGAGGAGAAGTGAGTTGGGGGAAACCAGAGGGGGAGACAAACCATGAGAGACTGTGGACACTGAGAAACAAACTGAGGATTTTGAAGGGGAGGGGGGGAGGGGGTTGGGTGAGCCTGGTGGTGGGTATTATGGAGGGTAAGTATTGCATGGAGAACTGGGTGGGGTGCATAAACAATGAATTTTGGAACACTGAAAAAAAAAATAAATAAAATGAAAAAAGTAAAAAAAAAAAAAAATCTAGATAGAAGAATAAAATGTTCAGTAAATTTTGTCCCAACCAAAAAAATTATAAAACTGGAAAAACTTTCAGGGTTATGGAAACTGACCAAAATAATACACCAAATTAAGAAGTGGGTATTCTTAAACACACACACACACACACACACATACAAACAGAAACTGAACTTTGTATAATAACAGTGGGAATCTATGACATTCCTCCCTGGAACTACTCCCATCCCTCACCCCAGCTCAATCTGCACAGTGATTCTACCAATACAAAGCAATGTATAAAACAAACAGCTTTGTTGCTGGAGGGAAATGCCTTCATTCGGATCCCAACATAAAAAGATCCCACAGCCAGTGGGTTTATAACAGTTGTGAACTGGGAAGCAAATAAATTTCAGTGGCAAATGAATTGGGAAAACCAGAGGCTCAGATAGCCAGAAGCTGCATTCCTCACTGGGATAAACATCAAACTAGCCAGAAATTTTATGGGAAGATACTAGAAATAAAGCATCTTTGGGCCTTCGTAACCTTTTCACACATTTGCACAGGAGAGACCAGAGAGAGACTAAGTTATCTACACATCTTTGACTGATCTTAATAGTACATAAAACCGCACAAGATACATTAGAGAACTCAGAGAAAAGTAAAATCTGGGCAAATTTTAAAACTGCTGAACTTTGAACGCACTCACTAACACAAACATATCCATTGACACAGGGTGGAAATTTTATTGTTGTGAGGTGTTTTGAGCACAACCTCCTGCCAATCACTGGCTGACTACTAAGATATGCAGAAATAGAGGCATGACCCCTATTAGATCAGGCTTAAAATCAAAAACAAAAATTAAAAAAAAAAAAAACTGAATAGAGGTAACAATAGTCATAAAATGTGGAGAAACAAATTCCACAGGTATAGTACAGGCAAGTTACTAAACAGACAAGCAACAGCAGCAATAAAGAAACAACAGCGGCAACAATTTGGGTGGAATTATAATCCAGAGTTTTTACAATAAATTACCTAAAATGTTCAATTTTTTAAAATGTTCAATTTTCAACAAAAATTACAACACATGGAAAGAAACAATATTATATCTCATTTTCAGGAAAAAAAAATGAAGAGAAACTGTCTCTGAGGAGGCCCACATTTTGGATTTACGTAAAGACTTCCAAGGAGTTGTTTTATATCTATGTTCAAAGAACTAATGAAATTCTGCTTAAAGAATTAAGAGAAAGAATGATGATAATAAGCCAGTAATACAGAACTGTTACAAGAGATGGAAATTTTAAAATATGGGAATTTGGGAGTTGAAAAGTAAAACAACAGATAATGAAAATTCAGTAAGGGTACTAAATAACAAATTGAAGGTAACAGAAGAATTAATAAACTTGAAGATATATTAACAGAATTTATTCAGTTGGAAGAACAGACAAAAAAGCTGAAGAAGAATTATCAGAGTCTAAGAGGCCTGTGGGACAATATCAAGCATATGAAAATGTGTGCAATGGAAGTAACAAACAGAGACGAGTCATAAAAAAGGCATAAAAAATGTAAATAAATAATGATTGAAAATGTCCTAAATCTAGTGAAAAATAATCTAAAGATACAAGACTCGACAAATCCCAAGTAGAATACAAAATCCCTAATTTTATACTACAACACATCCTGGTAAAACCATTGAAAGCCAAGGAAACATCTTAAAGACATCAAAAAGAAAAACAGCTCACCACATTCGGAGAACAAAAATACAATTAAATTACTGACTTTTCATAAAAAAATGGAGTTGTGGGGCACCTGAGCAGCTCAGTCAGTTAAAAAATCTGCTTCAGCTCAGGTCATGACCTCAAGGGCTTGGGATAGAGCCCCGCATCTGGCTCCCTGCTCAGTGGCCTGCTTCTCCCTCTCCCTCTGCCTTTCTTCCTGCTTGTGCTCTCTGGCTCTCTCTATCTCTCTGTCAAACAAATAAATTAAACAACAACAACAACAACAAAAATGAGTTTAGGGTGCCTGGGTGGCTCAATGGGTTAAGCCTCTGCCTTCAGCTCAGGTCATGATCTCAGGGTCCTGGGATCAAGCCCCACATTGGGCTCTCTGCTTAGCGGGGAGCCTGCTTCCCCCTCCCCCTCTCTCTGCCTGCCTCTCTGCCTACTTGTGATCTCTTTCTCTGTGTCAAATAAATAAATAAAATCTTTTAAAATAATTAAAAAGAAAAAAAGAGTTTAAAAACAAATAATGGGGGACGCCTGGGTGGCTCAGTTGGTTAAGCAGCTGCCTTCGGCTCAGGTCATGATCCCAGCGTCCTGGGATCGAGTCCCGCATCGGGCTCCTTGCTCAGCAAGGAGCCTGCTTCTCCCTCTGCCTCTGCCTGCCTGTGCTCCTCTCGCTCTGCCTCTCTCTGACAAATAAATAAATAAAATCTTTAAAAAAAAAAAACAAAAAACAAACAAACAAAAAAAAAAAACAAATAATGGGGGTGTCTGGGTGGCTCAGTGGGTTAAAGCCTCTCTGCCTTCGGCTCAGGTCGTGATCCCAGGGTCCTGGGATGGAGCCCCTCATCAGCCTCTCTGCTCAGCAGGGAGCCTGCTTCCCTTCCTCTCTCTCTGCCTATCTGTGATCTCTGTCAAATAAATAAATAAAATCTTAAAAAAAAAAACCCCCACAAATGATGGAGTTGAGAATGCAATGAAATGACATACTGAAAATAATGAAGTAACTGTTATCTAAGAATTCTATTTAGGGGTGCCTGGGTGGCTCAGTTCCTTACACATCTGCCTTCAGATCATGTCAGGATCCTAGGGTCTTGGAATTAAGCTCTGCCTCAGGCTCTCTGCTCAGTGGGGAGTCTGCTTCTCCCTCTCTCTCTGCTCCTCCCCCACTCATTCGCTCTCTCTCTCTTTCTCTCTGTATCTCCCTCAAATAAATGGTAAAATCTTTTTTTAAAAAAGGGTTTTTTTTTAAGCATTATATGGATATTCTAAAGCAAACAAAGAATGAGGGAAATTTTTCTTAGGAGCTTTGCCTTATGAGAAATTCTAAAAAAAAAAAAAAAAATATATATATATATATATATATATATATCAGGGTGAAGAAAAGGAAATAGTATCGTGAGGTATCTACTCAAAGATATGCAAAACAATGGAAAAAGGTAATATATGCATAAATTTTAATGACTATATAAAGGAATATATATTAACTGTGTTAAAAACAGACTTAAAATGTCAAAAAACAGTAATTGTACTGTTGGCTTTACAACATTTATGTAACAATAATAGCTGAAAGGAACAGGGATGAAGTGGGCTGTATCAGAGCAAAATATCTGGATTTTACTAGCATTATTCATATTAATCCAAAGTAGCTTTTGACAAATTAACATGCATATTGTAATCCCTAGAAATATCATCAAAAAAGGAATTTAAAAAATTTAGGGATAAAACCAATGAAATAATTACAATATACATGGAAAAAATGTCTGTTTGACAACAACAACAAAAAGAAGGAACAAAGAAAGAGGAAAAAAGACATAAGACATATAAAAGACAAGAGGCAAAATGTCAGATATAAATATTACTTTGTCAATAATTCCATTAAATGTTAGTGGATTAAACCTGCCAACTAAAAGGTAGAAGTCATCAGAACAGATTAACTAAAACAAACAAACCAACAAATAAAAACAAAACAAAAGAAAAACCCACAACTATTTGCTGTCCAGAAGAGATACACTTTATGTTCAAAGACACAAATGGTTTGAAAGTAAAAAAGATTAAAAAGATAGAACATGGAATAGTAATCATAAGATATTTGAAAATGGCTATATAACAAAATTTAACTCACATAAAATGTCCCTACAATGACAGACACTTGATAATGATAGAAATGATCTACCATAAGGAAAATAAATAATTATAAATATAAATACACCTAAAAACACAGCCCTAATAAATAGACATACCTTGAAGATACTGTGGGTTTGATTTCAGATCACTGTAATAAATTATGTCACAATAGAGTAAGCCAAATGAATTTTTTTGGTTTCCCAGTGCATATAAAAATTACAAGAATAACATCAAAGATCACTGATCACAAATCACCATACAAATATAATAATAATAATAAAATTTGAAATATTTTAAGAATTACCAAAATGTGAACCGAAGCATACAGTGAGCAAATACTGTTGGATAAATGGCATGATCGATTTGTTTAACATAGGATTGTCACAAATCTTCAATTCATAAAAATGCAGTATCTGCAAAGCACAATAAAGCAAAGCACAATTAAATGAGGTATGCCTGTACATGGAGTAACACTTCACAGAACTGAAAGAAGAAATAGACAATTCCACAAAAACTTTTGGGGACAAATAGATCATTTTTTCATAATTGAGAGAACAATAAGATAAAAAATTAGCAAGGACAGAGAAGACTTGAGCAACAGTATCACACAGATTAACAAGTGAGATTTATAAAAACCTCTGCCAAAGAACAGCAGAATAGACATTCTTTTCAAGAGTACATGGAACATTCTCTAAGATTTCTCAGATAAAACATATGGTAGGTAATACAACAAGTCTCAATAAATTTTAAAGAATTAGGGTCACCTGTGTTGTATAATCAGTTAAGTGTCCAACTCTTGCTTTCAGCTCAGGTCATTATCTCATGGGTCATGAGATTGAGCCCTACATCAGGCTCCCTGCTCAGCAGAGAATCTGCATGAGATTCTCTCCCTCTGTCCCCCCACCACATGCTCTCTTTCTCAAATAAATGAAATAAATCTTTAAAAAAATTTAAAAATTTAAAAAAAGAATTAAAATCACACAAAGTATTTTATCCATTGCTGATAGAAATTAAGTTAGAAATAAATAACCCAAATGTTGGAAATCCCCAAACATATGCAAATTAACCTAAATATTTTTAAAGACACATGAGTCAGAGAAAAAAAATTATTAAGGAAAAATAGAATGATTTTGAACAATTACAAATTAAACATATTGTTTGTTAGATGAAGCTAAAGCAATGCTTAGAGGATATTTGTAGTTTTAAACACCTATATTGAAAAGAATAAAGGTCTTAAACCAATAACTTAAGATTGCATTTTAGAAAACTAGAAAAGGAAGAGTAAACTGTGCCTGAAGCAAGAAGAAAGAAGGAAATAATAAGGATAAAAGCAGAAATCAAGACAGAGAAAGAGCACAGTTGTTGAGAAAATAAAGGAAACCAAAGGTGGTTGTTTAAAAAGAAATTAACAAAATCAACAAACAGATTTTTTTGACAAGAAAAAGAAGAAGACACACATTAACAAAATCAGGAAAGCTTGTCAGAGGAGACATCACTACCAATCCTACAGATACTAAGGTTAAAAGGGAATATTATGAACAACTTTATACTAACGTTTAACTTAAATGAAAAGGAAACATTTCTAAAAAGATACAAAAAACCACGACTTAATGGAATTAGAAAATAAATGGGCATGTAATACCTATGACAACAAAGAAATGCAATTAATGAGAAATCTCAGAACAGCTACCATCTGGTGTATTGCCAATTACTGAGGCAGAGAGAGAGACAACACTGCATGGGAATCACAAAGCCACTTAAAGACAAACAAAGGAGTATAGGGAAAAGGAGAGAGAAGCAACCAAGAAACCGACTCTTAACTGTAGAGAATAAACTGATGGTTAGCAGAGGAGAGGTGGGAAGGGATGGGTTAAATAGGTGATGGAGATTAAGGAGTGCACTTGTAATGATGATCATTGGGTGTTGTATGTAAGTACTGAATCACTAAATCGTATACCTGAAACTAATTATACACTGTATGTTAAACTGGAATTTAAATAAATAAATATTACACTGTATGTTAAACTGGAATTTAAATAAAAACTTAAACGAACAAACAAAACTTCCCCTAAAGAAAAGCCCAAGCCCAGATGGCTTTCACTGGTGATTTCTAGTAAATATTTTAATACTAAATAATACTAAAAAAAAAAAAAGGAATAAATAAAACCAAACATTTACAAATTCTTACTGAAAATAAAGGTGAAAAGTACAATTTCCAACTTGTTCTGTGAAGCCAATATCCCTCTTAGAGATGCAAAAATCTGAATTATTTACTATGACCAAGTGAGATTTATCTCAGTATTGCAAATTTAGTTTAGCTTTCCAGAAACTAGTTATTGTAGTAAATAAAAATTAATAAAATGAAGGGAAAAAATGATTATCTCAATAGATGTGTAAAAATGTATTTGACAAAATTCAGCTGTCATCCATGATAAGACTCACGACAAACTAGTAATAGAAAAGAACTTCTTCAACCTGATAAAGGGGCTGGGAGTGGCAGCAGGAACTGGTTGCATTCAGACAAGGGAGAACTCATTTGGGTGATAGAAATGTTCTAAAATTATATTCTGGTGATGGCTGCATAATTTTAAATATTTATAAAAATTCACTGAATTATACACTTAACATGTATGCATTTATATTATGTAAATATTGTCTCAGTAAAGCTATAAAAGTTAGTAACCAGAAAGGGTAGATGGTAGGGAGATACAGATGAATCAAGTTAGCAATATACTAATAATTGATAAAGCTAGACTTTAGGTAATGGCAATTTATTATAATATTCCTTCTATTTTTACATATATTTGAAACCTATCATAATAAAAAATTTAAAAAAAATCAAAGTGTCAGGGAAAAAAAGAAACAACTGGGAGCTTGGGGAGGGACCTAGTGTCATGTGAAAACTCCCTTTGGGTGGTTCTGACATTCTTTCTTCCTCTCCTGTGGGAAGCACCTTCTTAACCTTCCAGATGTTTTACATAGTTTTTCCTTTGCTTAGTGCATTTGACCCTAACATTTGGAGAGAGGAAGATAGACATTATTATCTCTGTTATGTAGATGAAGAAACCACAGCCCAAGGTGACAAAAATAGAAAGGGGTGAAGCTAAGGACAAAGTCTCAATTCCAGTGCTCTGTCCAGTCCATTATGATGTTCCTTGCACTCCAGGCCTAGGATAAGTTTGGATCCAAACTAATTGGTATAGTAGATAAGAATTGTCTTCGGTGTCACCACAATTCCTCACCCCTCTGAGAACTCCTCTCCTGGTTTGGCCTCACTGACGTCACTTAACTTAGCCCTATAATCCCAAACCCTCCACCCTCCCCCTGCCCCCCACACATGCACACCTTATTTTGATATTCCTTGAAAGGTAATCATTTTCAATTAGCACCCCATACTCTACCTCTCTTCCATCTCACCTTCCTTACTCCACCAGTAACTTCTCTCTTAGTTCTTGGTTGAAAAGATTTAATAAAATATTCATTCCAAAATATTATTAGATTAATACTACTCTTACCAGATTATTTACATTTAAAGAGACCAACAAATATTTGTTCTACTAACACTTTAAGGTTCTATATAATGTGGATAGGGAAGATACTTGGGGGTAAGGAAACAACTTACTGGACCCTGTGTATTACCTTCCAGCCCATACATTAGGCCACTTCTAACCTTAGTCATAACTAATAAACACTGAGGATGATGAACAAATTATCATCAGCACAGTAAGCAAAATTCCCGTTTATTCACAATGGGAAATAAGCTTCCAGTTTAGAGAAGATGGAAGTACTGTGGAGAGTCAGCTATAAATGGAGTCTGTGTGCACATAGAAGGGCATCAGGTAGCAAACAGAGCTTGGAATTTGTCTAGCCTAAGGGGCCTTCTCCTCTCTTTGATGTGGAACTATTCAATAAACTTAAAGATGACTCTTAACTTCAGCTGTGTCTCGGTGAATTAGAATATTGGATATTTGGTTTTAGATGGGTATTTTTCTCAGCATTCTCTCCACAATTCTTTCCATTTGAGTCTCTGGTATTTGATCTATTCTCATGAACACTTTGTTCCTTGAGGTCACCATGTTGCATTTAACAAGTGCATATTTATTTATTCAGCCAAACTGCTGAGTGTCAACACTATTCTGGATGCACGAGAAATCATCAGCAAACAAAACAGAGGAAGACCTTGACCTTGTGGAGGGATGCAAAGGTGAGGGAGACCGACAATGTAGTATAAAAAGTAAATTATGTAGGATGTTAGGAATTGGTAGATGCTAGGAAACATAGCCAGTGCAAATGTCCTAAGATGAGAGCATACACAGGATTATGAGGGGTAATAAAGAGGTCCCTATTGCTGAAGCAGAGTGAATGGGATGGGTGTGTAGGGGGAAGAGCAATAGAAGATAAGGTTCATGATTAATGGGACCTGGTAGTCCTCTTTAAGGTATGACTACTTCTTTGAGTGTAGTGGGGAGCCAATGCAAGTTTTGAACAGAGGAGTGATGTGATCTTACTTATATTTTATGAGTCACTTTGGTTGCTCTGTTGAGAATAGGGGAGAAATGTAAAAGCAGAGAGATTAATTTTCTAGAAAAAACAAGAAGAGGTACTAAAAGAAACCAAGTGAGAAGAGATAGAGTGGTAATAAGTGGAGATGGGGAGAAGTTTCTTATTCTGGGTATAGTGAATAGAGATTCAAGAGAATTTCTTTCATCAGTGAATAGGTCTATCTCCCTTATTACACTGGGAGTTTGGCATTCCTGAACACATAGTGTGTTCAATAAATGTGTGATTAATGAATCAAGAAATGAATGAATAAACGTTGGGCAGTTGTAGTCAATCTGGAACAGGGAATACAAAGCTCTTTCAAGACAGCAAGGATACAGTTAACTGTGGCCTCAAGTTGATAATTGTTACAAAGAATAGCTATAATCATCTTTGAGGCTACTGGTAATTTTCATTTGAAAATATGTGAAATAGATATTTCCAGAATAGAATTGGAGAGTTTTCTGCCTGAGAGTTGTCCTCAATAAATGCATAAAATGAACCTTCCTTCATCCAGCAGCTGTTATTAGGGAAATGTGTGCAAACAACATACAATTTTGAACTGTTATTAAGTTCTTAAAATATGGTGAGTGGTTGACAGACCATAGCAATAGCCTTCTAACTCTTCCATCCCCAGGCTCCCTTGCTTTTTGTTGATCTTCCCTACTACTTTCAGAGCATCCTTTCTAAAGCCTACTTCTGTTTAAAACCTTAAATAACTATTCATTGTTTTCTCACTTGAGAACAGTTTTCTCAGGCTTGGTATCCAAGACACTTCAAAATTTCTAGCTTTACATTATCTAACCATTACCTAAACTTGGGACAAGTATGCTTATTATTGACAGGATTTCAATGTTGTGTTCAGAGACAAATTCTGAAGATGAGCTACCTGCTGGTTCAAATCCCAGCTGAGCACAAGAATTAATTTCTCTAGTCCCAGTGTCAGTCTCAGGGAAAATGGGATATAGTAGTTTTACGTTATGTCTTTTGAGGATTTATTTAGATAACAAATGTAAATCCCACTGGACTGTAAGCTCCATGAGGGCAGAAACCAAATTTGTTATATCCCACACTGAAACTCAATGCCATGTCTGTAGTAAACATTGAATATATATCCACTGGATAATTACATAATTGAGTGTCTACTATGTGCCTGGTACTTTTCTAAACTCTGAGGATACTATGATGGTTCTTATAAAGTTCACCTTCTGGTGAAGGAAAAAAGACAATAAACAAATCCACAAGTAAATATACATATATACATTTGACTTTCATGTGTTAATAAATGCCATTTTAAAATTAAAATGGGGTGATGCACAGAAACATCTGATTTTGTGGCCATGAAGAACTCTTTAAAGGGGTCACATAGGAAATGAGACCTAAATATTGGAAAACAAAAGTCATATAAAACTAGAAGAGGTGGGAATATTACATGTTGGGGAAATCTAAAGTGAACAGTGCCTGAGGCAAATGTATTTCATAAGTAGAGAAAAGGCCAACACAGCTAGGTCACCATGGCAGTGGTCATGGTGAAGAGAATACAGATTGAGTTGAGATTGATATCCAGGGACCTTTGGTTAAGATAAGAAGATGAAGTTGTATTTTTAGTGTAATAGGAAGTTCCAGAACTCTTTAAGCAGAGGAATGACCACAGCTTCCCAGGAAGCCATGTAGAAAGTAGATTTTAGAAGATAAGACAGAAAGCAAGGAACTGTTTATGAGCTCATATTGTAATCCATACAAGAGCTTTTGGTGGTTTGTCTTTGATTCAATGGAAATGAAGAAAAAGGAAAGATTCAGAAATACTTTGGAGGTAGAAACAAATGAGAGGGATCAAGGATAGTTCCATTCAGTGCCACATTATGTCTGTTGTGGGCCCTTCCACTATGAAAATAATATCAAAAAATTTTATTTTACGACTGCATCAGTATAAAGACAAATGAAATCCAGGATGAATTGCATTATTTTTCCTTCTGACTGTGAAAAAGAAATTAAAATATTTTCATGGGCCCCTAAGAGTATTGTGGGCCCTGTGCCTATTGAATAAATGGAACCTGTTCCATTTTTAACATAAAAGAATATAAAGTTTAGAAAATACATTTAAAAATTGTAAGATCTTAGTGCTTATTAACTATCACATTATTATTACTATTATTATATACTGGACATGTCCTATATTTCCTAATCTTTGTGAATTTGCTTATCTTACTTCTTGAATTTCTCTTTAGCTATCAAAAACTCATCCATCCTTCAATGCCCAGATCAAAGGCCAATTCTTTCTTTGTGTTTCCTAATTCCTCACCTGATCTTGATCTTTCTCCCTTCTGTTCCCACAAGTCCATACTCATACCTCTAGTTACAGCCTGTCTTTGATTTATGTTAATTTAGGTACTTCTCTCCCTTTCAAGCTTTTGAGCGCCTCTTAATGCTTGGCGATATATCTTACGCCATGGCTGTATCTCTTACTGGGCCTCGCCAAGTGCCTTGCACAGAGTATAGCCTCAATAAATATTTATTGACTTGAAGGAAAGAGACAGTCAGCCAACTAGTCTCACCAAAGCCTGTTGGGGCAAGGCTGGTCTCCATTATTGCTGCCCAGACCCTGGCACATAATTAATCTGAGACCATCTATTAGGCAACAAAATGCTAAAAAGAGGAATGCCAACTGTGACTCCCCACTTTGCAAAGGATGCTGCCAGGCTTCTAAATAACAACTTCATGGAGTATCCATCCAAAACACCATCTGGAGTGCAGACAAAAACTTGTACCTTGTTGACTCACAGAACCATAAATCTACAGCCTTGGCTAATCTCCATCATGGTTAATGATGGCTGTGATCTATGACAGCTGAAAGATAAGGATTCTGATTAGACATCGAAAGGAAATTAGATCCTGAGTAAATGGAAACATTATTCATTTAAATCGCATTTGTTTCACTACTCATTTAAACGCTTTATACTCATGCCCCAGTGCTTGGCACTGTGGAAAATACAAGTAGATGTAAGATCCAGTCCTTGTTCTCAAAGGGACTTTTCTATAGCAGCGAATACAGCTGTGGGGAAAAGATACTGGTGAAATGATAAATGTGAAGATGGCTCTACCTGTGTCCTCAATGAGAAGAAGGTTCTATTTAGTTCCAGCATGGAAATTATTGTGTGGCCTTGGACAAATCAGTCCATATTCTTGAACTTCTCTTTCTGGAAGAAACCTGAAAGCTTCTCTTTCTGGAAGAAACCTACTTATTTTTCTACCAGGAGTGCTGGATGGTTTCACTACTTATTAAACATACTAATTTCTGTGTGTTTCAATAATTCATTTCTAAAAAATTCTCAGTTTTTATCTAAATAGATAAATTGCATTTCAATTTGCGAGCTACTATTTTTGGGAAGAAGGAAGGAACTAATACCTCAATAAAATCATAATTGAAATAATTCATACATTTAGTGATAACTATGCATTAAGTGCCAACTAAGAGCAGGGCATTTTGAACACTATAAACCAGTAGTTCTCAGCTGATGGCTACTTTATCCACTCAGCTACATTTGACAATGTCTGGAGCTATATTTGCATTTTTTTTTCATACAACTCCTTTCTCTTGGAAGATTTTTCTTAGCACTTCTTCTCAACCAGTCTTTTCCCATTGAAATAATCAAGACAATTAATTTTCAGCAAGAAAGGAGTCATGACATTACAGGCCAGATAGTTCTTTGTTGTGGAAGGCTACCCTGTACACTGTAGGATGGTTAGCCCCAGTAGCGCTCCCCTAGTTGTGTAAAACAAAATGTCTCCAGATTTGTCAAACATCTCCTGTGGGGAGGGGCAATAATCACTTCCAGATGAAAACTACTGGTTTAGGGAAATTAGAATGAACTAAGAGGTATGGTGAGGTTTTGTAGAAACAGACCCTTGTGTACACTACTTTGGGGGAGTGAAGCCACTTGACACTCTATCAAAGCCTCAACGAATGCTCATAACCTTTGAGTTATTAATCACACTTCTAGGGAATCTATCATAAGGAAATAACCCCCCAAAAGTTCTTTTTTTTAAGTGCCTAAATGTCTAATTTCTTTCCCTGAAGAAACAGTTTAAGTAAATTTGAACATAGCTACATTCTGGAATATTACATGAACACTAAAAGGTATTGTTAAGAAGAGATATATCTGAGGGGCGCCTGGGTGGCTCAGTGGTTAAAGCCTCTGCCTCTGGCTCAGGTCATGATCTCAGGGTCCTGCATGAGGCTCTCTGCTCAGCAGGTAGCCTGCTTCCCCCTCTCTCTCTGCCTGTATCTCTGCCTACTTGTGATCTCTCTCTGTCAAATAAATAAAATCTTTAAAAAAAAGAAGAAGAAGAGATATACCTGGGTATTAAGTATTAAAAAAAGCTGGTTGCTAAACCATAACAGTGTAAACAGTACTTAATAAAAAATAAAAACAATAACAAAAACAAGAAGGAAATACATAAAAAATTTTAATAGTATTTTAAAAATACAGGTTATTTTATCCTTTTTATTGTATACTTTAATTTTTGTCATTTATATTATGAATTTTTTATCCTTCATTTTATAAGTTTGGATCAATGAGAAATACTAATAGGGGTATCATTGGTAATGTCTTTCTATAATGATGGATTGGGCATTACAATGCTTTCTGCAAGTCTCCCAATAACATTCATTTGAAAAAAGAATATTAGTTCAGCTGTTGGCATTCTGTTGATCGGTAGAAAAGAGCAAATGATCAGTAGTTTTAGTTCTCCTTTTGCCCCAAAATTTGGCATCCAAGGCAAACCACTGATGAAATGCATTTGCATTTGAATTATGTCCACTCCAGAGCCAATCCCAGGTCTCTTCCAAAAGCTTTTTATGTGTGATGTGAGTTCTTTGTTCCAATAGTGAGACTCTCTTCAGAAAAATGACTTCCAGTTCAGCTGAGTGGGGAAAAGGCCTGCCAGGAGAAAGCCATCCCTTTATGAATATGAAATGTTCATAAAAGAGACAGCTTCAGTAAGTCATTCCTCAAAAGAGATGTTGATAGGTGAGGTTCCAGAAATTAGAGTACAAAGTTCTAGCTTCTAATGCCCATAGCAAAAACTATTTTTTAAAACATGTAAATGTACATATTTATTATCATCAGATATTCTGTTTTCTAGATGCTTATTTATGAACAACTTGGACTCAAGCAATAGGAAATTTAAAAATATAGTATTAATGTGTGGGAGTTGTTTTTATAATCCATTGAACTATTTCAATATTAAATTATGTGGTAGACAACAGTGCTTGAAAAGGACACACATAAACACACACATGCGCAGCCGTACGTACACACAGCAAATGTGACCTGCTTCACTTGGAAACACAATTTTTTCCTTTCTTTGTAGTCATACCTCATTTACTCAGTGCAGTAGTACTTTGAAATCTGATCTTTTCCTTAGCTATGCTGAGTTTGCATGTAACTGGACACATCAAAACATCCATGTTTTTCTTACATGCCACGGGAAAGTGACAACATCCTTTCTTTGTGGTTTTGGTTAACATCTACACATCCTTCCCAAAACACCACCAGAGAATGTTATTTTGCTGATGGGAATGAGATGATATGCTTCACATGTAACATGCTCTACTAAGGATGCTGCCCAAGGAAATCACAAAGCCCACTGTGAGAGGAGAGTAAGTCATTTTCAATATGAAATTTCAGCCACTGCCTGGATTTATCCCCCCTTGGACACAGTGTGCAATGACTCATTCTTTTCCACTCTTAATGGGGTTCTGTCAGATGTGCAACTGGCTGAGCAGTAAGAAGGAATGATATATGAAGATGCATTATTATCCAGTTAGTACATATCTCAATCCCCCTTGCCTCCAAACATTTCAGGTTCTTGTGACTGTCTCTTCTTTTTCATATGTACTTTCTTTTGAGTCCCATTCTTCTATTCAGAGACATTCAGAAGGAAATGTGTTTCAGGGAACTCAGCTCCAGAATGAAGGTCAGAAACTCATGATTTTGGAGTATTCACCATGAGCATTACACACCCACAATTCATAGAGTTCTTGCATATAAAGCATTAAGCACATTGCTAATCTGATGTGTTATGCTATTGAGTCCTTTAAACCTTATAAAATTAACTCTATTATCCTCATCTCACATATTTAGAAACTGTGGCACAGAGACGCTCAAGTTCTCATAGCTGTGATAAATGATAAATGGGATAAGCTGAGATTTTAAGAAGAGTTTGTTGGGTCTCTAGGGAAATCATTCAATTGTTCTGTGTCTCAGTAACAAAATTCTGGAATAATCTAGAGTTAACAACTATTTTTCTCTCCAAAGCTCCGCTCTTCTCAGATCAATTGAGCAAGGTCATTACTGCCCTTGGTTTCACATTCAAATGTCGTGTAGTTTTCTGGAAGAGACCAGAATGAGCGTCCAAAGTGTGACTATATACCAAGGTTGTAGTATATATACTACACACTAAAGATGTGCCTTTAAGAGGGTGTTTCAGAAAAAAAGGGGCCAGGGATGTGGCTGAGGTTACACTGAAAAAGACCCACAACAGAAGATAAAAATACACAAGCTTGAAACAGTGACTGAAATCCCAGATTTCCATGAAATTGTAGATTTCCATGAAGGGATCTTTGAGGTGTAGTGCCAAGATTTATTCACAGAGCAAACTTCACCAAAATATGAAGGAGAGGTATAATTGTAGCCATCCACTCTTGTCTCACTTTCTTTTTTGGTATTTTCCTTTTTTCCTTCTTCCAAAATTATTTTTACCAAGGCATGAGGGATTTCAACGGCATATCACTTATATAATTATTTGCATTTAAAAAATGGACAATGTGAAAGTTATTTTGAAACAAAAGAATACATTTCTAGCAGTCAGACTTTAGGCATCTGGGTGGTATATTGGTGGCAAGGAATATCAGAGGGTCCTACACGTTACTACCTGCTCACACAATGCAGGAGAACAGAGATTACTAGACTTTCTATCTTTCTCCCAAAAGTGTCCTTAAGGAAGTTCTTGGCACACAAAAATTAATCAGCCACCATACCTTCATCTCTAGCCCTCAAACTACCCTAAGCTCCTGACTTACAATTTTAACTGGCTGTTACTAATCTTTGCTTCAATATTACAAAGGCCCCTCAAATCCATGTACAAAACTGAATGCAATGTGTCTGCCCCAAAACCTGACCCTCTTTTTGTTTCTCATCTTCTGACCATACACGAGTCTAAAGTGAAAAACATCTTCTACCCTATTGTTCCATCCTCACTTTCAAGTCTCTGATTTAAGCCTTCATCATCTCTTGCTTGAATTTCTAAAAAGCTTCCTACATGATGTGCTATAACTGTCACTCACTTTCAATGAAAGTGAATATAAATATAAATATTCCTACTCGAGAATATTTATAAAATAGGGATGATACTATTACTCCTCTGCTTGAAAATCTTTATTCTATAGGTCACATCAAAATCCAAGCTCCTTTCTGTGAGTCAAAACTCTTTAAAAGCTCACCTCATTAACTTCTCTATCTCAAATGGGCACACTATTAACTGTCTCAATGGCCCACAAAACTCAAGTCTAAAAAACTCTAGGTTTTCTTTTTTTCCTAAAATTTGCATTTTGTACTAAGCCTTGAAATTTCAAAGTAAACTCAATTAATTCTGTGTTTTTCTCTATTGCTGTCCAGTAATTACTGAGTCATTCTCCATTTAAAACTGAATATAATTTGGGATTTTCTGCTTCCTCAGTTCCTTCAAAGTGTTTTCTGTTTCCCTCCCCTCTTGGTTCTGGTTCTAAATCTCTGGGTGATTCAACAATTCCCTCTATGCTACTACACAGTAACCAACACAATTTTTGGCCTCTGTGGTCATGCTGGCATCTGTAGTTAAAGTCCTCATCCTGTTTCCCAGCTTAGGTGATACCCAGTGCTTGTTTGACAGGTGGCAACTGGTCTATCTGGAATTTCTCCATTGGCTCCAATACAGCTTTTTGGCATCTCAATTCCAACAAAGATGCAGCTATATCCTCATCCATTCTGTGCAGATAGCACAGGCCCCAACTCTGCACTGAGATTGTCTGATTGACATATTAGCTTTTCCTCCTACCTAATATTTAGGTTCTACTCATAGCCTCAGAAGACATAAAATATTCTCAAAGTCACTAGGAGACTATGGGAAATTGAGAATAAGACACCCCAAGTAGATATGCATGCCACCATGGCTCGGATTCATCAGTGGAGCTGCTGTATTCAAAAACTTCCAGACAAGCTTGCAAATCTACCCAAATCTTGGATCTCAATTTTATAGGCAAATTCAGAAAGAAATTGTACACAAGGCGCCTCCATGATTTCATCATCTCAGCAAACCCTCTCTCTCCTCTTCAAAATGGAGCCCTTTTATCTTGTTGGGTAAGAACATGAGAAGGCAGAAAAAAGAACCATCTGTCTGTTTTCATCTTCTTACCAATCTATTGGTTGTATGCCACACTGAGATAGAAGTAAGAAATCTAGCATCTTTTATTTAAGGGTTCTACAATAAAACTAAAACAAACCTAAAAAACCCTAAAGCAAAAACCCTATTAAAAGAAGACTTAAATAAATAAAAGGAAATACCATGTTCTTGGTTGTGAAATATCTGGTAGTATAATTCTTTCAACTGTGTTCTACTTCAAGATTGTTTTTCTACTCTTAGCTGACTTTCCTATATATATTATAATTATCTGATTAATTTCTAAAAAGGAATGCTATTATTTTGATTGGAATTGCACTAATTTTTACATCAAAATAGGGGAAATTGACATATTCACAATATTGAATCTTCCCTTATGTTTGGTGAAAAAGTCAGACACAAGACTACATAATGTATGATCCATTAACATAAATTAAAACAAACCAAAAAAAAAAAAGCATTGCTGTTTATTCACCATTTCATAGGCTCATTACGTGTTTTCATGTTTCTAAGGTTATCTCATTCCTCTGCCTCATGACAGTCTCCTTATTGTTCAAGACTCATTACAAATGTCACTTCCTTTGTGGAGTAAAGAAACAGACAGCTATAAAAAAAATTGATTGGTTGCATCAATGGCCCTAAAGACTCATCCCATCATGAGTGGTCATTCTTTGCTATGTAACCTTATAGTGAGATTCCCTTCTGACTGTAGATCTTACTATGGTATTTGCCTTAGCCAATGAAATAATAGCAGACTGATGTTAAGAGAGGCTTGAAAAGCACTTGTATAATTGGCTTTCTCCCCTCTTGACCTCTACCATTGCCATAAGAATATGTTTGGCTAACCTGCTAAAAGATAAGAGACATGTGGATCAGAACCAAATAGCCTAGTTGTTCCAGATGAAGCCTGCTTAAATTGGCCATCTGCCAGCAGCGATTCAGACAACTTGAATAAGCCCAGCCAAGATCAGCAGAGCCACCTAGAAGACTTGCAGCTGACTACAGATACATGAACTAGCCTAGCTAACATTATCAGTTTTCTCAGATCAGCAGAACCCCGCAGACTCATGAACTAAATGACTATTTATTATTGCATACTAATAAATTTTCATGGCAGTAGATCATTGATATAACTTAAAGCTCTTTCTCTCTAGTCAAGAGTGAAATTTCATAAATTAAGTTTGGCTTCCTGGGACTTCATGGATTGTTCCTTTAAAGTGTGCATGACACCATCAGTTGTACCATATGAGAAAATGAAAATATGGGAAAGAAAATATGGCACAATAAAATTAGGATAATTCCACAAGGCTTTAGTAAAGGCATTAATTTTAAAGGGTGGTCAGAGTATTAAATACACACACGCACACACAAGATAACACAGTATCCCAAGATGATTACTATTCTAAGGCCCAAAGGATCTAGGAGAGAGAGCAGTTATCAGATCCTAGAAGGTAAAAATTGAGGGGAAAGGACCACCTTGAAAGAAGATGTGACTTTCATTGAAAGGAGACACAAGCCTGAGTCACCCTGCAGGGAGGTATCAGGGGATTAAATACTTTGGCTTCATTCTCTTCCCTTCCTCCAATCTGTTGCCAGGGGCTTCCATTAGCCAAACCAAACCAAAAGCCAGAGGGGTAAAGAGTTCTTTGATATAAGCCACATATGTGATTGTCTGGGGCAGAGCAGATGGTGAAAAAGAATAAAGACAGAATCTGAAGGAGCAAGCAGAAAATATCTTGCAAAAAAGGCCATGGGTTTATATGGCTATATGTACGGATCTGTCAAATCCTTCCTTGGGAGCATATATTCACGTCGGGGTGGGGGGGATATTGCCAAAATTAGGCACCTTGAAATTGGAAAAATAGGGAGAGTATGCAGAAGTAGAAGCAAAGGAAAATATGTTTAAATTTTTCTCACATCACATTTTGCTCGATAAGGACGCTTCCAGAATGTGCTAACCACTCAGTGAGGATCCAATAAGTAATTGCTAAATTTAGTTTATCTGAACTAACAAGGAAAATCTAATATATGAATATGCTATTGGTCTCTTGGCACTAATGCTATAGGTAGACTTCACATGAGTCTATTTTTCTTTGCTAGGGAAAATGGTATTACGGATGCAATGAAATATTATCCTGTGTTGTATTTTTAGCTTCTTTCCATAGTGTGATTTTCCTCTCTCCCTACCAAATCTTACAACCAAAGTTGTAAGATTAATATTTCACTCTTGATGCATGGTTCTGTTTATTAAATAGGGATGCTTGGATGGCAGAGTTGTGTTCTGTAGGAGGCAATGACGAAGCATGGGAGGAGGAAGCTCTCATTAGTAGACCTTTTAGAGGGCAGTCACTATTCTGAGATTCATCTCAACAAAGACTAACTGATGCATATTGAGTTGCTTCTGGAATATATTCTTATTTTACCTTTAGTCCTCAGCTAAATTGAAAAAGATAATTGAGGGAATTTAATTTGACAGAAAAGAATATAAAAATATAAAGGCTGGCGATCTTAGAGAAGACCTAGGTTCAAAGCCTGACTATTCTGTGTTACTGTAGGCTGGTTGCTGATAAAATGAAGACAGTCCTGCCTACAACACAAGGTTGTTGTCAACGTTAGGTGAGTCACATTTGCATCCAAGGGGGTTTCTTTCATATCCCTGTGGTCACATAGCCAAAGTAGGCTGCATCGCTAGACTGGAAAGCAAAAACCAGAAGAATGTAATAGAATCCAGCTACAGACTACCAGATTGGACACTTTATGAATAGGTTTCCCCTGGCCTGTCTCAGATATTAGCACAAAACTATTAACCATCAGTTAGCTGATTAAATAGTCCATTTGGGCTGTTACAACAGACTGGGTGGCTTGTAAACAAAAAACATTTCTTTCTTCAGTTCTGGAGGCTGGTGAGTCCACAGTCTAGGTGCCACCAGGTTTGGTGTCTGGTGAGAATGCACTTCCTGGTTCGTAGTTTATAAATGGCTGTCTTTTCACTACAACCTCACATGGCACAAGGGTGAAGGATCTCTCTGGTTTCTCTTTTAGAAGGCTACTAATTCCATTTATGGGAGGTCCCACCCTTACCACCTGATCACTTCCAAAAGTTTCTACTTCCAAACATCATCATAATGGGGATTGATCTCAACATATGAATGGGGGGGACCACAAACTTTCAGTTTATAACAGTACCTTTTACTCAGGTCTGGCCAAGAATCAGAACCATGGCCCAGGCTACCCTGAGAGAAGCACAGGGTTGCAACAGAACAGCTGAGATTAATTCTGCACCTACGTAATTCAATTTCTGAACCTTGGCTAAACTCTCTTAATTACAAATCTCTCATCCTCATTCTTCTTTCTGCATCCTTTACAGTGTTTATAAGCAAATATGTCAGACCCATAATTGTTGAATAAATGTCATTTTAATGCTATTAAATGACATGTTTAATGAGAAATTTGGCTAGTGGTTTGGTTCATTTCTTCCCACAACCTGCTTTGAGTCACCCTTGGTTTGCTGCGCCATTCTTTTGGAGTGATCATTTATTTGATGGTGATATGAGGGCAAATGAAACAGAAGTGACAATTAAGAAACTTGTCCATAAATTCCTTTTTTAAAAAATTTGAAGATGTAATTGGCTTTATTCAACAATTCATGAATCAGGCAGCATCCCAACTGGCAGGTAGAAAGGGGCTCCCAAGAAGCTTGTCCACAAACTCTTTATCCTCATTTGGGGTCAGGAACAGTATTAAGTGGCAGCCAGCATGTTTCCTATCACATGAAAAGGCCTATGACTCATGGAAGCAAACTCTGAGGTGAACTTTTGAGTACACCGAGACATTTTAGGACGGAGTCTGATATAGCTAAGAAATTTTTCCTCTGACATGATTCTGCAAAATTAATACAGTTTCTAACAATGGTGTGTGTGTGTGTGTGTGTGTGTGTGTGTATGTTGTGTTTTTGCTTCTTCTAATAGAAAATGGGTCCTCATCACACAGATCCTGGCCTTTCCCACACACATCTATAGAATTTTTCAATTAGAAATAATTCCAGAATATTTCAATAAGAAACAGTCCCAGAAATTAACTTGAACAAACGCTTCACTCAAGGAAAGACGCTACACATATCTGTAGCTTTTCACAGTATCTATCCTACCATAAAGAAATAATATGGAGGGCAGGAGATGACAGCTCATTTCGGTGCTTCACACTAAATGTCAGATCTCTATTCATTGTAATTAGTCATCAGTTAGAAAGCATACGATTGATAAAATTGAAAGTTTTAGGAGGGGGGATAGATCATTTTTATTTTTACTAATAAGGATCTTAAAATGAACCCTGTCTTGGAAACATAGAAATGTGGGTAAATATGGGTTCTAAATTTGTGCTAATATATTGTTCTTCAACAGTAGATCACATTGTCATTGAGAACAAAGTCCATGAGACCTTGGTGTCATTTTGAACTAAGTCCATGAGACCTTGGTGGCATTTTGCACCAACGTACATCTCAAATGTTCTAAGAGATGAGTCAGTGGCAAATGGTTTATGTGCACTGTAAAGTGCTAGAACAGACTCAGAATTCAGTAACTGCTTTTCATTCCTGAGAATGCCCAAATACTTTAAAGTCATGAGTCAATGCCACCAAATGTCTTTTTCTATTAGGTGATGAAGAGGCTTAGCAGTGGTGCTTTTTGTGGAAGTACAGCATGGCAGAAATTGAGTAGCCCCAGGAAGGCTTCAAGCAATTGCTTTGTTTTTGGAATGCGTGCCTCATGGAATGCACATATTTTATCTTGAATGTGATAAATACCAGCAGCAGTCAGCAGTAACCTCAGAAAACAATAGTGGAAGTTTCTGAGTTCATCTGTTTTTTCCCTTCTTTGCTTCACCTGGATACTTGAAGTATTGAAACAGTGTAGGAGTTGCTGAGGTTTTTTGACAAGTTTATAATGTTGATCTTACAGCAAAATTGAAATACAATTTCAGTTGTATTCATCATGCCTGAAACCTAGGGATCAGAATTTTCATTAAGTCCTGGAGAACCTCAGGAGCATCAGGAATGCTAAACAGAAGCTGTTTTAAATCAGTGTTCTCTTTAATGGATCATATTTGTTTCCTGGTCTGGAGCCGTATCCACACGGATGATCAGGCCTTGGTAGTTTGGGTAAAATAAAATTCTGGTTAAGACTTTCTATCCATTAAGGAGAGTAAGGAGCTAAAGGAGGTGAGTGTGGAATGTAAGCTTAGCTACAGCACATGCCTTATTCAGCTCAGATTGCCATAACAAAGTACCATAGACTAGGTGGCTTATACAGCAGACATTTATTTTCTTACAGTTCTGGAGGCAAAAAGTCCAAAATCAAGGTGCCAGCACAGAAGGGTTCTGCTGAGAAGCCCTCTTTCTAGTACACAGGCAGCCACCTTCTGGTGTGTCCTTATAGGAGGGGAAGAGAGAGAGAGGGAGAACATGAAAAATCAAGAAAGAGCAAACTCTGGTCTCTTCCTCTCCTTATCATCACTTTGGGAGTTACGGCTTCAACGTACAAATTTTGTGGGAGGGTGGGGGGCACATATGTTCAGTCCATAATAACATTCCAGCTAAGGTGTCATCTGAATTAAACTTTAAAGGATGAGTAAGTAACGTATGGGGATAAAGAAGAAAAGAATATTTTAAGCAAGTGAGTAAACTGAGGCATAGCACGATACGAGGGTGTGTATTGGTGGCCTGGACAAGAAGAGGTAGTGGAAAGACCATTGTGTTGGTTGTCTATGCACAGACATCCCCACCTGCTCCTTGAGCCTTTCTCAGGGAGGTGGTTTGGCCCGGGATGTGGGTTAGGAATGGCTCCTCTAGGGGTACCTGGGTGGCTCAGTCATTAAGCATCTGCCTTTGGCTCATGTCATGATCCCAGGGTCCTGGGATTGAGCCCTGGGGCTACCTGCTTGGTGGGGAGCCTGTTTCTCCCTCTCCTACTCCCCCTGCTTGTCTTCCCTCTCTCTCTGTGTCTTTCTCTGTCAAATAAATAAAAATCTTAAGAAAAAAAAATAGCTCTTCTAGGAGGGGATTTGCTGCTTTTTGTTTTTGTTTTGTTTTGTTTTCTGTCAAGCAACTGTCCTCCCTTTGGAAAACAGCACCCCACTTTCCTTTGAGAAACCACTATTCCTCTGTTCTGAATTTATATTGCTAGAGCTGCTCTATCCCTATATTGATGGAAGGCCCATGAACCAGGACTGCCCTAGCAGACATTACATTTCCTGGCACATGACCCAAACCAGACCAATGAAAATCAATCTAAGGATTTGGGCTGTAACCATTGAAAACAAGAGGACCTGCTTCACTGATAACTGCTTAACTGGAAGATTATAAGGCCGAGAGCTGCTATTATCTATATACTACAGAGGGAGAGCTTGCCTAAGAATTAAACACACATAGAAGAAAAGAATGCCCAGAGTTCTGTTCTCAAACCAGAATATTACAACTGGACATATTATATTTCAGACAAGATATCTGAAGATTTGGCCCCAGCTATATCAGCAATCCTCCCAGGCTCATCTGTTATGTAAACAAATGAACTCCCCCTTTTCCCTTAAGAGAAGTTGAGCTGAGTTTTCTGTTATGTGGAACCTGGAGAAGCCTGGGTAATACAGTTCTCTAGAGGATTTGGGTACTTCTTCCCTGACTTGCTCCTAAGAACTGATAGGAAATCATTGGATTAAGGATCAAGAACCCTGGAGTCTGGCCCTGACTCTGCTATTCCCCATCTGCAATATGTTTGGTAAGCCAGTTAACTTCCAGATACTTCAATCTCCTTCCCTTAAAAAAATGAGACTAACAAAATATTCACTATTCAAAAGGTTGTGATGAGGCTCAAAATAAGATGATAAATAAGAAAGCACTCAACAAACTGAAAGGCTGTACTCATGCAAGGCATTAATTATCATTGCCATTGTAGCAAGCACTGAGGTACATGAAGGTTCTCCAAGAGGTCAAGGGACATTAAGAGTCAGAATGTGACAGAGTGTGTATCTGTGCCTGGACTGAATTAATGATTTACTTATGAGCACCTTCCTTGGGATCACAGCCAAAATAAAGTTCCACACTTCCCATGAATTGTGGCCAACTTTTTTTCTTTTTTTTTTACTTTAATCCAATTTTTGGGGGCAAAGAGCAGAAGAAAGCAAGGCGGTTGACAGTCCCTGGTACACATGATCTCCTCTGACCATTTTTGTCATCATCCTATGATTCTGCTCTTGTTCAGGTCACAGATGTATTTGCTCAAACATCCTAGGATGTAAGAGTCCCACCAGTCCCCCCTTAGCCTAAGATTAATCTCATTACCTAGAAGCTGTCAGGGGAAGCCGCAGATTAAACAAGCTTTTCTGTGTATTTCTCCAGATATTTTTGGACTTCTTATAAAGGTATTCACTTACTTCAGTGTTACCTGTCATCTATGGCCTTGACACAGCGGAGAGAAAGAGGAACTATTTCCATTTTCAAAAACCTTTCTTTAATGAGGAATCCACTTGGACAGGGAAATATGGAAAATATTAAATCAAGAATAGCCAAATTGTCCTACATGAAGTTTTCAGGAAGGCCTTTCCCTAAGACACTATTCTCTTTTATGTACATAATATTGAGTATTGGGAAGCTTGGGTTTCCTTATTAAGTCAGGAGTCTGTCAAATTTAGCTCCCAGGGGACTAGGATAAACTTATTTTTCTTTTTCCTCAACAAAATTCCATAGTTCTTCCCCTCCCATATTTTTCTGTTTACCTGAGGAAGTGACTTTTTGCCCACACTTCCCACTTCCCAAAGCAGTAACTTTTTTTTTTTTTTTCAGCTGACACCCACTGCTGTAACAGAGACAGAAAGTAAGAACGTGGAGAGAACAGCTAGGCACTCCAAAGGCCACAATTAAGACAGTCAAAAATATGACCAGGGCTGGAACTGTGCAAATAGTGGGTCACCACTACTCTCAAGATGGGTAATATTAGAGTCCCAACGGAGTATTTGGTGACTGCAAAAGCCAATCCTTGAGCTCATGATTCTTGGCCCAATTGCAGCATTCCCCTTCAAAGTCTTCTTATTTTTAGACCGTACCTCATCCAGAGGCCTGAAAAGGTCCACCTTGTTCCTTATCCAGAGACAGAGGAATAGGTTTTACTATTCAAAGTCTATATGCACTCCAGACACATGAAGATGCCCTCTTCTTACTTGGGGTTTTATTCCCCTCCTCCTGTATATACGCACCTCAACAGATATTTTACTGAGCCATTCTCCTTGAAAATGAACATTGTGTTTGTGGAAATAAGGGAAATAAGCAGTGAAGAAACTTTCTAAACATAGCGCAGATACCTTTCCCGCTGGTTTGCTAATATAATCAAAGACATGTGAACTGTGAGTGGATATCACCAACAGAGACCTGCTCTACCCTTTCCCAGCATGGTACACTGGTTTGATCTCTTTGGATTTCCAATTTGGAATTATGTGGATTCCCCCAACTCCAACTTTAATTCTCCATTCAGAAAGAGCAAACTTCTTAGGCTATAAGTCACCATGTCATTCATTCACCCTTGACTTCAATGCCCACTCCCATATCGGGAACATAAAATGTAAAGTTCAAGCCAAACCAAACCTAAAGGGAAAAGGTCAAGTTCACTCAGCTGCCTATTGGCAGGGAGAATAATTCTGAACCAACTGACCTTCCTGATGGAGCAGATGTCAATGTTAGTCAGGCTAAAAAGTTCAGACCACAGCAGGAGCAAAAACCACATGACTAAGTGATCCACCTGAAAACTGGGATTCAGGGAGTTGAAATTATGTATACAAACTGCAGTGGTCTATGAACAATAGCCACAATAAAAAAACAGCAAATATCTGATGAATATAAACCTTTTGCTATGAATTTAGAACATTATACATACACATTTTTTTCTTTTAAGAACTACTTCTCTAAGAGGGTTGATTTGTCACTCTTCCTGTTAAAGACCTACCACCCCAAATTATTTTGGTTTGGTTCGGTTTATAAAAGGAGCTTCATAGTTTCTAAGAAGAAAAGACCCCGACTCTTATCACGTGAAAAAAGGACTAGGAAGGTCTGGCTGGTGTGGATGTTCCCTCCACAAGTGGCAAGAAGAGTCCTTTTGCCTGCACTTTGCTTATGCCTGGGAACATACAAGAGTGGAGATGAGCATCAGCCTTCCAGAGGCCTTGGGATGTGTACCTTACATAGACAACTACTCAGGGGACTGGTGTGGGGATTTGGTCCTACAATCCATATGAACAATTGTTTAAAATCTCATTTCCCCCCGCTCAGGTTCAAGGATTGTGGCTCAGTAGTGAATCCTGGCTGGGCTCACAAAGCTCTCATTCTGGTTTCTCAGGGGTCACCTGAGAATGTGTACACAGCGCAGGATAGGGGATCTAGGACATTCATAGGAAACCTGTCCTATTTTAACCATGCCACAGCTGCACAGAAGAGAAAAAGGGTGAGAAGATTATTAAGGGAGTTTTGCCAATAGTTAATAAAACTATCAACAAGTACATTTTCCTCTTCCATTTGAGCCAAGGCATGAGTATAGAGACACTGAGGATACTATCTGCAGAAGACAGTGGATTTTTTTGAATTATGGAGAAATATGTTGGCCAACAATGAGAAATCCATGGGCCTGTGTGAGAGAACAGCTTCCTTGTCGCAGATGGGCCGGGCAGCAGCTGCCTGCACTGGGACTTATGTAAGGCATTGCTCTCAGCCCTGGGGCCCCGGTGCCCAGTTTCCAGCCAGGATCCAAGGGGTCAGCGTGCCAGGTGAATGAAATCCTGCCTTTGTTTGACTGCCCCAGAGTCTCTTGCTCTGGGACGTTCCGTGCAACAGAAACCCAGACACACTTATTATACAGAAACCCAGGAGGGGAAGAGGAAGGAGGCTTGTAGGTGCCAAAGGCAGTGGCAAAAACTGAATAGGCAAGAACTTTCTCCCGGCCAAGTCCGCAGAGTGTCCCAAAGTCTCAGAGATTCCAGTCTATGAGGATGGGAGAGAGCGTTCTATAAAAGCAATCCAACTACTGTAACACAGCACACACATTGGAAAATAATGCTGTTTTTAAGCAGGAAGTTACGTACAGAGCATTTTTTTAAAAAGTGTTTTAAAAACATACTTTAATACAGGTGTTTAGCTGTATGTATTAACTAGATCGAAGCTGTTGGGTCTCTATTAAACAGACACAGATTATATAACACAATAATGACATTATGAATCTATCTAATGAAGACATAATTAAACGTTTAGGTGATATATAAATCAAGTAATTATTTTTATTTCAAAAGCTGGTATTATGGAGGGCACATATTGCATGGAACACCGGGTGTGGTGCATAAACAAAAAATTTTGGAACACTGCAAAGAAATAAAATGGGAAAAAAAAAGTAGTAGAGAAGTAGAAAATAAGGGAAGGTATTACTTGCAATATCCCTAATCTAGCCCAATCACCATTATATACAAAACAATTTTAAAAGTTTTGATTGAGGTTAAGCTTTTCACATTTGAATCGTCTGTTCTCAGTTCTGACTCTCAAGAAGGCAACAACAGAGAAGAGATGTGTTACTGGGTATTTACAAACACTTATATATATATATATATATATATAGAGAGAGAGAGAGAGAGAGAGAGAAAAGGCACAGTGAAATTTTAAATCCAGCAAGATATCAGGTATTTATTGAAACCCTACAGCATTCCCGATATTGTGTTACTATTGCACATCAAATAATCTGTGGCTCCCACCTTCGGATATAAAATAAACAACATGATAAGTTCATGTTTGCAAGACGCTCCCATTTTAGTTGCTTCTTTGTTATATGGTGGAAAGCCTGAGGATGAGGCCCCTCACATCAAGGCTGTAGTTTCACAGGATGTTGGGGAGCCTTAACATGAGATGTAAAAGAATAATTAGCCTCAAAAGTCAGGCAGGCAGTCAATAATATTTACCAAGCACCTACCCCGTGCACAGCAGAGGCCTGTAAGTAAGCTGGTTAACAAGCCATTTCTGACCATCTACTCAGTATGCAGTAGATGAAGTGCCGTGAGAAATAAAGGAGGACATTGAAAGTCCATGCTCTTGAAGGATTTTCTTCTAAACATAAAATCCACACATGAGAATCGACTTGGGGACACTGACAAAGAAACATGGGAAATTAACATACTTCAAACTGAGTCTGGAAAATACATATGGAATATATAATGCAAGATCCAGGAAGGCTGGGGAGGGTTTGTCCCAAGTTTCTCAGAGAGAACGACAAGGTGTAGGGGCTCACTCATGGCCCTGGGAAGTTACGTGCTTCACTCTGCATTTTATTGCTGTATTTCAAAGGTTTTATTTCTCTTTAATTGTGAAGTTAAAAACTTAATCTGAGACCACTATTCTCTGACACACTGTTGGAGACCAGGCTGTGCATAAAGACCTGGAGAGAAATCTAAAATGACTTAGCATTGCTGGCAAGGGATAATCAGTCCTCCTGCAAAGTTCTCGAATGACTATTTAGGAGGCCTGGCTAGGCATGATTGGTGGCACAGGAAAGGAATGATGGGATTTGAAAGTGCTTTTGTTTTCTTCTGGGCTAGCTGTAGTTGTAAAGTAAATTATAAATTATAAATTTGTCAGTGATTTTGGCTTTAATTTAATTCTGTAACTATATATTGAGTTGGCAGTATGGCCTCCGGAGGAGAAAGATGGTTTGTGAGGCATCCCAGCTCCAGGAGATGGAACAATCTCTGGGAAGCAGTACTGGTAGGATCACAGATGTGGGTGGTACCCAAGGTCTTCCTGGAGCAATCTGCAGAGAAGGTCTCCCTTCCTTTACAAAGCAGGAGAACAAGATAAAGCCATTTGCGGATTGCCGGGAGGAGAGACAAGACTGAGGCAAGAGGGATTGCTGGAGACCAAGGATGAAAACAGATTGGTTGAGATGAGTACCAGGGAGGGGCCCTAGAGTTTTTGCAACCAAGTTGCCAGAGTCCTTTCACGCGAGGTCCTTAGCAGGTTTTTGTTTGTTTTTTATAAGACACAGGCTAAAATAATATATATGTATATATTTTATATATATATATATATATATATATATATATATATACACACACACACACTCACCACTGTGAGTATATTCATGGTATGCATGTTTCATCTGTAAATCCACTTCTTTCGGTGTCATTCAAAAGAATAGTCCAGAAAATGAGTGAGAATAATTCTTATACAGCTATCCTTGAATCTCCTCTAATGTAATATTTTCACTGAAATTAGTCTTCGGAGACATAAACTACATTATTACACATAAAGTTACTCACAATGATTACATTCATTGAATGTAAAATATGAGGCAGTTTTTAAATTATTTTACACTTCTTAAGGAGGTAGTCAATTAAATTTAAAAAATCACCTTTATATAACAAAATTCAGTCATGTAAAAATAACCTTGGAAAAAATTTAAGAACTTATTTATATTTATTAAAATGTCAAGAATAGGGGCAACTGGATGGCTCAGCCACTTAAGTGGCTGCCTTCGGCTCAGGTCATGATCCCAGGACCCTGGGATGGAGCCCCACTTGGGTTCCCTGCGCAGTGGGAAGCCTGTTTCTCCCCTGCCTGCCATTCCGCTGCTTGTGCTTACTCTCTCCCCCTCTCTCTCTGTGTCAATAAATAAACAAAATCTTTTTAAAAATTTTAAAAAATAAGGAATATTATCCTCATCATTTCTGAAAAGCGTAGTTTTTTATTTTTTTATTTTATTTTTTTAAAGATCTTATTTATTTATATATTTGACTGACAGAGATCACAAGTAGGCAGAGGCAGAGAGAGAGAGAGAGGAGGAAGAGGGCTCCCCGCTGAACAGAGAGCCTGATGTGGGTCTCAATCCCAGGACCCTGGGATCATGACCTGATCCGAAGGCAGAGGCTTTAACCCATTCAGCCACTTAGGTGCCCCAAAGCACAGTTTTTTAAACAGGAAAGGCTAGTAGCTGTTGAAGTCAAAAAAGAAGAGAGAAGCACTGAAAGATGATGTGCATTTTCTTCTTCCTAAACCTCTACATCACACATACCATTGTTTTCTGCTTAACTTGGATGATTTTAAAATTCCGATTTCTCTTCCCTATTTTGAAATAATTCCGTTAAGGACTGAATGGGTGAACTACTAACTCTATTTCTTCTTTTATAAGAAACTCAATTCTCCCCTCTACCTAATTCCACATTCCATTTTTGACTTCTCTCATTAGTATTTTTTAAAAGGAATTATTTTCAACTCTTGGTACTTTATCCATTAGCACGTACAGTTGCTGATAGCTCATAAATAACAGCAGCACACTAAGAACCACTGTTCGAGAGGACTGGGCTCTTCAGTTCTGTCGTGAAGGGCAGAATGCCAGAGAGAGAGCAGCCTTGAGAAGCAACGCTAAAGAGCTTAGGTGAGCCTGTTTCAGGAGCTAGGAAAATAGAGATTAGCCCAATGTTCTGAAAGGGCAGCAGGAAGCACATGAAAATATCATGGGTTTTTACTATGAGAAAATTCATGCAGTGTCTGGCATGTGTATACATGCAGAGACAGGAACCAATGAAAGGCAACAAAGTAGTAGCCATGATGAAGGCAGAAAGTTGTGTATATGAAACTGAACATGAGTTAGTGTTATCTAAACCAATTCTTAAACTTTTGAACCAATATTCAGAGATATGAGCCCAACAGAAAAAGGCTAAAGATACAGAGAGTGTCAGCATGGAATAAAAGTAGCCAGATCAGGGGCACCTGGGTGGCTCAGTGGGTTAAACCCTCTGCCTTCGGCTCAGGTCATGATCCCAGGGTCCTGGGATCGGGTCCCGCATCGGGCTCTCTGCTCAGCGGGGAGCCTGCTTCCTCCTCTCTCTCTGCCTGCCTCTCTGCCTGCTTGTGATCTGTCTGTCAAATGAATAAATAAAATCTTTAAAAAAAAAAAAAAAGTAGCCAGATCAATAATGAAAACCTGTTCCTAAGTGAAGAAGGATCTGTGATTAAATTGAAATCACACTTCTATTACGATTAGTTACATAGTTACTAATTACGATTAGTTACATAACAGTTTGCATCAAATGCTATGTTTTTAAAAATCCAATACACGACTTCTTTGACTTTCTCAACCCATCCGAATTAAATATCTTTTTTCTAAAGTTTTAATATGTAAGGATGGTAAAAACAGAAACTCTTGAATTTAGGTGAGCCTTAACTAATAAATGGGTCATGATTTTGGTGCTCAAACAAAATCTCCATTGAGTTCTTCATAATGGATATATATATTTACTTACTTCCTGACTCATTTCACAAATATTTGGGGGCACTTGCCACGTTCGAGACACTGTTCTAGGCCCTAGGAATATAGCCATGAATAAGATAGGTGAGTTATGCCCCTATCTGAGACTTCAATAGAAACATTCCTCTATATGGTTTTGCCAAGAGATCACTTGCCGCATCTAGCAGCCTTCTGCAGTCCCCTTGAGTTGCAACTATTTTAGAAACATATCCCTGACTATTGAACCAAATTTCCAACACAGACTTTGAGCCAGGTGCAGTGATTTTCTTCTTATTTCATGGTTTGAGAGGAGAACTATATGGACGTGTGAGCAAACGCTCTGCCCTTCATGAATAGGGAGTTACCCAACACCCAAGAAATAATTAGGCTGATTAGTTTCTTCTGCTCTGGCTGCATAATTGTGTGTGTGTGTGTGTGTGTGTGTATTTGTGTGTACACAGAGTGAAAACTAGGAAGCCAGCAGAAAGGGAGAAATGCTTATTAGATATTCCCAAGCCATTCTCCTGAATGTCCTTGTTTTGTTTTGTTTTGTTTCTACTGAGTTTTAAACTTAAATCAGCAAAGGCAAACATGCAAGCAATGTCAAAATGAAAAAAAAAAACTTTTGGCTGATAAAAAACACCAGATTTTTACAATAAAATATTTTACCAGTTATTAACCCATCCACAGTTTCCTCAAATGAAATATTCCCATCATGCACGATAGTCCAGATTTTGCTCTAAATTGTGGACAAATGACCTTTTAAGGAATAAATCTTGGTGACGCATAATTTGGGCGGCATTTGCTTCAACACACAATTGGGACAGGAATTGTCTTCGTGTGTTTTGTTTTCTCTGGCAACTGGATTTCTTTGTTTTTTGTAAGTCTCAAACTGAGGTCCACATAAAAGGTAATTGCATGTTTGCAATTTTTGTTCATATAATATGTGTGCTGAGTATGGCTTTGGAATGATATGAGGGCAAATTTCTAGAAAGGAAAGTACCGGGTACCAAAATATGTATTTTAGAATTGTTAATGAATCATAAGAAGTAATTCCTTACAGACATTGTTTAAGAAACAGATTTCATGACAACACCCATATAACCTAGAAGCAAATAAGCAAATGAAAAATGAGACGCTTTTTCCTGGTATCGTCTCAATAAATACTTGATCATCAACAACTTCAGTTGCTCTAATCTTTGTTCTATTTTTCAGATATGCCCACAGTGTATATTAAAGTGTCCTTATGCTGAAATCGAATCCCCTCCCTCTTACACAGATTATTTTCTCTCCCTATTACCACACTAGGGTCAGCAAACTCAGATTGGCCTGCCCCCACATTCTCATACCACACCCAGAGAGCAAGAAAGACTCTGTCATTGATTAGAGATGTGTAAGCCATAACACTTTGAAGACATAGCCCTCAAGGCAGCCATGACCAATCCATTGAAGTGGCCACAGAGATGAAATCCTTTGCCAACAAACACACAACAAACCAAATTGAGATGATGAGTTTAATGAATGAGGTTAGTAAATGCTTCTTCCAGGAACATCAGATAATTATAAAGTTCAGTTAGTTACTTGCTGAACATTTAGAATATCCTTAGCACTTTGCTAGGAAAGGCAAGAAGTGAAAAAAAGAGTGCATGTCATAGTCTAAGGCTTGAGTATTGCAACGTAGGTCAGGAGGCAACATCAACATATAAAAATGGAAAAATGTGTGATCCATTGCATAGGTACAGAGAAGGGCTAAAGAAATTTAAAACAGACTGAAATCCGCAAGGTCTGGAGTTATGAGTAAAATTTTCATGGATGAAACTTGAAATGGAATTTAAGCTGAATAATTTTTAACTAGAAAAAGGGGAGTTAGAAAGAGCATTCCAAACTAGAGGGGAAAAAAATCTAATAAAAAGCAAGGATGTGGGGCTAGGTATGGAATAGTCATCAGAAGATAAAAAGACTAGAATCATCAGGAAGGAAGGAACATGTCAGGAAAATAAACAGTAAGTGGCAATAAGATAAAGTGAGTCTTATAATGCAGGACCAGATCCCCAGACAGGCATATCTCAAGCTGATACAGGAAGTAAGGAGTCCTTGGTAGTGTTTTCCATTTCAAATTAATTCAATAAGTTTTTATAGGTAAACCCTGGTGCATGAATTTGAGTCTGCCCTCCCCCCACAGCCCACTCATTAGCTCAAACATTAACCTCCGTGTTTCAGTTTGTTATTTGCAAAACAGGTATCATTAATTTCTTTATTTGTTAAAACAAGGATCATATTACCACCACAGGGTGGAGATGAGGAGTAAATGATTTAATATTTATAAACGTCTTAGAACAGTGCCAGACACATTGTAGGCAATCTATGAAGGTGTTAAGTAAAGAGCACAGCGTCATTTACAGAAATAAGAATAGACCTGAGATGTACATGGCAGAACCTTATTTATGACCCATCATTTGTTCTTTGATTTATTTTCTTTTTACTCCACTTAAAAGTAGTGTCAAGGAGTGTCCTCTGGTTGAGAGTGAGAGACTTCTGTGTGTTGAGGGCACAAATCAGGCTCTAACAGGCAATTGTGAGGGTTGAGGAACAGACGTATCCTACAATGTTTTCAAAGGACATTTTATTTTATGTTCCTAGAGATGAAGAGGAGGTTTAAGCAAACAGCCAAAATAACATTAGCTTTCACTGAACATAGAAATGAATTCTCACATGTTTTCTGAATTTCACGCTATGAGATATACCACCACATCAACAACAGAGGCTCAACAGGTCAAAAACTCCCTGTTTTAATATGGAATCTTACAGTTTAGAAAGCATGTTTGCATAAATTGGCTTTCAGGATAATCCCTGCGTCTCCGGGAGGTGAGTGGGAGGGATCCTCTTTGTCCCATTTTACAGATAAAATACTGAAATTCCAGGTATAGGTAAAAGGTCAAGTCTGCCATTTCCTACTCTGAAGTTCTTTTTTTAAAAATTTATTTATTTATTTGAGAGAGAAAACGAACATGAACAAGTGAAAGAGAGGGAGCGGGGGTGGGGGGGGTGAGGGGAGAGGGAGAAGCAGACTCCCTGCTGAACAGGGAGCCAGACATGGGGCTTGATTCCAGGACCTGAGGATCAGGACCTGAACTGAAGGTGGACACTTAACCAACTGAACCACCCAGGCACTCCTAAACTTCTTATTCTTAACAATTCTCTCCCTTAGACTTTGTCCTTCCCAGTGTCTTAAATATGTGCTCTATTCTCTGCCGCTTCCAAAGAAATTGTGTTGAGAACATCACTGATGTTCTCCAATTTTGTCATCTACTTGAAGGAAGCAGCCTAACCTTGCAATACGTATTTCCATTTTGGCAACCTCCAGTTGGAAACTGCTTTAGAATGCTTCACCAAGAGGCAGCTGGGTGGCTAGTTGGTTAAGCATCTGCCTTCGGCTCAGGTCATGATCCCAGAGTCCTGGGACGGAGCCCCACACTGGGCTCCCTGCTCAGCGGGGAGCCTGCTTCTCCATCTCCTCCCCACTTGCGCTCTCTGCCACTATTTCTGTCTCTCTCTCTCTCTCAAATAAGTAAATAAAATCTTAAAAAAAAAAAAAAAAAGAACCCTTCACCAAACATCTGAACCAAACGGATATGCCTAGTCATTAGGGTGGGTGAGCTTTGTGACTAGCTGTCATAAAACTAGCCTGGGCCAGGTTATGGGTCAACCTTGGGAAGCTGAAGACAGGGTAATATCGTGGCAAAAGCATGGGCTTTGGCTTCAAATAGATGTGAGTTTGAATTTAGTCTGCAGCCATACTATTTAGCTCTTTACTAGTTGTGTGAACTTAGTGTATGTGTGTGTATTATTTAAATATATGCGTATCTCTCTCTCTCTCTCTCTATATATATATATATATATATTTACATACATATGGTGTGTACTCAATAAACGGCTATAGGTATTTTTATTTCTCTAAAGCTCATTGTTCAAATAAAATGAAAGATACTAGATTGCCATCTGCGGAAGGTCCCTAGAGTCTATTCCAACTTCTTCCCTATGGCACAGTCACTGGATATCTGGGGCCAGAGTGACACTGTGGTCAAAATTCAAGTTCCCTCGATTCCCCCACCACACATAACATATATGTTGACCAGAAATGCTGAGTCTGAGGCTTCTATGACACTTGCTGTGAGATCTTTGGGGAGTCCTTAAATTCCTCCAAAGTTTAAAAAACAAGGAAACAAGGCAGTGAATGGAGAGTGGAAGAGAGGTATAGGGGCAGCAGACAGTGTATATAGTGCCTGCCCAGTCTACTTTCAGGGTTCTATGAAGGATGAAATGTGCTAATGTATGTGAAACTGTCATACTAACTTCAAGGGGCCAATGTGAATGCCAGGGACATTACAGGGAGTTCTGAATATGTATTCTATTGGCTCCCTGTTGCATGAACTTTTTACAAGGTTGTGTTTCTCTTCAAAATGTGTAGCAAACATTTGATCAAATTAAAGTTTACAATACCTCTACCAGTGACTTCCCTCCTTGCACATGCTCATTTTCCTACCCATCAGGGCTCACCTGCCATTTGCAGAAGTGGCCAACTGACTTGCTTAAGAAACTGTTTCCTTTGCTCAACTCTCAAACTGACGTAAAGGAAACTCTTCACTACTTAATATTTTGCTGGCCATTAAAGCAACACTGCAAATGACATCAAAGTGATCTCATCTCCATATTCACTTCAAGCTGTAAAAGTCTGGGGCAAAGTACCCAGAAGTGGGTGAAGAACTCCATATCCATCTAGAACTTTGACAACTTGCTTAATCATGGAAGATCTCACACAGAGAAAATAGACTCATTTTGTTCAGACTTGGTGAGATCAATTAGACTCAGAAATACAATTTAAAATTTTACCAGAAATGGCTTTTTCTGGTGGTGAAATCAACTTGAGAATCCCAAATTCAATAGATATTTACGGAGTCCCTAATATGTACAAAACACTATGAATGCGACAAAGACATCATCCCTACTTTTAAGAAAGCTGCAACCACATAGAGTAATTAAAGACACATACATCATAGACTAGGTTTTGCTGGAATGTAGGACCCTGATGGAAAAGTAATAAGGAGGGGCACCCAGGTGCTCAGTTGGTTAAGCATCCAACTCTGGGTTTCAGCTCAGGTCATGATCTTATGCATTGTGGCATCAAGCCCTAAGTCAGGCTCTTTGCTCAGCAGGGAGTCTGCTTGAAGATTCTCTCCCTCTGTCCTTTCCCACACATGTGCTCGCACTCTCTCTCTCTCAAATAAATAAATAAATCTTTAAATAAATAAACAAAAGTTAAAAAAGAAAAGTAACAGGGAATAAGTTTGGAGCATACGGTAGGAGGCTCAGCATAGAGAGAGCCACTGTACTTTTTATACTCATTACCTAGTGTCCAGTACCTTATTCAATCTTCCCAACAGTCCTAAGAAGTAATCATTATCACCTTTCTGTCATAGATGAGCTGGGTTTTAGAGATGTGAAATAACTTTACCCAAATCATCCAACTAGAAATAAGCTGAGCTGGGATTTGAACCCAGGTCCCTTTGATGTCAATGCTCATGGAATTTCCATGATGCTTCACTTCCTCCCCAAATGTCTGCGTAAGAAATTTTTATACAAGCCTGGGCAATTAGGAGTTATTGAAAATTATTGAGCAAGAAAGCAAAAGAATAGATTTGGGTTTTGAAAGATCAATTTGATGTTAATTAGTAAAATGGATTAGAAACAGGGGAGAGATAATAAGGGAGACATTTAAAAAGCTATTTTAATTGTCTGGCTAAAGGAAATGAAAGTCTGATCTAGATCAGTGGCAACAAGATGGAAAAGAAGGGGCAGAGACAAGAGACACTGTAAAGTTTAACTTACTAGATGTGCTAAACATCCAGCTGTGGAGGAAACTAAACTGAAATGAGAGGGGTCACAGCTGGGCGAAGTGAATACCTCTATGACAGATGCCTTTGAGGAGTACACTGACCTTGTGCTTGACCTGTCAATTAGATAAGCTTCTTTTTAACTGCAAAGTTCCACAGTTATAAGGAGTGCCTCAATAGGATCTATTACCAGGGAAACTACAGAGATGGGCGCCAGGGTCTTTCCACCCTTGACCTGAATTCATGGTCCAGCTCTTAAAAAAGTTATTCAAATAAGAACACTAAGTCCCAAATGTCCTTTGACCCCAACTTAAAATATGTAGTAAATAGTTGTCTTGTCACAAAAAGGTTTACCTGGTTCCATGACAGGCATTCTTGTCTGTTATCAATTGAGGTTCAGTCCCTGAACTTGTAAGAAAACTCTCAAGCATTTTAAAATACTTATCTTTCATTAAAAAACAAAACAAAACAAAGCAAAACAAAAACCACACAGAATAAAGGGGGAGGAGAGGCAAGAAAAGGATCTGAGTTTCAGAAGATGTTTTCCAAGATACTATGCAATTGGAAAGCTTTATAGACAGTCATTTTAGGTGATACTTATCTTAAATTAATGGAACTTGCTAGTTCCAAGAATCTCTCTGGTCACCTAGGATTTATTGCACATGTTGTTAGCAAGTGGCAGTATATAAAACACAAGATCTAATATTCAAAATGCTTGTAATAGCAAACTCCTTTCTGCCAATTTTAATAGCATTAAAATGACTACACACGTCTAGCAAATCTGCTGGCTTCCAATGGCTGGAATCAGACCAGATTCACCTTCTGTCTGCTGCATGAAGCCAGAACTTGAAGACAGGGGAAAAAAAAAATTATGCTGGTATTAACTCTGAGCTCCTGATCTTCTATTATCCCCATCAGACTCCACTCATGAAGTCCACCTTTGCCACCTTCTAAGAAGGGACAGCTGGAGTGCAGAACACCAGGACACCCAGGGCCTTGTAAAATGACTGAGATGACATTGTGAGGAAGTCTAAATGAAGGAAATTCCCCCTTTCTTATGTATATGGAAAAGAGATCAGACTTTATCAAAAGCAATATGTACAGAACTGAGAAAAATGTAGAAAAGGCCTTCTAGGGTGCTGGGATAGAAACCAAAATTACCTAAAATGGACCAGAATTGTGGTGGACACTGAAGAGAAAGGACTAGAATGAAAGTGGGCAATGAAGTAAGAATAGGAGGAATGAGCAAAGGAGAGAGAACCATTTCAAAGAAATAGCCTGGTCATGTCAGAGGAGGCTCTGTAGTTACATATCCATGTGACATCTGCACCGGGGAATTCAAGGAAAAGCAGAGAGCTCATTGGAAATACAGGGAACTGCATGATGAGGCATGCGAGTGCTCATAAGCTAGTAATTAATTTGAGCAAATTATTAATATTTTCTAGTCCTTAGTTCCTCAGCTATGAAGATGGTCCCTTTCCACTCTATGGCTCTATATGCTTACGATTTAACATCTATGATTTTCTAATATAACCCTAGAAGCTGAAAAATTGGAAGAACCTTTGAAATCATTGAGTCTAACTCCTCTTTGCAGGATCTAAAAAGGACAAAAAAAGGGACATGGAATTCTGAGATACTATTATTTCCATTACTTAATCTTATGCTTAGAACATTTTGGTAAATGTGAATTAACAAAAAAATTTATCAACATATATATGCAAATTACCTTGAAAATTTCTTTGAACATATCTTAAGACCTGAATAAGAGTTATACATGCAACTAACAAGAAAAACTTGATGTGGAAAATCCAAACTTATAAAACCAATGAGTTAAAGGGTAACTCATTCACAGATCAATCTACCTTAGCAATCTTGTGTGTGGAACTTTTCCTGGAGGATTTAAAACATTTAAAAACTGAATCTTGTAAAGCAAAAACAAACTCCAATAAGGCATTTTTGTATAAAGCTAAATGTCCCCAGTAAAATATATTCAGAAAACTGTCCTAGAGTTTAGAATGTTTTGTATCAGGGTCAAGTTCTGAAATGACAAAAACGTATCTACATTTTGTTGTAAATATTTTACTAAAGATCTAATCTCACTAAGAGTAAAAGTCAAATTCCAGAACATGACCTAAAGCCCTACAAGACCTCTCCTTCTCTTACCCTGTCAGGTGCCATGCATCTTAATCTCCTACTGGCTTCTTCCATTCACTCTACCATCCCATGTATTTCCCTCCAACCATGCTGATATTTTCACTGTTCTTGTACTGTCTGGCACGCTCCCATTGCAGAGCTTTTGTACTGGCTATTCTCTTTGATTAGCATACTCTATCCCCTAGATATCCAAATGGATTTTTCTCTCCCTCTTAGTGGAATCTATCCTTGGTGACTTTGGCTGTAGTTGGCATAGAGAAGGTCGGTGTCTAATAAATATTCTCTGGGTTAATGAATGTCAAAAATGATGGCATATGGATCATGGCTCTTCTTCATTTCTAATTCTTAAAAAAAGTTTTAAAAAAAGATGACTAAAATGACATCTCCCTATTCATTTTATAAACTGCCAACAACAAGAGATTGGTCGAGGGTATCCTTCTGTGAGGGGACTGTGGTGAATTACATGATTAGAAATGTGTATTTGTGGAGTCCCCAAATTTTATCTTCAGTCTTAACACTGAAGAGTTCAAAACACATTTTATCAGTTTCATCCAGATGAATGATATATTTATAGCCTAGTTGTAACTATGGATAAACTTTTACTAGTCAGTATGAATATTAGTATTTAATAATTTGAGTTGTTCTCAAGAATTCTGGGGGTTGTTTCAAATGGGGAAACATTTCAATTTGAGCCAGAAATTTCAAGAGTCTTGGGCTTCATTTTTGGTCCCATCAAATTCCAATATATTGTGGTTTATTAAAGCATGGTTTGCTTTCTCTTCAATTATTTCCTGTTTAAAACTTATCTACACAGATACTACATCTTACTCAATGACTGATGTACATCTAGAGGTTTGCCCCATCCATGGCAGTTGCAAAAACTTACTGTTCAATTCAAGGTCATCAAAATTTGTGAATCTCTTCTGAAAGTGTGGCTTCATTATATAGAAGTAACTATTGAACTTTTTGTACTTAAACAATGGAAAACAAGGGCAGTAGGAAGACATCAATTTCCTTGACCCAGTTTGAAAATAGATGCAAGTGCTTCCTTGAATAAATCCATAATGCTCTGATCTCTCTTTCCTCACTGTTGTAAGTTTTTTTGCTGTGTTCAGTTGCCTTCAACGTCAGTCACAATGTGTCCACTGGAGAACAACAATTCTAAAGACCTCTTTATTTTAATGTATATTGTAGGTTATAGAAAGAAGGTATTTGTCAAGATGTTTCTTTATATAAAATACAAGTTTTTATTTTATTTTGGCATCCTCCAACTGTTCCACAACTTGGTGATTGTCAATGATGTGGATATCAAAGAAGCTCACCATTTTGATCTCTCCCTTCATAACTTTTTAAAATTAAACTAACTTGCAATATTTGGCACACCTTTCTATGGAGTGGTAGATAATAAGTAAGCCAACTTTCTTTTTAACTTAAACTCTTGTAACTTTCCTTTTTCCTCTTTCATTGGTAAGCAGAATCAATTTTTCCATGCTTAGGCTGAACATCTCAAATTCCTTATTAGTAGGGGGTTAGACCACACTGATTCATGTAGACCAGCTAGTCTGATAAAATCTCTTTTGCTGAATTCTCAAGCATGAAGCACCCTGGGGAAAGGTAAGTTGGATTGGACCCGTGGAATGAGTTTTGGAATAAGCCCTGGACTGTGAGTCAGATGACCTGAGTTCCTGTCTTATACTACCAGTTACTAATTCTGGGAGTATGGACAAGTCATTTAACCTTGTAGAGCCTCAATTTCCTCTTCTATGTAGTAGAGGGGGAAAAATATTATGGTTTTTAATTTTACCATCAGAGGGATATATGGGGATTAAATAAAACAATGTTGTTTCAGTGCTTTATAAGCTAAATGATATTATATAAAAGTGTGAAAATTATTACAATTGTTCCAACTATTGCCTGCTGAAGTTTGGTCCATGCCTCATTTCTGGCCGGGCTGTGTTCTCTTCTGTATTCTTTGGCTATTACCTTACACAATCCAGAAGCTGTACAAATTATTTTGCTTCCCTGGGCATTTATGATGTTTAATATTGTTGAAAATAAATAGCTTTGAGACTGTTTTTTGCTCTGAGATTTTCTTATGATTTTTTTTTTTTTTAGTTAGATCAATCCTCAGCAAAATTATGCAACAGTATTTTCAGTACCACCCATTATTGTTCTGGCAACACCATCTCAACCTTCTCAATACCCTTCTTTTTTCCAGGGAGTCTAATGCTTCGTCTTCCTCTGATGTCAAAAGAAAACCTTAATCCAGTAACAGTAGTGCTCCATCCTTGACTGCCTATGTGGGTAGCATCCTCACTGGTCTCCTATTCTCTAGTACACTTCCAAATGGATCTGGCTAGAGCTACATTCTTGGCAAATAGAGCCAATCTGATTAACTAATTAGCACTGAGTTAATAATGGAAATAATGGCCTAATATGTTTTCTGCATCCAGGTTTAAAATTTACATTTTAATATGTGTTTTTCATGTCTTAGCTCAAAAGCCATAGGGTATTTCTAGGATTCTGTTCTCTAAGAGGATCCTCCTTACCTCTTCATCTCCTTTATCCAGTTAATGTTTATTCTACCTTCACTAAGGGAGAAGTTTTCTCTGATCTCCCATATTAATTAATTCCTCTTAATGTAATTTCTTATAGCAACATGTTTTTTTTCTTCGTACCATTTATTATAGCTGTGATTTTACATTTATTCACCGATTTTTTAATGACTTTCTCCCCAGTTCCATGTTAAACTCCATGAGAGTGTAGACTATCTTAATTTTACTTTTCATCTTTATGCCCCAGGTCAAGAAAATACCAGGGACTCAATAAATATTAAATAAATTAGCAGGTTCATATGAAAAATTCATTTTTTTATCGGGGAGATTTTACTTTTGAATCACCTCCTAAGGATGATCAAGGAGGGTCAGTGGGAGTTCTTAACTGCAAGCAAAACTTGACCCTCAGTCTGGGTATTTCAAGTAAGGACAGATTTATGTGAAAGACTTTGGAGGGTAGAGGGCAGCAAGCACTCATCAACAAGCAGATGCAAGCTGGGAGATCAGGTTTGGAAATAGTAGAAAATCAAAGAACTAAATATCTGAACCCAGAAAAGAGGAAACGACAATCTCATAGGCAACAAAAGTTGGTCTAAATGTCCCTTCTGTTGCCACCTGCATCATTGTCTCTCCTTCCACTGTAACTACCACTCCCATTCCTATGTTAAAATGAATCTGGTCTCTACATACTACGAACTTCTTTTATCACTAACCAAGAGTCAGTATGTGCCCAGCTTTTCTAGACACAAGGGAATACTTCTGACATATTCTCTTTCACTAAGCTTAGGTTATGTGCCAAAAATGACTAGAAGTATCTATAGTGGGGAGAGTCTGTATGTGGCAGGTACCAGGGATTAGAATCGAACCCAGATTGTTCCATTTAAGGGAAAGAATTCCATGGGAAAACAAAAGGGATGGATGCTGAGCACCAGAAAACCTCATCAACATCAAGTAAGCAGTAAGTTAATACAATTATAACTCTGTTTATTCAGAAAAAATCTGAAAATGGCAGAAAAAGTAAGAGGAAAACTTTCAGAATCCTTTCCATAGATTCAAAAAGAAGTATGAAAGACAGAGGTGGTAAAGTCCCCAGAGATTCAGATATTAAGCTTGATATGGACACTGTCAGTCTTTCCACAACAAAAGATTCACTTAGGAATTAGAATTCTAATGAGGCTCCCCATCTATTTGGTGACTAATCGCCTATGACTTGCCAAGATGGAACAATATCTTCCTCAAATAAACCTATGGCAAAAGTCAGAAACAAAATTACAGCAACAAACAAAACCCCTACCTTTCCTCATTTTATTCCTCTTAATGCATTCAGAGTCTAGTAAAATACTAGGGCAATAAGTTGATGTTATATCTAATGCTAAATACATTGCCCAAGAGAAATAGATTACTTTCTGTTGATGCTGCTCTAAAGAAACTTCCATAATTCCCCAATCCTCCCATTTAACTGCTCTCCACACCCATACTCTGTGTGCTGTGTTTTTTTTTTTCCATAAACATTTCTATTCACTGTTTTCCTTTTGTTATTCATCTCTTTTAATCTACAATGTTCTTCCTACTCATTGGTTTAGCTATTTGAAAATTAAAACCAGTCAAACAGCTAATACCAAATGTTAGGGCAGAATCTTTCTTCTTAACTCCTGATGATTCCTTTCTGTGGAAGGATCCAACATAGTAGTACTTGGCCTCTACTGCTTAACTCACTGGCCCCAGAAGTGTGGACTTCTCTGAAGAATAAACCTGGCCAGCATGACCCAACCCCATATTTGTCTTCTTCTGAAGAGTATGCTGCTACCCTCCACTCCCCCTTAGATATGCCTTTTGCTGTTCTTGTGGGGCACAATCTTGCCCATATCCAGTGTTGTAAGAGACTCAGAAACGAAGTCTGCCATATTCTAGGGGTCTGAGCTTTCATACTTTGCTCTATTGTGAATAGGGATTGGTTTTATAAGGTGATGTGCTGTCCTCCATTTACCACTCCTTTGTTTAATTATTTCTAATTGTTAAAAACCTCATTGAGAAGAGTGGTACTATTGGAGGGACCTTCAGAAACCAAAACAGCAAACACTTTTCAGCTAATTTTAACTTGATATTTTAATTAAATATTTTAACTCAATATTTTTATCTCCATATTTGCCTCTCTCTCTGTGAAGTGAATAAAATCTAGGGAACACTAAGGAAGAGAAATGAAGTACCCAGGGCTCTTGTCTAAGGCTGGCAGATAAGGTACATTCCCCTGGTCTAGAAGGTTTTTCAGGTAGAATCAGACCTGATAAAATCATGAGAGTTTAGAATGAGAACATCTGGCTGGTAAAATCCACAGAGGTTAATGAACTTGTGCTCATCCCAAATGTGCCCCACTGATGTTATGAGGAATGTTTATTATCTTGTATTCTCTAGCATGCATTGCAAGCAGGCACCAGGTGCTCCAGCCCTCTTCTGTTGTACAATTAGTAACAAACCATGCATGGAGTACAATTGCTTGGCCCCTGAGTGATTTGGCTTTCCAGACTGAAGAGGCCAAGAGCAAGCTGGCGCTTCCCCCACCACTCAACTCACAGCTGGCTACTTTATTCACAGGACTCCATCCCAGCCTCATCAATGTGTGTCCAGTCTGTCGGGGCTTATAGAAGCTTGGAGGGAACAAAGAAGAACATTTTAGATTGATTGTTTTCAGGCACAATTCACCACGCTGATTGTTTGCCTATAAAAGGAAGTGACAATGGGTCTTAGATTTTATTTGCAGAGGGCTTTTGTACCAATAAAGTCAGTTGTTCAAGATAGTTCTGCAAAGGATGGTTCATTTGTTTCAGATTTTTAATGGCAAAAAATAAACAGGAAAAACTGCTTATGTTGAAAGCACAAATCAGTTTGTTGGGTTCAGGATGGCTTTGGCCATTCATCTGCATGATCTTTCAAAAAATATAAATCAGATATGTCATTTATCTACTTAAAATTCCCAGTGGCTTCCCTCATACCTAGGATAATCCAGACTCTACATGCCATGTCCATTCCTGCCTTAGGACCTGTGGAATGGTCCTTTAGATACTTGATTTCCTTCTCCCAATACCCTGGATCTGCTGAGCTCATTCTTATTATTTGGTTCTCAACCCATATGTGACCTCCTCAGAAAGATCTCTTCTAAAAAAAAAATTTTTTTTTAATTAATTTATTTGACAGACAGAGATCACAAGTAGGCAGAGAGGCAGGCAGAGAGAGAGAGGGGGAAGCAGACTCCCTGCTGAGCAGAGAGCCCGACGTGGGGCTCGATCCCATGACCCTGGGATCATGCCCTGAGCCGAAGGCAGAGGCTTTAACCCACTGAGCCACTCAGGCGCCCCCCAAAAAAAATTTTTTTTAAAGATTTTATTTATTTATTTGACAGAGAGACAGATCACAAGTAGGCAGAGAGGCAGGCAGAGAGAGAGAGGGAAGCAGGTTCCCTGCTTAGCAGAGAGCCCAATGCGGGACTTGATCCCAGGACTCTGGGATCATGACCTGAGCCGAAGGCAGAGGCTTTAACCCACTGAGCCACCCAGGCGCCCCTCTTCTAAAAATTTTATTTAAAGAGGCAAACTCCTGCAAATCAAAACCACAATGAGATATCATCTCACATTTGTCAGAATGACTAAAATAAAAAATACAAGAGAAACACAAGTGCTCTCAAGGATGTGTAGAAAAAGAACCCCTTGTGCACTCTGGTGGGAATGCAAACTATTTCAGCCACTGTGGAAAACGGTATGGAGGTTCCTCAAAAATTAAAAATAGAAGCACCATACAATCCAGTAATTCCACTACTGTGTATTTACCCAATGAATATGAAAACAGTAATTCAAAAAGATAATATGCACCCTTATGTTTATTGTGGCATTCTTTACAATAGCCAAATTATGGAAACAGCCCAAGTGTCCATCAATAGATGAATGGATAAAGATGTGGTATACGCACATGCGTGCATGCACACACACAAACACACACACATAGGAATATTACTCAGCCATAAAAAAGGGTGAAATCTTGCCATTTGCAACAACATAGATGGGTCTAGAGAGTATAATGCTAAGGAAAGAAGTCAGTCAGAGAAGAATGATTTCATTCATATGTGGAATTTAAGAAGTAAAACAAAGGGAAAAAAAAGACAAATGAAAAATCAGGCTCTTAACTACAGAGAACAAACCAGTGGTTACCAGAGGGGAGGTGGGTGGGAATATGGGTGAAATAGGTGAAAGGGATTAAGAGTACATTTATCATGATGAGCACTGAATAATGTATAGAATTATTGAATCACTATATTGTACACCTGAAACTAATATAATGCTACAGCCACAGTATTGGAGTTAAAGTTTTTAGAAATTATAAAAAAATAAAGAGCATAGTCAACCTTAGTCATTCTGAAGATTGTTTTATTTATTTTTTTTCTCTTCATTTATTGCCTATCTCCCTCACTGGAGTATAGATTGCATGGGAGCAAACAGCTTGATTGTCATATTCACCGTGATAACCCCACATCCTGGAGTAGTGCTGACTAACATGATAAGCACTCAGACGGATTTTTTGAAACATAGCAACTTTAGCACTTTCGATGAAAATTTGAAATATATATATATATATATATATATATAACTATAAGAATATGTAGTAAGTGAACCTTTCTATATCTGGTAATTGTATCATTTAACACCATTTGGTGGAGTAGCCCTGTAAGCTCAAGATTAATCACCAGTGGCTCTCCATAAATCTCTACATAGTTCTATAGAGCCAGTATCCCAAAGGAAGGAAATCTGGACAAAAATTACGTATGTCCGTTACATAGCCCCATGAACAAAATATCCCGCTATGCTTGTTACATTATTCAATCACTCTCTGCTTTTAGTAACAGAGTGAAAAATAAAGGAGCCTAGACAGAAGGAAAAATGCTGACAGATTTTTTGGTCATATCTAAGTTTCCACAAATAATAAGCAGTAGATTTTATCAATTAGGAACATGAACTGTGGGGGATATCTGAATCCATACTAATCCATCAACTTTACTATTTCTTTTATTTCCAACATCTTGTGTTACATCATCTTAAAGTGATGCCATAACACACATAGATAATGGCTATACAATAAACAATGTTTTATTTTTACAGTGTCATTGAACTTTTGAGTAATCTACTTTAGAAAATAATCAGAAAAACAGTTCTCATGATGTAGATTATTAATGTTTAAATTTTCCATTTTTAAATTTAACATTAGTTTCTTCAGATTCAGTCTTAAACTGTTCTACATCAGAATTGAGACAGGACACATATTAAACTTCAAATTTCTTTTAGTAACTAGATTATATCTGTATGTGTATGTGTGCTCATCATGTATGATTAAAGACCATTCTCATGGATCCTGGAAAGAGTTCCAGGAAACTATAAAGTATTCTTATTTCTGAGGCTCCCTAATAGTATTAAGGATCTTTTAGTTACAAGTGACAGAAAACCAACTAAAACTAGATTAAGTTCATACTTAATGAAATTTATTTGTGCATATCACCAGCAAGTAAACCAAAGTACTTCAAGAATCAAGGAACGTGCTCCAGGAACAAGGGCTTCCAGTTCTGGAAGTAGAACCTGGGATCACAATACTATCAAGTATTTCTTACTTTCTATTCATCTCATCTCTGCCTCACTTTGTTTCCTTTTATATATTGGTTGAATTATTTCCTACTACAGAAAAGATTTCTCCACATGGCACTGAATTTAGCACCTGTCAGCTTAAACTTAGCAAACAGTCTTTTTCCCAATGTTCTTGTGTCAATCCCAGGGAAAGATCCCAATTGCTCCTGTTTTAATTAAATGCTGACTGTTGTGACCAAGGTTGGCAGAGTCCATTAGCAAGAAGCAAGATCTCATTGGGCATGAAAAAATAATGCTATGACAGTACATTTCAAAGGCTATGAATCAAACTTTCTTTCCCATTAACATTTGCTGAGCACCTCCTTAATATTAGACATTGGATTATCAACTGTCAACATAGATAAAATGCACAATCGCTAGCACATTAACTTATACATATGCTTAATATTATTTTTGCATTGAGGCAGGAACTCAAGATACAAAGACTAACTAGTTTTTTTTTTTCCCCTCAATGGACTCAACATACGGTTTGGGAACTGGGCCATGGATATCAATAGAGTCAAATATGGCAACTTATAAGTACTAAATGAGCTATGCAGCTGATTAATGTCATATAATTTTTCAACGGGTTCCATATTATTGGAGCTAAAATAATCTGGAATTAGTTCGTGGAAGAAATAGAGCCTGAGTTACTGGCAGACCTCAATAAGCAAAGTCACCATCTCTTCTGGGTTAACATTTCCATGTTGTTTAAAGGTGCCAGATATGGTTGAAATCCATGAAGGATCCAGAATTCTATAGCCCTTGTCCAGCATCTTCCCCCAGAAATTTAGAGCAGGCACTGAGACCCCAATTCACTCATGTATCTGGATTCAGAGTCTTGGTAATAGGATAAAAACACAGAGATAAATAGCCAAATAAGGATCTGAGTATCAACTTCACGATGGGCCAAGTCAGGGCTCTTTCATCACTGCTCAACTGAAACAGGACAAAGTTTTGGTTTTGTTTTTAATTTTTGTCTTGTTTATAATTTCCCAGGATGGTTGTAAAAAATTACTGTGGAATTGGGGATTTAAAATAATTTATAAATATTTCTTTCACAGTTCTGAAAACCAGAGTCCAAAATCAAGGTGTTGAGAGGACCATGCTTCTTTGGAAGCGTCTAGGAGAGAATCTGCCCATGCCTCTTTCAGCTTTTGGTGGCAGCAGGTGTTCCATGACTTGGGGAAGCATAACCCCAATCTCTGTTTCCATATTTACATGGCCTCTGATCTGTGTTTCTGCCTCAAATCTCCCTCTGCCTCATAAAAGGGCCCTGTCACTGGATTTAAGACACACCCTAAATCCAGGATGATTCCACCACAAAATCCTTAACTTAGTAACAACTGCCAAGAGCCCTTTTCCCAAATAGGACCACATTTACATGTCCTAGAGGTTAGGATTTGCAAATATATATTTTTTGGCCACTTTTCAATCCACTGTACCTATGTTGAAAATAGTTGGCCCATTTGACTTATCTACCCAGCCACATGAAAGAAGCTAGAGAATGGCAGGCCCTGCTTTTATGTGAGCGGGCTTAATGCCTGGATTTTTGAAGAAAAGGGAAAAACCAGAAGACAGAGGTGCTCATGGGTCTGAGCAAATTCCACTCCAAGAGATCAAGAAAGAAAGGCACTTCTATGCATGAGTAGAACCTCCCTTGAGAAACAAGCCCCCCAGGAAGTAATGCTTTCACCCTTCACATTCATGACTCCTCACCCTTAAGGGATAGTCACAAACATATGGAAGGTGAGCCTGGATGTTTATTTCAAACCATTTCCCACCTCCTGGGGAAGAAAGAAGCAGTCCTCTCCTCTACAGAAATTTAGGAAAGTGGAATACGGGTTTTTGAACTAACATCTTCTACTCTGGCTTTCAAAAAAAGAAGCATTTGCATGAAGATCTAATAATACAAGTCATCTAGAACATTTGGAAAATTATCTCCAGGCAGATACATAGATATATTTATTCATTCATTTCATCATTTTTTCAGCAATGTGCGCTAAGTACCACCTACATTCTGCAAATACAGTGGTCATGGTCCCTGTCCAAATGGGATGTGGAGTGTAGGTAGCAGAACAACATACTGTGTTATAATGGCATCTTCCATTGTCTATGTGTTGCTATATGGAAGCGTAGATCAGGGAGCATATAACTTAGCTGTGAAGGGGTTAGGGGAAGCATGGCATTAAGACTTAAAAAGAAAATATCTGGGCAAAGGGAAGCAAGGCGGGGCAGATGGCAAGTGAGAGAGACCTGGAACATAGCAACTGGTGAGATAAACAGACATTAGAACAAAAGGGCCTTGTAAACATGCTAAGGTGTATGGACTTGTCCTGCAAGCTATGAGGAGTCACCTAAGAGCTAGTGACCTAATTAGATTTGCATATTGAAATGCTCACTCTGACTGTAGCACGAAGAATTGATTAGAGAATACCAGAGGTGCAGGAGCTAATTAAGAAGCTCTTGTGATAAAATGTGGGTGTTTATTAGCATGTTAGATGCCAAAATAAATCAAAATCCTCTATGACCCTCCTATTTATTACCTCCATTTTGAATTTTCCAGTATGTGGGCCACAATGGCCAGTTCAGCATATGAAGAAATTAAGAAATTCCTGCTTGAACCTTACAGAGATGCATCTTCAGGCTAAAACGTGGGAGAAAAAATTCAAAGCAAGAAATTATTGAACTTTGTAAATAAAAACTAGCTTCAGATACATCTGGATCTGGGAATTCAAATAATGTCTACAAGAATAGGTCTTTCTCCCGCTGTTTCTTAATTCTTCTCTCTCTGCTGTTGACATGGCTGTGGGTCAAGTCTTCTTCAAGTGGTAGTCCCCTATATTAACCAAAGGGATGCATATTCCTAGTTCCATGGTCAGGAGAAAGAGCACATTTTTTCTTCAAAGAACTGTGACAGGAGTCATTAGCACAAATCAGATCACATATCTAATTCTGAACTAACTAATATGGCAAGAAAATAAAACATACTCATAAAGTAGGGTCTGGTTGAGGTGTTTATTCCTAGAATGGAACATGGATCCATCTTATATCACATAGTCTAAGAGTGAGAAACAAGTAATTTTCAAAAGTAAATTTTAAGTGTTGTTATCAGAAGTAAGACATATGGATTCTGGACAAGCAAAACCAAAAGGTGTCCATAATATATTCTCATTCTTCCTACTCACCACATCCAAATTTACATAATCAATATAGGAAAACTAATGTTTTTACATAGCTTCAGATCATAGACAAGAATCCTGGACCTCGGGAAAAGAAGATTACATAGCCTTGGGTTCTTTTCAAGCAAACCCAACCTCTCAGGTCAAATAAGCTATGGCATTATTTGCTGTGTGGCAGCCAAGTGGACTGCATTCTAGGGCAGAGAAGACTGTCACCTGGATATTCTATGCCCCTTCCCAAGTTAGGTCTTAAAGAAAATAGATAACATTTTAAGTGAAAACAGCTTGGAATCAGGAAATGAGACCAAGAGAACATTGGAATAGTACAAACCCCAGAGCTTTGTCTTTCTCACTGGGTAACTGTTGCACTCCACATAGAGCAAAACTCCATTCAAATCCCAGCCCCAGAAAGTGCAACTTACTCATTCAAAGTATCTGTGGGGGATACATAAAACATCTTGACTAAATCAGTGTCTCAGAGACAGGGAGTCTAGACCTGGCCAAAGATGGAAGGAGATTCTTTTGGTTGTGGAAGTCACCTGGGGATCCAAAAGCAGCAGTGAATACAGTAGAACTCTTGGTGGTTAACACCACGGAATAGCATTACATGAGATTCCAATACATCTTCCCTCTGGCTACTCCTCTTCAATCAAAGAATCATGAAGTTACAGTGGAAAGGATGACTTTTCTTTAGGATATCCTTTCATAGGAATTTTGGACAATAAACCACAACGTGGCATGTTGGGGCTTTTGTTGTTTTTGTTGTTGTTGTTGTTGTTTTGTTGTTATTTCCTATTGAGGACACACATCTTTTCTGCCTGCTTGAAGTTCATTTCCCTTTTTGTAGTAATACCCCCATCTCAGTGATGCAGATGATGTTCCAGGTTTGACATGTTGCCTAGTCTAGAAAAACACTTTGTTTTCAGTGATTCACTGACGAACTTGTGACCTAATTAAGGTGAATGAGAATCTGACCAGGGAAGATCTGCTTGGACACCCTTCAGAAATAAGCAATTTCATCTATCTCTACATAGACCTAGCATCATTTTAGAACTCTGAGAATAATGGTTTTATTTCAATTATCTACTCTTACCTGACAAACCATCCCCTAGAACTTAGTGGCTTAACAAAGGAATCGTTTCATTTGTTCATGATTCTCTGAGTCAGGAATTCTGTCAGATACAGTGGGATGGCTAATCCCTACTTACTAATGTCTGAAGCTCTCATTTGGAGGGCTCAAATATGAGAGATAGCTAAACATGGGCCATGTGTTGGGAACCTTTGTTCCAGCTACTGTTTAATCTTCTCACTTTACTTTCAGGTGGCCTCTGTATGTGGCTAGGTGGGCTTCCTCACAGCATGGTGTTCACTTGTGGTAGTAAAATTTCTTTCATGACAACTAAGACATGGAACATTCAGCATTGGTACAAGTCGTTATTAACCTTCTGAATCATGTTTTCTGATATTCTTTTGACAAAAACAAGTCACACAGTCAAGCCCAGAGTCAATATGATAGGGGATAAAGCAAGAGCTTGAATACTGGGAAATGAGATTCAAATGTGAGGAAGAGCATTAATATATCAAATCTACTATATGTTTGAACACTGAACTTCTCACAAAGATGATGAACCTACTTCGAGCTCTTCTTAGAGACTATAAGTAAGTAGTAATTACTAGATCAGGAAAGAAAAAGCATGGCGGCCACCAAAACTTGGCTGCAACTCAAAGACTGCCTTGCAGATACAAGGAAAACACTCCCTTGGACATTCTGAGAAATAACTAGAAGATACCATAAAGGGTACTTATTTCTCACTTGAGTTTGGTGTTGTTGTAATGAGTGTAAATAGTAATATGACTTCCTCTCTGGTTAAGTTCTGACAAGGTCTGGACTTAGGAACTACAGAGAATAATGAAAACAATGATAAATATGTGGTATTTTAAAACCCAGAGTATTTCCTTAGCTTTCATCTGGTTTCCCCACACAACATTTGAATCATATACAACTAGTGGTTCTTATAATATTTTAGAGCAAACTAACCAAATTGAATATAGTATCCTTCATGAGAGAGCATAAACTTTAACCTGTGATTTAAAAAATTCTAATAACAACTTCCACCATAGGATTCAGTTATGCTAAAGCTTATTAAAAAAAAAAAATCTTCTCTTTGTCACAAGTCCAATGTTGTTCATCAGGATTCTCCAGAGAAACAGAACCAATAAGAGATATATACACACAAAGAGATATATTATGAAAGGTTGGTTTACACAGTTATAGAGTCTGAGAAGTCTTACACACTGCCATCTGCTAGGTGGAGGCCCATGAAAGCCAGTGGTATAGATAGTTCAATCAAACCTGAAGCCTAAGGGATACGTGGATGGCTCAATCAGTTAAGCATCTGCCTCTGGCTCAGGTCTTGATCCCAGGGTCCTGGGATAGAGCCGTGTCGGTATCCCTGCTCGGCAGGGAGCATGCTTCTCTCTCTCCTCCCTACTTGTGCTTTCTCTCACTATCTTTGTCTCTCTCTCTCAGATAAATAAATAAAATCTTTAAAAATAAAAAAATAAAAAAATAAAAAGCTGACATCCTGAGAACCAAGGGAACCGATGATGTTTCTGAAGTCCCAGTCCAAGTCTGAAGGCCCAGGAAACAGGAGCACAACATTTAAGGGCAAGAGAAGGTGAATATCCAGGCTCAAACAGAGAGGTAAATTCACTTTCCCGTGCCTTTTTGTTCTATTTAGACCATCAGTGGATTAGATTAAACCCACCTGCATTGACAAGGATGATCATTATACTCAGTCTACTGGTTCGAATACTCATCTATGTCGGAAACACACCCAGACACAGACACACTCAGACACACCCAGAAACACTCACAGACACACCCCAGAAATAATGTTTTACCAGCTATCTAGGCATCCCCTAGTCCAGTCAAGTTGACAAATAAAATTAACCATCTCATTGGTCAATGCTTCAAAATTTACTTTTCTAAGAAGAATCTGTCCTTTGCCCTTAACTATTCTCACCAATAAAACAAAATTCAAAATTAATCTCTTCTACCAGTTCCTGGTGACAATGGTCAATCTCTTTAAGAAATAAAAACTCATTAATTAACAGCTCAGATGAGAAAGTAAGCTGCAATTCATCTGATGATATTATCACTTGTTTCAAAGACATCCCTCATAAAAAGTTGTCTTCTTGATACCAAGAATTTCTCATCAGGGGGAAATGTCAAGAAGAAAGTGTGCCCATCTCCACATGAGAGAACAGCGGATTGGAATTTCTTGTAGAAGGTAGGGTAATTCCTATTCTAGCTTTATTCTTTGCACCTGAAAACTCCCTTCTGCAACTTTACAGGTCTCAGTATCAACCACTTGATTTGTTCTAACTCAAGTTGGATCACAATGAACAAGTACAAGACTACTCCAATAAAAGTGAATGCCAAACTTTCTCCTATTACTATCCATCCTCTTTAGCATTAAAATAGGCTTTGATTTTAGTCAACCCACAAATTTTTGTTGTATATCTAGAATGTACTAGGGGCTAGGATTACAAGTGTGAATAAGACAAAAATCCTTGCTTAAAGATTTACACTTACAGATGCAGGAGTTGAAAGGAGTGAGGGGGGGAAATGGTAAATGCATATGCAAATAATCACATTTCATGTACTAGTTAGTGCTGTGAAGAAGACAAAGTGATGATATGATGGCAAGGAACTAAGGGAAGGAAGATGAAATGAATAAGATGATAATCAGTGCTCAGGTAAATGAAGGGGAGGCTGCTTCAGCTAAAATTATGGGACTCACCATTCTGAGGTCAGAGAGTTGGTAAACAGCTAATCTGAGGTCACAGATGGGCACGCTGGGACTACCATCTAAGTCTTTTGGCCCTATGAGATATAATTACTGTATAATTTATTATTGTTATCACTTTGTTGAACTAACATTTGTTAAATGGAGCACAGGGTGTCAGGTGGTGAGTCATGGTTCAGCGACAGACCTCAAGAGGAACCGAAATAGATAAGTTTATCATTCATGGATACTGGAGGAAGTATCTGGGATGCCACAAGGAGCCACATGGGTAGGTGAAAGCAAAGTGTGGATGGACAGAGAGACAGGACCTGGAGCAAATGTGTTTAATAGGGTCTGTGGGTGGGATGCTTTGAGGTCCCCAGACTAGAACCAGACTTGTCAATTCAAACCCAAAGAGCAGGGTTTTGGTCAGTTCCAAGTTGGTCATATCTAGAGGATGGAAAAGGCATAGAGGTGCTTGGAGGCAAGGGAGACTGTTGACCTCAAGATCTGCCAGAGAAGTCCTATCAGGAACTCATGCAGGCTTAGAACTCTGCGGTCTACCTAGCCAAACAAAATGGATGCCAAGCCAGCAATGTTATGGAGTAGTTGAGCTAAACTCTCGACAAGTGTCCAACTTGGACACTTCTGAGAGTGAAAGGAAGATCTGTTAATATTTACTTCAAAACAACAGGCATAGATGGGACCATCTTTGGTGAACTAAGACATGTAGTCACACTAAATTTAGTGAAGCAAAATATTCTGTTATTCTTTATAAAATAATAAGGTGATAATAACTTAAAGATGTCATTTATCTCTAGAGATATTTGGATTTTTTCACATATATTATTTAATCAATTTTCTTGAGGAGAAGGGAATTCCTCACAAATAACAGACCTATTCCAAATAAAGAGGCAAAATACTTCACAAAGATTTCAAGAAATACCCATACATTTTACAAATCCAATATGAAAACTTTAGAGGCCCCATTTAAATCAAATACAAAGAATTTGAAAGAAAATAAATATAAACATAAAATTAGCAAATATTGACTAAGTACATAATAAACACCAGGCACAGTGCTGGGTTCTGGGAGACAGAAATGAATAGAAACCCATTGCCCTGGAGAAGCCCTAGTCAGCCAGCTAAAAAATACTGCCTAAAACACTTACTATGAGTCACAAATAAATAAAGAAATAAAAGGAAAAAAAAATATAGAGCAAGGGTGGTTTCTGCTTTTTGGATCCTCTGTTCTATAATCCAAAAGTGGGGAGACTTTCAATAGTAGAGGGTATGACTGCTGATTGGCCACTTGTGCTAGTGCTCCCATAATATTCACATTTTCCTGCAAAAGGAATATAATAGTCCCATTACCTCCATAGTCATAGCAATGTTTTGAAGACAGAGGGAAGCAGGGATGAACACTATTTTGAGAAAGCTCTCTGCAGGCAAACCTTGAGGATAAAAACTCCTCTGGGTTCCTCCAGCCTCTAGTTTTACTCCTTTCTTCTCTGCTGGAGAGATTATCCAGTACCTACTTCTAGATTCCTCGTCTACTATGAAAATCTATCCTCAAGGACAAATTTTATATATATTCAATTGAATCAATTGGCTTCCCATCCCTGTGTATTTTCATTATAAGTCTTACTGCTCATTTCTAAAGGAAGGCTTTGTCCTGGTTAGAGGAATTTTGGAAATCTTGAAGAGACAATGAATGAGGAGTTCTGAGAGGCCAGGTGCCTAGCCTGATGAAGTGTAAAGCTTGCAGAAGGGAAGATTAAATTCAAGATATTTCAGGGAGAAGAGCAGTCTAATATCCTGAGAGTCCTTGAGAGACAGCCAAGAATGTTGGGAGATGAGCAAAGAGATGGTGGTAGAGAAAAAGCAAAGGGAAATCAAGGTTGACATTGTGAGTAATTCCACTTTCTCCTGTTTCTGACCATTGTTAATGCAGCAGTTGTTTCTAAAATTTTTCTAAGTCACTCAACAAGCTGGCTTGGTTAATAAATCATAAGTTATAAAGAGCTGGTGTTTATTTTCCAACAAAAGCAATGGGAACCCAAACTTTGAAGACATGTTACCCCATTCATTCCTTATTGACAGGAGATAATGAACCGAGACCTTTAAGGCAACCTGGGAAACAGGGGCCTGCCACAGCCTGTAAACCCAGAGGCTTCTAGTTCAAAAACAATGTGTGTCAGCCTGGCCTGACCTCCTGCACATTATATAACTCAACTCCCTCACGTGTACTTCAGGGAAACAGAAGAAATCCAATCAGGGTTTGGTTGTAAAGATTTTTTTTCACTGAGTGCAGCAGTGAACATGCACTGAGAAAAGTCAATATGCATTTGTCAATTGGCTTGAAATGAAAGAAAGTCACAGTGGGAAGACCGTGGTGAGTTGTAACCTGCCCATTCTTCCACTTCTGTGAAGTACCAGCCAGAGCTGTGGGAGAGGATGGTCCAATAAACACTCTGATGATCTCGCCTCTTCCTTGCAAGCCACTCAAATGAAACCTCCTATGCTGATGCAGAGGAGAGATACCCCATTGCCAAAAGAAGAGGGCAAATTTAGGGGTGGGGGAAGGACCTCAAAGCATAGACAAAACAGTTGCATCCATGATACCCACCTTTTTTCATTCAATCTTTCAGGCTTTATTCATTAAAACAGTGAATATTTATTGAGTTTCCACTCTGGATCAGGCATTGTCTTGGGCATGTGAACGCAATACCTGTCCTCAAGCTTATGATGCATCAGGAGGGGAAGACAAGTCAACTCAGTGATGTAAGTGTGTCTTGACAAGGAAGATCAGGGGTTGTTGTGGGAACCCAGTAGAGGAACACCCAGCCAAAACATTAGGAGGGAAGATCAGGCGAGGCTTCCAGAGGAGGTGATGTCTAACGTGAGACTGAAAAATGAGTATGAATTATTCAATAAAATTTCAGGAGTAAGTAAGCAGTGGTGTTGGTAGGAGTTTTCAGGAAGGGGAACAGTTGTACGCCCAGAGGCGAGAGGCCAGAGACCTTTTTTCCCATATTGGCAGATTGTTCCCCACATGGTACTAGAGGCAATGTGATATATTAAGATGGACAAGAAACATCTCCAGGAAACAAAGACCTTAAAACCTAACAAATAAGATGGTTTCAAAAATGGTTATAAGGCAAAGCATATTTTGTATGCCAAAGATCTGTTAGGTTTTGTCAGTTCAGTTTATTCAGTCCTCCAGACCACTCTCTCCGTAACTCCCACTACCAAGAAATGAGTTAGTTCTTAGGATTTGTGTTAACCAAAATAATCATTTAATTGATCATTTTCTTCTTCCAGTTCTTATGCTATCATAAGAAGGGGGAAGAATGAAAGTCATTCTGCATTTGTATACTCACTTGAAAAATGGTCAGTTCAATGGATAAAAGAAAGCTTTATTGCATCTCAATAAGTCAACATTGACTTACTCTAATCAGTCCAGTAAGCTGAACTCCTATAACTATTACCACCCTATCCTCTTTTTTGGTACTTACTCTCAGATATCTTATGTTGTAATGGGTAGGGGGCAACAGTGACTATACCAATCAGAACACACTGAAAAGGCTACTGTGGAGAGATCTTCTGTCTCCTAATTTCTGTGTTTCCTGCTCAGTATCTAACACAGCAATTTGTATTTCAGAAAACATTTGTTCACTCATTATTAGCTCATAGTCATGAGAGTGTCTGAAAATAAAGAAGAATAAATATTTGAAAGATACAAACACCTAGGAGGAAGAATCAGGCATTGGCCACGATTTAAAGACATAGAAGTGAGGAGGTACAACTGACCCAGGAAATTGGCTCCTGAATGTTAAGTAATGCTTTCAAACTGGTGGGCTAGGACTATCCCATTCCAAGGATTACTAAAACTCTTTTGGGCCCTCTAGAAGCCATCTGGCCTTAAGTAAAGCTGGAAAGGAAATCTCAGGGAGTACTGTAGCCTTTCTCTGGCCCCTGATAAATGAGCAGCTGACCTGGTTTTGTCTTTTCCATCTCAGATTTCAGTATGACTCAATTGGCCTGGAGCTCCAGTGAAATGCAGTCTGCCTTGAACTCTGGTGTCCTGCTTCATGGCCTAAGGTCTAGCGGCCAAGTCACCATGGCAGCTCAGATTCTTGGCCTTCTAACTTTCCCTTGTCAGAATCTGGTCATGTAATGAAGTACAGCCTCTGCTCTCCTGGCAGTTTCCAGCTTCTGCTCCGTTTCACTTGCATTTACTCCACTGGCTTTTGACAGGTCACTTTCTATGTGAAACCACAGTCAAAACTCAGATCTATGAGGTTCTGAAGGGCTTTCTCTGGGACCGAAAGAGAAGCCAACAACAAACCAACCAACCACTGAAGGAGAGCATTTAGGGGCAATGTTCCTGGTTAGGATGTCCTTTCTCCTGCCATGTCACTTCCCTTGCTCTGCTCATCTGGTCTTCATCCCAAGGAGATGCTAACCAAGCTCTGAAAAGCAACATAAGGAGGGGCATACTAGAGAATCTGGGGAATATGCAACCTGAAATAAATGAGAGGTTGCTTTATAGCTACATGTAAAGATTAGTATTATCTTGTGGATCTAAAATCTCCTTTAAAGTGTTGTGGAAAGGCTATGGGCTTTTAGCTTCACCAACTAGTTGTTGGAAAGTCATATTATATCTCTACTTACAATCAGAGTTTATAGTCCTCACTTCAGAATCAGGATGCAAGCACTGCATTTCAGACCACTCTTCAACCGAGGAAAGCCACTCCTTTCTCTATGCCCCAGTCTCCCAGAACCTTATTGTGGTTCTTAACATTACTCACCTTCTCTTGTCACCCCAGAAGAAAACAACAACCAAATCAACACATATTTTAGGATAACACAGAATATTCTAGACTAGTCTCACTGTGTACTATTGTGATAAGAGAGTTAAGCAATGCAAGAGCAGGTTATAAAAAAACAAAACAAAACAAAAAAACTTACCCTGTGATCATGAATTAGTTTTCCTAAGCCAAAATTATACTTTCAATACAAATATCCAAAATATAAATGATTCGCTTGTGGCCAGGTTGTGGGAGAAAGTAGTTAAGTTCGGCATTAGTACTCTCCTCGGGGTTATCTTTTTTTTTTTTTTTTTTTTTTTAAATCACTAGGGATGGCTGAGTTGCTAAGCTCATTTGAGATTAGAAGTGTTTTCAAACTGCCTCAGTGTGCACACAGGTCAGAATTTGTCCCCATGGGACAGCTGGCTCTTAACTGCAATTCTTAATCAGGCTCCTTTGGGGCACTGCCATGTCACAGTTTTATGTACATCATTATCAAGCCTGATTTTTGCCCTGTGGCTGCAACAGCTGACTTTTGACCTACTACATTTTAACTTTCAGAACAAAGTCATGTTTTTTCCAGGTGAGATTTTTGGGAACATGGCATAGAATTTTGGCAAAAATTTTCCTGGCAAAGAGGAACTTTCAAAGTAAACTAGGAGCATAAGGGTTGGTGCTTACAAATTACAGGGCTATTCGAATTCAAATCTTAGGACGGAGTGGGCACAGTAAAGAGCCCTCCTTCTCTGCTCACCTTCTGTCTTAACAGATTCTGACTTCTCAGCAGCACTACATTTGACTGAAAGTATGAATCCCATTTTTTTCAAGGAGTATAGCCACAACATCCAGGTTTTCCTCAATGTCTCCTACTAATAAAAGCTACCTCATATACTTTAGGTTGCTTTTTTGTTTCACCTTTTCTAAGAAAACAAGGAAGTTGGTGATCAGGGTATCTGTAAGAAATAAGTGACTAGGCTGATACTCAAATGCTGACACCTTCATCAAGAGGCATGAGGCTCAAGAGGGTTGGAGGCAGGGCGCCTTGGTGGTTCAGTGGATTAAGCCTCTGCCTTCAGCCCAGGTCATGATCCCAGGGTCCTGGGATTGAGCCCCGCATCGGGCTCTCTGCTCAGCGGGGAGCCTGCTTCCCCCTCTCTCCCTCTCTCCCTGTCTGCCTTTCTGCCTACTTGTGATCGCTCTCTCTGTCAAACAAATAAACAAAATCTTAAAAAAAAAAAAAAAAGAATTCTGATGTTATCAGGTCTTCTTTAATTAAAAAAAAAAAAAAAGGAGGGTTGGAGGCTGGATTTTTCAGTGCTCTGAAGCTTCTCTGGCCAAGCCTCTGCCTCTGCTTTTGCACTCACCTGGGGAAAATAATCCACTTCCAGACTGAATGAAGCCTGGAGTGATATAATTTTGGGATTTACCTGTGCAGGAGAGGGAAAGGGTAATGGGGATGGGGTGTGTGTCTTGGACCAGTCCCATTCTAGAAGTATTTAAGGATACCAATGACTCATAGTACCCTCTCCATCCGACCTTGGCTAAATAATGGCTGGCAAGATGTGGGAATGAAACCAAAACTTTAAGAAAATTTATCTTAATTTGTAATAGAAGGTCCAGGACTTTTCAAGTAGAAAGAACAAAGTAATAAGGGAAAGTGGCTCTGCAAAGAAAACCAACAAGTTTGATAGAGCCTCTCAGACAGACATGGAGTTTGATCGCTAAAAGAACTTTCTTTCTTTCCCAGGAGGGGGTTAGCAAAAAGGTGAAATCAGAGAGGAGAAAAGTTGATGGGGCTGCTGGAAATTTTCTCAAATACACGCAGTCACCATGGGACCAATTTAAATATTTTCACTGTATCACCAAATTTCTTCCTCTCTGTTGCGTTACCGCTACTCAGAAAATACACAAACATACCCTAATAGGATCTCTTTTCAAAATTAAAATATCTGTCTGGTTTCTGCTCACCTTCACAAGAGAAAACTCCAGAAAATTGGTGCTATCACTATTCCCTCATTTACACTCACCTTTTAGCTTTCCCCAGTAACTCATCAGTGCAACCTGGCTTCACCCCCATCACTCCACTGAAACCACTCTTGTGAAAATCAGCGGTGACCTCCACATTGCCAGATACAAAGAACATATTCTGTCTTCTCTCTTCAATGAACTGTCTCCTTTTTTGAATTCTGTGACAATATCCTCTTCTGGGTGTTTTTCCCTCCCTCATTCTAACTCTCTTTTGCTCACTTTTCCTCTATTACCTAAACTTAAGCACTGGTATTCCCTGGGGTTTTGCCTTGGATTCCCTTCATTTTTCTTCATACAGCAGCTTCTGAGTGGTTTCATCCATTCTGATTGCTTTAATTATTATCTCTGTGCTAAGCATTCCCTCTTCTATATTTTCGGCCCACACCTCTTCTCTGAGCTCCAGACCTCTTCACCCAACTGCTTATACAGCTTCACAGCCTCGTGGTCATCTGAGAACTAACATTCCCAAGGCACAACTCTTATTTCCTTCTGCATCTCACTTCCCATGTCAGAAAATAACATCATTAGCTATTTAATTGCTAAAGTAAGAAATCTAAGTGCCATCCCTTTTTCCTCTTTGTCCCTCTCACCCTCCACATCTAGTCCATCTCAGTCCTGATTATTTTATCTCTAACATGAATCTCAGCTCTGTCCATGAAGCTCTATCTCCACTGAACCACCCTGTTCCAACCATCATTCTCTTTTGCCTCTTGGCATGTTGCCCTGCTTCCATTGTCATCCATCTTCTACCAATTTTCTTTACAGCAGCTAAAATTATCTTCCTAAACATGTAAATCAAATCACATTGCCTTTCTAATTCAATTCCTTGGATGAATTCCCAATGCATTTAGAATAAAATCTGGACACCTGCAAGGCCCTTAACGATCTCAGTTTATTTCTTTCTTGTACCTCATTCCAGTTTTTCTCATCCTTACTTTCTAGCCATAAAATAAATTATCATTATTCTTCATCATAGTCCCCTGTTTGTTTCCTTCATAGGGTATGTGGTAGGCTGAAAAATACTCCCCCACCAAGATACCCATGTTCTAACCACTAGAACCTGTGAATGTTGCTTTATGTGGCAAAAAGGGACTTTGCAAATGAGATTAAAGATTTTGAGATGCGGAGATTATCTTGGGTTCTTCAGGTGAATCCTAGATGCCATCACAAATATCCTTATCAGAAGGAGGTTGAGGAAGATTTTGCCACAGAAGAGGAGGAGACGGTGTGAGTATGGAGGCAAAAATTAGAGTGATGTGGCCACAAACCCCATCAGCGAATGTCAGCAGCAATAGAAGCTGCGAGAAACAAAGAATGGATTCTTCCCTAGAAATTCCCAAGAGAGTAGAGTCCTGCTTACACCTTGATTTCAGCCCAGGGAAACTAATGGAACTTCAGGAGTATGTGAGAATAAATTCCTATTGTTTAAGCCACCAAGTTTGTGGTAATTTGTTATGGCAGCCACAGGGAAATGATTCAGACATCATAATTTGTGATGATTTTATCTATTTAGTTGTTCAATTTTGTCCTCCCTTATTAGTCTGCAAGCACTCTGAGAGCAGAGATCAAATCTGGCTGTATTGTTTGCCATTCTATGACCAGTATTTGCCATTAGTAGAAGTTCAATAAATATATCTTGAAAGGATGGATTAATTTCTTTCAATTAGGTGTTACACTTTAAAAGACCATCCAAAGTCTTAAAATTCAGTCTTTTATTTAAAGGCTGAGATCTTTAGTATCAATCAGTGAGGCAGACAACTTTTCTTCCTGTCTTACCTCCACCCAACCCAAATCCAATCACCTATTGTTCAATCCTCAGTATGTATAACTTTCTTAAACATCACCCCACCTCCACCTTATTCCAAACTACTAGAATCTCTTCTTGGATTACAGAAAGCCATTCTTAACTCCCCTCCTTTCTCATTTCTAATATGATCACTACACAGCCTTGAGAATAACCTTGTAAAATAGATTGGCCACGTATGCTCTTACTTAAAGTCCTTAGTGACGTCTTTGAAAAAAATTCTTAACATGGTCTACAAATTCCTTTATTGGCCTTCCACTTGTACAGCTTCAACATACCACCACAACATCTACTTCCCACCTCCTTACAGTAGCATGGAGACTTCTTTATGTCCTCTTTATTCATCTTACTCCTTCCTATTACATAGCCTTGACACGTATTTTTTTTTTTTATTCCTCTCTCTCTCTCCATTTTCCTTGGTCTCATACACTGAATGTTTGTGTCTCCACAAAATTCATATATTGAAGACTTAACCCCAGTGTGATGGTATCTGGAGGCGGGACCTTCGGGAAGTAATTAGCTTAAGATGAGGTCATGAGAGTGCCCCCTGCACCACCCCCCCACCCCCGCCCCGCCATGGTAGGATGAGAGTTCTCAGATAAAGGGGGAAGACACCAGATCTTTCTTTCTTTACACCATGTGAAGACACAACAGAAAAAAGTGATTTGCAAGCTGGGAGAAGGGCTTTCACCAGGAACTGAATCTGCCAATGATCTTGGAATTCCCAGAGTACTGACCTGTGAGAAATATATGTCTATTGTTTTAACCATCCAGTCTGTGGTGTTTTGTTATAGTAGTCCAAGCTGACTAATATACCAGGTTACTATTACTATCTTTTACCATACTGTACAAAGAGGACATGAGGGTGGGAAACATATATTTTTTAAAGTATATTGCTATTTTCACAGAATTTAGCAATGTGTCCAGTATAACATTTTCAATATTCTCAATTGCTGAATAAGTGAATGGAGGCAAATAAAAAATAATGTTGTAATTTTTCTAAAACACTATTTTTATGATGACTTTATGTATTTCAAAGTGGTTTTATACATTATTGCATTTAATACTCTTAGAGATCCTGTGATAAAGACAAGATAGGTAATCCAATTTTTTGCATTTTACAAGATGAGGAATTAGTTTCTCATAAGGTTTAAGTGACTTGCCTATGCTTGTATGGCTAGTAAGTTTTAAAAGACATAATTATATTATACACAAGTACATAAAATGCCCTCCATTTTGTGTACAAGCATATACATACTATGTCTTGAGCATAGCATGTTGGGCAATTTGCTAAACATTGTAAATGCATAAATTCACTTAATCCAGAAAATAATCTTATAAAATGGATAGTATTTTATTCCCATTTCAAGGATGAAGAAGTTGATCTTTGGTTGAGTAACTTTCTCAAACAATAAAACAACAAACAGCTACTACATAAGAATACTGAGACTTAAACATAGGTCTGTGTGATCCCAAAGTCCCAAGCTCTTAACCACTCACCTGGCAGATTCTTTTTTTAATTCTGAGATGTTTCAAATGTACAAAGTATAAAAATAATAGAACCCATTAAGTCATCACTTGGCATAAGAAATAAAACATCACAAATAAAAGTAATGTCTCCTAAGTCTTTTATCATATTCTCTTCTCTCACTGGTAGAGCTAACTACTTACCTAAATTTATTTTATCATTTTCATGTGTGTGTTTATACTTTTGCTATGTATGTTCACATTCTTTTTTTTTTATTTCTTTTCAGTGTAACAGAATTCATTGTTTATGCACCACACCCAGTGCTCCATTTAATACGTGCCCTCCATAATACCCACCATCAGGCTCCCCCAACCTCCCACCCCCCACCCCTTCAAAACCCTCAGATTGTTTTTCAAAGTCCATAGTCTCTCATGGTTCATCTCCTCCAATTTCCCTCAACTCCCTTCTCCTCAATGTATGGCATTGCTAGCATACGGCATAAATGTTGTTGACTATCTTCTTCTGCAACATCCTTTAATTGTTTATAATATACATCTTTGTGGATATATGTGGCTCTCCTTCAGTTATGTTAAGAGTTAATTGGGGCGGGGGGTGGGAGGTTGGGGGAACCAGGTGGTGGGTATTAGGGAGGGCACAGATTGCATGGAGCACTGGGTGTGGTGCAAAAACAATGAATACTGTTACACTGAAAAGAAATAAAAAATTTTTAAAAAAAAGTTAATTCCAGTAAAAAGTTGGGTTTATACCAAGAAAACCAATTAACCTTTTCAGAGAGGAGGATTTCTCTATTGTTCTAATCTATGCATTAGAGAAGAAACATGAAGAGTAGTCTGTGTAGCTTCCATCCCCCCACTTCACTATACCAATGTAGCATTGAGGTTGAAAAAATTGGTAATTGCTCTGCTCATCTTGAGGCCTGATCCAATGCTCATGGTCAATGAGAAGATGCCTTTTAGCAGCCCTTTGGAAAATGCCCTACTAATCCAGATATTTCACAAGCCTCCTCTGATGACACACTAAATCCCTCCTAGGAATAGGGAAACTGTTTCTGGCATATCTTAATTCCACAGAGGGCTACTTCAAATTTTGATAAGATTTTGGATGTAGTGTTTTTTGGAAACCAAATCTTTGACAGAGTTTAAGCTTATTCATCAATTAACTGGTTGTTAGAGAATCAATTAGGTGGAACTCTCACCTTTTTTTTTTCTTCCAACTAGTGGGATTTTTGATGCAAAGAAGACATGGTCATGGAATCCATGGAACAGTCCTCAGGCATTGCCTTATTTAACTTGGAGAGACTGCGTTTGCAGGAAAAAAAAAAAAAAAGTACAGCAGATGGTTGTTTTCTATGACACAAATGTATAAAACATTTGGTCTTAAATTCTCTTTCAACAGCTGGTATTTTGAATCTGAGTTCTGGGTTGTATCATTAATTCAAAATTCCTGTGATACTGTTCATTGCATGTATCCATTGGCTATAACACTTTTCCTTAATTGTGCCTATTGGCTAATGCAACTTCTTCGCAGGATTTTCATACCCTAAAAAAATGTACTGGCCCTATTGAGTGAAGCAAAAGCCTAGTAAATTGAGTGATTATTATATGTCATTCTGTCAGTTAGTTGGATTATGGAGTCACTCTGTAATCAGGATAGGTCTCTATATAGTTGCATTTTTGTAAAAACGTAAAGAAAATTGGAATGTGAAAGAAATAAGGAGTAGTTACTTTTAAAAACAGGCTTGAACTGAATCTTGTTTGGTTATTCTTCAAGTAAAATTTTCCTTCCCTTTGCATAATAGCATTAAGTTTAAGTTGAAGACTGGCTCAAAAGAAAAACAAACGAAGAAAAGGAGGGAAATTTCCATCCATCCTCAGTAAATTAATACCAGCAAAAGAAAAGTCCGGTATGGATATTCCTTTAAGAAAAACTTCAAAAAATGCTTTTTAGTCCATGTCTCTGGAAAGGCCTTTTAAGCCCAGAGACAGACTGACCATAGGAATGAACACAAGACAACCCATTTTGTACAAGTTAGATGAACCTTACTAAATATCTCCAATCAAATGATGAGAGTGTTTTGTTCCAGATACCTGCAGGTGGAAATGTGTCCTGACATTGGCACCAGTGTTTGCTCTTGTCTGGGATGTTTTCACACTTAATTCCCTACCTTCATCCTCCCTCCCCTCCCCTTTCCCTCTTCTATTCCTTGCAGTCAAAAAAGGTTCATAATGGAATGTTGACTTGGTGATCTCATCCCAAGGTCCTGTCTATTTAGACACAATAATTTGAAGAGGAAATAAAGCTGGTCATATTGGGAAAGGAAAACTAATAAAAAGGTTTCAGTCAGTCACTTAAAAGGAATAAACTAAATTCAATCTCTGTTTCATTCCCAAGCTGGTTTGTACATGTAGGCCAAGCCTGGGTAATAACACAAACCCAACAAATTAGGATTCTGTTCCTGACTCAATATGTAGCTGAAAGGCCCTCTTACTGGGGTCCTTTGCTACAGTCCTTTCTGGGATGAAACGTGGCAGCTATCTCACAGCTGGCTAACATCATGGATAGGTGGTGACAATAGGAAGTGACAAATAGCCTTTTAAATTTCAACTGTCAGGTTGATGAAGGAAGAAGAATGCATTCCAAAAAAAACTTCAGGTTGGAATCTGGCTAAAATTTTCTATTCAACATTCCTAATATTAATCAAAAGGGGTCAAAGACACTAATTAACCTCAGAAATTCAAAGTTATGGATTTACCCCTTCAGAAAACTGGAAGTGCTTCCTCAATACATAATGAGACAATATACCAAAAACTCAGGAATGATAACTTCTGACAAGGAACATATTTTTTAATGAAATTTAGTTTTTATATGTATTTCCTGGTGGTTAATTAAAAAAGAGAGAGAGAGAAGTAACATTTACTTAACATCCATCTTGTGTCATGGTACTGGGCGACTGACATATATAACCCCATTAAATTACCACAACAGTTCTATGAGCTCCTAAAAAGAGAAATAAACGTCCTTACAAAGGTTTCATTTCAGAGTTCTACAAAGAAAGACCTAGGTTACTTTCTAATACTAAATGAGATGAAACTTTCTGATAAAATGTAGTAAAGAACAGGTAATGCTCCCATATAAGCACCTTAGAGATGAGCTTTTGAACTGAAACAGAACTTGACAACTCTCCTAGTTGCCAACTCATCTAGTGAGGGAGATACCAGATAGTCTTGGAGGAACAAAAGGATTCTCTGTGCACAGTAGTAAGGAAGAGGCTGTTTCAGTGGGAAAACTGAGTGAATTAAGCAGTCGCCCTTAAGAGGATCCAAAAAGATTTGATTTGGAGCTGAACTACAAGATCTTCTAAAACTCCGAAAGATAAATTGCCCTTGGATCCTCAAATCTGGATAAAAGATAATTCTGTTCAATTGACATTTATTAAAAATTCTTCACTATATGATACAGTGGAATCTATAATAATCATCAAAATGTGATTTTTTCTTTCAAATAGTTTTCTATGTAACTATTATTTATGATTTGTGTGGGGAGAAAGTAGAGCAGGAGGAACCTGAGGGAACAACTAGGAGATCTGCTTGACCACCATAGCTAATGTTAAAATTGTTTAAAACAGCTTCAAATAACTAACTTTCAGTCATTCCAGTAAGTTCTTCCAGTGAACTTTTCTATTAGCAATAATCATGCTTCAGATAAACCTCATTGGGTACGATACTGCCACTGCGCAAAGCTGCAGTGAACTTTTCTAATTAAACAAATAATCTGGTAACAATTTCAATAGTTAATAGATAAGGAAACTGGGACTCAGAACAGTGAAGTGACTTGCCCATTCACATGGCTTGTCAGAACCAGACTCGTCTTTGTTGCATCCAACATGGTTTCTCCGATACCACTTGGCCTCACTGTGCCAAATTATTTCTCAACCCACTCTGAACCAAAATCATTAATTAAAATTATGGTTTAGTGTAATTATTTACTTGTAATTTTAATGGTTTGGTCAATTGTTTCAGTGATTGTCCAGTTCAGTCCAAATGACCAATCCTTTAGCCTTAGGTAAACTCAGCTTCCAAAATTTATCTCCTCCTAGCATTCCAAAAGGTGTCAGTGTGCAAAGTTGTTTGTCAAAGGGCAATGTGAATTCACAATCAGCCTGTTTGGAAAGATTCTAGTGACTAAATCTGATGATGGTGTCAGTGCTTTGGCAGCATGTTCATGAAAAGTTATCCAATGACTTAAATCCAATGGCTTATTACTCCATCTGGAGTTTTCTGATGAGAGAGGGCATGTTGTACTGCCATGCCTATATGAGATTAAGATACTAATTTTAACAGTAAAGACCAAATACATTGGGAAATATTTATTAGTAACTATTAAGCAATCCTTACTTTGGATTTTGCCCAAAGTGTTGCATTGTCATTAAAGTATACCTAAAATTATATGACTTGGATATTTTTAAGTGATCAAGAGAGTAATGTGTCCTATATATTGTGTTGGAATAACTGCCCATGATCTATGTATGTTTAGCTCTCTAAAAGTAGGGAGTGATACACATTTGTAGACTGAAAATTCTAATAGATTTAAAAGACAAAAACATTTGAAACTCCACTATGACTTTCTCTAATATCCTTGAAACTTTTCACTGACTCATCGTTTTGGAATATAAACCAGGCGATCATGTTTAAGAAGTTAATGACTTCTGATTGAATCAGACAGCAATTGTTTATCTTGGTGGTTCTCCCAAATAAGTACCCTAGACAAAGAAGAGCAACATCTCAACAATCAGCAGTCTTTGATACCACTGGGGACTAATATCTAACTAAGGTGACTATGATCTTTGGAAGAAATTAATAGATTTTATTACAATGGTCCTTTTCTAATTTCTTGGATAAGATATAAAATAAGGTGCTGGAAGATTGGTTATCTAGTTAAAAGATTAGTTTATGTCTCTTCTAATCACCACAAGCATGAAGCTATTAGGAAAGAGAATGAATGTATATGTTAGATGGTAATCTCACCATTGTCTCAATGAGTAGCAGCCACAAAACTGATACTGATACATGTGAGCTCCTACCTTACAGTCTACCCTTCAACCAGTATATTGTTTTCCTCCGAGACTACCGTGTATATTTACCCTTTTCCAAAGATACTAGAAACTTCATCTTTTCCATAAAGTCTAAGTAAAAGCATGGTGTTCTGGTTAGGTAATCTTTTTGACTAGAGGATGAAAGTGAGCAAAGTCTTTTTGATTCTCTTTGTAATAAACTTCTCAAAAAATATATTTTAAAAATATGTAATTAAACATATAAGTCATATTTTATTAAATATATTTCACTAAAATATAAAAATGTATAATTAAAATATAAAAAGTAGTTCTTAGTTATCTTTAAAAATATTAATAAAACAGGATAATGATTCCCTACTTTAAAATCCATGGTTTCCCAAATTTTCCTACAATGAGGTGAATAGAGCTCTTAAAAGCATTTATAAAACTAAATAAAATGGCAATCCATACTGGCATTTAGGGAAGCAAGATGGCTTTCTGAGATTCCTTTAAGACATTTGTGTCTATGGGTCAATTAATTAATCCTGTTTATCATGGATCAATCAGCTATTCAAGTCAGAGTCTTTGTACAACTGTGGCTTAGTGATTTAGCACTTGGCTTCTGGAACCATACTGCCAGGATATGAAATCCATTCTCTTCATGTTACAGGTTACAAGTCTTAGGCAAGCAGACTAACATCTCTGTCTAGCTTTCTTCATCTGCAAAATGAGAATAATAGCAATGCCTGACTCATTGGATTACTATAAAATAATTAATATAAATTATTATATACAATATAAATATTAATATATATTATTATGTTGACATAGTGGAGTGCTTTGAATAGTGCCTGCCATGAAGTAAAAACAAGAGTTGTTATTGTTCTCTTGGAACTAGTTCTTGGTCCCTCAACTCAGATCAGCATTCTCCCTTCCCATATACCTTGACTTGCTGCTAGGTTCCTCTTCTGATTTACCCAGACCAACACCTCGCCCTGACTCATAGTATCACAGAAACCCCTTAGTACCACAGACACTCCTTAGAACCACAGAAATTCCTTAAAGACTACATCCTTTGCCTCTGTGTTTCCCACATGACCTAGCATTATACTTCGCATAAGGTGGATAAAACTTAAGTATTTATCAAAAGGAACTTCCCTGGTTGTCCCCTGGCAAGAAATTGTCAGTCAGGCACACACTTCCCTCTCTGCTGTCTTAGTGAGATGACCCAGTGCCAAAGTGCCATTAAAGAGTCTCATAAGCAACATGAGTATAATTGAGCCATTAAATCTTATAGGATATAATCTCCAATATATTCGCTACTTTGTACTCAGTGAATTATTGGGTAAAAGGACAAAGGTCAAGAATACATGTGAAGGTAGATGCCAGCTAATAGACTCTATATTCAGATTATGAAATATGATGGTCAAATTATTCTTTCTGAAAGAATAACTTCATTATTAATAAGAGATAGGTTGAAGAGATACCAAACTACAAATTATATTTACATAAAGTCAAGAATCCAATCTACCAAAATACTCTCTACCTTACCTACTTATCTGCATAGTCTGAGACAATAGCCGAGACTAAACTGTACTAAGATATATGGACAATTCAATCAATACAGAAAAAATGAATTAGTAAAAAATGCTCAACAAAAGTCATGCCAATTTACTACTCTCTAATTTTTTTCCCCTTCATCATCTATAAAGAAACCAAAGAAAGGTAGACTACTACATGATAGGTAGGGTGTTCCTTACAGTTTAAGCATTCTTTGATTCTGACCTCGACCAGGCAACCAGAAGGAGACTATGTATTATCCTTTGCAACTTTTGTGCTAACATAGTCCATGGCAATAGGAAAATAAAGTGGGCCAAGGAAGTGAAACTGAGTATTAAAGAAGAACCCAAGGTCACTCATTTAATGTAGACCCAGTAAATGACTTTAATAATATCTCCAAAAACAAAAACAAAAGAGAAATAAATCCTCTTATTGGTTAATCTTATTTCTTTCAGTTTCAGTCAGACATCTTTAGGTTTAATGGTGTCGACAAATAAACGCGAGAAGCACATGGTATATATGTTTTCATTTAAAAATGGTATTTTTGAAAGTTTCTATCTAAATCAAAGTTTTATAAATCCAATTGCAGCTAAAACGTATTAGAAAAGTTTGGTATTTAAAGTAACTCTATAATGATTCTAGAAAATAAATGATTGACAGTTCATGCATATGATTGATATATTCAGCTTTTTTTCATTAAGCCAAGTTCATCCTTACCACAAAAAAAGTTCCATAATGGCAGGGTTTCTTATCAAGTTTATTCTTGCCTTTGTTTTGTGAAGATTAAGCAAGTTAATATACACAAAGCCCTTCAAACAGTAATGCAGCATTCAGGAAATGCCAGCTATTGTTATTCTTGTTGCTTTTTCTTTCTATGATAGTGTGTCCATACATTCCCAAATATTCCCTAGTGTGGAGGGATGGAGAAATCTCTTTCTTATCTACTCTTTTTCTGTGAACTTCCCCTTACTACCAAATTCTCCCTGAAGCAAGTAAAAGCTCTAACTGGAAAAACAGGATTCAAGTAAATTCTTTAGAGGATTTCACAATCAGGTGTAGCTCAAGTAATACATAATTCATCATACTGAATTCATATTTTGGCTAAGACAGAAAGTAGGCTATTAGCCTTAATGATATTCACTTAAGTAGTAAAAATCACACTTTTATCTCTATTTAGCCCTTTATTGTCACATCTGATTCCTTATTTTTTTAAGCTCATCTGCCTTACCACCTACAAAAATCGTTTTATGATTTTTCCTTTGTTTTAAATTTCACAAATGTTTTTGAATTTTTTAAAACCAAACCCATGGATATATCTTTATATGCTATCAATTCTGATAAAAGGTATAAAAGGAGGCAGTACAGAATTAAAAGATGAGTTTTGGAATCAGACAAAATTTAGTCTTTCTATTAATCATGAGGCTTTAAGCACATTACTTATTCTCTTCCAGCTTCAATTTTTTCATTTCTAGTATAGAGACAACAGTTCAGAGTTCGCAGAGTTATTGCCAGGAATTAAATAATTTAAAATAAATGTCAAGGACCTTGTATATGGTAAGTATTCAATGCTTATAATTCTATAAAAATTGCTGAGGTGGGCAGAACCTCAGAGGTCATTAGAGTTGCCTTTAAACAGGGAATTATTAGCCTAAGCAACTATTCTTTTAATAAAAGAACAAATGGAAATATAATACTTATACTATTCTTTAAGTACAGATATTTAGTTGGCTCTTATCTACTGATACTCAATTAGATCTAAGTACATACACACACAGTTAAGTAGCTATGTATACATTTATATATGCATTTATATGTATAATAGGTATATTATTGGTCTGTAACTTCCTTTGAACACATTTAATGATTCATTAACTGAATGTCTCCGGAACTCAACATTGGTCAATTATATTCTCACTGAAACTCAAATTTTCTATGATCTAATGTTTTCCTACAGCTTTTTAAATACTTGTCAATATATATTTTTAATCCATTACCTGTTTGAAATTCATAATATTTAAATCTGGGCCACCCATCAAAGCTTTAGAAAGAGCATCCCATTCCCATAACCATCTCCATGTCATCTATTTCCAAACACATTAATCATGTTTCAAGGCACTTCCAAACCCTGCAGTGTTCATTTGCATAGTACCAAAATGTCTCTAGGTGAAAGTGTATGAAAATCACCTAAGAATAGGAAAGCATCCAACTACTTCTATATTGCTAAACACTGGTGGTTGATTTTATAGGCAGTATAAGATTGAGTAACCTACTTACGTTTAACCAATAATAATAACTTGATCTTTGTAATAAAGATGATGCTACTGACTTCTCTTCACAACTAAGGTGTTTGAATTGTTTTCTAGTATAGTAATGGGTTACATAAACCATGGATATTCTTCTTTTTGAGTGAATTCTGACTTCCTGGTTCCCCCACCTTTGCCATCTCCACTCCATTCTATTCATGACCAAGTAAATTTATGACAGGGTAACTGGGGTTAAGAGTGTACCACATATTCTCTAACAGATAAAATTAGAGCTCATGACCCTGGCCCATATTGAACTCATGACCCTGACTTCATTAGGAGTTTACACTCATTAATGGAACTAACTGGCCTACATTTAATTGATATTAATTAGGTTATTGAATAAATTGAATTAGCCCTAGTATGATTTCAATGCCCTGATGGTCTCAGGAAAAGCTCTGGCTACCAAGTGAAATTGTACTACTCATATCTGATCCTTCTCCATGCTTAATAATACAGTTTGGCAGTTGAACCAAGATAGGCCTTGAGTCTTCAGGGTTCTATTTTGTCTCTAATTGGTGTGCTTTTACACCGTGTGTGTGTTAGCGGTTACTGGACAGTTTGAATTATTCTAAGCTTAAATCTCATTGTTACTTCTTTCCTATTTTCCTCATCACTCATAAATACACTAAACATTTTTTATATGGACTGCATTTCTGGGTTTTCCATGAAGTTGGTTGTCTCTGTATCATTTTCTTGCCTCCTTTTTTTTTTTTTAACTTAAATATCTGTTTTCCCTTTAAACATACTTTACACTTGTTTCTGAACTTTTGCTTAAGGCAAATGCTATTAGAAAAGAATAAAGACAATGGACAGGGATATGTGCACTTAGCTAACTCATCAGAAAAAAGAAATTAATGCAGTCCGAGGTTTGTTTTGGGGAGATTTTAATTTCAACTCAGAGATCCACAGATGAACTTGGGCTTTTTCAGATCACATATAGTCTTCATATTAAATAATACCATGATAATAATAATAATAATAAATTTTTATTACTGTAATATCAGAAAATAGTGTTATATAAATGGTATAAATATTACAGTAAATAATATATTCAAGTTCATAATTGTATACTTATAATACATAATATGAACACTATGTCAATACTGATTTACATAATAGAACGGGAATCATTACTATGATAAATAGTATAATAATAGTTTTATATTATTTGTTATTAAATAATACTATTTTAATATTATTAATCCCCTCACATGATTAATCAATTCCAGCACAATTGTCTTTTATGTTATTTTCAATTTCATTGTGATGCCTGGCAAATCTGATTCAGGCAGTAGCCAGTATCCCATTAATTGATTAATTGATTTATTCATCCAATTAGTAGGCATTGAATAGTCTTCTGTGTGCCCTATACTTTGCTAAAATCTGAGGACACCACTTAGAATAAGGCAGAAATGCACCTGCCCTTATCTAACTTGCATTCTCAGGTGGTAAGAGCAAAATTCCTTCTACTACCTAATTCTTTCTTTCCCTGGGGTGGTGAAGTAACTTATCTGATTGGTAAGTCTAGGAGTAGGTCCTCAGCATGCATATCTCAACCTCTCCATTCTTCCTTCTTCAGAGGCACCAGCTTCCTTCTGAAAGTCCCTCCCAAAAGATCTCAGTCCAAATGTGGCATTAGTATTAGGAAACTCTGTTGCCACACATCTAAGCCATTTCCTCCCATTCAGTAATAAAGCTAACATTTCTATCTCCAGGATTATCTTTGTATTATTTGTCTTGTCTCTTAAGTGGTTCCAAATTCAGCTGGTAAAGAAGATTGCTCTTCATTGGGTTTCCTCAAACTTAACACTGACCTAGAGAAGAGACAAGGGACTAATTCCACGTAAGGTGAGTGGCAGACATGGCGTCTGCCACCAATGTTTCTAGATCTTCTCTCCTTCCAAATATGAGAGTCAATTTCACATTTTAGTTCCTTACTATTAGGTCTGGCCATGTGATTTGCATTGGCCAAAGAGCAGAGGACATGTATGTCACTTCCACGTGGATGTATTCAAGAGCTGATGTGCCACACCATTCTCTATCTTCTACATTCTGTTCTACCATGATTACTATAGAGGCATGTAGTAAAATGTGTCGTTCTGTGAGCACAGAGCACCCAACACAGACCCTGAATGACTGTGATGAGAACTGTCCTGCTGACCTGCTTTGGGTATGAAGTGTTGTTTTTGTTTTGTTTTGTTACAGTTTAATCCAGTAGAATGAGTTCATTTCCTTTTTGTTTTTTAGCATAGTTTTGTATTTATTATCAGATAAGGAGATTCAAAAATCACACCAGAAGTTTAAGTTAGAATATATGAACTATACATGTAGAATATGAGTTTTTTAAAAAATATTTAATTTAAGTATAGTTGACACACAATGCATTAGTTTCAGGTGTACAACATAGTGATTTGGCATCTCTATATGTTATGCTCACAAGTGTATTTGTCACTATACAGTACTATTACAGTATCATTGATATTCCCTATGTTCCCTATACTGTACCTTTTATTCTTGTTTTATTTATTCCATAATTGGAAGTCTGTATCTCCCTCTTTCCTTCGCTCATTTTACCTATCCCCCTTCCTCCTTACCTCTGGAAACCATCAGTTTGTTCTCTGTATTTGTAGGTCTGTTTCTGCTTTTTCTTTGCTTATTCATTTGTTTCAGTTTTTTTTTTTTTTTTTTTAGATTCCATATACAAGTGAAATCATATGGTATTTGAGGTTTGTTCTTTCAAGCCATTGAGATTTTGGGGTTTTAAGTTATGGGTGCAAATGGTCAGATTAAGAGATGTTTTTCTGAGGAACTAGAGTGACATTGAAGCAGATGCTAAAGATAAGAAAGAGTAGACCCCACACAGAGTAAAGATAAAGGTTTTTAACATAAACTGTATTTTTTTTCATAAACTGTAATTTTAAACACAAACTGAAGAAACAGCTGGCACAAAGGACCTGAAGAGGCAAAGAGTCCAGAATATTTAAGGAAATTGTGGAATTCCAGCTAGAACAGGGTCTGAAAGGAGAGGACAGTGGCCCAGATGTTGTCCATGCCACTCCTTCCGCCTTCTGGTTATTGCAAAAGGCAAGGAAGAGAATTTCAGCCCCAGAAAGTCACATCTGTGGTCATTATTGACCTGGGATATTACTACTTGCTCTTCCTGTCAACTAAGGTGGAGACAATTTAGGAAAAAAGCAGAGAAAGATAACTTAAGTAATTTCCTCAATAAAGTATCACCATTCTCTGAATCCATTATAAGCAGGATATCCTATGGAGCACAGATACAGTCAGTAGGACATAGTCAAGCTTCATGGGGTCTGAAGTATACACAATATTCCAGGATGGGCCTTGTTAGGATCCTGAACTGAAATTTCATTGCTTTTACAATCAACTCATCTTTATGTGTTTTTCTGGTTTGAAATCTGTGGTGGCTTCTCAGTGCCTCCTATAGTAGAATAGTAGGGTAGAATATAGAATTTTCAAAATAGATTCTTTAAAGGGAAAAAAGTCACCTGCAATCCCCTTAATATTGCTCATTAATAGTGTTCTTCTCCTTGGTCTTTTGAATTTCCCATATACTTTGAGAATTCTTTTCTGTGTAAGATGTAAAAAAAAAATATTATTTTTTGGAGGATAGTGTTCATTCAAAAAACAAAACAAAAATTGCAAAACATATTCCACATCCTCTTATGAATTGAATTTAAATTGTGACTGTACTTTTTGGTGGAAAAATATATAAAAATGATGAAAATGTGCTATGTTCACTCCAAAATTCCATGAGTTTAGCTAGATTAATTAGAGAATGAACTTACGGTATATTATAGTATTTTTATTTATTTTTATTTTTTTTAAAGATTTTATTTATTTATTTAACAGAGAGAGATCACAAGTAGGCAGAGAGGCAGGCAGAGAGAGTGAGAGAGAAGCAGGTTCCCTGCCGAGCAGAGAGCCCGATGTGGGACTAGATCCCAGGACCCTGAGATCATGACCTGAGCCGAAGGCAGCGGCTTAAACCACTGAGCCACCCAGGCACCCTATTATAGTATTTTTAGTCATTGTTTTATAATCAATTATCTAATGATAGAATTACATTCTATAGTGAAATGGAAGACTCAGCAAAATAGGCTAGCAACATTTTTAAAAGGGAAAAGCAATTTTTGTTTTTTCAGTTTAATTTTTAAAGTAATATATGCTCATGATTAATATTCAAACAGTCAGAAAGATATAAAGTGGATTCCATTATCTAAGATATAATGAATATAAAGTGTTTTGACATCCTTCCAGAATTTTATATTCATATATAAGCTTTTTAAATAAAAAAACTCCATGCTGTTATAAATTGTCTACAAGTTACTCTTTTCAGAGAATATTTTATATATATATATTATATAAATATATTAGTGTATATATCTGTAGATCTATATCTATGTCTACATGGATAGATGGATAGATTAGATAGGTAGATAGATATCTTGGTCTTCCTTTTAATCTCTGTATTCTATGGTTATGGCTATGCTGAAATATGTCTAAATATCCTCCAACTAATTGAAAGTATGGGTTATTTGCTTATTTCTGTTGTAGTTTCTTTTAAATCCAACCTAAAAATTCTTTTTTCTTTTAAAAGCTAAGTTAACAATAGCCGTGTTAGGTAAATTGGATTTTAAAACAATTTATGTGTCATATGTATTTTGTAAATTTCTTTGTTTTCTATCTATTGTCATATGACGCTTTATCTATTTTGTTTTGCTTTTATTCTTCCTTATAATAGTTTTCTTCATGATTAGATTTTTAATTTAATGTTAAATACTAAAGCTCTATTGCTGGATTTTTTTTTTCAACTTTAGGCAGCATTTATGTTATGTAATATTTCCACTTATGATATATGACAATATTTCCCCATCTACATTTCCTTCTCCCACTCCTTTCTTTCTTTTTTTTTTTTTCAGATTTTATTTATTTATTTGACAGACAGAGGTCACAAGTAGGCAGAGAGGCAGGCAGAGAGAGAGGAAGGAAAGCAGGGTCCCTGCTAAGCAGAAAGCCTGATGTGGGGCTCTATCCCAGGATCCTGGGATCATGACCGGAGCTGAAGGCAGCGGCTTAACCCACTGAGCCATCCAGGTGCCCCCTCCCACTCCTTTCTTATACTGCCAGATATTTATGCATATTTTAATTTTATCTTTTTAAGTTTTTAATATTTACATATTTACATTTAGTTTGTCACTGTAATCCCAATGTTGTTCAATCTGAGCCCCATATTTACATTGATTCTATATTTCTTAACAATTCTTATAAGACATCACTTTTCTTTTTCTGAATTTTTTATTTGATTCATTTCTCAGGAGGCTGACTTTTATCATCAAGAATCTCTCTCATTTTTGTTTTCAAATTTTTTCTTAATCCAAAAAGGACTATGGTTCATGAATTCTTGCTTGCAAAAATACCATTGTGTGGCATCTAAACAAATCCAACATCTTGGCTTCGGACTCTTTTCACCATATATGTATAGTTCCAGAACTCTGTGATGGCAATAAGGAAACTCTGACACCAGATGACACTTAAAGATGAACTGTTCTTCCTGAAACCTCTTGTCTTCCTTTATTTGTAGAAGTTTTTCTTCTATTTCATCTTTGAATATATTTCCACTTCAGCATATTCTATACCTCAGGCACACTAATTATATGATTGTTTGCTCTTCTTTATCTTCCATTTCTGACATCTCTTCTATTATTTTTTCCTTGGTGACATCCTCAAACCTGAATACCATGTCATTGACATGATACTTTAGAGGTCTGAAATGTTTTCAGTAATAACCATTCTATTTTTTGCCACCTCTTCTATGTAGCTTCTATTTATGCAATAGTTTTACTTTTTTCTTAACCTCTTTCCTGATTTTTGCCAGTGTTCCTTGTGTCTCCTAATATTGTCTTATCATTTTTTAATTTAAAATTAATTAGCAAAATGGATTAAAAATTAAATAAAACATTTAATCAGATAATAATGATTAAAAGAGTTTTGTCTATTAAATCTTATTATTTCTTTCAGAATATATATTTTTCTTCCTAATTCTATGAGAATATAAAGAAGTGTTTTGCTGAAATTTTCTTTGATTTTGTAGAAAGTTCATGTTTTCTAAAATGTACTTTCATCTGCTCTTTAAAATAAATTACATATCTTTTTGTTTTTGTAGCATTTGTGCCAAAGTCCCACTTTGGATCTCTTTGGCTTATCATTCATCTTTGAACCAGCAATTTTAACCTGGCTTACTTTTTTCTAAAGAACAGTATGAGAATGTACGTTGTCTGACCTGCATCACCTGGCTTGTCATCTCTGAGCTCCTTCTCACCAAATCTGCTCTTCTTTTCTTCTGGGGAAATCTTTCTACAGCAGTTCTATGTGACTTTTAGTGAAGCATCTTATCACAAATGTCTTTTATTCGGTGATTTAGTGTTTAGCTTTGGTCAGTAGTACATGTCCAACCATCACATTCTTCACTTTTCTCATCACCATCTGCACTTTCACTCCTTATTGTTTCAAGTAAAAAAATCATCAGATGGACCCATTAGGATCCTTGCTTACTTTGAGAGGAATCCATAGTCTGCTTAAATTCAAGAGGTATGTATTGGCTTTCAATGTCTTTCCTCCATTGAATTCAAGTCCCACTATATTTGATGGATGGTTGCAATTCATAGACTGTGTTTGGGTATTTTAACCAAGCTTCAGTTCAGGTAAGATTTTACATTTCCAAATTTAAGTTGCACTCATCAGGTTTCTGGCATGGAAAGAGTTAGGAACTGAAATAAAAATGCCTTATTCCACCATCTCTTACAGAAAATCTCCCTTTAAAAAAAAATTCCCTTAAATCTGTGTGACAATAGAGTGTTTCAGGGAATTTATGTCAATCATACATATGTCAATCATAAAGCTGTTGCTGAATTTAATTCAAAAACACTAGTATAAGTTATTGATGTCTACTATCTATATTCTGTACCTTTATTCCTAATTGTGGGGATGTCCTGAGTATTTCCAACACCTAAAAAACATCAACTTTTTCAGAATCAAAGTAATATATATCAATTGCTGAACATTTAGAAACGTATGTGCATTATAAGAAAGAGAATTTATACCATGTATAATTCCACTAGGCTATAATCAGTATACTTCATTTACTACAAGATGGACATTTTCTCATATTTTAACATCTCCAAAATAAGGTTATATCTTACAGTTGGTGGCACATCATAATTTAATCAACAGAATTTTTTTTCTTATTGGTATATGAAATAATGTTGCATCATATGACCGGTTCTATCCTAGATTTGATCAACTCTGATATATTTTCTTCCAGATATATATACTATTTTAAACCAAAATTGGGATCATGTTTATATACTTTTGTGGCCAATTTTAATTTTTTTAAGACTTATTCATTTATTTTAGAGGGGGGGGCAGGGAGGGGCAGAGAAAGAAGAAGAGAGAGAGAATTCTGAGCAGACTCCCCTGTGAGCACAGACCCCAGTGCAGGCTCAATTCCAGGACCCCAAGATCATAACCTGAGCTAATCCAACAGTCAGAAGCTTAACCAACTGAACTACTTGCCCCCTCCCCTTTTTTAGAGAGGGAGAGAGAACATGCATGATGGGGGAAGGGCAGAAGGAGAGAGAAAGAGATCATTTTAAGTGCTCTCCATGCTCAGTGCAGAGCCTGACGCAAGGCTAGATCTCATGACCCTGAAATCATGATCCGAGCAGAAATCAAGAGTCAAATGCATAAAGGACTGCACTACTTAACTGACTGAGCCACCCAGGCACCCCTTTAGTGGCCAACTTTAAATGAAATGCAATTTTGTAGAATAAAATAAAGCAGTATCACATCATCATTCTTTAGAAATGTTACACAATTTTATAAATGGGTGATCCAAATGCTTATATAACAGAGAAGAAAGATAAGTACTTGTCTCAAAATCTATAGGCCACTTACCTTCTCTAAGCCTCACTTTTACTTCTCTATAATGAATTTACTGACAATACGTACAACCTAGGAAACCAGGATGATTCAATGAAGTGTTTACTTTAATGCTACACATATTAAATACTCAATAAATGTGAGTCATCAGCATTATTGTTACTAGTTGCAGTGTCATTAGTAATGATCCTTCAGGGAATGGCCTTTTTGACTCATTTCAAAAGACAAATGGCTGATTCCATGCTATTAAACTGACGAGCTTACCTCATGCCAGACACTAGCTGGGCACTGGAAATACAAGGACAACCACAACTCTTACACAGAACCCTCTATGAAACAGTTTACTTTCAGGATCTTGTTCATTTATTTCAGGTAAATAGATTTACTTTTTCTGAACACTCTCTGCTCTGACCACAGGCCAAATCTCTTCCATGCACTTTATACTCACATATAACTTGCCATTCTCCTCACATGCCCTTTGTCACCCTATTTCTGCAACTATATTATAGTTCTTTCTTCATCTGTAATGCTTTTACTTTTTCCTATCTCCAGAGGTTCAAATCTCTCCTAACCCAAAGAATATTTTAAAGTTAAGAAAGAAATTCCTTATCATTTACATTCTGTTCAAACAAACAAAAAAAAAAAAAAAAAGAGAGAGAGAGAGAGAAAGAGAGAGCAAGAAACAAGAACTAGAAAACAAGCCAGTTCACCCAGGGTATTGGGCAATGCCATTCACATGCAAATCTCCTTGCATCCTTCTCAAATCCAACCACTTTGACACCATTGCCTCTTCCTCCATACTCCCCAGAGCATTATTTGCAATATTCTTTATCACATCCTGCATCACAATAATTGTGTGCATGTCTTATCTGGCCCAGATTACGAGGTCCTTAAGCGCAGAAATATTATTTGTCTGTCTCCATAGCGTCTGTCACATAATGCATGCTTAATAAGTTTTTGAATTGAATTAATTAGTCACCTGACCATTATCAGGGTTTATTATTAAATAAATAACCATTATCGGGGTTATTTATTTATCCCTTGAAGTAAGTCACTCCATCTCCTTATTTGAAAATAAAAACAATGTCAGACAGTTTTGCAAATCTTTCAATAAAATCAACCATCTCTGTGTGCTCCTTTCCCACTCTTGTCCTCAGAGGCAAACATTTGCACTTCCTTTAGCCATTCCTTGCCATGACTGGCTTCTCCGTGTTTAAACAGCACATGTGCTTTGCTCTTTCTTAACCTTCTCCATGTTATGATGTGGAAGATGGGCACTGATCTTTTTCCATACCCTCTTGTCCCCCATACATGTTTCACCTCCCTACAAACTCTCTGTATAGTTCAACTTAATTCCTCCTCAGGTTCTTGTGTTCCAATCCTCTTGTTCTAACACAGACTGCCATTCTTGAAATCCTGGGATGTCCCTTTAGCATCATGTTGGCTGTTCCTTTTGGTCCTCTCCTGTGTTGGTTTTCCACATTTCGTGGTTTCCAGATATTTGTATTTTTGGTTTATTCCTTACTCTGGTGCATGACGGCTTCAGCAGTTTTTCAAGAAATGCTCTATCAGAAATAGTATTTACTTTTTTGGGGAAGAGTGATTGGAAGTTTCACTTAGAATAGAATTCCAGGTTAGACGTGACTATCCCTCAGAATTTGGAAGGTATTGCCTGCCGTAAGTGGTACTAATGAAGTACAAGTAAAGGGTTTCTTGGATTACATGAAAGGTGAAATACTGCTTATCTGTTGGTTGCAAGATACAAAGTCAGATAGGGTAATTGGAGAGGCAACATTATAGGGGAAGGGACATGGCCGAAATGAAAGCCAGGCAGGTTTTCCAAATCATCATTGATTCAAACATGATAGAACATGGTAGGAAAGCCTGCTGAGAGCAAAAGGACTGGAAGTGGAGATTGATAATATGGATCCAGAAAAAGAAATGTCCTGGGACAAAACAAAAAAACAAATAAGCTAAATTATCCCATCACTTTCAACTTGGTGCCAACAGCTGCCTGAGAGGGAACCTCTTCAGTGGTTGACCACAATCTTGACACCTGGACACTCTCCCATCCCAATTTCATTTTCTTAGATGAGGTTAGCTAACCTCTCACAAATTCCCATATAACCTCAAAACATAAAATGCAATCATACCATGAAGCAAAGCCATTCGTGTTTTCTTAGAATTCAGGATCTTTTCAGTCCAGAAAATAAGGCCAAGAGAAAACGGGCTCAAATATTCTTTTGAATCATCCTGCTGGAGCGGGCCCTTTGGTTCTACCTCATTAGGCAGCTGCTATCTGTGAAATGGGAAGGTTAGGCATGACCAGGCCAGCAGCAACCTAGCTGGTGACTGAGAAGCCTGAACAGCCATCAGATGCAGAATTCTACAAGAATACAAAATTCAATCGGAATCAATACCAGCAAATGAGTGAGCAGTGATATGGTGTCTTCTATTATGCACTGCTCCATGCTGCTGGAAAGTTTCTCTTCAGCCTTGATATTAATACACTCCTTGGACTTTTGAAGTAATTGTGGACCTTCAGGATCATTCCCTAAATGGTGCTTTCAGGTGCTCTTCCCATACACGGTGTAACAAACTTTCCTACTTATGGATACCAGCTGATATTAACAAGCTAAGACTATCAGCTATTGCTTCTAAGCAAAATCTGCCTAACACCTCTCTGGCCTCTTCCTGAACAGATGTTCCTACATATCTGCTCTGGGAAAGGAAAACTCTTTTCACATGTAAATTCCTCACTTAAAGCCTTTTGGTTAGAAATAATACCTATTTGAGTTTTTGGTGTTTATGATGCTTAAAAAAACACCAAAAAGAAGTACATCCCTTTGTATCTCAAGTAAGATCAAGGAAAGTCTGGAGGACGGTTACAAAGGATGAGAACACTCTCCTGCCACCCAACTCCCCCTTTGCTGAAGGGGTTACAGGTTTTTCCTACAGGCCGTGAAATTCAGAATCTCAGGCCCCATCCCTCCTCAATCAGATCTTCATGTTTAACAAGATCCCTCAGCGATTCATATAAACATTAAAACTTGAGAGGCACTGCCTGTAGAGATGCTGCATTATATTAGGAGGCACAGGATGTCGTAAGAGTCTTTACTGGTATTACCTTTGATCATTTGAATGAGGTGGTATCTACCAGGTTTCTCCACTATAAAGTCACTTATTTTCCCTTTGTCATTAATAAGCATTTTGTGCTGAGATGCTTTGAAACTACACAGACATCCTATTTCTCTTCACATTTGTGCCCACTAATTTTAAGAACCATTGATGATACTTGACCGCCACAGTCATGACTATGGTAGTGACCAAGTGGGGATTTTTCTTCAAATTCTAATAGACTGTTTTTAAATAGCTTTAGAATACATTTCTCCCACACCTAGTTTCCCCTATTACTAACATCTTACATTAATATACTTGTTAGGGGTTCCTGGGTGGCTCAGTTGGTTGTGTCCGACTTGTGATTTAAGCTCAGGTCATGATCTCAGGGTTGTAGGAGCAAGCCCCGTGTCCAGGTCTGTGACTGGTGGGGGAGTCTGCTGGAGATTCTCTCTCCCTCTCCCCCACGCCCCACTCGCCTGCACACACACACTCTCTCTCAAATAAATAAATAAATCTTTTAAAAATATATATTTGCCTAATTAATGAGCCAATGCTGCTCTTTTATTATTAACTAAAGCCCATAGTTTATTCAGATTTCCTTAGTTTTACCTCCTGTTCTTTTTCTATTCCAGAATCCCACTCAGGTCGCCACATTACCATTTAGTTATGTCTCCTGAGGTCCCTCTTGGTTTGACAGTTTCTCAGACATGTATTTCCACCATACTTTTCCTAGTTATTAACTGGAATTAAACTTCAAGGAATAAACTTATTTAATTATTTAGGTTTATATGGACCTGTAGACATTTATTTTAATCCACATATTTTAAGCTATTGCCATCATTATCCATTTTTATTACACATGTCTCAGATGCATCATTTGGAATTTAAGGTTCAAGTTGACTCGAGATGCTCCCATGAGTTTTTGAGCACTTCCTTCCTTTCTGGCATCTAAAAATGTACCAATTCTTATCATGTACTTTCTTTATTCCAGACTTTAATCAGGCATCTCTTTGAGAAGTCTGGATCCTTTAATTGGAGAGTGGTATTTAGAAACCAAGGTCTGGGGCATAGTATTCTTTTTGCTACTAGGGTATCACTACTTCTAGGCTTTCTCAGTGCCAGGGCCAGAAAATATGGATGTATTCTAACTCATACATGAATATATAGTTATATCTATTTCCATGTATATTAAGAATCATGTGTTTTATATATATATATATAGTTATATCTATTTCCATGTATATTAAGAATCATGTGTTTATACTGATACCTCTGTTTCCAATCCAATAGTATAGTGTTCTCTTTATCATTTCCCTTTTACTTATTTTTTTCTCTGGCAATATGAAACCTATCTTTTGTTATCATATCATTATATTCACTTATATATGTATAATTATATATCCTGTGGTTCATTTGTAATATAGTTAAGCTTATTTGTTATTGCTTATATTCCATCTTGGGTTCCAAGTAAGAGGAATGTTTGAACTATGGAAGGATCCCACCTTCAAAACAGAGCTAAAAGCAGCCCAGGTAGTAGTCCAGTATTCCTTGACATTGTAAAGTATTTAACAGAGAACAAGGGATATTTAAACATCTTTGATCAGCATATGATTATCAATATTTTAAAATTCCTATCTCAACACAATCCAAAGAAGCAAAGCAGGAGCTAGTCCAGACAAGGGAGGCACTCCTAATTAAGGCTGCCTCCAAAACGATGATGTGCCCTCTCTCAGTAACTTAATGGAATTTCTAATTTGAATTCATACATTCAAATAAAACTTAGGGCTGAGGGGAGGAAGAAGTGAAAAATCCATCAGCCATCAGTGAGAAAACATATTAGACACTTATTGAAATAAGACTGAGGAGTCTAAATAAGCATTTTAGAAAGTCCACATGGCACTTAATTTTCTCTATGGCAGCCAACACACAAATAAGTAAAAAATTAATAATTTATAAGAGCCAAATATACATCTCTTTGGTCTAGATAACTAGAAGTCAATGCAAACACTTGTATTTGTTAGTGGACTCAAGGCAGAGGTTCAGGGTTCTAAGCCCTATCAAAATATTAATAGAGAGTTATCTTTCCCCTCAAGGGAACCTCCCTTAATCTGGAACACAACAGGTAATACGTCAATCCTCACTATGACCCCTAGAGTGTCCCTGCTCTGTGTTCTTTCCTTCTTGCTTCTAAATCCCGATAAATCTCTCTCGTATGAGTAAAAATTATGTACATAGTTTAACCTCTCACTCTCCCTACCAAATGGGAGAAAGTGGATTAATAACCCTCCAGAAACAAATAACTTCGTAGACACTTCAATGTTGGTTCTAGCTGTTTCTGAAGGAGCCCATTATGTAACAGTCCTCAGAATGTGGTAGATTTTTTTTCCTATTATGTGAGATTTCCCAGTATATTTGACAGTTAATACCATTCCAAAATTTGAGGGTCTTAACACAATACACTTTTTTAAAAATCTCACTCAAACAGTCAATACTGGATGTATCTCCATTAGGTGGCTTTTCTCTGAGCAGTGACAGGGACTCAGATGTCTTCTATCTTGTGTGCCACTTCTCTAGGCAGAGACCAAATAAGAAAAGCAAATGGAGTATTGCAGAGAGGAGGGATTCTTGGGTCAGGATGTAACTAGTACCTGTCACCTCTGCCCGCATTCCATGGGCAGAACACGTAATATGGACATGCTCAACTGCACAGAGGATGGGAGATGACTGCAACTGAATGCCCACAGGAGAAAAGCAATGGTTTGGTAATCAGCCAACCTTATGTCTTCTGTAGACAGTAAACTCGCATTTAAAAGATTCTTATTTTTGCTTAAACTCATTTGGTTTGGTATTTTATCACTTGCAACCAAAGGTACAGACTAATATAGGTCTTAGGCATAGTAATAGTAATAAAGTTTGTGGACAAGGACAAGTCCTAAATCTCTCGGGTAAACATTCAGGCAATTGCAGTACAGGTTTCATTTTTCATTTTTGTTGTAAGAAAATAAGAACAAAAACCCAGAACATAAAGTAAGAGATGAAAGAAGTAGTAAACATACACCAAAAAAAGAAGGGTCATAATATCTAGCAAATAGATATTAAATAAAATAAATAAATAAATAAACTAATTTAATAAATAACAATAATCATACATTATATAATATATAAAGATTATATATTATATAAAATTATATTATAAATAAATAATAAATAAAAAATAAAAAAACTAATTTGGAGAACCTCTTTCATAGGGTATAGGAATGGATGTGAATCTTATATTAGAAACAGCCATATATGTCCCATCATTCTCCAAGTTAAACTTGAAATGTAAATAATTACAATATTGGATTATAAAGAGCATATGGAAGATACCCAAAAATAGCTATTAAAATAATTTCTATAAGATAGATGTTAGGCACTATGAAGTTGGAGATGTTCCTGGCTGACCTGGGCTGTGCAGCCTTCATGGGGTGAAGTTATTTGACCTGGACCCTGGTTAAAAGGTAGAATGGGATAAGAGGAGGACAGAAGAGGCCATCCCAAATGGAAGCAGCAAGAACAAAGTCACAGTTGGGAAAACACGAGGTAGAGTCAGGGGATAGTACACAGGCCCAGTGTGGCTGGAGCAGAAACATGAATGAAAAATACAAGGTAACATAACTAAATGTTAAACTGTACACTGTGAGCTTACAGTGCTATGCAAATTCCAAAAAGAATCATTTGGTTATGACAGCTAAGAAGACTTCATGAAGAAAGCAGAACTTGAGCTAGGTCATGAAAGACAAGTAAGACTCTGTCAACAAAGAGAAAGGGGGGGGGGATTATATTTTTATTTTGATGTTTCTAAAACCCAGCAGGCAAAGTGAAATACTTATGACTATTCTATTTTTTTGTATAGATGTTCTAAGGTATTATGAATACAGTTTAACACTACTGTAAATGTGTACTAATTGTTTACTTGTTTTAATGTTAGTATACCACAGAGGATATTGAATCGGCTTTTAAGAAATTCACGTTATAAAAAAGTACAATATGGCAGGATCTTGGAAGCCATTCTGGGCCTGAACGAGGCTATGTGGGATGGCAAACAGTTGGGAACCTATTTCTGTAAAGTAAAATCAGGAAAAAATACAAATAAAAAGAGCTATTAAAGAAAGGGAGAGATTGAACACAAATGTATAAGTACATAAGCATATGTATATTTAACATAATTGATTTATGTCAGCCAAAATTTTGTCTCAGAACTTCCTGGAAATTAAAGTAAAAATAGAAACATGATCATTTACACAATTCTCAATAGCCATGAAAACATCCAAGAAGTTAGACTAATCCTTCATGGGAAGAAAAATTTAGCCTCCACCTACCAGAAGAACTATGCCAACTTTGTATTAAATATTGAACAGTATACTCACCAATAGAGTTTTATGTGTGCTCTTTAGTGGAAACACAGAAGATAAGTGAATCTCAGAAGCTGCCTAGTGGGTAGAACCATTTCAGCCTCCTTGGTGAACTTCATGACAGGTGAATTGCTCACTCATGGGGAGCGAAAGCAAACTTGATTTTCACAAGATTTTCCCTACTGCAGGTCCTAAATCCCTGGAGGAACCAGGATCATCAGAAAGGAATGTTTCTGATGTGTCTATACAAAGTTTGTTCAGCTGTTTTGATTTAATTAACAACTAGTCAATTCAATCAATCAACAATTTGATTCCATGAAAAACATTCCATCAAAATTCAGCAACATGAAAATGAAAGAGTTCACTAATATCCTAAATGTTCTCTATTCAGATAGCTCTGTAGTCCACGCAAAGACACAGCTTTTCTCTTTTCCTGTTTTTTCAGACACAGTTCTGAGTATCCCTGGGCAGCGGCTAATTACCTGATAATAGTGGTTGACATCTTCATTGTATCTTCAGAACTTCTTCACAAGTGTAACTATCATGTAAGGCTGTGTTTTCACCTATGAGATAGGAAGTTCAATGACTTGACTAAAGTCTAACATCTAGTTATTAGTAGAAGAGGAGGAAGCATGGTATAATATGAAGAACTTTGGAGTCATGGTAAACAAGGCTTGTTGTTCAAATCCTGCATTTATTAGTGGGTGGTTTGATGTCACCCACCAAATTCCAAATTCTTGACTCTATGCTTTCAACTTTGACCTCTAACTTTGACCCCTCCAGAGTTAGTGTTTATTTTTATCCTCACTTGAAATTTGGTCCTTGGCTTTATTCTTACTGTTTTTGGCTGAGCCAACTCCTGTGATCTCAGCATCTTTTGTTGCCTACGATCAGAATGCTTTTCTAACTCCAACTATATGAAACACAGCCCTTATATTTGCCCTTGACTGGACCAGTCCTAACTATTCCCAAGGCATCCACACACAATTCAGGCAACTCCCACAGATAATGAGGACTAGAGCAAGACTGTTATCGAATGTTGGGGCACAGAAGAAGGCTTGGACAGCAAGGAGAATTAAGCTTCATGTATATAATGTACATTGATACATAACAAAGACAATGTAGGTGTCTTACCCTGGGACAAAATGGGACAAAATGGTTTAGATGAGTTTTGAGTGAGATTCTATGATTAAAATATCATAAGCAAATATAGATGAACATTCTATCCTCTTCTGTTTACTTCCTCAAATTATTAACAAACAAATCATTTTCCACCACAGGGAAGTACATATTTAAAATCATGCTATCAATTACGCTGTGTAAATAAAACCATGTGGAATTCAACCTCTCATTTCAGTATTACACTTCTACCCCCCACCATTGACAAGATCAGATTTAGAGTATCTTTAATTAAAGTGCTATCAATAAGTAAATAGACTGAGTGACACTGGATGGTAGCAGAGACAATTAAAACAAAGTTACTTGGTATCCTATTTATCTGTCATATGGGCTAATTTATAAGCTTCCTACAAGAAGTAATTTAATGGCTCTTTAATAGAAGGAGGCTTGATAAAATACCAGCAGATGGTATTGTGGGTAATGACCCAGGCTATAATGATTTTAGTAATGACTTGTCTTATCTATTTACCTATACTCAAACAAAAGCTGAACTATGTACACACACATGCACACATATTGTCTTCTGGTGGACTAGACTGCCCAAAAGCCTTTTAGTAGAGAGAATGTAAATATAATTAAATAATTAAAGTATTGAAAACTCAGGAAATTCACAAACCTGGAGAAGGTAATAATAGTAGTAGCAATAATAATAATAAAATAAATTGATGTGATGATGATACAATCTAAAGAAAAATTACTTAATACTTCATTCTCACTTGCCTTGGCTTTCCATCAAAAGATAAATGGCATATTCCTAGAATATAAGACTTTTAACCCCTCCCAGCAAGTTTCACAGGGATCCTGAGCTACCTACTGCCAAAAAGGATGAATGGAAATGGCTTATTTCCTCCAGACAGACCTTTTGTATTCATACCCAACACAGGCAACTCTTACAAGCACTAAGGACCAGCAAGGGACTCATACCAAATGGCATCTCTTCTGCTGACTAACTTCTCTGGATCCCTATTGTCTCGATTACAGACCCGGCAGCTACAGCCACGTCCTGAATGGATTCCCCTGCCCTTGTAGGAGTAAATGTATAATTGGGAAATTTCCTTGGAGGAAACAACCAGGTCAATGCAGTAGCATCCTATCTAATGTTTCATTTTAAGTATGGTAGTGTATGAGGGCCAGAAGTCTAGGGGCAAGCCAGGGGATCAGTCGGGAGCAGGAGGCCAGGTCACCAGAAAGAAAGTCTGTACAATGACTGGATCTCTAGGCAGTCCTACACAAGGTGATCAAGGAGCTTCAAGGACCTGTTCTCTCTTATTCCTTGGCCAGAGCTGAGTCAGTTTTGGGCATCGTCTACGTCTGGTCTCTATGGGTGGAAATAGCAGTGCAGTATTTCAGGGCAGTTGAGCTCGCCTCTGACCTCTGCTCCTGATGCCTCAGACAGTACTACTTGCCTCTGGCCATAATGAGAAGGTCTGTGAGCTCATTTCTGGGCAAGTTTTCAGGGTCCACTGGGGCTAATATGTGAGGGAAATTTTAAGGTCCTGTTTCCTAAGTAAGCTGGAAAAGACATTACTAGGTACTGAGAAGAATAGCCTGTGGGCTTTTTAAATAAAATTAAAAAGGGAAGGCAAAATGAGAATTTTCCCAGGAAAACTTGACTTGGCATACTTTCTGTGGGTGGAGCAGCAGACACCAGCACTGACCTTGCTGGCCGTCTTTGGATAAAGTCAGGAAATAAGCAGAGCTAGTCATCTGGGCCCTGGCTGAAGCACCCTCAGTCTCGGCACTCCCCTGGTTTCCCCCAGGACCCAGTCTAGGTTTGCCCTCCCCGGAGGTATCCCATCCTGCAAAATTTACAAGCTGGTTTTCTAAGCAGTCCAAATGGTAGCCATTAGCCACCTGTGCCTATTGAGCATTTGAACTGTAGTTCGTTTGCATTGAAATATGCTATGAAATGTAAAATATGTAACAGATTTCAAAGTCTTAGTGCAAAAAAAATATATAAAATACCACCTAAATGTTTTTATATTGATTACATGTTGAAATGAATATACTTTGGATATACTAAGTTAAATAAAATATATTATTAAAGTTAGACTGCTTCTCTCTTACTCTTTTTAAAAATGTGGTTGCTATAAATTTTAAGATTACATTTGTGGCTTACATTTGCGGTTCACATTATATTTCTTTGTGACCACACTGTTTTCTATCCTCGGGGTTTTTATGTCTAATATGGTAAATTTACCCTTGACAATGACAAAGGTGAGCTTTCTCAAATAATATGCTTGATTTTAAAAGAGTTAATGGAGACAGATATATGGGGAACAGGTAATTCCCTAGTCCTGGAATGTGCTTCCTTCTTCTTCATTCTGGAAACGTATTCATCAATCATGATCCGGATCAAATGTCTCCTCCACCAGGAAGATTTCCCTAACTCTCCCAGGCAGAGAGAGTTAGTCCCTTCTGTGCTGACTGAACACTCCATGCAAATCTTTACCAGAGCACTCTGGATCATACCATAATATACCTTAATTTATATGTCTCCCTTTATAAGCTGTGAACTCCTTCAAAGTAAGGATTTTAATAATAATCATAATAATAATAATGTCATAGTAGTCAAATTAAATGTGTTTTCTGATATCTTAATTTATTCATTTATACATTTATTAATTCATCCTGAAATCAAGCCTCAAGCCTTCTAAGCCATTCAATTAGCAGCCCATATCCCCTGTTCTTCAAATAGCCCATATTATAGACCTTGAAATGAGTTTTACCCTGATGAATTGCCATCCCAGCTACTTCTAATGAATTCATCTAAAAATGACTATATTTATAACTGAACACAGAGTTTCAGCCATGTCCCTTGATTGCCTGTGTAAGTGTCCTGGGTTTATCTCTTTATACATGTTACACATAATCCCACCTAAGCCAGATGTGTCCTCTGTTCCTGCACTGTTTCCTGCTCTCTTTCTTTCTAGTGTTATTTTCAAGGTTCTGTTGTAAACTATCTCCTTACCTCACCCTTGCAAATACTCTCCTGTTTCCAAATGTATTGTTTATTACATTGTTTGGGTGTTGACTCTCCTCAAAGCCAGTGAAATATGGGATTTATTAGGAAGATGATGAAACTATGCTCCAAAGACTTAATGATAAGTCAGCCTTCTAACACATCCCAGCCAGGCTGAGAGTTTGGTCTTGCCTATTGCTTTGTTAGTCCATCATGTAGAGAGGTGTCCTCTGTGTTTTAAAAGGAGTAATGACTATGCTTAAGTAGGGGAGGTGTTTCTTCATAAACGTGCTATGGAATACAAAAGAACAGATCTTGCTTCCGCAGCCAGCATCCATTTTTCTAATAGTTGCTGTGTAAGCAAACCCTATTGCCTGACTTTTGAAAGGTAGGTTCCAGTCTTTGTAAAGGGTTGCCTCAAAAAAGGAAGCAGCCTCAAAGTCCTTGCGAAAGGTACATAGTCAAAACTCAATCTTCAGTTACATTTGAAATAGTAAAAAGAAATTCGATTGCCAAAAAATTATCATTAAACCAGAGGCCATTTTGAAGTGTTAAACTCTCTTTGGTCTTGAGAAGGTAGTGACAAGACACTTAATTTGACTCTCAAAGGAAAAAGAAATTCTAATTGATGCATTTCTTCATGTTTTAAATATGAGATTGCACAACTGTGGAAATTTAGTTCCTCACTCCTTGCCTAATTTCTATGTCTCAGGTCCACTGGGATAGTTTAGAGATAAAAAATTTGGTCTGACTGGAAGGCTCCCAGCCCTCCCACTTTGCCTGAAGAACGTCTACCACTTCTTTCTTTCTCAGCTTGGACACCACTCCTACTGAAAAGTCTTCTCTGATCTCCCAAGATGGAAAGAGAAGTGTGTCTAGTTCCGAGCACAGTGCCACACTCAAGAAATATTTGTTGAGTGAAGGAATGAGTGGTAGCAGAATGTAGACAAAAAATACTTGACTTGGAGATAAGATTTAGCTCGGTTATTTATCAACATCATTAACTTTTCTGAGGCTGTGTCCTCATCTGTAAAACAAAGGAGATAATAGTATCTATTTCACAGACCTTTCTGAGAGCAAGTAAGGTTATATGTGTGAAAGCATTTTGTAAATTTTGTAAAATTTGAAGCTAAACTTAATTTACCTTTTACCTACATATTTTTTATGAGTGATGATTTAAACATAATGCAACATCTTGGCATGCAAGTCAAAATTATCTGGGAAGTAGGGTGGAGAGAGCCTGCTAAATGCAGTTCCACAACAGACTGCATGTAATCCATAGCAAAGAATTCCTTCTGGCAATCCAGACAGACCAGTCAGGGATCTTAGAAATCAGAGCAACAGAGGAGTAGGTATTGGATAAAGAAGATCATTTTATGCCTCTCATCACCTGTGACTCTGTCCACAATCAGTATTGACTACGTTTTGAGACCTGTATTCAGTGGGGGAGCCCTGAATACTGTTCAAATGTCCAATGTTTTAATAGTTTTGCCACATGATCAGGTAGAGTATGAAGTTAAGTATATCATCTTGCCTGCCCAGGCAATAGTTTCTAGCAAAGTCAGAAGAATGAAAGATATGCATACAGAAACTTTCTTCACTGGCCTCTTAATTCAGCATAGCATTTAGAATAAGCTAAGAAAGAGGACTGACTATAGAGGAAAAATGAGTTTACCAGGAAAAACTGGATTTGCACATTGCACCAAATGGCTTATGGATACTTTCCATATGTTGTTGATCACATTTCAATTATCAGTAGTTATGAAGAAGGACTGAGCTGTAGAGCGAGCTTAGTATGAGGACAGCCAAAGAAAGATAACAAAGCCAAGATTCCTCACCTAAATCTGCTTAGTTGTGTGAATGACCCTGGCAAGCTTTTTAACCTCCAATGCCCCAGCATCCTTGCATGAGAGATGAAAGGTCAACATAAACAAATCTAGGAGAGTCAACTACTGAATCTTAAGGAGAAAGGGTTAAGTTCTCCCAAGTTACTGTAGTTGACAAAGTGTCTTTGTGATTATCTGTGACAAGGAATGGATACTTAGCTAGTTTATACAAAAGATCTGTACTATAAGGAGGCACAAGATATTTAATAGGTAGCTGAGAAAAGAAGAGGAAGAGCAGAACCACACAAGGACAGGAACTGGAACTGGGAAGTCTAGGAGTGGGGCTACTTTTTTGTTTCTCTAGGGAATAGGAGCATCTGTATCTTGACCTTTCTTTGTATCTTCTTTATCTTGATTGGCCCCCTTTGGTTGCACCTGGTTCAACACGGCATCTTATGTTATCCACTATGACTGCTTTCTAACACCCAGGAACATTGGCCTAGATGCCTCCTCTTTGATCCAATCACTTCTGGCCATTAAATACAGGGCCACAGGATAGGAGAGGGTAGGATGGCTTGGTGTCAAGGCAGAGATTTTAAAAAGAGGTTGGAAGCCGAGGTACAAGTCTTTTAAGTTGTCAAATTTTGTCTTTAAGAGCAGTTTTGGGTTTAAGAATGGTGCTGAGGATGTGGAAGGAGGCATGGACTGAGGAGGAATATGAGGAAAATGGTTTTCTTTATTTAGGAACCAGTCCAATAAAGCAGAAAACCAGGGTTGACCAAAGTGTGATACATCTCTTCCCTTTTCTTGTGTTTCCCCTCAATAGGAAATGGTGATTTCAATCTTCTGTGAGTCACAAAGGGAAAGGAAACTCTTCAAGTGGGCCTCTAATTGTGGTTTAGGAAAAACACCTTATTAAAAATCTGTACCCGATTTTCCCCCTACCTACTGGTACTCAGCTGTACTCAGTACTTAGCACCAGTAACCAAAATATTAATCTACTCTTAGATTTTAAGCATCATTTAATTGTCTTATGCATTGCTTCTGTTTTCCTTCTGCCAAGTAGATCGCATGATTCATAACAAAAGTATAAATGATCCTACCCTGATACTGTGGCCACTCATCTTTTCTCACACCTGCATCCATCTTTCACCACAAAGAGCCTTAGCCACATGGAGTATATACACTCACTTCAATCTTTACTTCTCTCCAAAACAATCACCCTTTGGCTACCCTGTGTATCAAGAGAAACAGAGCCACACCATAACTCACTCTTAGAAGGATAGATTAAGGAAGGGAACTGAGTAAGCCCTGAGAACAGGCTATAGCATCTCAGGTTCCAAAGCCGTGTATAGAAATGAGGGAGGTCTGGGCTCCACAGACTTTTCATGGGACTCTAACCCCGGTGGGGTCTTTGGCACTGGGGTTAGTTTTATGCTTCTAAACAACGTAGGAAAGAAGCAGGTACTCACATAGGTCATTGGCTATATGGGGCTGGGAGTCTCTGGATTCCTACCCATGTGCTGTCAAGAAAGGAAAAGGATCATTCAGCAAGACCATTATAGCTCCAAAAGAGTATTTCCTAGATGGATTTCAGCCATTATTCCATAATACCCTGAAGAAGTGATGTCTCTTCAACACCAGAAATTTAACATATTTGAAATCAAATCTGTCATCCTTTTCTTAAACTTTTTCCTCTTCCTGCCTCCCTTCACTATCTTATCCCTGCTAAGAGTATCATTGTTCTCCCAGTAACTTTGACTCCATATGTCTTAGGTTTCTCTCTCCCCCTTACTCTCTAACCTTGAATGCTGTCACCAAGTCCCCCTTGACTGTTGCTTTATGTTACATCAAATGCCTCTCCTCTTTCCTATCCTTGCTGCAGAGATGTAGTCCTGGCCCTTATTACTTCCTGTCTAGACCATTACAATAATTCCAGTCAATTTTCCACTTGAATCCAACCTAAACAATAATAATAATTCTGTCTTAATCTCAGGATACGAATCTGTTCACATCACTTCCCTTCTTAAAAACCTTCAGTGGCTTCCCATTGGCCAAGAATGCATCCAAACTCCTTAACCTGTTATTCAAGTCCTCCACAGCCCAGCCCCAGCCAAGATCTAGACAGCATTTGATTTAGTTTTTTAGGATTTTTTTATTATTATGAAAATAACTCTAGGTACAAAAATTTGTGCAAAAATATGAAAATGATATAAATCTTAATTTTATCATTCAAAGATATTTTGGTCTATCTACATATGTCCTTGTTTCTAGAAGTGGAAACATCTCCCCCTTTTTTTTTCATTGCTAGTATATTGGTAGCATTTTTTCATACTTGAAAATAATTTTTAATTGTTTTAATAACACTTGTTACACTGACTCAAATATAAGTGATCTATTTTTATTATGTAATGAATCTGTGCTTATGTAAAAGCATATAAAATTTAGATAAACATAAAGAAGTAAATTTTTCCATCCTTTGATAACATAGAACTAATAATTATTGGCATTTTAGCATATATAGTTACTGCTTATTTTATTTAATTATTATATCATGACATTTACCTGGGATTATCTTTTCTTCCATAGTGATTTGGAAGATTTACATCATGTTTTCCTTCTGGCAGTGATAAAAATATTAAATTCTACTTTAAAAATACATTAGAATCTAGTTTCCTTAGTTACTAGTATCAAGAATCAAAGTACACATTTATTATCCATGTATGTAATAAGACATGGTATAACTTTATCATTCTTTCATTTTTCTTATCAGTTTCCAGTTATTGCTGATTTAATCTGAACTTTTAGATTGAGTTATTATTAGGTTATTCTTTGCTTGTCAAGCATTACTTTAAAGATTATTTTCGATGTTCAAAATATTTCACCACCCAACAAATAATTATTGATATTCAAATGCCTATATTGATCAAAATTATTTTTTTAAATATGACTTTCTTATCCTTGAATTTATTATTTTAACTGCAAATTTCAATTATCTTCCCCAGATGTGTGTTCAACTAATTCCTTTTTTTCAGGAAATATACATTAATGACTCCCCGAGCCCCTGAAGATAGGAAATATCTCTCCTTTGCCCACATTCTATATGCCAAACATATTGTGGGTTTAGAATTCTTGTATTTCAGAATTATTCTTATTGCTGTTAGTATTTGGGAAACATATGAATCCAGCCCCATTTTAGTTCCTTTTTTACCCAACTTGTTGCAATTAGCTACTATGCTTTTAAGTTTGTTTCTTTATCTTTGATTTTAAAGAATTTCAGCAAGCTATTTCTAGGTGTTGGTATATTTCCATGAAATTTGTCTGATAATTGGTGAACTGTCTCAATGAAAAACTTGTTTTTCTTTTTAAGAATTTATTTATTTATTTGAGAGAGAGAAAGGAAGAGCATACAAGCAGGGGAGAGGGGCAAAAGGAGAAGGAGAAACAGACTCCCTGCTGAGCAGGGAGCCAGCAGCATCCCCAGGACTCAGGGCTGGATCCCAGGACCCTGAGATCATTACCTGAGCCAAAGGCAGACGCTTAACTGACTGAGCCACCCAGGCACCCCCAAAACTTGGGTTTTTCTTTAGTTTGACACAATTTCTTCTTTTGCTTCTTTACTTATCCTTTCTGGTTGTTTTTTTTTTTTTTTTTTTTCTGTTTCTTACTGATTTCCATTCTATCGTATGTAGATTTTTCCCCTAAATCTGTGTTCAATTTTCTTTTGTTCTCTCTCTCAAGAATTCCATTTTTTATCCTTGTAGGTTCTTGGAGAAATTTTCAAAGTTTCAAACATCATTATTTAGTTCTCAAAGTATTTAATCAACTTTTTCACTGCCTCCTTTTAGTTAAGCATTTTTAAAAATTCCCATGCAATCTTTCATGAGTTCAGAATATTTACTTTTCACAACATCTTGCTTAATGTTTATAGCTGTGACAACTTCTTGAATCGTGTTAGTTAACAGGAATAAGAACATTGCTAAATTTTTCTTCATCTACTTACAGAAAAGTGATCTTAACCTTTTGAATACAATATCATTTTGATGTGTTTAGTGGTATTCCCTATTACATGCCTTCATAGATAAAGAAAATTGTATCTTCCCTTTGCTAGAGTAGAAGAAGCCCAAAGAGGTAGAACTTCCTCCATTTCTTCAGAATAAAACATTAGATCTTCTGATTTGTGCTTCTAGTGACTTCTTATCCCAAGTCTGCCATTCTTCTGAATTAAAAGCCCATCAATATGTTTCACCCCTCTCCACTAATCTCTGTTTTTCAAGCAGAGAACACTTGCTCTTTATATGAGGAGAAGCTTTAGGTCATTATTCTATCCTTTATTTAATCTGCCATTTTTGGACTTTATGTAGTCCAAAAATTTTTTTTGACATTTGTAGAAGATGAATCTCACAGTTTCTAATTTTCACAGGTTTTTTACATGACCTTGGCCATTTCTATTGGAATCTGGTGATGAGGGAATTGAATATCTCTGCTAATCCCACCATCTTTCCAAAACCTTTCTTCCCAATATTTTTTTCTTCTCTCTTCCCATTATATTTTACGTCAGTGTCTTCACTCTATCTCTTATAATTTCTGGAAAACATGCATTTTCTTATGCTGTTACCTTCTCCTGGAAGATCTTTCTTGGTACCTCTTCTCAATCCATTTCTTCCTACTAAAATAACCAAGACTCAACAACTTTTCAGTGAGGAGCATAATAAAAGTGTTCATAAAAGAGACAATATAGAACTCTCTCTTCTATGTGCTCTTGTGCTATTTGTTAATACACACTAGAGTCTATCATGAATGATATCTATCTGTGGTTATACTTTATTCCCAGTTACAAACACTTCATCTTTGAGAGTAGGGATAATGCTGTGCTCATGTTATTTCCTCTTTGGACACAAACAGAAACTGTCACATAGAAGAGGCTCCGTAAGGAAGTATGTTAAATTTAGTTTAAGTTCAGCTATTATTTGTTATACACTACATATCAGTAATGTTATTTCTGTTCCCTACAATGAGCATGAGTGGTAAGTATTATTGTCCCTTTTTATAGAAGAGGTATCTGAGGCACATACAAGATTAATAACTTTCAGGTTATACAGTTAGTGACTGAAATTAGATTCACACCCAAGTCTGACTCCAGTGGCCATGTGATTTTCTGACACACCATTCTGATTCAATTAAATTTTAATTAAGTTTAGATGACTTCACCAGGCATAAAACTTGCAGAAGGAATATAATTGGGTTAGATATGTAACAACATTCCTCCCTCACTAAGCCTACTTTGTGTCCTCTCTCTTTGATCACTATTGAGAAATAGACATCAAGGTTTCTACTGAATTGCTGCCTATTGAACCTCTGAAGCTCTTTTTGGATCTCTCCTTTATGCTCCCAAATAATGTGGCAATTCTCTGATTAGGATCTATATAAAGTAACTAACTAGTATACATTAGAAATCTGAAGTAAGATTTATAGAATATAGTTTTTTCCTCATGTCATAATTTCAATGTCATTCTACACATATTATGATCCAACTCTACTGGGCTAGATCTATTCTCTGCGGAAGCAGGAGAAAAATAATATGCAGCAGCTGTTGTTCACTGACCAGGAAAGTAGTAATTGAAAATGGTAAGAGCAGAAAAAAAATCCTTTAAAGGATAAACTGGCAGCCAATGGGCCAAACCCAACCCACTGTTGTATTTTGTTTGGATTAAACAGTGTTTTAAAGCTATTTGACTTTGTGGTGAATATTTAAAAGTTTGAAATTTTATATAAAAATCCAGATTTCTGGTTTCTTTTTTAAAAATATGAAGATCTGATCACACCAGGCTTGCATTCCTACATGAAAACCACATACTCAGTTGGGTAGGGGCAGGGATGGCTGGTGCCTCCAACTGTGGACCGGTGAGATTGCAATATATAACACATGTGGAATAAATATAAAATATAGAAAGTTAGAGCTGAAAAGAACCCTCACAAAATTAAGACAGCTTTTCATTTTAAATAAGGAAACTAGACCAAGATAGTGATACCACTCAATGTCACGTAACTGGCTAACAATAAACTACAATAAATTCTAGATTTTTCTGGGGCACCTAGGTAGTTCAGTCAGTTGAGAATCTGACTCTCGGTTTTGGCTCAGGTCAAGATCTCAGGGTCCTAAGATTAAGCCCCACATTGGCCTCTGTGTTCAGCGTGGAACCTGCTTGAGATTCTTTCTCTCTCTCTCTCTCCCTCTGCCCCTTCCCCAACTCATGTATTTTCTCTCCCTAAAAATAAATAAATAAATAAAATTTTTTGAAAAAAATCTAGATTTTCTGACCACTCAGGCCACTGGTCTGTTTATTGACAAACTTCATAATGCAACAAGGACCTCTTATTAAATTACATTATTTAATACTTAAAAAGTGAGATGTATTTTAAAACACCTATCTGTTGTTCCCATGTTCCCTTGGTAACATCCCCTTCTCTATTTGCATTAGCTAGCACATTGACTTATGGAATGACAAATAAGTCCTTTTTGATAAGTATACCAAATTATTTGAGTGACCATCTACCAATATATTCTGAAAACAGGATACTGTACAAGATTCAGATTGTACAAACAAAAGTGTTGGACCCATATAATGCTTATTATGAATATACAATATTTTGTTCATTTATTTAACAAATATTTATTGAGTATCTATCAGGTTCAAGGAACTGTATTGAGCACTCACTGAGGATAGAAAGAATGAACAATACAAATAAGATTTCTGCCTTTATAGTCATAAATTAGAAGTACCATCTGTAACAGAATCTCCAACACCAAATTATCTAAACACATGTTCCCTTAGATCTAAACGTCTTTATAGATCACAGAGTATAGCAGATATAACACACATAATCCATGGTGAGTTTCTTAAAACTCATTATTATTAGTGCCAAATTAGAATCGGAGTCTCAAACAAAGGTAGTAAATTAATGAATCAAGTGATAGGACAAATGCTCTGGAACTAGGTAAAAATATTAACATATAATACTCCATATTTTGAGTCAATTATTTAATTCTTTGAAGGTGAATTTTAAGTGATCCCATGATGTAAGAATATTTATATTGAAATAAAGGATTCCCAACTACCCATCAAGTCACAGGGTAATTATCTTCTAAATGCGCATGTTGAGTCAGAGACCTGACTATGGTTGGTGGCAGATGTAAAAAGAATAAGCATTTTTTTTTTCATTTATCATGGAACAGTCCTCTATCTACAAGATAAAGTCTAAGTAAAATGTATTGAATACTAACTATGAATCAGACATTATGTTTATCACTGGGAAAATAAAAGATGACTAAAATACTTACTTTCCTATATTAAACATTCATTAAAGATATTAAGGGAAATAGAAAATTGCTAATGCTTAGCTGCATGTTGTTCTATTATTTTTTTTCAAAAAAAATTGAAGATAAATGCAATAGGTATCTGAAAGTAGGAAGAAAACAATGAGTTAGAGGATCCAGGGCACACTTCAAGGGGGTAATGAGTCTTGAAGAAAAGGTAGTAAATATAATCAAGAAGAAGTGGGGAATCTTGGGGAACTGTAAGATCAAACCTCACTGAAGGTGGATAACCAAGGTTCTTTTTAAAAAAGTTTTTAAAAGGTAAAAGAAGTTTAGCAAGAAGAAGCTAAAGAAAAATAAGAAAAGGAGGATGGGAATTTATTGACTTATATAGCTAGCTGATATTTGACTATATGCATGCACTGAAATTATGTCATCTGTCATCAGTAAAGCATCTGTCTCAGCTTTGCCTGTCTTCATGTTGTCTTCAGAGTCATCCCCTAACTCCAATGAACATTAGGCTGTCTTCTTTCTTGTCCCTACCCATACATATGTTACCTGAGAGAGACATTTAAGCAATTAATTATATTTGGTCAATACCTAATTGAAAAATAATATATATGAATTTAGTAAATAAGCTCTTTTTTATTAGCCATTTGAACCCAGAATCTTGAGGAAAGAGCCAAATAACATGTCTTTATATCAACTGTAGCAGCTTCCATATTACCTTTCACAAAGATGATCAATACATACTAGATATATTAAAATTACCTCAAATTATACTTAAGTGAGATGATTAGGATTTTATATTCTAAGTAGGAATTAAGAATGATAATTTATAGGGGTGTCTGGGTGGCACTGTTGGTTAAGTAGCTGAGTCTTGTTTTGGGCTCAGGTGGTTACCTCAGGGTGATGATGTCAGGGTCCATCTCAGGTTCCTGAGATGGAGCCCTGCCTATAGCTTGGGACTCAGCATAGAATCTGCTTAAGAGTCTCTTCTCCCTCTGCCTCTTCCACACTGCATGTACATATGCACATGTGTGGGCATGCTCTCTCTCTCTCAAATAAATAAATTAAAAAAAAGAATGATAATTTACAATCCAGATATTGGGGCAAAAAGAGGAGATAGTGACAGTGACAGATTATATAAAGAATATAAAGGTGTTTCTTGTATTTTCAAGGCTGATAGGCTAAAAACTAGGAATAATGTTATTTTGTTAAAGAACAAAATAGCAACATTGGATAGGAGAATCAATTCCCAGAAGATAAACTCCACTTTGGACACCTTGAGCTTTAAGAGCTGATGAAATATTCAGGTTGCTAGATCATATTAACAAATGCTAATGGGAGGGTCTCCTGGGTAGCTCAGTTGGTTAAGCATCCAACTCTCCATTTCAGCTCAGATCACGATCTTATGGTAATGAGACAGAGCCTGTGTCAGGCTCTGGGTTGGGATGTGGAGCCTGCTTAAGATTCTCTCTCCCTCTCCCACTACCCCTCCTATCGTCTCTAAAATAAATAAATAAACCTTTAAAAACAAAAACAAAAACAACAAACGCATATGGGAAATAAAAAGCAGATGACAGTGTAGGTCTGAAGATCCAGATTTGGGATTCACTCTCCGTTAGCATAGAATTGATGATAATAATCACTAAAGTGGACAACATTCCATAGGAATGAACAGCAGCAAGTTCTACTTTTGGCAATAAGATCAGCTATATATTCCAAAAACTATAGACCCTGAGAAATTCTGGATAAAATAAAACAAATAGACTTTAAACTACATAGATGAATAACAAAAAAGTAAGAGAAAATCACAGGTTAAAAGAACATGAAACTGAGTGTAAGCAGGTGTTAAAGTCACAGTCTGCTCAGGGGGCATCTCTGGACAGCACAACTCTAGATGTTCAGGTTTTAACAGTCAAGACCTAGAAGGATGAGAAAGACTTCAGTCTGGATCACAGTAATAAGTTAAATCTGAGGCTCCTACAGAAAGTTGGGTTACTTGAAGAAGTATTCCCTCAATAAAAATGTAAGCCAGAGAAAAAATTCATCCACTGGAAAGGAGAGCAACAGAGGAAGCAGTTTGCCTTAGGTCTTGGTGGAAAGGAAAAATGACTCTCCCTTGGAAATTCATAATGTCAAGCCTGCCTCTCAAATGTTAGGGACTTGAATACTAGGTAACTTTGCATTCTAGTAAACTGCAAGCAAAATTAATTTTTAAGGGCTTCCAGGTTATTTGTGGCCCAGGCACCTGGCAGGAGGAAACTTGGATCTCATTTAGAGGAAAAATTCCCTTAACCCACATTCTTCAGAATCTCCATAAATTAATATCAAACAAGAGGAAGAATATAATATAAAATGATCAAAAAGACAAGTAAACAGGCCACTAACAAGAGAAAGAACAAAACAGCCCGAGGTTTTCAGATGATAGAATAATCAGATACAGATTAGCCTAAAATACACTTTAAAAATTTGGGGGGATAAGAGAGAATTAAAAATAAAAATGTAGAACATGGCACTTTCAAGAAATAACCAGGAATATTTGAAAAAGAACTCAGAAGAATTTTCACAAATTAATAATATAAATTTTGAACTTCAAAACTCAGCAGATTGCTTAAACAACAGATTGGACACAGCTGAGGAGAGATTCAGAGCACTCACAAGAGAGATCCGAGAAAACCAAAAGCAATGCAGTGCCTTTGGAATTAAAAAAAAAAAAAAAAAAAGTAGGAGATTTAGAGAACAGAATAAAGACACACATCTACTTGGAGTTAACAAAGGAAAAAACATATAGAAACAGGAGAATTGACATTCAAAGAATTAATGGCTTTCAATTTTTCAAATTCCCTGAAAGTCATGTATCTTCAATTCTAGAAGCACAACAATATCAATAAGAGTAAATAAATTAAAAAATCCTCATTTAAGTACATGATAGTGAAGTTTTAAAACACCAATGACAAGAGCAGAAACCCTAAAAATGCAGCCAGAGAGAGAGAGAAAAAATTAAAAAATTAAAATAAAACCAACAACCACAAATGGGTAACAGACTGTCAGCAGATTCTCAACAGCAATATGGGAAACAACAACAGAATCACATGTCCAAAAGGTTATCTACAATTATATTCCTGCTTAAAATTTAATTCAAAAGCAAGAGTGAGAAAGGATATCCATAGGAAAAAAATAATAATAATAAAAGACAGAAAACATTTACCACCAGCAACCCCTGACTAAAAGAAGATCTAAATAATGTACTTTAGGAAAAAAGAAACTCATCTCATGAGGTAAGCCTAACATTCAGGACTAATAAGCAGATATATTGGCAAATATGTAAGTAAATATAAATGAACAATGTCTGTGTATGAAATGATAGTAATTTGAAAAAGAATTAGATTCTTACACCAAAATAACATGTTGGAATACGTGTGAGAAATTTATTGAGAAAATTACAGATCTGCATTGTAAAACATTAAAGAATATCTAAATAAATGGAAAGATATACCATGTTTATAGAAAGGTGAAAAATCATGTAAATACAAATTATCCCATAAAATTATCTATAAATTCAACAAAATTCCAACTAAAGTGCTAAAAACGTTCTTTCTTAGAACTTAGAAAACTGATTCTAAAATTTTTGATGAAAGAATAAAGTGCCAAAAATTACCAAGATGCTCCTTAGAAAGAAAAGTATGCATGAGGAAAGTAGGGAGAGGAACTTGTAATAACAAAGCTTATTATGAAAGTTTGGGGTTAGTTTGAATTCATATGAAACTGACATTTTAATAGGTCAAAGCCAAATATTGGTAACTGCTAATGGATCGACCTAATAATAAAGATGTAGCTTACAGAAAGTCAAATAGATAAGGTAAATCCAGAACAGAGAGCATACAGACAGACCCATGCATGCATAGAAACTTGCCAGAACTGGCATTATAAATCACTGGAAGAAAAGGAATCAAAGATGCTGTAATAATTAATTATCTGATAGGAAAGTAAAGTTAAGTTATATTTCTTGCCTAATGCCACAAATAAAATTAGTTCCAGGTGGACAAACTGCTAGAAGAAAATATAGTAGAATGTTCTTACAAATATGTTCCCCCCTTCTACAATCTAGAAATTTCAGATGGGCACATAGCTGTCCAGAATGAAGATTGTATTTTGCAACCATCTTTGCAGGTCAGATTGTCTTATGGCAGGAGTTCCAGCCAAAGGGATGTAAGTGGAAATGTCCATAAAGCAGTTTCTAAGAATCTCCTGTTTAAAAGCTGGTGGACACCTGCTTTGCCTTTATTTCTCTTCCTTTTTCTACTCTCCCACCTAGGAAAGGGGTATATAAGGACTGTACAGCCTCATGGGGGTGGAGCAGAAAACGGGAAGGAGTCTAGATCCCTAAGGACTTTATGGAACAGAACTTCCATACCTGCTGCAGATTGCCTACCTCAGAAATCTTACATGTGAGAGAAAAGCCTTCTCTCTCTCTCTTTTTTTTTTAAGATTTTATTTATTTATTTCACAGACAGAGATCACAAGTAGGCAGAGAGGCAGGCAGAGAGAGAGGGAGAAGCAGGCTCCCCGCTGAGCAGAGAGCCCGATGTGGGGCTCGATCCCAGGACCTTGGGATCATGACCTGAGCCGAAGGCAGAGGCTTTAAACCACTGAGCCACCCAGGCGCCCCAGCCTTCTCTCTTAAGTAATTATTATTTTAGGTCTCTCCTTCTCACAGTCAGGCCTAAGGCTAAGTAGTATAATTTGTGACCACATTTTCTCCCTCCTTATTACAGAAAGACTACAAAAGGGAAAAACAGAATATATAGGAATAATCAAGTGGAAAAATCCCCTTTTAATGGATTAGATGAGAATAAGGAACAGTAAGACAGAGAAGCTATAGAAGTTCCAAGTGCCAAATGCTGTGACATACAGAAAGTGAAGACTGAAAAAAAAGTTGCCTCTGGATTTGTCTAGATTAGGAGGTCACTGGTGACTTTAGAGGACTGTTTCCAAAGAGTGACTAAGAAGCCAATGAAGCAACATAGCACTCAAAGGATTATTGCCACTTGCACATTATTTGAAGGGCTTCCAGCTCCACACAAAACCAGCATGCAAACATGTTTGGTGTTTCTGGGCGACGGGTGTAACTAGATGTACCTGAATCATCAAGAAACAGAAATAGCCCTTAACCTGGATGATTTCTTGATGTCTTTTCCACAATCATGGCACACCCATTAACAACATGGTTTGTCCACTCCATCCAGTCACTAGAATGGTGACTGACAATTCTGTTAGGGTTCAACCTTTCTCTTTCAGTATATGAGGGGATTCTTTTTTCTCTAGGGCTTAGAAGGTAACTGGGTTTTGTGTGCCATTAAATAAAACACATATGTTACTATTAATGATATATTTATAGATGTGTGTGTGTTTACCTGTAATAGAAAATGACAAATCTTCTAAAGATGTAACTAAAATGGTTAGATATAGGTATATCCTTCAGCAATCTCTGTATAGAAGCCCTGAGCACCGGGAGGGGATGCAGGCCAGAACTTTGAACTTTGCAAAATAGAAGCAGGCATTCCTTGATATACCAGAAGAGGAGACTTTCAAAAAATCTGCAAAAACTAAGAACACATGCCAAAAGAAATTTTTCCATAAGAAATAGTGGTAAAGAATGAATTCAGGGGATTTCAGCATATGAAGAGCCTATATATAATTACAAATCCTCAACATGTAATAGGAAACACACTCACATGGGTAGAGTCAGTAGTGGAGTGAGTTGACAGACTGTTGGGTTTCATGAAGGAGACTGTCACTATTACAAAAGCAGGGGAGGTTTGTCTCCACTCCCCCATCACTGTAGGGAATGAGGGATTAGATGTGCCTAGTACCAACAAAGGGTGAGAATTCCTAAAATTCCCCTTACTGTATTATCACCTTAAAGGAAATTTCCTAGTCAAGCATTTCCAAGGTGGTCCTCTCCTTAGAATTGGTAAAGCACCTAAACCTTAAACAGTTAAGGAAACAAAGGTAACCCAGGTGTAGATGAATAGAAACACAAAGGGCAATGAAAATGTGGTGGGGCCACCTGACCAAGTAGGGTTGCCTGATGAATCTGTCTTGAAGCAGTGTGTTGGCCACTTAACCACCTGTCCTATGGGAGTGGCCTATGAGGATCCCCAGGCCTGAGGTCTGTGCACATGCTAATAAATTGCTTAAACTGCCTCCTATGTGCTGTCTAAAACACCTGAATCAAGATTTTTGCCTGAATTGCATGAACTGTGTCAATTATACAATCTACTCCATCCTAGCCCATCTCCGTACTCACTGCAGTTAGGCTAAAGTCCTTATCTTTTTCCAAGGGAGAGGGAAAATATAAACGGGGTGGCAAAGCTAAGGAAGAAACAGAAGTTAAACTCCTTTTTCTGAAGCAGGAGTGGTAATGGATGGGGTCCTGGATCCCTAGCATCCTCTCCTGTCCAATCTCCCTGGCTTACAATGGCCACAGTTTATCAAGAGATACCTGGAATCTTTGCCACTGCTCTCATAGATGTAGGTAGCTGCAAGACCCAGAATTATTCCCCCTGGACATTTAAGCTACAAGTATCAGCATGTGTTCCAGGAGGAGCCCAACTTTAGCAAGTCTCCAGCAGGTCTTGGCTCCTGTAGGTAGATCTCTTGAATTCCCAGTGTCTAGGTGTGCCAGCTCACCCAGGACATTGCATTAACTTTGCAACAAAGGACCTTGCACCACCACCCCCCCCAATTAAAAGTTGCCAGTTTTTGCACTGGCGTGTGTTGGTAGTTTATTCTCTGCCTCTTAATCTTGTGTACTTTTTGTCTCTTTATGCAAATCTAAACAACAGCAGTTGTCTAAGATGACTAAGCCACAGTGAATCCTTACCCATGTGAAAATTGGAAAAGGATTGTGAATACCTTTGCAAAATGCCCCAATAAAAGGCATTATACTAAGGAATTTTATTACAAATTTTCCTGGAATGTCTTTAAGAGCTCGATGCTGGCTTATTTTTTAAGTGCCCTTTTCTTCCCCCACCCCCCCTCCAATTTCTTCTGAAGGTCGTTCTAGATGGAGTGAAATGGCAACACTTGAAGGTTTTAAGGCTCAGTACATTTGGAGGTTGTATCTGGTACATTAGATTTCATGTTTAGATTTTTCATTTATCAACAAGACTGTAAACACAATGTGGGAAACCATATTTCATACTGTTTGTATATATGCCCACCAAATGTGGTGTTTTGATCGATAGTGCTTTATTTATGACTTAGTAGGTATTTTAAAAATTCATTGGTGGTTGTATTTTAGATATTTAAATGTCTATTCACCAAGAGAGGGAGAAATACAAAGAAAGAAAAAAACACAGCTTCTATCCTCGGTTTTCTCAACTTTCACTGAAGTAGACTGAATTCTCCCTTCCAAAGATGATGGCCATTTTAATGTCTTGTTTTTTGACAGATTTGGCTTTCTCAATCACATCTCACAGACACTTTGTAACTACAGATTGACTTACTTAATGAAAAACAGTCCATCTTTCTCTCTTTCTCAATCTTACCCATTCTCTGAGTTCAACTCCTTTTAGATTCCACAAAGCCTCCTCTGAGAGCCCTACCCAGAGTCCTTTCCTTCTTTCCTCCGAACTTGTTCTTATTGATTGTACATATCCAATCATTTATTTAACCCTCATTATTAGGAAGGTTTAAGAAATGGCCACTGAGTTAACTTCTGATACCCTTGGACATTCCCAGCATTCTTGTTCTCCTTTTTTTGGTAGCAGACCCTGTTACCATGGCAACAGAGTAGGGATGTAATGCAAGCTGGTCCAATTCATGTCCTTCCCTGGGGATAGGGCCAAACTCTATCTGAAGCATCTTATAGTTAAAATGTAAGTAATGTACAGCACAGTAACTATCATTAATACTGTATTACATATTGGAAAGTTGCTAAGATAGTAAGTCATAAAGTTCTCATAATAAGAAAAAAAATTTTGCAACTATCGTTGACCTAAATAAGGAGGTAAACTGAGTCAAACTCAAAATTGCCCAAGATGTATTTATTCAGGAATGGCAGAGCAATTGCAATTTGGGACAAGCAAACTGTAGCAAGCTACAGGCAAGTCCTCTGAAGGTTTGGGCTAGCTGTGTTTATGGGCAGGAGTATAAAGAGGGGAGAGCTCCGTTCAGTCTGTAAAAATAAAACACAAATGAAGACCAATTTTGAAAATTCCCTATGAAGACAAAACCAGTCCAGTCATACAAACAAAGCTTGATTCAATTCATCTTGCAAGACCAACCTGATCTGGGTCATTTCTTGTTCATGCATCTGGAAACCATAATCAAAACTTCCCAATGCTGATTTGAGGCAACCCCTGACCAACTCTGTACCATTTAAGAACATTCCAGTATTATCACTTTTCTGTAAATCACGACTTTGTGGGAAATCATCTCTTATTCCTTAAGTTTCATTTTTCTGAGGGCACAAGTCTGAATTTTCCCATTTTATATCTTCTGGTTCCATTGTAGGTTGAAGTTCTTTCAAACTACATATGGTGACAAGTGTTAACTAGACTTCTCGTGGTGATCATTTCACAATATATACAAATATCAATTGTTACATTGTAACTAGTATGATGTTACATGTCAGTTATAGCTCGATAAAAGAAAAAAAAAGAATGTAAGTAAGGAACTTCCCCCAACTAGATCACCCAACATGAGAAGCTGACACCCAAAAGAAAAAGCTGACACCCCAAAAGAGAAGACACAAGACTTAGCAAGCATTGAAGGTTTCTAAAGTCCCTGGATCCATCCAATTGTCCTTGAGCTAAGTTTGATCCCAATCATTTCTAGGGTTTGGTTATTTTGGCCAGTAAATTCTTTTTTTTTTTTTTTTCTTGTTGACTAATTTGAATTTGTCACTTGCAGAACCTTGACAAATCCATGACAAGCTCCTGAAAGGAGTCATATTCTTGTGAATTTTGTTTCATGGCTTTAACACATCCTATTGCACCCAGCACAGATTATGCCCTGCAAAGAATAGGATCTCAATCAATAGTTGCCAAAGTCATGATTCCTCAAATTTCCATTAAAATTCTGGCATATTATATAAGACACTACAAATATTAATATAATTATTATACACAGGAAATTATGAACAAGTTCAGAGTCTCAAGATACAGTACTATGTTAGTTGAGTTACCTGTTTTCAGGAACAAAATGCATATATTTAACCATGTTGCTAATACATCTCTTCTCATTAACAGACCACTGCCTACATAAAACCATTCATATCCTTTATACCTTCTCAAAATGCAAAGTACTTGATATAAACATGTTCAAAACTTTTTTCATTCCACATTAATACACTGCCAAGCATATTTTATAAAATATATATCTGTGTGTGTGTGTATATATATATACATACATATCTGTATGTATGTATATATATACATATGGCTTTAACCAACTCCTAGAAAGTTTATATATTGCACTTAAAAAACCTGGAGGCATAGAGTGGGGAGGAGCAAGATAGCAGAGGAATAGGAGACCTAAATATCATCCTGTCCCAGGAGTTCAGTTAGATAGGTATCAAATCATTCTGAACACCTACAAACTCAACAGAAGATTGAAAAGAAAAAGAGCAGCAATACTAGGAACAGAAAAGTGACCACTTTCTGGAAAGTAGGACGTGTGGAGAAGTGAATCCGAAGGAACGGGAAGATAGGCCACGGGGGGTTGGGGGTGGGGGGGATAGGCAGGCTCCTGGCAAGCAGCAGAGCTGTGGAGCACAAAATCAGAAATTTTAAAAGTCTGCTCCACTGAGCGATGTCACTCCAGAGGCTTAGCAGTTGGGGCGGGGGGGGTACCCCTCGCAGGGACAGTGTGGTCTCAGGACCTGTGGGGACATAGAAAGACCAGGGGTGCCTGAGTGTGGCAGAGCCCCCAGGTATCAGGGCAGAGAAGCCGGCTACAGAGACAGAGCTGAGGAGGGGGCTCTCATCTCAGGGTTACCTTAAACCATGATCTGAGGTACAGTCGGGCCACTACTCGTCAGGCAGAGACCCCACAAGTGGCAAATCTGGAGAGACTCACCTTCCTCCTCTGAGTGGAGTGGAGTGGAAGCATGCTACAGGATTCTGCTGGGTTTGGAGACTCCAAACGGGACCGTGCACCAGAGACAGAAATGCTCGGTCACAGGCCAGGTAAGCTCAGACTGTGGCTAGACACCAGGGAGATGGGTGTGACTGACCCCTTTTCTCTGAGGGTGCACTGAGGAGTGGGGACCCAAGCTCTCAACTCCTCTGGTGCCAGAGATTGGGAAGCCGCCATTTTCATTTCCGGCCTCAAAGCTCTACGGAAAGCATTCAGGGAACAAAAGGTACTGAGAACAAAACTGAGCAGCTTGCTTAGCCTGGCCTCTGGCAAGGGTGGTGCAATTCCGCCTCGGGCAAAGATATTTGAGAATCACCACAACAGGCACCTCCCCCAGAAAATTAGCAAGAATATCCAGACATGGGGAGATGGAGAAGATAAGGGAGTTGAGGGAAATTGGAAGGGGAGGTAAACCGTGAGAGACTATGGACTCTGAAAAACAACCTGAGGGTTTTGAAGGGGTGGGGGGTGGGAGGCTGGGGGAGCCAGGTAGTGGGTATTAAGGAGGGCACGTATTGCATGGAGCACAGGTATGGTGCAAAAAACAATGCATACTGTTACGCTGAAAAGAAATTAAAAAAAAAAAAAAAAAGAACATCCAGCCAATACCAACTTCACTGATCAAATTTTTTTTTCTTATTCTATTTCTTTTAACTTTTCCTCTTTCCTATAACCTATAACTACTAAGGAAATTGAAGGAGTCATCAAAAATCTCCCAACAAACAAGAGCCCAGGACCAGACAGCTTCCCAGGGGAATTCTACCAAACATTTAAAGAAGAATTAATCCTTATTCTCCTGAAACTGTTCCAAAAAATAGAAATAGAAGGAAAACTTCCAAACTCATTTTATGAGGCCAGCATTACCTTGATCCCAAAACCAGACAAAGACCCCATCAAAAAGGAGAATTACAGACCAATATCCCTGATGAAAATGGATGCAAATACTCACCAATAGGAGCCAACAATTAAAAGGATTATTCACCACAGCCAAGTGGGATTTATTCCTGGGCTGCGAGGTTGGTTCAACATCTGCAAATCAATCAATGTGATATAATACATTAATAAAAGAAAGAACAAGAACCATATGATACTCTCAATAGATGCTGAAAAAGCATTTGACAAAGTATAGCACCATTTCATGATCAAAACTCTTCACAGTATAGGGATAGTTGGACATACCTCAATATCATAAAAGTTGTCTATGAAAAACCTACAGTGACTATCATTCTCAATGGGGAAAAACTGAGAGCTTTTCCCCTAAGGTCAGGAACATGGCATAGCATCCGCTATCACCACTGCTATTCAACATAGTACTAGAAGTCCTAGCCTCAGCAGTCAGACAACAAAAAGAAATAAAAGGCATCTGAATCAGCAAAGAACTCAGAGTTTCAGTCTTTGCAGATGATATGATACTTAATGTGGAAAACCCAAAGATTCCACTCCAAAACTGCTAGAACTCATACAGGAATTTAGTAAATTTTCAGGATATAAAAATCAATGCACAGAAATCAGTTGCATTTCTGTACATTAACAACGAGAAAGAAGAAAGAGAAATTAAGGAGTCAATTCCATCTACAACTGCACTCAAAACCATACGATACCTAGGAATAAACCTAACCAAAGAGGCAAAGAATCTGTACTCAGAAAACTATAAAGTACTCATGAAAGAAATTGGGGGAAACACAAAGAAATGGAAAATGTTCCATGTTTATGGATTGAAAGAACAAATATTGTGAAAATGTCTATGCTGCCTAAAGCAATCTGCACATTTAATGCAATCCTTATCAAAATACCACCAATTTTTTTTTCAAAGAAATGGAAGAAATAATCCTAAAATTTATATGGAACCAGAAAAGACCCCAAATAGCCAGAGGAACGTTGAAAAAGAAAACCAAAGTTGGTGGCATCACAATTCCAGACTTTAAGCTCTATTACAAAGCTGTAATCATCAAAACAGTATGGTACTGGCACAAAAACAGACACATAGATCAATGGAACACAGTAGAGGGCCCAGAAATGGACCCTCAACTCTATGTATGGTCAACTAGTCTTGGACAAAGCAGGAAAGAATGTCCAACGGAAAAAGTCTCTTCAACAAATGGTGTTGGGAAAATTGGACAGCCACATGCAGAAGAATGAAACTGGACCATTTCCTTACACCACACACAAAAATAGACTCAAAATGGATGAAAGACCTCAATGTGAGACAGGAATCCATCAAAATCCTTGAGGAGAACACAGGCAGCAACCTCTTCAACCTCTGCCACAACAACTTCCTAGAAACATCGCCGAAGGCAAGGGAAGCAAGGGCAAAAATGAATTTTTGAGACTTCATCAGATCAAAAGCTTCTGCACAGCAAAGGAAACAGTCAACAAAACCATAAGACAACTGAAGGAATGGGAGAAGGTATTTGCAATTGACATATCAAATACAGGGCTAGTATCCAAAATCTCTAAAGAACTTATCAAACTCAACATCCAAAGAACAAATAATCCAATTAAGAAATGCAGTCAAATGCTCTTCCACTCCAATTAAGAAATGGAGAGAAGACATGAACAAACATTTCTGCAAAGAAGACATCCAAATGGCCAACAGACACATGAAAAAGTGGTCCACATCACTTGGCATCAGGGAAATACAAATCAAAAATCACAGGGAGATACCACCTCACACCAGTCAGAATGGCTAAAATTAAAAAGTCAGGAAATAGACAAATGTTAGCAAGGCTGCAGAGAAAGGGGAAACTTCCTACACTGTTGGTGGGACTGTAAGCTGGTGCAGCCACTCTGGAAAACAGTATGGAGGTTTCTCGAAAAGTTGAAAATAGAGCTACCCTACAACCCAGAAATTGCACTACTGGGTATTTACACTAAAGATATAAATGTAGGGATCCAAAGGGATACATGTACCCAAATGTTTATAGCAGCAATATCCACAGTAGTCAAACTATGGAAGGAGCCTAGATGTCCATCAACAGATGAATGGATAAAGAAGATGTCGTACATATTTATAATGGAATACTATGCAGCTATCAAAAAACCCCCAAATCTTGCCATTTGAAACGATGTGGATGGAATTAGAGGGTATTATGCTAAGCAAAATAAGTCAATCAGAGAAAGACAATTATCATATGATCTTTCTGATATGAGGAATTTGAGAGGCAGGGCAGGGTGTCGAGGGGGGAACGGAGGGAAAAAAAATGAAACAAGATGGGACCGGGGAGGGAGACAAACCATAAGGGACTCTTAATCTCAGGAAACAAACTCAGAGTTGCTGAGGGGTGAGGGAGGGGGAGGGATATGGTGAGTGGGTTATTGACGTTGGGGAGGATATGTGCTATGTTGAGTGCTGTGAAATGTGTAAGACTGATGATTCACAGACCTGTACCCCTGAAGCAAATAATACATTATATGTTAATTAAAAAAAATAAACCTGAGGCATAAATATAATAAAGTAAAACTTTGTTCCATAGGCTCAATAGGGCCCTTTCCATGAATTCTGAGTGTGACTTGTTCATGAATATGGAAAGTATCTGAAGATTTTCTTTTAACTTGTCTTGATTTCCTTGAAGACCCTGGCACACACTATGAGATTAAAATAACCTGGCATTGCTGGTGTCTTTACCCACAAATACCAAGGAATAAATATTAGAATGATGGATTCTCTTTCCCTTGTCAACCATGAATGTGTTCCAGCCAGGGCAAGGTCTAGAGAATAATTTAAAAATAAATAAACAGAACCAAAGAGTAACTTTATTCTTTTATTCAAAGTTTATTAAAATACAAGAACAAATTTTAAAAGCACACATACCACTCAGCACCAATATAATAACACTCCTTCTACGATAACCTCCAAAGCATTTCTGTTTCTGCAACTGAGCAGCAGAGAAAGACACACGTGCATTCTCACCACATTTACCCAGTACCCATAGCATTGTGCCCCAAATAGTCTCCTTGCCAGGGAGACAAAGATGGGCAGGGGAAAACTAATGTGACTACATCCAACCACTAACTGAGTCAGTGACTCTTTCATCAGTAGTTATCATTCGCACACTGGTCACCTCTGCACATCCCAGTCTCCCTCTCCGGGTACTCGATTACTTGGGCTAGTGATAGAGTCTGGCAATAATGTGATGCAAAACTAAGTAAAACTGGCCAACATTCCCTACCCAATATCTTTTAATTGCTTTGGTTATAAAGTACTGGATACCTATGTCTTCATATTGTCTCATCCTAATACACATAAAAAGTACATGGGCCAGTGATGTAGCCTGGAAAAGTCTTGAGAGAATTTTTATTTATTCCCCACCCCCTTCTGTGGCCTTCTTTCATTTATGTGTTTACCTGTTTGCTTTGGGGAGGGGGGTGGAAGGGGGGATAGTTTTGAGCCCAAATAGTGACTTCATTCAACATCTCCTGGGTCCTTGAGATCGCCTCAGTAAATATTAAATGAACTCCACGGAGCTCTGGTGTTACTGCCCTAGATGGGCAGCAAGCCCTGAATTGCATGGCCAGTCTTGTTTGGATATCTGTACATGTTTGCTTTCTATTGGTTCAGACTCACCTTAGAACAGAGCTGGGTCTCTTAGTTGAGACCTTGCCTCTGCTGCTATCCAGAACTTAGGGCATTAAGAAGTAGCCCAATGTTTGCCTCATTCTAAAGTCATTCATTGATACCCAGCAGCCTTTTCCACTGGTAAGAAGTTTCTTTTCGAATTCTCTCAAATCAGTAGACCAAATTCTCAGGGCCTACCTCTCTCCAGTTAGCAAATTCCTAACTCTCCCAGGCCCTACTTCCTTCTTTCATGGAGGACCTCAAGATACCACCAGGAGAATGCTAATCACCAAGCAGAAATTGATACCTATGCCCCGTTCTGGATGTACATATGAAACCTAAGTTTGGATTCTATTTTTAAGATAAAGTAGAAAGTAGGGAGAAAGTTGGACTATAACTAAAAACATTTTTGCTCTGATTTTTGGCAATATCATTTTGTTTTAAGTTCCTGGAATCAGAATTCTTACTGTTAATCTTTTCTGCTGAGAGACATGACATTGGACATGTTCTGAAAACCTCTAAGTGCTAGAGAGGTTTTCATTAACCCTTCAATGGGACAGAAATTGATGTCTACATTTCCCCCTTTGCAATGGCCATATGATTCTAATTAAGCTAATTTTCCAACCCATCAGTCAGATTTACAGAATGGAAAGTCCTGTACATCAGTGTATTCCTTTCGCTGTGGATATAACCCACAAGGCATGCTAAGAGCACCTTGTATCCAGCTGGGAATTCTCCCAAAGGCATAGATATTGTCTTTAACATGCCCTCTGGTATTTCTTGCAACAAGGCAGTACCCACACATGACCTCACCATATTTCATATTTTTTATTCAAGAGCCCAAATAGTGAAACACACTTCAGGCAAAATAAAAGACAGCAGGCTTCTCTTCTCCCCTTGGTCATAGAATAGGCATTTTCTGCTTAATGGCAGAATTTAAATCAGTAGGCCATTCAGAACTTGATATTACCAAAAATCAAAGGTACATTCTATAAACAAGGTGAAGACACAGTACCAGAGATCCAAAACATGAAAATAAAAAGTCACATAAGTTAAACGACTGTCACTCTTGCTATACAAAGAACAGTTACTAGTCTTCCTCTGAGGAGGTCAGTTACATTTTAATATCTGTAGCAAACATTTCTACATTATTCCGTGGGCATTTCATTCACACCCATTCAAGAAAGTCATTGTTGATTCCACTAATATTTTCTCTAAGCAATAAAATAAAGTAAGTTTGAATAGTTCCAAGACATATGTCCTTCAAACACTAAAGGTTTGAGTAAATCCAGATGCTATGATAATATCTGAAATTGCTTGGAAACTATTTCAATAATAGACAAGCTAATTCAGTTTAAAAGGCTAAACTGATAGCTCCATGTAAACACGGCCTAGGGGGAGGGGGTGTTTAGGTCTCAATTGTTCAAAGGAACATACTTTACCAAGTATGTTTGAACAATTGGTCAAAGGAACATACTTTATAAAGACAAGATAGGTAGGGTGGGTATTGACACTCTAATAATTTCTCTGAGCATACCAGCTAAGCATTGATTCTCCTCTACTTCAAATAATGAGCTCTTGTTATGTTCATAAAAGATACATCACAGGAAATCATAAAAAACCATGTTGAGATAAATAGGTTACATAATTACAGGCTTATCCTAACTCTGGTTAACACCAAGCCATTCTACAGACCGTAGGATTCCTGAGCTTTGTCAATTCACTGTCTTCATTGTTCCCTAACTGCCTTTCTTCCAGAAAGTCCTCTATGTTCTATTGAACGTATCTTTTTCCCTGATATTCAGCCTATGCCTTTGTATATTTACCTCCACAGCTTCATTTTTCCATTGGAATCTCCTCATGGAGAGGAATTGCACACACACGACCTTCTCTTTTCCTTAAACATATATCGCAACTGGGTGCTTTTTCCATCATCCTTTTTCCCAGACAACTAGCACTGCCTTAGCCAAATCTCATCCCCCCACCAGCTTCTCTAACATCCTGTTCCATTATTGTACACGTAGAACAAAGGGGAAGTTTAAGGACAACAGGGTGAGTGTGCTGCAACCAAGTTTTCATTTTACTTTTCTAGGGTACCACATAATCTTGACACCATTTTAAAGATAAAAGTCAGTGGGGCCCAGTCTGGAGTATAAAGCTTAATGACTAAGAACTCTGAAATAATCTGTTCTCTGTGGAAATTTCCAGAAATTTGTTAGATGTTGCCACATTTTCAAAATTTCCTTTGTTTCTTTGCGGGTGTGTTTTATAGAATTTAAGACACTGAAAAGCTTAAATATTGCTGTAAAGAAAATAATCAGTTAAAATAGTACATTAATAGCTAAACCATAAACTAGTGATATGACTGATACATTGTTCCAGTTCTGTTTTGTTTTTTTTGAATATACTTTTGGTTCTTACACACTCAATTCCCACCTTTTTTCTTATTTCAGGCAACTAGTTCCAGAAGATATTTTCAACCTGAGTGGTTTTTTCTATGACTTTTATTTTATGATTCAATTATTAATGGAATGGTCATAAGAACCTTTGATTGTACATATCAATACAACCATACACTGTGATTTAATAGCATCCTCAAATTAACAATAAAACATTTATAATACAAAATTAATTGGTCTATTCTTCGGGGGTTATGATATTTAGATATTATATTATAGGTAAAACTATAGTGTATTTTAAAGAGAAATATGGTGTGTGTGTGTGTGTGTGTGTGTGTGTGTGTGTGTGTGTGTGTGTATAGCATTATAATGAGGACAGAGGCCTTAGATTACTAGACCTCAGCTAACTGGAACAAAGGAAGATCCCAGTCCAAATTTAAATGTAAATGGGAATTCCATTTTGCCAAATTCCAAGCCGCTGAGGGTTGCCTCGTATCAAAGCCTCCGAAATTATTAATGAGAATTGTCTCAAACTAACTTTCTCTTCCTCTATTTTGTAACTGAAGAAATCTTGTTTATTTGCACTTACTATTCATTATAGTTCACCCACTCTGGGAGGAGAACAGTGCTACCGCTGAATGGCCAGGGCACCTACCTCCCACAGCAGCTGAGAATATATTTATATATATTATCAAGAGTATATTATGAAGAATGTACTCCCCAGCTCAGCATCCGTTAAGGAGACTGAGACCAAGAATGAATGGGGCCACACCATAATTGTAGGAATGGAGAGGGACAGACCAGCACCACTGGACCTACTGGTTTTACATTTAATCAGTATCATGCGGTATAATTCACCCACTGAAAATATACATACCACAGACCTGTTTCAGAAAGTAATTATTTCTACCAAAAAACCCTCATAATTAAAAATAATGAAGCGTGGGGTTTTTTTTCCCCTTTCCATCTCCCTTTCTCCCTCGATTGAGGAATATATGTTAAATTCATTGATTTCATATGCATATTCTCCATGCTGATTTCAATTAAGTTGCTTCTTTTTCTGGCCCATGTATGTTTTATGTTTCCATGTTTCTGTGACTAACAAATTAGTCCCATTCTGTATAGCTTCAAGGTGAAACTCTGTGAAGCCTCCTCATCTTTCTGCCTCCTGTCCCTAGCTTGTCAGTTGGATTTTCTTCTAGGGCTTTCCCCACCTGCCTAGAAAGGAACCCTCAGATTTCAGATAATCATCCTAATCCTCCAGGTAGGGATCATCCTTGATATCTGCAAATACACCTGTGAGTTCTGGGATGTTTAGACTGGCATAGAGCACCACATGGCTAGAAACTAGACCAGCAGAAATTACTCAAACATTGTTAAACATGAAAGCCTTAACCACAAGAACTGGGCTCAAGGACTCTTTATACGTAAATATTTGGGAACTTTCCAGATGGGCTCTATCCGTGCTGAATAAAGCATAGGCAATACTCCTTATACTAATAAGGACAATAGTTCCCTAACATAGTAGTTATTCAGGTAAGTCTTTTCTTCAAGTCCCAAAGCACGCATCAGCTGTATTACTTCTTTCCCAAGGCAGAATGAACACATGTTGAAACAGCGTTTCTTCCTCTCCATCTTGGGATCTTTTCATTCGGGCTTTTCATTAGGAAGAGATGTGCTGGGGCTACTACTTAGCCAAATGCCATTTGAGTGGTAAAAGGAATATGGAGATGTTAGATGTCTATGTTCTTCTGACATGTAAATTCCTAACTTTCAGCAAGACAATGGGGCTCGGTGGAAATAGTGGATTCAGTTCTTAGTTTCCTTTCCTTTACATAATTTAAAAAAAAAAAAAAAAACTCCTTTACAATCATACCTTTAACCAGCTAATCTAGATTTCATCTTTTGCTGAAATTCTTCTCCAGCCAACGCCGGACTTCTTGAAGGTTGTAGCAGAAAGGGCCCTTTCCTCCCAGATAAGCAATTTTCTGTCTCTGCACAATACACACACGTTCAAAGGCTACCCCGTAAGCTACATTGGCATTATTGTCCATGCGGTCAGCCACAACTCGGCACTGGGGCGGCAAGGAGAAATGCTCCAGAAGCTGGTGGGCTGCTGCACATCGGTCTTCCTGGTTCCGGTGCTTCTTCACTTCAAAAGACAAAGAAGAATCACCAGGCACTGCCCAACCATCTGAGGGATGAGCCTCATCAATGTAGACCAACAGGAAGTCAGCCACTGATGAGAACTCCTCCACCAGTTTGCTGAAGGCCGGCAGCTGGCTAGTAAAAGGAGGTCAAGTGGCTGAGCCAAAGTTGACCACCAGTGGGCGCTCAGGGCTGGCAAAGTCAAGAAGGTGGCACTCGGCTCCATCAACCATCTTCACCTGGGCACCATTTCTACTGTTGTCACTTCCTTCAGCATTGGAGACGTGTACCACACTGGAATTGGGGGCATCTTCACCCAATTTCACCTGGTGGTGAAAAAAAGAAAAGAGGGGGAGAATACCATGTGAAATGCATTGTCACTCCATTTCACTCTATACAAGAACAACTGGCTCTAATCAAATGTGGCATTTCCTTCACAGGATGTAATAAACCTATATTGATTTAAGTAAAGAGACATCATGGCAGGTATTGTAGAAAAAAGACCCTAAAAAGAGTAGAAGTTTTTCATTCTGTATAGTTACTGAGATTAGTTGTTTTCATCATCAAAGGCATCTTGGTTAATTCTCTTCATCATTACGTTGACGCCGATATTCTTTCCTACCCTTACTTTGCCATCAATGGTTAGCACACATCATATAACAAATGATTAATTGACTTCATTTTAAATGTTAAAAATAAATGGTCTACTTTAAGAGAAATTATCAGAGTTGTGAAATTTAGCTACCTCCTTCTGAATTCCCACTTTTGAATTCGAAAACACTTGGGAAAGACCTTTATATTCCTGCATGATGCTAATTTATTTAATTTCAACCAATGGACAACAATACCAATGAGGTGTATTTCTGGCCAGAGGTAGAAAACCTGGGCTCTGCTATTTACTGAAATGGGCTACTCCCATTTTACCTCTTTGGTGTCTCATGTTTTCCATCTGTAAAATGGTGATAATGCTACCTGCCTTCCTTGGACAGTTATTGGGTTATAACATAGAAAATAAACTCTTGTACACTACAAATCATTGTGCGCTTATAGGTTCCATCCTCAAATGCCAACTAAACATGTGAAACAGCATACCGCCTTTCTGGGAAACTCTACATTAAAAAAAAAAAAAAAAAAAGATTACCCTTAAAAGTGACTTGAGCCCTTCTCAACATGATGTCTTTCCTAGAGGTTTCTCAAGCTGCTGCTTACTACTTTCAGGTTCCTACAACTAGAACCTCACCATTTCCATAAAACAAATGAAATAACAAAAACCTGCAATTATTCCACAATTCTTTTAGTTCTTCATTTTTCACATGTTTTTGGTTTGGTTTGGTTTTCTTGTTTTTATCTAGGAAAACACAAACCATTTATCCATCTATCATGTATTCTATTAACAAGCTCCTCTGAACTATAAAATATTCAGACAGGTATAAAAGAAGATATGCAAGAAAATTACTCTCCGTGCCCCTTTGCCAGTAGTTTAGACAGTTGAACACAGACTGAAGGAAAGTTTTCGGGCCTTTGGATCTGTAAATTGATAATAAAAAGCTGGCAACATAAAAGAACCAATTACTTCAGTTTGAATTAACACAATCGGATCTTCCCCTAGAATGGTTTAATCAAAGCCAATAACATTAGGGACAACTTACGACAGCCCAATTGATTTTTATACACTATACTTAATATCACAAAACACTTCCAACTGGATCGACTTATTCCCTTCGTATAAATACAGCCACACATAACACTGCTAGTAATTGAAGTCACTTAGAAGGAAATTGTTAAAGACTCAACAATCCAAACTGATGTAAAATACTCAAGGGCTTTTATTCAGAAGCTTCTATCTAATGTGAATGCATAACTCATTTTAACTGTAGAGAAAGAAATAAAGAAGTTCTTCCTTTCCGTTCTGAAAAATCCTAGCGATGCAGATTTAAAACAATACGATTATTTTTTTCTAAAAAATCTTAGAATAACAACCTTCTAGGGGTGCCTGGGTGGCTCAGTGGGTTAAAGCCTCTCCCTTCAGCTCAGGTCATGATCCCAGGGTCCTTGGGATCGAGCCCCGCATCAGGCTCCCTGCTCACCAGGGAGTCTGCTTCCTCCTCTCTCTCTGTCTGCCTCTCTGCCTACTTGTGATCTCTGTCTGTCAAATAAATAAATAAAATTTGTAAAAAAAAAAAAAAAAAATAACAACCTTCTTTCTTAGGAAAGGAAGCTGTTCATATGATTTAAATAAGTACTTTTGTTTTCAGTTACTATCAGGGAGAAAGTTGCTTTATTTATATTAATTTTCTTGGTTAATTTGCAAGTTACACTAGATGGAGAAATCTAACAAGCCACTTTGAGCTGGGTTGTTTTATACGAGGTAAAATAATACCTCACTCTTCTCTGAGGTATTAAAGTATACTGACAATTTAAAGATACATATTTTAAAGGTATTATAAACCTTTTAATCTATGGGTACTTCTTGTACTTCTTTGTAGGTCTAAGCAGTGGGTAGCATTACCATTACCTTTTCGTTAGGTTTTTCCCACTTAAAATACAGGTAACAATTCTAGGAGGGCTGCTTTCAGTGGTATTGTGCTGTGTTCCTCAATATACTGTGATATAAAGATCTAATGCATCCAGACCAGTCTAAACCCATGAGCTGTTGTAGTGACTTCTTGTCGAGTGAGCAACCCACACACAGGAGAAAAATCATCTCTGGAGTGTAGACTTGTAGGTTCTTGGTAGGTGAAAACAACCATCTGCTTGTTGGAGTCATTTTAAAGACCTCTGATGCCCCGAACTCTCACCCAAGCAGAACTGCTAATCTTTGCATTATTCTTGATCATCCAAACTAAACAATCTAATCTGATGCTTTAGTCACAGGTGACTCTCATTACCTGTAGTTAATTTTCTTGGAAAGTTAAAACAGCTCCTCATTCTTCTTGGTGACACATCGTTCAGCCACATAATTCTTTTCAAAATACAGACTAATCTGCCTCAGAAAATTTCAAACAACTATAATATATTCACTCTAAAATTAAAAATTAGAAAAGGTACCAAATGCATAATGCCTGGTGTGTGTGTGTGTGTGTGTGTGTGTGTGTGTGTGTGTGTTAGTGCTGGGGGCAGGGTTAACATTTTGTTAAGCTGAAAAATTTGTTGAATGATATTACTGAATGAATGGTAGCTGTTATTTATCCTAAGAGTAGGGGTCAATAAATAATTTTACACTTAATAATAATCTTGACCTGCAAAGAACATAACTGTGTTTGGGTGATGGATATGTTCACTGAGTCAGATAATTTGGAAATGTGAATCCTGGAGCCCTATTGTAGAGTTCTGCCATAATCAACACCAAATACTATCAATCTGTTCTTGATTATCTCGGCTGATGTGTGTATGAAGTGAAAGTAGCCAAGCCTCTTTATTTTGCTAAGCAGCCGTGGGACCCTACTGAAGATTGGAAGGTCATAAGCAGACATCCTGTTCATGAGGGTGACTAGGTTAGAGAAAATGTGATATTAATGATAATAACAAATCTATGAGGGGGGGAAAAAAACCCACACCCATTATCTGTGAGTCCCAAAGTGAGTACACCAGTAGTCTGCTTTTGTAAATCTCATCTACTAATTGTAAAGTTTGTTCATTTTGTTAAAACCTGTCATGTTAAAACATGACAATTTAGGAATGATAAAGAAAAAATAAATTTTAGAAATTTAAAAAAATGAAAGTTCCCTTTAACCTAAAAAAAAAAATAAACCTTTTAAAAGGACATTAGTGTCCTTCCTCAACTGCCATGTGAGACCAATGTCATTTCTCATCTTTCCATTTGATCTCTGTGGCAATTAAATTCTTATTATGACCAGAGTTTCAAATGAAGAGTTTCTTGGTTTGTTCAGTTATATGCCCTGCTGAGATGGAATGGGAGAATCACCATTGTCTCCAATGATGGAAGATTCTTTGCTTTCCCCAGGAGCAAAGCATTCCTTGACAAAGAGCCAGAATGATGAAGAAAATAAAGTTCATCCCGTAATAACATTTAGGCTGCAGGAAAGAAGCTCAACAAAAACAAGTTATCCCCTGGTACTCCCAAACTTTGTTTTAATTTCCCACAGTGGCACAGAAAGTCTCCTGGCCACAAGTTACCTATCATCTTAATTTCTCCTTCTTAGAGGGTTTGTGTTTGGTTTTTGTCCTTAATGAGACATATTTGCCAAAGAGGCATTCAAAAGGCATTTTTTACTCTTGCGGAAGAGTAATTAGGTCGGTACCTCTTTCCCTGCCAGCATTAGCTGCTCTAAAGAGAACCCTGCCCAGTATTTAATGCCCAAACACAAGAAACATCATTTCCACTAATTGGTCTTGAAGTTCCGATGTTCCCAAAGGGTCCCTTTATTTTGCAAGGATCAGAAAGGACATACGTAAAATGTAATATCGTCATCACTGACTTTATCTCTCTCATCTGCGCTAGTACAGTTGTTCTTTCTTATGTTTGTGTAATCAACATCAACACAACACCAACAAGGGAGGTAAATAAAGGGTTGCATTTTTACAACACGGGGCATCTCTAGGCAGAGCACAAATGCTGTAATAGTCATATTTATAAACATGAACAAGAGTGTAAATATATGGTATATAAAATTTGACTCCCTTGATAACAGTATTCCTTTTACTGACAGTGTTCAGTGCATGGAGAAAAGGATAATACTGCTTTAGCATGTGGACTGTGAAACGCAGGGCAAGGGAAAAAAAGAACCATTCATGAAGCAGAAGCTGGAAATAGAGCATATACTACTAACCTTGTTCCCCCACCTTCACCCCCCGGCCCAAGAAAGGCTTCTAGAGAAAATATAACCTCATCTCATGATAGGAAGTAAGGCAAATGATAAAAATGGTGGGGGGGGGGTGGCAGAACAATATTTACACATCCTTCTTGCTACCCAAAGCCCTGGAATGGCTTTATCAACCATCACGAAATTTCGGAATTCTTTGACATAATGACCAGACTACATCAGTGTCCTTATAAACGTGGCCAAACAATTATTAAGCAGCAATTTACCCATTTACATTCAAATTGGCCAAATGAACCAGATTTGAAGAATGAGTGAGCTACTTACTCTGAGTTTGATTCCCTTTTGGTCATTCTCTTTTTGATCTGTACCTTGATAACAGAGCTCTGAGCTCTATCACTTCCTACTGTTTTATCCAAGTGATGGACAAGCTCTAGCTGTGGCCTCCTTTCTGTTCTTTTGGAACTGTTTCTCTCCTAAAAGGGATATTTTCCACTGTAGAAACTAGTGTCAAAAGGTCTGAGGGGAATGAAGAGGAGGAGGATGTTAGAGACCCTTCAAAACCAAAATTATATGTTCAAATGAATATGTTTTCTGTGCTACTGCAATATTAACCACTCAGAAGCTAAACTGCTTGTCAGCATCTATACTGTGTGTTTACTTTTACACTTCATTTAGGTAGAAGCCAGGCTCCCAGGCACGGTAGTTTGCTTTTGGTTGCATTTTTGAGTCTTGGAGCACCAGTACAAGGATACACTGTTAAGATGCAATGATACAGATCAGGAAAACTTAAAGAACACACTTCGGGTGTTCACCTCTGTCACGAGTTTCTGCAAGTTTCTGTAGACTTTCTTTTTCATCAACACCGTGCACAGAACTCCCTCTAACTGAGCGCAAGCTACCGTTAAAGGTTTCCCTCCGAAGTTAATTTTAAAGCCCATTCAATATTTTCATGTAGAGGGTTGTTTTATTTTGTTCTGTTGATTTCCCTGTGACTTCCTGTCGGAGCCAAATACAGGGCTAGCACTTTGACTGCACTTTCTCTAAATATCTTCCCAAATATCTGACCTTCAACAAAGGGAATTAGAAAGGACATGCCTGACGTATCACAGGTGTGCCAACCCCTCAGCCAGGAAAACTCTGCTTCTGCAGGTGGCAACCTCCAAATAACGCAAGTCAGGATTGTGAAATACTGTGGTGCCATCTCACACAGAGCCTCCTCCAGCGTGGCCGTAGACTGGCGGCACCCAGAGACAGTGTCACAGAGGTCAACAGCAGTCAGGGAGGTGATTCAACCTGTTTCAGAGATTCGGCGTGACCCTTAAATGCCACCAGAGCCACCACCACCTTGTCATACTGGGGAGACTGAAGAAGACCTAAAAATCAAGGCAAGCTGTGTCCACAACGTTTCTATTCTATTCACCCAATCCAGTCTTGTCTCTGGATATATGGGTTCTTGAGTTGCTTCTTCTCATGGTATCTAGTATATAAATCATAAAAAGCATACATAATAACAACAGTTGTGAACTTGATCACTAATCAATAGAAACAATAAAGGAGAATATATAAACCATCTGCAGAAAGAAAGAAAGATCACTTTTCCTTGTCAATTTCTTGGACTATGCATCACAAAATATTGCAACACATGGAACACTATATATAAGCAAAAAAAAAAAAAAAGAAGTTTATGGATGAGGCATTTGTTTTTCCTTTTTTCCAATAAGCTGCCTAAGAGAAGAAACACTCTCAATATTTGTGGGTAACAGCACAGCCCCCATATTTTATATGAGATATTTATATAAGCATATATGCATATAAGTAAAATTCTTCCAAGTGGTGACTTTCATTTTATAGGCAAAAAGTCTATTATCTTTCAAAGAAGTAAGAGTTTAATATGCTGAGTTCAAGCCACTGGCATGGCCATGTTATCTTCCTAACAACTACAAAATCCAGATATAGATGAGGGAACTTGCTAATATTGTGCCTGGCATACATGTGCATTCTCCACCCTCTTTCAAAGTCTTTACTCCCAAATCAAAACATAAGAATTTCACATTCAGTGATACATTTGTGAGAATGAAATGATCATCTCAGTATCTCCCTCCCTTGACTCCCCTTTGCCCAACATACATAACAGAAAGGAGATTAATGTTTCCTATTATTATAAAGGAACTTTCACATACTAACCAAGAGCTCGTACTACTCTCTGGCTTTTAGGACAACACATGCGGGCCTTCTGCAGGTAACTTTTGATAACAAAGATATGCAATATAGTAAAATGTCCCTAATTCATGAATATTTCCCTCTTGAGCACTTGTTTCATTTTCAGTGGAACAGGCTTACTCCGGATTCCTTGTGGCTAGAAGTTACTTCTATTCCTTTCCTCGTGCATGGATTTATTTTTCTAGAGTTTATTGATGGAGGACACATTCCTGTCCCCCTCTCTGATTCTGAGTTTTCACTCTGTTCCTGAGGTGCCACTTGTGTATAATGTACCACTTCATTGGCTTCCGTATGCCTCTCAAACTCCCTTTCCTGGCATCTCAGACAAGGTCTCCCAATACACTTAGGGAAAACCAAGATTGTCTACTTTGACGACAACTTTTGCCAAGTGAGTCCATTCTTCTTAATTAAGCCCAGAGATCTTTAGGAGTCACATGGGTAGGGGCAGGGGGACAACCAACAAAGGACCAGTTCCCCTTTGCCCCTTGAGATCTGAGTTGGGGATGTCCTACCAACATCTCCAAGCAGCCAAAAGTCTGGGCTGTCAGTAATTATTAGAAACAAAGCTCATCAACTCAGGTCTTGGGAAGCCGCCCTGAGACATGAGTTCTGCAGCTAAGTGAGGCCACTGCTCTAGAGCTCAAAACACGTGTTCTAACAGTTCTGAGACAGTAACGAACCATAGACTTATCTGCTCTTTCTAGGACAACTTGTTTTACTTTTGAGAAAGCAAATGTGCTCTCCCTTACAAAGTCTGGATTTCTGACGGCTAGTTCTCAGCTTTTTTTTTTTTTTTGCCAATTGGTATCTAGTAACCCAGGACCGGGGACTCGGTGCCTGATAACCACTTCAAAAGGGTTCAAGTCAAATAAGTTATGGCGATGAAAAGTGTAGCATAGGGAATATAGTCAATCTGGTAATAACTTTGTATAGTGACAGATGGTAACCACACATACCGTGGTGAATATTTCTTAATGCAGATAATCGTCAAATCACCATGTTGTACACCTGTTCATTGTATGTCAACTACCCTTCAATTACAAAAATGTCCATGTAGAGGAGGACGCTGCCCACAGGGCTGCTTTCATTAACTCTTACCTCTACCAGAAATGAGGGGGCTATTATGCCAAATCCCACTGGCCGTCAGCATTTTGTTACATCTTGCCAACTCTGAGGGTTCTGAGTAGCATTTTCTTTTTTTCCCTCGCCTTTCAGTGCCCACTGCTGAACCGTCTTTCCTGATACACCCACGTCTCTCATCAAGAGAAACATCAAAATCCCAGCTTGTGACAAGAGCAGGTAAAATGCAGCAGTCTCCCCTCCCCTGACATTTTCTGACATTTCCCCCAAATTGTTTAACCGGCACAAACACCTTCCACTTCAAAAGTGCCCCAAGACATGAATGACCCTTGTTAGAAAGCCTCCTTATTAAGTCACGCCGAGTCATTACAGCTTCCTACCTGTCACGCCCAAATCTGACCTGTGTGACAGGTGTGGAAGGCGCAGGAAGGAGCTCCCTCGAGCATAACCACCAGGCCCCCAGAGGCAGAGCCAGGATCCCAGCCCAGGGCTCCCCACGGCCTGCGGCCCCTCCCCGGCCAGCCCCTGCCCCTGCCGACCACGGGAGAAGCCCCCGTCGGGGCGGCTCACCTGCTTGTAGGCATCGAGGAGGAAGCTCTTCCAGATGCAGCGCATTCCCTCTGAGGTCAGCATGCGCCTCCACTCCCCGCGAGTGGACTTGGAGCGGCTCAGCAGCAGCACCACGTGCTTGAGGAGAATGACCGAGTCATAGAGTGCCAGGAAGAGGCAGTTGGAGAAAAAAACTGGCAGAATTTGCAGCGTGATCAGCAAGTCTACGCTGAGGATGCCCATCTTCTCTGCCTCCCAGTCGGTTCCCTTGTGCGCTCTGGTTCCCCTTCACCCTCTTATTTAAAAGGGGGGTGGTGATAGAGGGGGTGGGGGAGATAAAGGGGAAGGCCGGGGGTGGGGGGAGAAGGAGAAAAACTAAATTAAAAGGAAGCCCAAGTTGTCTCCTCTTTCAAAGAAGCAGAAATGGCAAAACCAAGTCCAGTCTCTCCAGCCCAGCAGTTGGAGTGTGCCCATCAATTCATTCAATTCGGAGCTGCTGCTTTTTTTTTTTTTTTTTTTTTCAGGATTTAAGATGTTAAAAAAAAAAAAAAAGAAAAAGAAAAAGAAAAAAACCACACACACAAACTGGCGCACCCGTCCCTAATCCAGTTACCCCTCTCAGAGTCGGTTAGAGACAGGCAGTTCTACTTTCATTTCCAAGCACCTATGAGACTGTGGCAGAGATTGCAAAATTTTCTTTAGCTTTTCATTGTCTCTATGTTCAGAAACGTAGCCTGTTTCTTTCTTGAATTGCCAGAGTTTTTAAAAATGTGCTTTAAGGGTAGTTTTTTTTTCCCCTTCTTTACTCCGTTTTACACACACTTTCTGTTCTCCTTCTCCCAGGCTGTCTGTCTCTCCCTTCCCCAGGAGCGACTGACTCCTCTTCCTCACTCCCTCTGGCTTTTCCTTCGTGCTATCTGTCTGTGGTGCAAAGTGCCTCTCTCTCTGCAGCCCAGTGAGTCTCCCTGAAGCCTTTTATACATTCCCTGGCTAATTGCTGCAATAGAGAAATGAAAGCCTAATCTTGGTAAAGATCTTGACGTCATTGAGAAAGAGGGCTTTACTTTGGCCAGAACTGCAGTGAATAGAAAAGCAAAACTCGACAACTTTTTTTTTTTTAAGGGGGGGTGGGTAGAGGGACAGTGGAATTTTGCTTTGTGATTTAAAGAGAGGGAGAGAGAGAAAAAAAAAAATTTAATACCTTTGACAGTTTTCAGGAAATGCTTCCAGAGTTTGGGAAAAGCAATTGAATGTAATGTGTAAATTGATAGGGAAACACTCTCTCCTCTGATGATGATTATTGTTATCGTTCATTTATGAGGGGTTTTTGGAAAGAAAGGATTCTGGAAGTCAGGTAGAACAGAGGAAGAGTACTCAGGGATGGTCTCTGTTCTATTTTTTGGAAGATGTGGATGCTTACATCTGGTCTTTATACCTTTATACCGTGACAGTTTCTCATCATATTTGTGACCCAGGTTCTTTAAATATTTTTGAGTCATGATCTTATTTAAGAATATTCAAAGTGAGTTGTGAGGTGGAAAACTTTTGAACTCTTTGAGTACCATCACAGCATTTCTCTAAAGCTTTTTGTAGAAAATTAATACAAGTTTTCTTTTTGGTGTTACTGAAATTTCCAATGCGAAAAAGAAAAGAAAAAAAAAAATCGTCCAGACAACCATGAAAGTAGCTAGTTGACCAGACCTTCTTTTAGTTCCATTTTGCCTATATGCAGATTAAATTAAAACTTTCTATCAAATGGCATTAAGATGCCATAGGACTGAGAAATAAATTTCTTTATTAATTGAGCTCTTTAAATTCTGTACTTTCCCTGCTTCTGTTAGCATAACCCTTAAGAGACCTGAAGCTTTGGGGAATCTTCCTTTTTCCTTGAAAAAAAAATTAATTAAATTTGTAGGTGGTTAGGAGCAGACTTTGAATTGGTTCAAGAGCCACACTGAACATTGCTCAATGGCTTGCTTCTGTCGTAAGTCTCCATGACCAATGTCTATTTAAGCAGACAATGCTTTGGCAGAATGCCATGACCCCCACCTCAGTCTAGTTTTCCTTTCTCACTTACCTAACTGATCACCTCTAGTAATTACGTTTTCTTGGAAGAAGGAGTAGTAAGTATAGACACTGGGGTGAGGATATAGAATTTAAATTGACAATTAATTAGCCGACTTTTCTACGTACACAGTGCTCTCATTAAGCACGAGCTAAGCAGGAGATGTAAACCTGTCGTCAGTACATTTTTGCGTTTTGTCCCTGTGGCTATAACCTGCAGGATTACAGAAATAATTTAAAAGCCCAGAGCAGGGGTCATTAAATGGTAGGCCAATGGACCAAGTTCTGGATATATATGCATTTTATTCGGTTGGCCCAGTTCTGTTTGCCTTAAGAAAAAAAATAGTGAGAATGCTTTTAGTTTTCATGAGGCCTGGGATTCCTATCTGCTTTCTCTGTTCCTATCTTCCACCTGTTAGAACCATGCCTGGCACAGAGTAAATTCAAGGAAGGTGTACTGAATGGACCAATGGGTAGGGTATGCATTCCTCCACACTAGGGGGCACCATTCACATGCAATATGATATGGCTAGGGTGCCCCAGAACTGTACACCTGGCTGGCCTTGGATGTGGCCCTTCCCATTGACACAACCCTGCCCCTTCCCCACTGTCCTAAAAAATCTGATTCCTTCATCTTTCTCATCGGTTTAGCCCATTATGAATCTTGGATTTATATTCTAAGGACTAAATTTTGAGAGATTTCAGAGCTTAGAGAAATGAATATAAACCACATAGAAAAATATTTTTCCTGTGACTAGTGTACATTGTTGCCTAAAGAATATTATTCAGATACATGATAGCATTTACTCCATTCATTCTCTCAATCTTCTCAGTGTCCCTATTGAGGAAAAAAAGACAAAGAGAGGGAAGTGACAACACGGCATTTTAACTAGTGTAGAAGGGAGAGGTAAAGTGCCAGATGAAGTCCCACTCCACAATGACAGAAGGTCTGGAGTCAGGAAATGATGTTTCCACTCACTGTTCGAGGCTTAAAAATCTCACCCCTTTTCAAACATTCATTTTGACCTGTTTGAACGAAAGCAGTGCTCATTTAAGGCAGAGATGTTAGCAGCTATAAACCAACGCTTCCTCACTTGTCATTTGCTTTCAAGGAGAAAGATATGATTAGAAATGGCAAGCTAAGGAGGGGAATTGGTAGAAAATCAAAAAAATGTTTTCCTTTTAAATGCAAAGTTCAAGGCACATCCAAACTACAAATGATTATAAATCAGAAAGGCTTTTTTTTTTTTTTTTGGTCTTTTAATTTTCCTCTTTCTTTCTCTCTTTTTTTCTTTTCTTTCTTTGGCAGTCGGATGTGTTTGAGGGTTTTTTAAACCAGAAGGACAAATAGACACATAGCCAACCTCTTTGTATCATTTCTCAGATTTCTTCCATCATTTTTTTAAACAAATAAATAAATGAATTACAAAACTGAGAGTCATTCCTTTACCTGTTAGACGATCTGTCCATTCTAGAAATTACATTTCTCCAAAGCTATTTTTTTTACACACAGTTTGCTTGTTCAAATTATTTACACTATTCAACATTTTGGTTTTCAAGTAAACCATGAAGTAAAAAATAAATAAATAAATAAATAAATAAATAACACATATGGTGACAGAGAATGATTTACCCATAATACAGATGAGAGAATGTGGATCATGAAGGCTATAGAGTCAGAGCTCATGCTAGGATATCTTCCCTAAAGCTGAACCTCACTTTTTTCTTACGTAACTGTTTTGCGGGTCCTGGCCATACTCTGAAAATCGAAACCCTTGCCAAAAGTGGTTGTGCTGAATTATTTTACCTTCTAAATTGCAAATGATATCTGGGATTTCACATCTGTTTAATACTGCCCCCATTCAAGCTCCTGGTTTAGATTTCATATGGTGATTTCAAAGGCTTGGCTATCTTCTTGGCCATATAAGCGTTCTTTTTTTTTTTTTTTTTTTTTTTTTTTTATACTTTTTTTTTTAAGGATTTTTATTTATTTATTTGACAGAGAGAGATCACAGGTAGACAGAGAGGCAGGCAGAGAGAGGGAGGGAAGCAGGCTCCCTGCTGAGCAGAGAGCCCGATGCGGGACTCGATCCCAGGACCCTGAGATCATGACCTGAGCTGAAGGCAGCGGCTTAACCCACTGAGCCACCCAGGCGCCCCATATAAGCGTTCTTAGCAATCAACATTGTAATCAGCTAATTGTAAACCAATGTGTGGCATGTTGGTCGAATTTCTCGGTACAACGTTGTACACAGGTTTCAAATTCTAAACAAAGGCAGCTTAGGGCAAAATGTTTGGGGTTTTTTAGCAAGTGCAGAACTGCTGTAAAATTGTTTAATTGTGGTCTTTTTCTATAGGAAGAGAGCATCATGTCCACCATTGCTTTCTTCTGGCTGGAGAAATAATATGAATGGTAAGTGTTCCTTTGCTCCACTTTTTGGCTCAAACTGAGACTGAAAACATGAAGGTAGATAACTTGAGAGCAGACTTGAAAATTTCAGGGGTGGAAGCTATCACTGCTATCTTGTCATTGTTTTATGAAGGAGCCAAAGAGAATCCAAAGAATTCTGTGGACTTAATAATGCATGCCGTGGATCTTTCAGAAGTCTTATTTCACAGAATTTTATTCCTTGTAATTCAAACAATTTGTTAAATATAGTTTAAAAATGGAGTTTAATTCTTCCTTTTATTAAAAACATGTCAAATAAATAGATCATAAATCAAAAAACATCAGCTCAGGACTGGGAATGTGATTGCCATACACCCTCTCCCACCCCCCAGATAGCGCAGTCCCTGTCAGAGAAGGGAATCCAAAACTGCACGACCTTCTGTCTCTACTGACTCCTGGTTGTGCCCAAGGAGGAGTTATAATGAAGGGTTTGTACTACCACTACTGAATCATTCAGAATTCCCCGTGGGCCCATCCATTTTACAAACGCAGCCGTGTTCCCCGCCTCGTGATGAAAGAAGCTCCATGGATAAAATAGACAACCCCAGAGTCAACTCTGACACACCTTGAGCAAAGCAGCTTAGGGCTGGGGCAGAGAAGGCAGACTCTGTGGGAGGTAGGAGCATTCTATCTCAACAGCTGGTCTCAGGTCCCTTTGCAAGCCCTGGCAGACAACAGAGGCTGAGGTGGTAATGCATTTTTCCCTCAGGAACTGCTGCTACTCTTTTGTTTCCGGGCCACCTACTGGTAAGACTGAGGAGGAAAGGAAAAGGGAAAAGACAACAGGATGGGGAAAGCAGAAATGAAGAGAAGGAAGATGAGGAGGGTGGAGAGGAGAGAGGAAGGGAGAAAAGAGAAGTTTCAATGACCTTCTTGTGAGAGCCTGGGAGCAAGAGAGCCAATTCATGCCAATGGTGGCAGTGCCTTCTGTGAGGAAGACAGCTGTCCAGAAACTGGATGGAAGCCACCACCTTATTTCACAGAGGCCACTGAACAGCTGTTTCAAGACAGCAGCCTTCATTTGCTGTTGACCTTGGTCTAGATCTAAACTGATGGCCAATCCCCACCGCCCGGCTTCCCAAATCTCTCTGGTACGAAGAGGCCGAGTGTCATTTAGTTTTGAGAATAGTTTATTAACCTCTGGAGACACCCAGGTTTGGTGGTGGGGAGGCCAGGAGAATAGAAAAGAACACTCTGTAAAGTGATACAAGATGAATTCCTTCAGGACAAGAAGTTCTCGAATGAATACATTGAACTCATCCTCTTTTCCTAAAATGTGACTCAATGTCTTCATTCCCCCTAAATCTTTACCCGCTGCAGCAGACCAAGAGAAACAAAGGAATATGGTCAAAAAGTCATCATCTTTGGACCAGCTTTTCTTTTACTTTGTTTCGCTCTATAGCTCATAGGAAACCACCAGCTGACATTAAGTTTTAAAATAAAATAGGGCCATTCTTTATAAAGAGTTTTACAGTTGCCTTTAAAAAAATCACTTATACATTGCCTCACTCATATACTGAGTACATGAACAGAGCATGACAAAATATGTTAAGATTCATGCTGGTTCATGCAATTCCAGAGGCAATAGTAGCTTGTTCTCACTGAGTGTAAAGGAGGCCACACCTCCTCTCTCAAGAACTGGTAGACACAAATGCACAGAGAAAATAAGCAACGTGTTCTAATCTCAGTGAAGATAGTGAAACTAATAGAATTACTGTAGCATAAAAAAATCCACATTTGATATGGGGATAAAATACCTGCAATGAAGATGACTATACAATGAGATATGTTACCAAGGGAGGTTATGAAAATGTTGTCAGTGGGCTTATTTTCAAGGTAGGGAGGGAGACTAATAAGACAATTTTCCAAAACCTTTTTAAGCCCATGGTACTCTTAAAGTAATAGTTTAGAGTAAGTTAATATGTAACATATACATAAAACCATCCAACTGGGCTAATGGCAGAATACCATAATCATAAATTATACTCTGTTTCCATTTCGATTTTGAAGACACTTTTTTTTTTGTACGATTAAGTAAAATCTTATGCTTTTCTAAAGGTAGTAGACAGGAAAGCATGTTTGTTTTCTACAGACAAAATATAAGGCCTGAAATTCAAATCTATTTTTAAAATCTAGCCTCCTTTATTAGACGGACACTTGTCGTCTTTTATCAAGACACAACCACTTAGCTAAATGATTGTTTTAAAAATAGATGTGTACAAATTCCTGAATACTCTTATCTTGTTTTCTCAGGAGAATTTTCTATCACGATTTAAAGACTCAAAATCTGTTTTCCCGAAGTAAAACCAATATGCTTCATGATTTTTTTATCAGTAATGAACTAAATGGTACACAAAGCTAAGACACTGAACTCCTCAGCCCAAGTATCTCGATCTCTTCTTGATAAACGTTAAATAATACCAGCTCACTCAGCAAATTGGCACTCACCAGTCACCAAGAGTTGTCTTGTTCTGGCGGGCTTCAGTCATCAGAGGCAGAATCTATTTCTGAGCGCATACAGACCCATAGGATCCGAAACAAACCTCTGGACTGATTTTCTACCTATAAAATGGAGCTGAAGATGTCTTCCCATACTTATGTCATGTTGGTGGCTAATATATTCATGTTTTTGAGAAATTTAGTATCATTCTAGGGGCATCTGGGTGGCTCAGTGGGTTAAAGCCTCTGCCTTCGGCTCAAGTCATGGATCCCAGCGTCCTGGGATCAAGCCCCGCATCGGGCTCTCTGCTCAGCGGGGAGCCTGCTTCCTCCTCTCTCTGCCTGCCTCTCTGCCTACTTGTGACCTCTGTCTGTCAAATAAATAATAATTAAAAAAAAAAGAAATTTAGTGTCATTCTAAAAATATTCAAAATAAAAAGGAATCCTGGCTGGTAAGTTTATTTGGACCTATCTGTATCAACAGACTCCCTCTAATAAAAACTTCTGGAAAAAAAAAATTCCTAACAGGCCAGATCTGATTTTATTATGAACTGCCAACCTGTTTGAAATGACTTTAAGGAAACCTGGGTTACTAAGTGGAAAGCAAGAATGATTACCTGTGATTACCTGTAATGGTGGATATTATGGATGCACAAACTTTGCCTAAAAAATAATACTCAAAAAAAAAAATACTCAACCTGCATCTTTAACCACACTCAACCCTGAACTGAACCTATCTGAGAGCCCTTTAGAGAGGCATATTCCTTAACTCTATAAATTATTCACCATGTAACCATTCCTGCATCTTCCATGATTCTAGGAAGACTAGAAAGAAAATGTACACAAATATCCCTGATCCTAGAAAACAACTGATCTCCTAAGTTTTCTTGGACCAAAACAGGGTAGAAAATGCTCAATAGCAAAGAAGGAAAACCACTGACATTTTAATAGACAATGTGTTTGACAAATTGAAGCCGCAAAAAAAATCCAGTGCCTGCCACTATCTGTGGCACTACTTTGTATCTTATTTAAGAGACTGTTTACTCCTCCAACACAGAAATATTTTCTCTCCTACCATGGGACCTCAGAACTATGGGTCTTAAAAGAGCTATCAAAGCTATTTGGTTTGTTTGTTTCTTTTCTTTTTTTTTTTTTTTTTAATGAAAGGACTCTTCTAGAAGGTGTTTACAGGCAATGGGGGCAGGGGAGTAAAGGGATAAGGCAGAAAAATAGAAGAGAAGGCTAGATTTAGAAGGATGAATATAATCAGGGTTGTGGGGGGGGCAGTGCACGTTCAATAACATTTGATTCCCTGATCACAATAGATATTTGATCTATTAATAAATATATTAAATATTGGGAAAACAGAAACACAAAGAATGTAGAGGTTAATTCAATGAAAGGACGAGAAATTAGAAGTCAGTGGGTAAAATATTTTCTTCTTCTGCGTGTAGGCCCAGTGAAAGGGTATGGGAAATGTGAGAAAAGGGATAGGAAAAAGCCAAAGTCATCTGCTTACATAATAAAATAAGCCCAAATTCACTCAAAATATCAGCCACCAGAAGACACTTATTCAATCTGCCAATCTACTTACAGCAAATATAAATATATTTATTTATTTATTTATTTATTTGACAGACGTTGATCACAAGTAGGCAGAGAAGCAGGCAGAGAGTGAGGAAGGGAAGCAGGCTCCCTGCGGAGCAGACAGCCTGATGCGGGGCTCGATCCCAGGACCCTGGGATCATGACCTGAGCTGAAGGCAGAGGCTTTAACCCACTGAGCCACCCAGGTGCCCCACAGCAAATATTTATTAAAAACCTACAAAGAGCTTGTCATTTTGCTGTGCACCGAAAAGGATTACTGGTCTCAAATTTGGAGTCCAGTAGGGGGAGACAAACATGTAACTGAAAAAGGCAACTCAGGGTACAGGTGCTATTAATAAATAAAGTTGCAGCATACAGTATGGTATAAAAGAAGAATTAGCCAATTCTATGTGGAATAAGAGTCAAGAAAGTGTTAATGAAGAAAATATACAAGCCGCACTAAAATATTTTACTGCAAAATCAAATTCAGAAATGTGTTATCTGATAACAGAACAAGTTCAAAACAATGTTTATGTATTACTCTAATAGAGACTACTGATAAAATAATCTCTATTACAATTATACATACATAGTATTTTTTTGACGTTGGAACTAAGTTATTTAGGTATAGATAACTTTTCTTGATTAATGATAAAGTTGTTACAGTTACACAAAATGAAAAAAGTTTGATTAAAGCTTTGTTCTGACAGATTCTACCACTAACAGCCAGAAACAGGGACCTAAATATAACTTTTCTTTCCTTTTATAATTGAAAGTTAGCATGTACAAGTTCAGTCTTAATATCTGAATGTTATGGACATATCATGGAAGGTAGGAGGTACTGCTTGATAATGTTGTTCACATCCAATTAAATAATAATCAGTGGCGGGGATAAGAGTAACCAGGTCAATTCCAGTCTTCCACTACTACATTTATATGATTTCAAGCCATTCATTTCTTTTTTACGTTTTCCAGGTACATCACAAAGGCAAGTTCATAAACCCCACTGAAGTTCTAAATCAGTAACTATCCAATATGGTAGCCTTTGGAAACTTTATGCCACTACAGGGAAAAAATGGATTGAGTAACTCAGAATCCAAATTTTCATTCTTCCATTTCTCTTTAGTCTATAGCTTAGGGTATCCCTCTTGCTTCTTTATTTATGATTTTTATTACTTTTGTCTTCTCATGACAAATCACCCTGATAGTGTGTAGGATGTAGGGTCAGAAACATTGAATACATTTACTTGTTGAAAATTTTGTAAGCTCCTGCAAGAAAGATGTGGATATCAAAATTTTATGGAAATAGGAAATATTTATGAAATATAGAGCCAACAGTATACATGCACAAATGAATATTCTTGTTTCCATATTTAGAGGATAAACTCCTGCTGGGGAATAGTTAAATCCTGGGATGTTAGAAAACCTTATGGAAAAATTCAAATATACACAAAAGTAGAGTGATGAGAATAAGGAATCCCATGTATGCATCAACCAGCTTCAAGAGATACAAACTCATGACCAATCTTGTTTGAGCTCTACAACCCTCACCTACTTCCTGCTTTCCATGTAATTTTGAAGGAAGTTCAAGTCGGGTTTTTTTTTTTATTTTCCCAAAACATTTGTGAGGTTTCTTTGCCTACAGAAAGCATCATATAAATTAGCTAGCTAATTGATTTATTTTCTTTTATCTATCTTTTTACTCACTGTGACATTTACCTGTCAAGTCACTAAGAAAGAAATGGAAAACAGACATTCCTCCCCATTACTTTTGAGCTCGAATTCAATTTTTCATTTGAGTACCCTGGTTGCTACAGTGATAGGTGTTGTAAAAAAAATGCATAAACAATAAAACTGTAGCATTTTTCATAAATTATTGAACCAGTCATTTCCCTTTTCCCCCCATTTTTAATGGTAGGCAGTACACATGTTGACTCAGAGTGAGATTGCTTTTTAAATTATGAGGTGGTCTCAGTTTACTCATTTACATCCAAACCAAAATGCAATTACTATAAGGTACAACATGAAATTGCCAACTAGGTTATAAGAATCAGAGGACTGTGATAGAACAAAGGCTGATAAGAACTCATGGAGGTGATCAATGACAAGCAGACGTGTTGCTTAATGTGAAATTTCTCACAGAGAAACTTCATTAATACAAGAAAATCATGATATTTGCCATAAAAACCAAAAATCATATGAATGTAAAACTTAACTTCTTAGTGAAACCCATAATAACAGGTCTGTGTGCCTGTTCCCTAAAGTCATTCTCCTTCCCTGAGTCATCCAACATTCCCCAAAGGTAATAATCTCTCCCATTAGAGATTTTTCCATCTTCCCAACTACTTACCATTCCAGAACAACTCCTGGCCTAGAAAGTGATGGATGTTTGGAGGGTTTTATGGAAAATATAATATCTTTCTCCATATCACTGATCACTAAGGGAGAGGGTGGAGGGTTGGGAAGGCAGAAGTGTGTGCAGCTATTTGAGTGTCTGCATCTTCTCCAACAGAAAATATAAAATTTTACCTGATGCTATGCCGGCATAGTGTACTTGCATATGCATGTACATTAAATTTTGTAGGTGTGCTTTGCTATATTGGAAAACATATTCAAATAATAAATCTCAATAAATGAAAATGACTTTCTTTTCCTACAGTATATAAAAATGCCAGGGCAATCTGCTTTCCATGTTCGACACCAAAGAGCTAAACATTGAGTGATATCCAACTTTATGAGACACATAAAAATGAAATAAAAATGGGTAAGAAGATAAACATTTAAAGAGATAAACATTGTCAAACAGAAATGATTACAAAGTTTGTAACAATCTGCAGTTTTCATTGTTTTCTGTTTACCTAGCTTTCCCTACTATGAATTTCTTTCGCTCATTTCCCTTCTTTTAATAATGCATGTTCCCATAATCATTGACATTAAAGTAAAGGATGTGAAACAGGACCCAGTTTATATTTATTGGAAGAAATATAAGTAACTTGAAAATGCAAAAATTTCCTTATGTACTTGAATGTTTCATCTAGCTACTTTCATTTAATAGCTCTGGAAAATTGAGCTCCTTCCTCACAGGAGTACAGTCTGTTTACTTTGTATTATATGAAACCACCACATTCAACCTTTTTTGACCTACTAAAACAGCAATTTCATATTATTTAACCCAATAATATTTCAAATGTCAAAAGGTCTACAGATTGCCATTGCACTTGAGCTTATATATGGTTATTTCTTGGTGAAATGCACGGAGAAAAATGGAAATATCCCCATTGGAATCCCCTTGACATTTTAAATTTTATTTTTAAAAAAATCATATTAATAATGGAAAACAAATTAATATTATTTTTTAGTCTGGCCTGTCATTGTCTCTGTCAGTGGCCTAATACAGCCCCTGGAAGAAATTATGTCCCCTACCAATTATTGCACTATGCCCAGTGGTTCCTTCTTCAAAATGATGACACCTAATGTGTGTGAGAACATAGAGTATCACTAGAAAACCCAGTAATACCTTTGGCTAGGAAACGTTTTGTAGACAATATGTTGTTTTATTACTGACAAATTAGATGTTCTTACACTACAATAATGATGGCGGTGGGGAGGGGCGGGGGGAAAGGACAACCTAAAGTGTTAGAGGTAGGAAGGCCAACTTGAATGGGAGACTGATATTAAATAAGCCAAGTTATTAAGGGTGGTACTCAAACTTAGCAGGAAAGGATTTCTCTTACAATCCAAAAATTTGAGATTTTACCTATATCCATAAAAAGTTGAAAAAGCGTCTCAAACATTTTCAAGAGTATAGAATAATTTCTTCTCTGAGAGAATACTACATCTCTGCTATTCCTAAAGCTATCATTCTTAATGGAAACTTCTGTAAGACTGGTTTCTGAGTTGACCTCTCAACTTAAGGGGTTAACTTAGTCCGTCCCTATTGTAGAAAAAGTTAAATGAACTCCAGGAAGCAGATTAAACACATTCTGTAGACACTAAGTCACCACTTTACTTTTGTGACTCACCTTCATTAAATTTGTCAAAGCAAAATAAAGGAACAGTAAAGATATTTGGATTATATCGCAGGCCACCAAGCAAGTACCCAATTATCTTCTCACATAATCCTTCTTTTTTATAATATTGATAATATCAACACAAACAGCACCAACAAGTACTGATAGCTGACACTTACTGAGTACTTCTTATATAACAGTGACTCTTCTAAATATTTTAATTGTATTGAGTCATTTAATCTTTGTAACAATCTTATTGGCCTAAATATCATTATTAGGTTCATTTCATAAGTGAGAAAACCAAGTCTCAGGAAAGGATGAAGCAAATTTTCAAAGGTCACAATCTTTGGATCACAAAATCCCAATACTGGAAGGTACCCATGAAGAAGGGAACCAGTTTATCCCTCAATTTGTGTGGCTGGTTAAAAAAAAAATTCCCCTTCCTGAAAAAAAAAATTGTAAATCCTAATCCTTGAAACCCATTAACTGTTATCTTATTTGGAAAAAGGGTCTTAGCAGATGTGTCAAGGATTTTGAGATGGGGAAATTAGCCTGGATAATTCAGATGGGCCCTAAATGCCATCTCCCAAATTCTTGCAAAAGAAAGACAGAGGGTGGGGCGCCTGGGTGGCTCAGTGGGTTAAAGCCTCTGCCTTCGGCTCAGGTCATGATCCCAGGGTCCTGGGATCGAGCACCGCATTAGGCTCTCTGCTCAGCGGGGAGCCTGCTTCCTCCTCTCTCTCTCTTCCTGCCTCTCTGCCTACTTGTGATCTCTGTCTTTCAAATAAATAAATAAAAATTTAAAAAAAAAAAGAAAGAGGGAAATTTCACACACAAGTGTGTGCATGTGCACACACACACACACACACACACACATACACACAAAAGGCAATGAGAAGACAGCAAAAAAGAGATTTGAAGATGCTGGCTTTGAAGACTGGAGTGATATGGTCACAAACCAAGGAACATTGGCTAAAAGAGGCAAAGTAAGAATTCTTCCCTACCACCTCTGACCTGACCGACACCTTGATTTGTGGCCCAAAGATACTGATTCCAGACTTCTGGACTCTGGAACTGTGAGAGAATAATTTCTATTGGCTAGAGCCAACCAGTTTGTGTTAATCTGTTACAGTAGCCATTGGAAACTGACACAGGCTATAATAAAAAGAATATCTAGGGGCGCCTGGGTGGCTCAGTGGGTTAAAGCCTCTGCCTTCAGCTCAGGTCATGATCTCAGCGTCCTGGGATCGAGCCCCGCATCAGGCTCTCTGCTTAGCAGGGAGCCTGTTTCCCCCTCTCTCTCGGTCTGCCTCTCTGTCTACTTGTGATCTCTGCCTGTCAAAAAAAAAAAAAAAATCTAAACTATTGAACATAAATTCAATGTTCTGGTTTTTAAAAACTCTAAAAAAGAGGCTTATGATTTTTCCTTCAGTAACATGTTACAATATTTGACCATCCCACTCTCAGGAAATAATCCCTTCTAATTTATAAATCATTCACTTCCTTTTGCTCTGTTTTCTAAAGGAACAGATACTAGTTTACGCCTGTCCTTTATGACATCGTCCATACTCTAAGTAACTTCATTATCACTGTTATATACACAGGATGAATAATGTTCATTTATTTAGTTTCTTTATTACAGGACCAATTTCTGGTGCTATGACTATCTTTCTAGTTTTCTTCTGATACCCACTGTAGTTGTGAAATTCAGAAGTGGTTCCAGAATTCAAATAAACTCGATTTTCTTCAAGGTCTAAGCATAATGGAGATACATATGCAATGGGATGAGTATGGTTGTATGATTTTCCAGATCAATGATAGATCTTTAACTCAAAAACACTTAGATTAATTCAGTCAAAATCCCTCCAACGTTAACAGTGATTATTTATTCCATAATAAATAATTTATTCCATAAACATTCCTGTCAATTCCACAAAGTTACTTTTAGTCATCCATAGGGACTGCAAAAAATTGTTAAATAATGCCATCTGTTATTTCTATGTTGAGCTTAATCTATAAGGTAGTATTACTAATTGAAACACCAATATTTACTTAATAGTGATAGATAAGAATTTTTGCATAACAACAAAATCGGGGACATCAGACCTCTAGTTTTCTTATGGAAATTATAAAAATTACAGATACACTTACTTGCCCTAACCTATGGCAGATTTTACACCTATGTGATTCTTCTAAAACCACTAGATTACTCCATCATAGAACAGCAAGCAGAGGTGAAGATGTCCACCCCAAGCCATTTCTCTTTCTCAGTGAAAATGAAAATAGGGTTCAGCAATCAGAACGTGTTTTACTTGAGCAAGTTGATGTAGCCACTAAATAAAATGACAAGAGACTTAGGAGCTCATGGTAGAAGGGATGCATTCTCAGGTTGCCTGTAAAACTTTTTCAACACATCATCACCAAAAAGATTTCACTTTTTCTACTTTATGTGCACTGTTTTAGACCAGGGTTTCTCAAACTCCACGTTATTGACAATTCAGGCCAGATAATTCTTTGTTTTGGTGGCTGTCCTGTGCATTGTAGGATCATTTAGCAGCATCCCTGGTCTTTACCTACTAGATGCTAGTTGCAACACCTCACCTGATCCCCCAGTCAAAAATGTCTCCAGATATTGTCAATTGTCCCAGGGAACAAAATTACCCCTAGTTGAAAACAACAGTTTCAGAGCAAGCATAAATGCTAATGAATATAACCAACTGGCTGAAATGAGATAAGAAATAGAGAATGGAACCATATGCCTCTTCTACAGTGGTCTTTAAAGGAAATCATAGAGCTGTAAAGCAGGCCAACAAGGACCCCCTTTAACAGTAAAGACAAATTTCTTTTAAAAAAATTAAGAGTTTATTTTTCATCAGACAACTCTGTGTCTGACCTTGAGGCCAAAGGACAGGTTATTCATGTCCCATATCTCTTCAACACTTCTTAACTCAGGTTTCCGGGAATAAGGATTTTAAAGCCAATCCTTGATTTACATGGATTACACTGACATTCAGAGCAGGTGTGCATCTATTCATATATGTATCTAGAACATATGGAGGTGATGTCCTTGCATCAGACATTAGCAGTTTCATTAATTTAAGTGGCCAACAGGCACATTTTTAATTCTCTCGGTGATTTAGAAGTGGAGGTAAAGAAAAAGGGACTTAGGGGAAGGTCAATTGAGATGTTTTTCCCTTGTTTCACCCCAAATGGGATCTTTGTTCTTTCTATAGCAGATAAAAATAAAACTAAGGCACATGGATGATAAGGCTCCTGATAGTGATAAGCTATCATGACCTTTCAGAGAAATAGAAACTTGTGAACATTTTCAGCTCTTTATATTTTTTAAAGATTTATTTATTTATCTGAGAGAGAGTGAACAAGCAAGTGAGTGCAGGGGGAGGGGCAGAGGGACAGGGAGAGAAAGGCTCAAGCAGACTCCCCTCTGAGCTCAGAGCCCAAGGCAGGGCTCAATTCTACAACCTGGAGATCCTGACCTGAGCCAAATCAAGAGTTGACATTTAACCTACTGAGGCACCCCCAGCTTTTTATTTTCAAAATAACAGAGTAACTGTATAAGGACCATGGATGTTTAAAATCCATCAACAGAATAGATTTTTGTGAATGTTTACAGAAATAACACCATATAAACTATCAGAACCTCTACAAGTTTCAACTTACACTGTGATTTCTCTTCAAATTATGTAAATACTTGCTATTTTTAATAATACCAGGGGTTATATGATACTCTCTAGACATCTACTTTACTTCCATTAGGGTCAAAAAATTACAACTCTGCTTTCAGATCTAAATAATCCTCACAACCCCAGAAGATAGTCCATTACAGTCTTCCTCCTGCTACTGAGTGAGGGCAAAACTTAATAGCTAGCTTTCATTTCTAATATCCTCAGCCAGCCATTCATTTCTGCTCGTCCTGCAAAGATAATGCATGTATAAACAAATATGGGCACATGTTTATTGTTGTTATTTTTAATCAGACTTCATTTGTGAGAATATTTGGGCAAAGTTGTTGTACCCCTCCTATTCCTGGCATCACAAACCACTCCCTTCCAAGGCAGAGGACGCAAGCCCTGCCCCAGCTCTTGTACCAGCAAGTCGAGGACTTCTGATGAGCATCACTTTCACAGTCATGCAGAAATTAGTTTAAGAAGCTCTGTAGACTGAAAGTAGATGGGGCCAGTTCTGTTGCCAAAGATATGCTTTCCTGCCCCTCCTTCTGATTAAGTGTTTTGCTCTTTTGACTGAAGGAGTTTCAGTGGGTGAGGAAAGCTACCCTTGAACTGTCATCTCTTAAGAGGAAGCTGACAGTGCTAATAGTTCAAGCACAGGTTGACTGATGAGACTGTCCCAGCCTGAGAGGCTGGCAATCTTTTTCATTGTCAGGATCAGGTAAGTAGTTTCATTGGCCAAAATTCTGGTCTCCTTCTACCTCATCGTACCTACCAAAGAGAGAGGAGGAGTACTGTTACTGAAAATAGAAGTTTCATGTGATTTGAGTTTTGTTGACTTTGAAGATCCAAGGACTTTGCCTTGCAAATTGGAGGGTAATCTACTGGTTCTTTGTAGTGAATATGGTAGCACAAGAGAGAACACAGGAATAAATGTAGGTTTTATGAGGCCAGAAGTTTCTATAGTTTGGGAAGGCCCTCTTTAAGAAAAAGAACATGTAGTTATAAATACAAAAAAATTAAGTACGAAAGTGAATAGCTATTCAGAACATTGAAAAGATATCACAACAAATTACAAATTCTAAAAGGCTGAGAAATGCCACAAATATCACAAAATCCAGAAAAATAGCAAAGTATTTTTTTTATTAATTAACTACATGATGCATTTCTTAAATTTTTATGCCTGGATATTCTTTGATCATCTCTTCATAATGCAATAAATAATATTATCAAATAAAAAGATAAGTTTTTGTATAAAATTGCAAACAGGAATAAAATTTCTTCTTATTCATCAATTAGAAGATTTTCTTTCAAATTTATGACTCATTACAGTCAATATGAGATTTTAGGAGGGATGTCAGGTGTTCTTTCATATGAGAGTTGTAAGGTTCAATATTCCAGCAGTTAGCCTCTGGTTTTATATATTTCCAGCCTTATTTTCCCTCCACAATTACATCTTTAGTCCTTTGGTCTTGTACTTTGCTATCACAATATCAGCTGATTTGTTATAGAGGGCAATATTCCTAGAAACAATCCCACACCAGGACAGCTAGCAGTAGCTTAACTATGCACAAGTGACTGCAAAAACATAAATACATCTCATTAAACCTGAACTAAATGCTTTTCTACTAAAAATATCTGCTGTTCTCCAACACCACTGAACACAAAAGTATTAAAGAATAAAAGTCAGTATGTAAAGAGACAGTTGATTTAATCAACTGTGGTTAAAATACCTCACTTGTGTAAACTTTGCAAAAATATATGACTATAAAAACACATTGCAAGTCAAGGGCCTGAGGCTTAGTTTCATTAGCAAACTGTAAAACTGCCTTGGGGAGAACTGTGAAGGCCATACCCTCTGTCCACACATTCCTATCCCTCCCTTATTTTTTCCCACATATCTCACAACTTTGTACTACAAAGTGACTGGCAAAAAAATTTAGTCATACAGTTTTTATTGGGGAAATTTATGATACTAGAATGACTATATTAATTGTAAAAAGATGTCATGAGGATTTAAATACACGGGACCCCAGGAACAGGGTAAACAACGATATAGAGATGGTGTACTTGAAATAAGTACGTGAAGACAACTTCATTCTGTGCACATTCATTAAACAATAGGTATGATGCACCTGTTGGTCCAAGTACTGTACTTAGTGTTAGAGACAAAAATAGGACTACTATCTGGACCTTGCCCTCTGAGGGGTCCTCATTTAAAAAATAATGTGTGTAATCAAATTCACATGTGTGAGATATGTTCCTATATAAAAATGAATAAAATCATGAAAAAAAAAAAAGAAAAGATAAGTAAATATTTAAGTCATCTCTTTTGGAGGATGAAAAATTAGAGCATATAATGGAAGAAATCACAAAGGAAAACCTGTAGATATTATATGGAAATACTACTCTACTTACAAACTATTGCCAACTGAGTGGAAAGGCAAAGAATAAACTGGGGGAAGATATCCAACATATTTATTGCAAATGGAGGTTAAATATAATTTCTCTTTAAATACTTATTTAAATTAATTGAAAAAAAAGTCAACCCAATGGAATAAGCAAGAGACATGAATAGGCAATATAAGAAAAAATATAGCTAAAACAAATATATGAATATATCTAAAACAAATAACCAAAGAAATAACAAATCAAAGAAATAATTAAATCAATTGATGATATTATGTTTCACTTATAAAATTACAAATATTTTTTGTTTTAAAGACAGAAATTAATCCTGATCAGGATATACTGAGATGACAATTCTATTATTAATAGAAATGTCAATTAGTATAAATATTATGGTAGAATGAATAATGACTCCCAAAGATAATGAGGTAAAAAAAATCAACAAGTATCTGACAGAGAGAGGGAGTACAACCAGGGGGAGTGGCAGCAAGAGGGAGAGAAGCAAACTCCCCACTGAGCCGCTAGCCCCACGTGGGGCTTGATCCCAGGATCTTGGGATCATGACCTGAGCTAAAAGCAGACACTTAAACAACTGAACTACCCAGGTGCCCCCAAAGATTTTTTTTAAAGAAATGAATGAAATGCTGTTCATAGTAGTATTGCTTCTGATGGCAAAACAGTAGAGAAAAACTGCCCAGTAACAGGGAATAATACAGTAAATTATGGAGTATGCATATAAATAAATATTTTACAGTTATGGATTTTTTAAAGGATTATTCAATGTTAAAATTATGCCAGGGGTATGATATGAAGATATTTTTTAAATAGGCCATAAGTATGTATATATGGAAATTTTACAGAATGAGGTTCATCACAGCATGCTATAATAATGGAAAAGGTAAGGAAAACATGAATGTGCAACAACAAATAAATTATGGTCCACCACATTATAGGATATTATGGAGCTATACTAGGGATTACAAGTTACTTGTCTAATACCCATTCTACTCTCTTATTATTTCTTAACATCATAACCCCATTCTATTTGAGACTACTTGCCAGATAAAATTCTACATTACCAACCTCCTTTACAGCCAGGTGATCATGACACTACATCTTAGCCAATGAGATAAAAGCAAACTTTGTTAGATGGAACTTCTGAGAATATGCCCTGAAAGGTCAGGTAACTGGTAGGTTTTCTTTTTCCCATTCTTCCATTTATGTTTCTAATGAGGACATGGTGGCTAGAGTCCTGGAAGCCATCTCAGGCTCTGTGACAAACCTGAGGATGGAAACCACATGCTAAGTCTAGTAGAACAGAAATATAAAAACATCCTGGGTCCCTAATGAACACAGAAATGCCAAAAAAGCACTAGATGGATTATTTCTGGTCTTCTTTAATGTAAGAGAGATATAAACTTTTCTGGTATTGAAGCCACTGGTGTTTGCTGTTATAAGCATCCAAACTTAACTAACACAATAGTTGATTTTAAAATTGTGTTTGGCAGCTGTGATCACCAAGATAGCATGGTACTGGCACAAAAACAGACACATAGACCAATGGAACATAGTAGAGAGCCCAGATACTGATCCTCAACTCTATGGTCAAATAGTCTTTGACAAAGCAGGAAAAAATACCCAGTGGAAAAAAGACAGTTTCTTCAATAAATGGTGCTGGGAAAACTGGACAGCTATATATAAAAGAATTTTATACATAATTTTATATTCGACCATTCTTTTACACCATACACAAAGATAAACTCAAAATGGATGAAAGACCTCAATGTGAGACAGGAATCCATCAAAATCCTATAGGAGAACATAGGCAGTAACCTCTTTGACATCGGCCACACCAACTTCTTTCAAGACACGTCTCCAAAGGCAAGAGAAACAAAGCAAAAACAAGCTTTGGGACGTCATCAAGATAAAAAGCTTCTGCACAGCCAAGGAAAACAGTGAACAAAACAAAGAGGCAACCCATGGAATGGGAGAAGATATGCGCAAATGACGTTACAGACAGAGGGCCAATATCCAAGATCTATAAAGAACACCCAAAAAACAGATAATCAAGTCAAAAAATGGGCAGAAGACATGAACAGACACTTCTCCAATGAAAACATACAAATGGCTAGCAGACATATGAAAAAATCAAATTATCATTAGCCATCAGGGAAATTCAAATAAAACCACATTGAGATACCACTTTACACCAGTTAAAATGGCAAAGATTAACAAGGCCAGAAAAAACAAATGTTGGAGAGGATGTGGAGAAAGGGGAACCCTCTGGTGCTGCCACTTTGGAAAACAGTGTGGCGATTTCTCAAAAAATTAAAAATAGGGCTGCCCTCTGACCTGGCAATTATAATATTGGGTATTTACCCCAAAGATACAGATGTAGTGAAAAGAAGGGTCATATGTACCTCAATGTTCATAGCAGCAATGTCTACAATAGCCAAACTCTGGAAAGAGCCAAGAAGCCCTTCAAGAAACGAATGGATAAAGATGTGGTCCATGTATACAATGGAATATTACTCAGCCATCAGAAAGGATGAATACCCAACTTTTGCATCAACATGGATAGGACTGGAGGAGATAATGCTGAGTGAAATAAGTCAAGCAGAGGAAGTCAACTATCATATGGTTTCACTTACTTGTGGAACATCAGGAATAACATGGAGGACAGGACATTAGGGGGAGGAAAGGAAAAGTGAAAGGGGGGAAATTGGAGGGGGAAACTAACCATGAGAGACTGTGGACTCTCAGAAACAAACAGGGTTTTAGATAGGAGGGGGTGGGGGGATGGGTGAGCCTGGTGGTGGTAATTAAGGGGGGCATGTATTACATGGAGCACTGAGTGGTGCAAGTAAACAATGAATCTTGGAACACTGTAACAAAAACCAATGATGTGGGCACCTGGGTGGCTCAGTGGGTTGGGCGACTGCCTTCGGCTCGGGTCATGATCTCGGAGTCCCGGGATCGAGTCCCGCATCGGGCTCCCAGCTCTATGAGGAGTCTGCTTCTCCCTCTGACCTTCTCCCCTCTCATGCTCTCTCTCTCTTTCTCACATAAATAAATAAAATCTTTAAAAAAAAAAAAAAAACCAATGATGTATGGTGACTACCATAACACAAAAAAAATTTCAAAAAGTCAAGAAGAAAACAAGGATGATAAAAAGTTGTGTTTGGTAATATTGCCAAAATATGTAATTCAAGCAAATGATCCCACTGATAACAAATAGAAAAGTCAGACAAAATTTTTTAAGATTTCTTGAAGTTATGAGACTCATCTAGCATGTCCAATCTAATAGTAAGCCATTCCCATCAAATCTTAATTTCAGATATTATTTTTTTCTTTTAATTTATGTGACAGAAAGAGGTACAGCGAGAGAGGGAACACAGGCAGTGGGGGTGGGAGAGGGAGAAGCAGGCTTCCCGTAGGGTGGGGAGCCAGACGTGGGGCTTGATCCCAGGACCCTGGGATCATGCGCTGAGCCAAAGGCAGACGCTTAACAACTGAACCACCCAGGTGCCCCTGAACTATAATATTCTAAGTCATGATAGAAACATTTGTAGAGGGAGAGAAAGTAGTCACAGAGAGAGCGTATGAGGGTTATGTGGGTATTTGCAATACCTATTTCTTGACGGGATGATAATTACATCTTAGTTCCTTATTATTCTTATTTATTTATTTATTTACTATCCTATATTTATTATTCTTCCTTATTATTGTTTATTGTTATTCTTTATTATTTAGTTATATGCATTCACATTATATTAAAAGTTTTGCTTATTCAGGTAAGTGAACAATGACTGTTTCTCTAATGCATGGAACAATGACCAAAGGATAAAGAGCAATATAAAATGCTCTTTCTAGATAGAATTTATGAATATTTTAATTTACATTTGTATCATTATACTACTGATTTTCTTTTTAAAAATAACAGGATCCCACATTCATCCATACTAAGAAAAAATCAGTATGATTTTTTAAATTAAAACTACTTCAAGTTTGTCAGGACTGAATGAGAGGATGTTAAGGTCATTAATCAATATGGATAAATAATAAAGGGAAAAGGGCAAGTTTTGGCAAAAAGAAAATCCTGCATATAGCTTAGTTTCATGGAGGATGAAGTAGCAAAATAGAGGAGTCAATAACATATAATAATTCAGTCAAGGCTGAAGAGACAGATTTAGGTCTTGTCAACAAAGATGTGACAGCTAACTATGAGTACGGGAGAAATTTTTAAAGGGAAATGTAGATTGTAAATCTGTGTGCCAATTTTTATCAAATATCAAAAGGTTTTGATTGTGAGTGGATTATCTATTTGGAGAGAAGTTTTTACTCTGGAGTACCTCCATTTTAATGTTTTCATTTACTACTGGGGTGAATGTTGCATTACCTAGCACATTACCTTATACGTGGTAGTTTTTATATAAATGCTTGATTAATGAAATATTTGTTTACCAAATTTGCTGATAATGTAAATCTAGGAAGAAAAGTAAACACATGGATGTCAGAATCAGAACCGAAAAGATCTCAGTGGGCTAGAAAAATGTAACCAAATTTCCAAGATAAAGCAATAGGAACAAGTGTGAAGTCCCAAGTATAATTTTTAAACAACTAACCTCACAAGTATAGGATAAGAAAGAAAATCTTATTACAGAGACCTTAATGTGAAAAGGCTTCAGGTTTGAAATGACACGGAGCCCAAGATAAATTCATGAGGTGTACAAGGCTACAAAAACCTAGGTCAGTTTTAGGCTATATCAATAAATGCAGTGTCCCAAACAAGAAAGTTAATAGTCCCATCAGACATTTTGCTGGCCAGAACAAACTGGAATGTTGCACTCGGTTCTGGCCGCACGTCCAGGGGAAGGTAGCCAAAACGGTGAGGTATCTGGAAACCTGATTTAAGGAAGGTTGATTTTTAAGGAAGGTTGGGGGAAAAAAATAAAAACAAAAAGAAGCCTAAAAGGGGACAGGGCAACTGTCTTTGAGTATTTAAAAAGCTGTCATGTGTAAGTAGGATTTGATTCTCCATGAAACTTTATAGACCAAATAAAGAATAAGTGCTGAATCCCTCAGCTTAATGTAAAGAAAGAGATTATAAGGTAGACACGTCCAAAACCAGGATGGGTTATTCATGAGATTAATTTGTTTATGAAACTTTTATTATTTTTTTATTTATTACTTTCATAAAGTAGTATATTAAACAAATTTCAATAGTTTAAACAATTAACAATTTAATAATATTAAAAAATCCATGTATTTAGTGCTAAGGTGAAGGGAAAAAATATCAGCAGTATTTTAGAAGCCCCTGTGGGACAGAAATATCTTGAATTTATATGTATCATATCTTTGTTTTTCTTAGAGTTTTCCACCTATGTAGGTTTTCCTAAATAATAGAATGTTAGTCTTGTACTGTAGGACTTAATCATGCTGATCTGTTCCTTTGCCTTGTTTTTTCCCCCTTAACTTGCAGTTTTGCACCCATACTGATGGTGATGCATAGTGATGGTTGGATTGTTTTCTCTACTGAAGAGTACTCCATTTGTATGGATATCTCACAATGGTACTAAATTAACATATGAAGATGTTAAATTAATATTTAATGTTAATTCAATATTTAAATATTAATATGTGCATTTCAGCTGTACCCACCTGCTCTTGGACAAGACCCTACCAGGAACATTCTTGTTTTGTGTATGTTTCCTGGTACACAGTAAGGAGTTTCTCTGGGTTCTAGAGCAGGGAAGAAACACACTAGTTCAACTTCACTTGGGAACGCCAGACAGTTCCAGAGAAGTTGTGCCACCTGACCAGCCTGCAGCATCCGATGAGAGTTTCCATTGCTTCATAATATCACCATCCCTTGGTATTTTCAGACTTTTAACGTGGCCCAAATGGTGTGTGAAATATATTTAATTGTGATTTTAATCTGTTATTCCCCTAAAGCAGATGAAGTTGAGTAGATCGCCTATGTTCATGAACCATTTGTGTTTCATATTCTATGTAAACCTCTTTATAGTTTTTTGTTTGCTTGTTTGCTGATTGGTTGTCTATTTCTCTATTGAGTTCTTCTCTTTCTTTCTGATGCACAGCTACTAATCCCTTTTTGATCGTTTAATCTTCTGGAATGTATCTTGCTGTTTTGCATTTGTTATGGAATTTTTAAATATTAATTTAACATCTTTAAATGTTAATTTAGTACCGCTTATCTGTCTTTTCCTTTAGGGTCTACCTTATTTAATTTTTTAAAAAATTAATAATATATTCTTCATTATTGAATCCTAAAGTGTTCTTTAGTTTTGGCTTTGGCATTTAAATCTTTATTCAATCTAGAACTGATAGTTGATTATGGTATATGGTAGGAATTCAATTTATTTTATCATTTTCATATGATAATCATTGATATAAAAGGTTAGCATTTGGTAATTATTTTTATACACACATTGAGTGTGAGGACTCCCTTTGCTCTTCCATTTGTTAATGAGTTTCCCCCTGCATATATATCACCTACGTGGCAGGGAAAGATACACACACACACACACACACACACCAGCTTTCCTCCTCAGGAGCATGGGGTTTTAGTTACTTGGGCATATGCTCTACAATATATATTTTAAAACCAGCTTATCCAATACCATAAAAATAAAACAGTACAATACAAGAAATCCTACCGAGGTTTTGCAGATAATTCCTTTTAACCTGTAAATCAACTTGGAGAGATCTGACAATTTATACTACTAAGTTTTCCTATCCAAGAACATTACCCACTTTAATTCCTCACAGACTCTATTATGCAGTTATGTCATCATACCCAATAATGAACTTTAGTTTATGACTTTAGGGTATGACTTTTGTATCTAATGGTGTCACTCCATGCATATTAATTATAATAAAATTTCTATAGAATCTTTAGAATTTTCCATCTAAACAAGTTTTTACTTCATTTTGATGTAAAAAGAAATGTTTCCAATAGTTCATGGTTAAATATGATGCTTACCATAGCATTTTTGCAGATCCTTACATTAAATCAAGTTTCTTTTACCAGTTTGCAAGGAGTTTTTATTTAAAATGGATATTCAGTTCCACCGAATGCTTTTTTTTAACCTACTTAGTATTTTGTCATTTGGTTTCCCCTCTCTGCTAATGTGATAATATATTTAATCTTAGACTATCATTGAGATAAACCTACCTTAGTCATGTTATCTCTTTTACATATGTCACTGGATTTTATTTGCTATTATTATTGTGTCCATGCTTAATAATAACATTGACCTAATACTTATTAATAGTCTTGTCTGATATAAGGTAACATTAACCTTATTAGATGTACTGGGGAATGATCTTTTTTGTCTTCCTCAAGAGTGTATATATGAGTTTAGAATTATCTTGACAATTTAGTATCACTTCCCCATAAAGCCTTCTGAGCATGGTACTTTCTTTATGGAAACATTTTTAAACTTCAGTTCAACCTTCTTAATGATTACATAATTAGTCATATATTGCTTCTTGGGTCAGTTTCAAAAACTGTATTTTTCTGTAATTTATTGACTTTACCTAGGTTTTCAGATATTTTGGCATAGGTTGTTTATAATATCCTCTTAATCTGCATAACATCTGTCCCCTTTTTCATTTCTAATGTTGCTTATTTGTAATTTCCACCAAATTTTTCCTTATTAATCTTGTCAGTGTTTCATTTATCAGTACTCTTCAAAGAACCAACTTCTAGTTTGATGGATTTTCATTGTATTTCCTCATTTTCCATTTTACTATTCTGTTCTTATTATTCTCTTCCTTCCACTTTTTTAGGATTATCTTGCTATTCTAACTTTTTTACATTCAACGCTTAAGGTACTTGACTTACTAATCTTGAGCCCTTCTTTAAGGCTAATAATTGCTTTATAATACCACTTCAAATACATAATAAGATTTTGACAGGAGTTCATTATTATTAAATTCTAATTCTATTCCAAATTTGTGATTTATTCTTTGACGCATGAGTGTATTTAGTAACATATATTTTAAATCCAATCATTTTTTTCATATTTTTAGGGAATTAATGACTTCTGTCCTGATGGCACTGTGATTAGATAATGTGGTATTTATGCTATCAGTCCTTTGAAATTTGTTGTGGTTAACTTTATGACATAGCACATGATCAGTTTTCATAAATATTTTAATATTTTTAAAAATATTTTATATTTTATATTTTAAAATATAAATATTTTATATGTGCTTGAAAAGAATGATTCTTATTTAATTGTTGGATGCAATATTCCATATAGGTGAATTAGACCATTTTGCTGATCTTGTTGTTCAAGGATTCTATACACACAGATATACAATTATTTTAGTTGGCTTGTGCTATCAAAGACAAAGATATAGTACTAATGTCAATAGTTTTGTGTACATTTCTCCCTGAAATTTTGTCAGTTTTTAAATCAGATTTTTGAGCTAATTGTGTACATAAAATTTGAGAATGTTTTCCCTAAACTTATCCTTTCATCATTTTTTGTGTATTTCTCAAAATCATAAGTAATTCATTCACCTTCATGTATACTTTGGAGGATACTGATATAGATATTGATATAGCAGCTTCTTTTGATTAGTATTCAACTTGAAGTCCAGAGGAGTTGAATGACAGGCCCAAGTTCACACAAATAATTCACAGAAGTAGAGCTAAGAACCACACTTCCTGACTCTCAGTCCAGTACCCTTGCTATAGGTCCCAACAAAGTGAGCATGACGTGCTCCAGAGGGCAGAAGAGAATCAGAAGAGAATGAATGGTATGTGCTAACAAGCAATGGGGTCTGAGCAGGGACAGCTATAGAGGAGGAATGGAGGTACCAAGTTTGAATTTTTTGACAAGGTGTGATGACAAAGTAGGATTTAAGGAAGCCTATAATTTTAGCAATATTCAGGAGAGAGAGAAGGAAATGAGCCTGTTTAGGAAGGTCCTTGCCTTTCAAATCCCATATAGTGTAATGAGAAACTGAATCAAGGCAGTGGAAATGAAGAGAAAGGTAGACTTAAGAGCCACCTTATGGCAAAAATGACACATCAAATGACTTCATGGATTTTAGAGATTTTAGAGATGAAGAAAATTGTAGAGTCAAAGATCCTACCTCATTTATGTCTGTTGTACCCTGACAGCTTCATTATTTCTTAGGTTAGAAACCCGAGTTGGAAAACAGTAGTTGGCCTAGAGGAAGAGAGAAAATAATGAGTTTTCTCTCTATGCAATGAGTCTGCTATTTCTAGGAGACAACTGAAAATAGAGGACTAAGAACAGACCCAGATCCAGACCAGCAAGGTTTTTTGTTTCCTTTTGTTGCTGATGCTGAAGGAGGCTACTTGCATGGAAATGATAGTTGAATGTTTGGATTAGGCTCTATGTTTCTTAAACATTTCTGTTTTTAGGGCACCTGGGTGGCTCAGTTGGTTAAGCAACTGCCATCGGCTCAGGTCATGATCCAGGAGTCCCAGGATCAAGTCCCACATCAGGCCCCCTGCTCAGCAGGGAGCTGGCTTCTCCCTCTGCCCCTCGCCCCTCTCATGCTCTCTCTCTCAAATAAATAAAATCTTTTTTAAAAAAATCTGTTTCTAAACAAAAGTATCATTTTTTGGCCACATTTTTTAAATTAAAAATGTCTGTAATTTATTATTGTCATCTTTTAAAAACTGATATCAAAGATTATGGCAGCATGGATAAACTTTTGGATTACCCAGGGTGCTTTCTTGGACAACCACTATACTCCAGGTTGCTCTTGAGCACCACTATATCAAAAAATAAGGTTTATTGCTGCAGAACTTTAAAATTCCTTGTAGACCTCCTCTTAAAGTAGCGACAAGGCTCAACTCTGTTTAATTCACAACCATTAAGATCAAAGCTTTAAGTGGTACATCTGCTTGTGTAATTATCACTAGTGCCAGAATACGGCTTTGTGAATTTGGTCACAATGAACTCTGAGGGAATAAGCAGCTGGAAAGGCTCTAAGAGCTTTCTCCCCAGAAGTTTAAAAAACTGTACTCAACCCAGTGATTTTTTTTTTTTTCAGTGAGTTTGGTTTTGTTTTTTGTTTTTCCAACTGGATATAATAAAAATGTCTGAGATTTTGCTACATAATATGATCTTTCTGGAAGGGTCAACACTAATGTTTTTAGGCCAGTTCAGCAGGCTTGAGTTCAATTCTGGAAGTGTGTAAGTTTCAACAGGATTCTAAAAAATCCACCCAAAAGAGCCGGCATTTGTCCGTAGATTATTTATGTTGACCTCTTCCACTGGTAGAATAGGGAAGTCCTGGAGGAACCATTTAGTTGTCTGCGTATCAATTGTAAAATACTTAGCAGCTCTGAAATCACAAATTCAAATCCCCACAAGGCCCACTAGGCCCTCCCTGCAAGGTACATTCAAGGAGTATAGTGCTGTCTACTAAAGAAGGCTTCAGGATGAGACTTTTATATTAATATAGAGCACAAGGAACTCTGGTTTTTAAGATCCCAAGCCATTTTTGATATCAGGAGAGGCCTTAGTGCTCTCAGCCAAAATTTCTGGGACTCAACTAAACTTTTGGAGCCATTGAAAACTTGGCTATGTATATGTAATCTCAGATTAATAATAAAAGAAATATTTCTTTTATTTAAAATATCAAAATGTATTGAATATCTAGAGTAAATGAAGGGCTTCAAAAAAGTCTCCCTACAACAGGACCAGAAGAATCTGTATTGGCCAAGTTTTCACCTCTGAACTTCATATAGAACCATGAAGCATTTCCAAAAATTTCAGTAAATATAAAGTTCTTTAATTTTTTTTTGGAGAAAGAGATTTTCTTCTGTTTGTTTCACGGAGAAACCTGCTAGCTGTCCATGTTTATCTTAAAGCACCCTTTCTTGCTAGTCTCATTTCTCATGCAAGAAAGAATGGGGCATGAATGAAACTAACTGGCATTCTCCTAAAGACTCTCTCTTCCTCTCTCTCTGTCTCTGCATTTTCATGTGTGGTTCCTCCTGCTGCCTAGGTTGACCTATCCTACATTCTCTTTTAGTTAAGTCCTAAGGATCCTTTAGCACTCAGCTGAGCTATCCCTTCTTCCAGAAATCTCTGGAAACCCTAACTGTCCTTCTTCTCCTTTGACCAGGTTAGGAACCTTCCCCCAACTTCCACAGTCTGTCATTAACACTCCTCTATGTAACTCGCCTTCCAGCGAGAGTTCCTTACATACAAACTGCCTTATTTGTACCTGCAATCCCAGCGCCCAGCTTAATAAATATTTGTTATAAGTGCATAATGAAGCCCTAGTAAACTATTCTTTCATTCGTTTGGCAGAAGTACAAAAGTGGATCTTTTAAAGTGGTTAACAGATTGCATTCATTCATTAATCCATTAAAAGATATTTATTGAGAAACTGTTCTGTGTCTGGCACTTTAAACACAGAAGGCTGAGTGATGGACAAACCAAAAATTATCCCTCTTCTCATAAGCTTGTATTCTAGTGGGGGAGACTTACTACCAAACAAATCAAAGCAAACAAACGAGTAAATCTACAATATGATGTCAATTAGTGTTAAGTGCTATGAAAAAAAAAAAAAAGCATTCAGAGGCAGGGATAGAAAGTGAATGTGTGGGGTGGGGTGGGGAGTTCAGGAAAGTCCTTTCTGACCTGAATAATGTGAGTGAATGAGAGCTAGCTGTGGAGAGAAGAGCATTCCAGTTAGGGGAACACCATGTCATGTGAAAGAATTCTGAAATGTAAGCACCTTTGATGGGTGTGGAGAACAAGGAACCAGTATGGCTAGCGCAGACAGAGTGAGGACAGAGTGGTAAGAGATGGCTGTAAAGGTAGTTACAATGAGCTAGATACAAAGAGCTCAGACCATCCCTCTTAGGAACGTTGCATGGGATGCTTATAACGCAACTCTGAAGGGACCCATTTGAAGGCTTTGATAAGGGACATGATGTGGTCTGATATAGATCTTAGATGGAGCACACTGGCTGCTAGGTAGAATTGGAAAAATTGGAATGTAGGAGCACGAAGAAAACTATAAGGAAGTTTTTAGAGTAATTCGAGCAAGTAATGATATTCACTTTAGCTAAGGTGACCACAGTGGCCGTGGTGGAAAGTAGTCAGTTTTCAGATGAGTTTTGAAGGCAGAGAGAATAGAATTTGGCTTTTAGTATTGTGAAGTTATGTTTTCAGTTTATTACAAAGTAAATTAGGATCAGGCTAATCCTGTGATTAATTATAAAACTAACAACACACACAGACACATATGCATAAATACACACGTATCAAACTGATACAGCTAATGACACAAAGTACAGGAAGCCCTTGGTTTGGTGTGATCTGAGGTACCATTTTCAGATGTCAGGGGTGACTTAGGACAACCCCTGAACAACTGCTCCAAATGAGCCACCTGTGGATGTTCTACCTGATTATTGTACAACAACGGTTTGTCAGCATCACTTCACACATGCATTGACCTATGTGAGCCTGAAAGTTAGTGTGCCCGTGGGAGTTACTTCTAGCCCTCCACTATCACAAAACCCTGGTTTGGTGTCAGTCCAGAGAGGCTGAGCTCCCCCAACCTCCACTTCAGAGATATGATGGAAAAAGGAGAGGCTTGGAGTTTGAGTCTTGACTCTGCCACCAAACTGGCTGAGTAACCTTGGATTAGTTAAGGATAGTTAACCTTTCTGAACCTTAGTTTACTCATTTGTGAAATGCAGATGTGTAATAGACTTAAAGAGATGCAAAGATATTCTTCCCCATTCAGCCTCCTGTGCTTCTGGACCTCATTCAAAGTCTTTCCCAGAAAAGTATGGCATCAAGGTAACTCGGGCAAAAACCACCAACAGGGACGTCAGTGGCATATTCAACCTTCATAGTCATGTCCATGGTCAGAATCTGTCTCTGCTATAAAGACCTTTAGCTTGGAACTACTCCCACCTACAGTGACATCACTGGGACCCCTTGCTGTCTCTGTAACAGAGTCCAACAGACAGCTTCTAGTCTCGACTTTCCATTAAAATCCCTGGCACTCTTAAGGGTAATAACACAGTCAGCATGGCAATCCACACACAGATGATAATGATGTCTCAGAAAGGAGCCATCAAACTGAGATGTTTTCAAGATTTGGTAAGTCAGTCTCTTTTCTTTATCTTCCCCTTTTGGTCATTGAAGGGCTAAGGCCACTTTAGTTTCATTAGTTTTAAAGTAGCATTTTCGGATAAAGGCTAAAATTGCTCCAGTGGGAAGGCAAGAAAGAGAGGATAGACAGGAGCCAACGGTTGTGTTGAGCAATGTGTCAATACAAACAATGGAAATCATCAGCAGACACTGAGGGCAAATTGCTTTCATATATAGAAATTATACCACAATAAAAGACTGATAGATGCTTACACAGCTGTGGTTATTAAGGCTACATAATAGCATTTGTTCAAAGGAAATAATGGAGTAGCAGCAGGCTCAATATGACAGGCTTTCAGACCTTACCAACAATAAAGAAGGGACAAGTACCAGGTAAGGCAATAAAGTAATTAGGGAAAAAGAATAAAGATTGAGCCCTGGGTTGATGAGACAGAGTGGAAGTGATGTGAGAAGGGTTTTAACAAGGCGACTTTTCTAGTGTATCAGGTGAATTCTAAAAATCTAACATGTTAACAATTTTCAGATAATTTTATAACCTGTATGTAATTGAAGTGGTGTTTGTGGGTCACTTGTTTGGTTTTAATTGAAATTTGGAATTTGGACTGTGTAACGATTGGTGTCAGAAGGGAGATGGCACGTGCAAAGAATTGGCAATTTGTCTTCTTTAGAAGGGGATACCTATGAGCCCAATAGATCACATAACCTAAAAAACTCTTTCCTGGCAGTACCTTAGAATGTATAATTTGGATAAAGTGTATTATTGGAAATGGTGGTAAAGGATGAACTAAAATAAGTTTGTGTTTTCTTTTCTGTTGACATCATCTTTTAATACACCCTCTTGAGTAAAACTAGCCTCTCTCTTCTCAAGAAAAAATAGGTCTTCTTCCTTTCCTTGGACAAATTTTACCTGAGCAATAGCATTTGGTTTTGATAAATATACCCTTCAATGCCATAAGAAAGGCAATCACTGAATTTACTACATGTCTCAACCTTATATGACTCTGCAGTGTTACCCATTGAAGGTACCAAGAAGATGAACAACTTCACCTATTATATAAAATTGAATATTATCATATAGTGATTATTACATTGTCCTTTTTACAAATTTGTGGCAAAAAGCGAACCTATAGCTATTGTTAAAAAGTTATTGGAATTATCAGCTAACTAACACTAATTCAAAGAATGTTATAACCCCCTGACTATAATCCTCTGATTATATTTTCTGCAAGCTATATTTCAGGCCCTATGACACCCTTAAAAATGTCTTGTTTCTTTGGAGCCTGTGAGTCCACTGGTAATGGAAGAGTTAATCATGAGTTTGTAAAGCTTAAAGTCTTCACAGTCTCATTTGTGTCTTTTTGTTGAACAGAAAGAGACTTTGAGAAAGTTTGACTGACATTTATGATAATTACATTTGAAGATTAAAATAATTTAGGGTTTTGAAAGGTTTAAAAATTATACACCATATTGGGCCTCACATGATTATGGCTTCCTCCATATCATTTCAGTCGGGTGTTGAAATCCATTTGATGTGAATGTAATAGTCATTTTAATGGATATTGTTAATTCCTTGTTTTCAGCATGATAGATAAAGGGGATTTTAATTAAATTCATTGTGTGAGCACTTATCGGGGGTAAAAAGGTTCACAGAATTATTATTTTTCTGGCATAACATGTAAAGAACATTGGAAAAGGGAAGAGAGCAATATCAAAGTGTGGCTGGCATGAGAAGTCAAGCTAGCTTCATCTCCTGTGCGGATGATGTGATGAGGCAGGCTTCAAACACTGGAAAGTAGAGCCTTGAAACCATAGTTTCCATAAGGGACCAGCATGATGTAACAACATTGCTTTCTTTCTTCTTCAAACCTAATGGCACTCTGTAGGTCAGAGTTCAAGTGTCCTCAAAAATCTCAATAGAGAGCCAAATCTCATATCCCATTTGCACTCAGCTAGAAAAATAGCAAGAAATGGCAAGAGCTTTTGTCCCAGTGGTTCTACTTCCTGTGCTAGTTCAGAAAACCAGAAGACGGCCTCTCCTTCAAGGTTTTAGGACACTCGTGGTTATAATCCTTGGATGACTGAAGTCATTGGCCTGGTTACAAAATAGCTATGACGTCGTAGAGGATAGCATTCAGGGAAAAAAAGGCCCAACAAGAACTGCTGAGACGGTGAGTTTGTTTTGGTAGAAGAGAAAGACCTGAATTATTTATTCTGTAGAATTTTTTTTAAATTATTTTTTTATTAAAGAGTTTATTTATTTATCTGACAGACAGATCACAAGTAGGCAGAGAGGCAGGCAGAGAGAGAAGAGGAAGCAGGCTCCCTGCTGAACAGAGAGCCCGATGCGGGGCTTGATCCCTGGACCCTAGGATCATGACCTGAGCTGAAGGCAGAGGCTTTAACCCACTGAGCCACCCAGGCGCCCCTATTCTGTAGAATTTTTACAACATATTATCGATTGACCTATCTCTAAGCTCAGAAACAGTGGCCTTAGCTTACTACTCACAAAACTCTGTCATAAATTCCTCAGTGTTGTTAGACTACATTTAAACAGCATAATCATTAAATGTAAAAGTAGACTGGGAGCTTCCACCGGAAAAAAATAGTTAAAGCAGTTCCAAGCAGCAGTCATAACAAACGAACTCTACAATAAATGAACTCACTATCCTCCTGTCTAATCTATAAAGTTTTGAGTTAGGATGCTAAATTAAGTCATGCAATAGGTGTGTGTACACACACACACACACACACACACACACAAAATATGGATATGCCAGTAGTTTTCTCTGGGAAGAGGAATTACATGTGATATTCTTTTCTTTTTATATGACTATATTAAATGATAATATTCATTACCTTTTAAAATCTATACAAATACTCGACAAATTGAAAAAGTAACTAACTTATATACAAAGGTCTCTCTCTCTCTCTCTCTCCAACACTTGTACATATATATACTTATATATCACTTTTCCCAAACTAAATCCAATTCCTTACACACTCAACATTTATCCTAATAATCTTTTCAAGATTTCAAAGCAGTTGGTGTGCAGAGGAAGGCATAAAACATAACTCCATCACATTTTTTAACTTTCTCAAATTAAGTGAAAGGGGTTAATATATATTTTGGGGGGAAAATTTCTACTTCTAACATGAACTGCATGATATCACTCTTCCTTTCTTGATTAAAATTCTGAGGGACACCTCTTGCCAACCTCCTTGTCACATTTCTCAATGTTCACCATGTGGCTTCTACCTCCCACCCTCTAATCCCTTAAAACTCTTCTCCCAAATTTCACCAATGACTTCCTAATTACCCAACTATGGTATCTTTGCTCATTCTTTCTCTTCTTTGATTCTTCTGTTATATTTGATACTTTTGTACTTCCTCCTCTTCCTTTAGAAATGAAAGGTAAATGGATTTTATTACTCAACACTGTGGTCATTCTTCTCTAATTCCAATGCCTATTCCCATCTTTCCTAATTTCGGTGTGTTTTCTTTCTTTGTTTCACCCACTCTCACTCCCTTCGAGGCTCTAATTTCTCCTTCCACTCCCCATGTAAAAACCATTTCCAAATCTGTTTCCAGTCTTCATGTCATTTTATTTCAACAAACATTAATTAAAAACTTGCTATATATTTAACACTGTGTAAGGCACTGGTTTGGACTGAAAACAGAGTGATGTGTATACAGAGGAGAAAGTGGCAGATTCTGCTTATAGAGGAGTCTGGAATGACCTCTGCTAGGAAAGGATAACTCTCATAGGTGATAATAAGAGATTAAAGTTCTTAGACTTCATCCCATGGATGAAGAGAAACTGAGGATGTTTAAGCCAGGAAGAAACACTGATTTACATTTTAGAAAGATTAGTGAAAGCAATGGAGGAAAATACTCAGCTAAAGAGGAGAAGACTTATTGGAACTGTAGGCTGGGTGAGAACTGATTCAGGCATGACCTAATTAAGCATCAGTGAGGATGGAGAAACAGAGATGGACAGGCATGAAGGAGTAGTGAAGAGTCAGCGTCAAAGAGGTAAAATCTATAGGAACTGACGCTGATTCCATATAAAAAGGAGGGAGAGAGAGAAAGGAAACCAAGATGACTCCTAGGATTCTGAACAGACAGGCAATATAAGAAGTCATCTACATTGGTGGGAGAAACAGTGGGTTGGGTTTTAGAAATGAAGAGATTGAGATATCTCCAGGGAATCTGGGGAGTATTGACTAGATGGGTCTGGACTTTTTGCTTTGAATTGGAATATAATGTGATACTGCTAAGTATAAGAGAGTCCAATCATATGATTATAATGGGAAAATGAGGAAGTCAGGGAGAAAGAACAGAATAAGGAGAGAATAATACCAAAGCAGAGTCCAGGAAGTATCAGCACTTAATTGATAAGCAGAAGAATAGTCAGCAAAGGAAAAAGAAATGATTGCCAATTCTATAAACTTACCTGCACTGGCAGTCATATTCCCTGTTTTCCTTTCTGCTACAAGTAAAGTGTCCCACTAGTATTTCCTATTCTCTCAAGCAACCGTGCAAATAACTCCAAAATCTGTATTGATTAGTCAGCCTCTCTTGTAAACTCCTTAATAACACTCTCCAAATCTGAACCAAATCTATTTTCTTTCTTACACAGCCCCTGATTTTTACTTAATCAAAATTACTCCTTTTCTTCAAATTTTTGCATTCACTATTCTGCCTTCTGCTTTTATTCAGGCTGCCCTCTCTTCCTGGGATTCCCACATACTCCAGACCCAGCATCTCCACCAGCCGTCATTCATCATCCTAATCATGGCCTAAGAGAAGCTAAAAAGAGCCCACACTGAGGTCACTACCATCAAAGGGTAAAGAAGGGAGAGTACTAATATTTATTCAGGATTTATTCATAGCTAGAACTGTGCTAAGCTGTGGATATGTGAGTGCTTGTGAATAAATATCATTTAATCTTCACGACAACCCTAAAAAGTCCCTTTTATATAAGAACATACTGAGGCTCATTCATGACTTAGTGAATATTTATCAAATAAAAACCTATATTATTTGCTAGGCACTCTACTAGTTGCTAATAAGCAATGGTGAACTAAACAGAGCCTCTAGGTTGCCCCTATCAAGGTTTAACAATTGTGGGAGAGACAAATATTAAAAATATAATTATGGAAATAATGTATAATAGAAAGTTGGAAGAAGGGCCATACAGCAGAAGGATTGGGAAGATAATTCAGGAAAGCAGACCTCTTTTCTAAGACAGGAACACTTCAGCTAACACTTCAACAATGAGTACCCAGGTGAAAGGAGGAACAATGATGTGTGAGGCAAAGGAAAGAGACTATTAAAAGTGTAAAGAACTAATGAAAGGCCAGTGAGGTTGGAGGGGTTGAAGCAAACTGGAAAGAGGTGCTCCTTGAGACTGGAAAAGTAGGCAAGGACAAGATTTTGCATGCCCTCGCAGGCTGTGTTCAAGAGTTTAGATTTTAGGGGCACCTGTGTGGCTCAGTTGGTTAAGTGGTTAAGCGTCTCTGCCTTCAGCTCAGGCCATGATCCCAGGGTCCTAGGATGGAGCCCTATGGGGCTCCCTGCCCAGTGGGGAGTCTGCTTCTCCTTCTCCCTTTACCTGTCATTTTGCCTGCTTGTGCTCTCTCTCTCTCTCTTTGTCAAATAAATAAATAAATAAACCAATAAAATCTTTAAAAAAAAAAGAGTTTAGATTTTACTCACCAAGCAATTAGAAGAGATTGAAGGATTTTAAGCAGCACGGTTACATTAGGCTAGCTTTAAAACAAATCAGGAAAGCTAAATAAATAAAGTCATCCATTTAATAAATGGTAGAGCCAAAGATTAAATGCTGGGGCTGGCGTGTACCATTTGCAGGAAGCTTGTAATCTCAGTCCAAACCCAATCAGAAAGGTCTGACCGACCTCTTGTTTGGTGTGGGTGGTCTCAATTCAGATTCCGGTGCTTCTTGTTCAAACGCAAAGATTTAGCTGCCAGTCTGAATTACAGAAACTTTCCCTTTGCCATAGGGAACCCTAGGGCTATCCTTCAAGTGATGGGTGCCTCAAAAGAACATCATCCTTTAGTAAAGGCAAACTTGTGTGCCTTTCAACTCAGGATCATCCCCGAGAATGACGTTTGTGGTTCAACAAGGTGTCTGGGATGGTGCTGCTGCTGTTAACATCAGGTCTGTCATTATCACGGTTTCCTAGAAATACAGCTAGCTAACCAAAGCCAGCACAGGGTGATGGAGCCTGATTCCCTAGGCTCCAAATCTGGTTTCACCACTTATTAGCTGTATAACTCTGGGCTAAGCCTATTTTCTCATCTATAAAATGTGGATGGTGATAATAATAATAATAATAGTACTTAACTCACAGAGTTGTGAGGATTAAATGAACTCATATATAAAGCACTTGCAATAGTACCTAGCACAGAAAAAGTGCTGCCTGACATCTGTTGTAGTCACCAGATAGACCCTAAGACCTGAACTTTACTGCCCACCTACCTGTCCTCGCTGACTTTTGTTCCCATTTTTCCTGAAACTCTTTTTCCTAGCTTATCTCTTAACTCAGGCCAATGGAAACAGAAACCACCCTCAAGAGATTGTGTCTGTCCTAACAAGAACTCCAGCCAGCCCAGACCACCAGGACCAGTTAGAATGTAAACCCCTGACTCGTGTCTGCAAAGATAGACCACTGGAGTGACCTCTAGAATGACCAACAACAATCTTTACCTCATCATAATACTAAAATCTCCATCCAAGGAGGAGCACAAGCCTCGTTTACATAACATATAATGTATGTAAAGGCATGTTTCCTTAAGGTACGTTCATGGCCTTACGCCCACCTCTGCATGGATGACAAGGCTTCTCTATCTAAAAATTCATCCTAACCTTAAATAAAGGGAACCCATTCATGTTTACTCAGGGAGTCATGGCTTTGGAAGTTCTTCCCTGCAATCTCCTTGTATTTGCTGCAAACGACTTTTACTTCTGTGACAACTCCACATGGTAGATCTCTGACCCACCAAGGAGTGAATGAACTCATGTGTGGGTTAAATTATTACCAATAGTTACGAAGGCATTCATAATTTAAGGTGTTTCTTTTAAAAAAGATGCATATATTCATTTGTAGCCAGTGTTTATAAATAGACTGCATTTTTAAGGTGGAGAATCCAAAACAAAGAGAATATGTTCTTTCATATCTCTACTGTGATATGTAATGCTTGTGTCTGCCATGCTTCACGACCACATTGGTGCTGCTGTCCCTACATGAGAAGTAGGAAAGCCCAGGTAAATGAACTCTGTTCCATCTGGAGGCTGGTAGAAAGAATACCCTCACGGTACCACTTCTGAAAACACAGTGGCTGGCAGGGTCTGAAAGCTATCCAGCAACCTTCTGAGACTGTTTCTGGTGCTTATCAAATCAACAGTCACCAATAAGAAAGAGAAACAAAACTTAGAGACCATATCATATTGAATACTTCACTAAGGGGACAACTCGTCAAAAGATTCTAACTAGATTCTAGACAAATTACACAAATAATATTATAAGTGGCCTCCATACCTAATTCCTGCAAGAGAGAAAGCAGAGCTGAGGGGAGAAGGGCCTCCCTGATCCTACTGCTACATGGAAGGAATGCAAAGGCTTTAAATCCATTGGTTGTTTAATTGGCACAAGTCACTCTGGTTTCTTGCTGCCATGTTTTGTCAAATGTTGAACATAGCCCTAAAGTGATGTACAGGGAGGAAAGAAAGGGAGACCTCAAAAAATATTTACAAAACTTAGAGAAAAAAGTGTAGAAGAAGGGGAAAGTAGATAAAATCATGGTAATCTTAATTTGGGGGGGGCAGTGAAGGGCTGCGGCAAGGAAGGGGAGCAACAAAGCACAAACATACAATCTTCACATACTGCAGTTGAAAACTGACTTAAAGAACAACAAGGAGGGAAGGATGCTGGGGAAGAAGAGAGTGGCAATATCCCCTCCAGCGCGATGCCACCGTGTACATGAGGTGAGGGTGAGATCAGAGACTGGCTGACATGAAGGTGAGGTCCGAGATTCAAATGTGTACTTTAGAAGTCTGACCTCCAACTCTACAAACTCAACTTCCTATTTGGAATGTTGACATTGCAGCCAGAATTGCACCTATCTTGGGATTTTGTATATGTATTTCTAACTGATGGTGTATGAGTGGAGTAGGTGGTAGGTGCTTATTTTTGCATATTTAAAATATTTTGTAGTAAGAAAGTATTTTAGAAAGGTCGAAATGAAATTCCATTTATAAAACTATTGAAAAATGAAAGTTGAGGGACACCTAGGTGGCTCAGATGGTTAACCATATGCTTTTTGCTCAGGTCATGGTTCCAGTGTCCTGGGATCAAATCCCGCATCAGGCTTCCTGCTCAATGGAGAGCCTGCTTCTCCCTCTGCCTACTGCTCCCCCTGCTTGTGCCTGGGCTTTCTCTCTCTGACAAATAAATAAGTAACATCTTAAAAAAAAAAAGAAAAATGAAAACTGAAATGAAATTACAATTTTTTCATTACAAAAATGAAATTACAACTACAAAACTATTGCATGAAATGTACCCATCAATTAGAAGATGCTTCACAATTCCAAGAATAATAACACATGGGGTAAGGGCTGGCGGGAGAAGGAGCAGTCTGATGTACAGTCACGAAGCACAGTGCTTGTGGACTGCCTCAAACATCATCAACCATGAACAGAGTAGTACCTATAATTGTCCTCTTTTTAAAGGCTTTTAAAAAAATCAGACATGGGGTTTTCTTAGAGAAAGATACCCTTGGCTCATTTTTCCTGTTGCCTTTGTGTCAGGCAGCTTCCTTCAAACATGTCTAAGCAATGAATGAGTTCCTTTCATGGTTTATTTGGAAATCTGATACAAGTGATGGCAAAACGATTGAACCAAAAAAAAAAAAAAATCCTGAGACTATATGTATTACAATATCTAGTCCAAACTAAAAATAGGTTAGAAAAGATAAGCTAAAAAATGCTGAAGGATTCAATTCCTTGTGTGACTCATTTGTTGATTTTAAAGGAGAAAACAATTCTTTAAAAATCTGCTATCTTAATATTTTATTTTACTGATTTAGACTATGAAGGAATAGGAATTTATAAACTTTGGAAAACTTATTATATAAGTTATATTATAAACTTTGGAACTATGAACAAAATTAAGGAAAAGTATTAAATCTTCCATAATATGTCTACCTAGATAACTGTTAACCTTTTGACATGAATGTTTATATTTTTCATGGATATACTTATATAAACTTAAATAAAATTGGAATTATCTTTATATATCATTTTATAAGCCTTTCACTTAAATTAACATCTAAATTATTACTCCTCTAAATTATCATTTTTATTAACTACATAGAATCTCCCTATTGCTAAACTCTAAATTATTTAATCAATAACTCTTTGTAGGTCATTTCAATTGCTTGCAATTACAGTAATATTGCAATAAGTATCCTTGACATAATTTTGGGAATACATCAGATTATTTCTTTATACTAACTACAGGGAAGAATTATTAGGTTGAAGAATATAAACATTTTTAAGACATGAGATATATATTGTAATTTGTGCAATGAAAGTATACCAATTTGCCTTTCCACTAATAGTATAATCTACATAGATCAAAAAACAAACTACAAACCCTGAAGTTAAAGCTACATAACAGTTTTTGCTTCCAGCTAGAACCAAACAAGAAGATGGCAAAAACAAAAAGTTATAAAAATAGTAAGCATAGTTCTTCTTAAATTAGTGAGTATATAAACTTGATACATTTAATTAGGCACTCATTTTAATGCTCCAAACTTTAAAAAAAAAATCACATGTAATCTTTTAAAAACATGGTAAAGAATGACTCAGAAAGGCTTTGGAGAGAAGAGAGAAGTGGGTTCTAGTCCTAGTTCTCCACTCGAAAAGTGTGGATTACTGGAACTCTGTGAGTTTAAATACATTCCTACGTAAAATACGTAGGCAAACTTCTCAGGGCTGTTGGGAAGACTATAGGACATGATGAATGGAAGTTGCCTAGCACAGTGCTTGATTCTCAGTAGGTCTTCACTCACAGAAAATCTTCCATCTCTTTTAAACATGTTCCATTCATGGCATTTTTTCGATACCATGGGAATATGCTAGTAAATTGTCAAAATAAATCTAAAAACTTTTGTGCCCATTTGTTTGTTAATTGGCTTTCTTTCAGCAGGCAATATTAAGGGAGAGCCCATAAATCCTGACATAAATATTTGAGAGAAAGTTTCATTTGTTCAATGTTTTAAAAATTGAAATTACCAATTCAAACCAGAAAAATGAAGCAGATGCCAACTGTGTTATCTAAACTCTTTCTCCATTACATCTCTGTAGTTATGAAGGCCTTTTCTTCAGGGAATCTGCCCACTAAACACCCATCTTGGTCTCTTCGTCCTCATGTTTTCATGTATTTTCCACATCTTCCCTAATGACTAATCTTTCCCATAAAGCCCCTGCATCTTGAGTTCTTCCTGTCTGCTCCATTTTGTGATTTAAATTCTATCAGGCAGGAGGGGTGGGGGGCCAAGAAGCTTATAATGAGAGACACTGAAGAATAAAGTGGTAGAGACTTGCCTAACACACTGATGAATAGCTAACATAATTGACTCAAACATATGAACAAAAGAAAGTCATGAGAACTAAAAAATGTGTGGGCATTGAAATATGTCATAAACAAGGGATTAGCCCAATGAGTCACAGAACCATGCTGTCTGAATATGAGAATATGGATCAAGAGAGGAAAATAGATGAATTTCCACCTTTTGCTCCAGAGATTTTACTTTTTTTCGTTGTGAATAGATTAAGCTTTAACATGTTTAAAATTCTAATACTGCGTGTAAGTGTATGTGTTGATGCATGTCATCCTGTTGGCATTTAATGTTCACTGCAAAGTTACCCTTGGAAATCAGCATCTCATTCAAGAAAGCTACAATTGACCAAATGTTCAAACTGGCCCCTGCAATGGCACAAAGATGAGTGTATTTCAAAGGAGAATGATTGTTCTTTAGGTTTATATAAAATAAGGGATTTTTTAAAGGAAATTATTAAGTTATTGCTATAAACCAAATGTTTTTGCCCCTTCCCCCAATTTATACGTTTGAAGGATAATCCCCAATGTAATCATATCGGGAAGTGGGTCCTTTAGGAAATAATTTGATGTAGGTAAGGTCATGCAGTAGAACTCTCATGATGGGATTGGTGTCCTATGAGTACGTAAAGAGCACAGGAGAAAACAATAATCTATGAACCAGGAAGTCTGTCCTCACCAGACATTGAATTAATTGGTATCTTGATCTTAGACTTCCCAACCTCCAGAACTGTTAGAAAGGTCTGTTGTTTAAGCCACCCAGTCTATGATAATTTTTTGGTAACAGACTTAACTGATTAAGACAGTTGTCAATACTGGTAAAGTTTGCCACAGTATATCAATAAAGAAAAGAAAAAATAATAGGGTAAGGGACTTATTCTATGTGATTATTAGAAAATGGAAACAGGTAACATAACATTTTTCCAGTGAAGTTTGTTTTAGTTTATCATGTAAACCAGATCATACACTTACCAAACCTCACAGACATTTTGAAGGTAAAAGTAGAGGCCATACCATAACCCTGGACCCAATATTGTATCTCTATGTTACCAACATATTCAGATAGTCTACTAAAAAAAAAAAATCTATTGGCCCCATACTTGAATGTCTGTTTTTCTCAATTCTCAACTATAATTTAGTTCCAGAAGTTACCCAAAGATGCAATATATATAAATGATTAAAATCAAGATAATATTCACTGAGATGGTCACCCATCCCAAATGTTTAATCTTGAATAGAAAACATAAATCTTGTACCTGTGCATGGTAGACACCACTGGTGTCATCCTTTTTTTGTTAAGAGAAACCTTACTTTGTTCTTCTAGAAAAAGAAATGTGTTCAGAGAAGGTAGGAACCTCCTCAGACATTATTGTTCCAAATTAATCATAGAATTCCATTTCTTTCTACCAGTAATTATTTAGGAATAAACATCTGAACTATTTCTAGCCAATGAGACAAGAGGAGTGACCTAAAAACAAAACCATCCAAGGGTGGCAGGATGGAAAAGTAGAATTCTATGTCAGTGCACACATTCTTCTAATACTGAATGAATCCTAAAATTCATCACCTTAAAACTTCTTGTGTAATGATATAATGCATGTTTCTGTTTTGTTCTTTAAGCTACTTTTAATTAAATATTTAGTTACTTGCAGCTGAAGTTATCATAAGTTATAACTGGTGAGACATTAGACATTACTTCCAGAAATGGTCATAAACTGCCCATCTACTTAGCCTCTGGCCGAGTCTCTTTCTGTATCATTATCTTTGTCCATTACATTCTTTCCATCTAGAGTGCCCTTCCTCTCTTTCTTCCCTGAGCAAATGGCCCAATATCCCTTTGTAATGCTATCATACATTCCCCTGCAAGAATAAAATTACTCCATTACCTCTGTTTCTGTATAATTTAGCCATTGTAATTATTACTGCTATTGTACAATTACCAAACAATATGTTTATACTCTGTGCCAGACATTGTGCTAAATGCTTTACATGTATTACATCTTATAGTAGATTGTTTTCTTTGTTCATGAATATTTGCTTCTCACTCGTGCCATGCTCCTAGAAGACAGAGTACTCTTCCTTATCTATTGACTTTGGGCTTGACATTATGCCTTGATGCGTAATTGGATACAGGTGGAGAAAGAAGGTAAGATGTATTAGAATTCTCCAGAGAAACAAATAGGATGGATAGATGGGTGAATGGATGGATGGATGGATGGACTGAGAGATATTATAGGGCATTAGGTCATGCAATTATGGAGACTAAGAAGTCCTGAGCTTTGCTGTTGGCAAGCTAGAGGCCCTGGAGAGCCAGTGCATGACTCCAGCCTCCAAAGGCCTGAGAATTAGGAGAGCCAATGGTGTAAGCCCCAGTCCAAATGTTGGCAGGCTGGAAATGCAAGAAGAGCTGATGTTTCAGGTCAGAAAAGACCCACATCCAGCTCCAGCAGCCAGGAGGAGTTCCCTCTTGCTCAGCCTTTTTGTTCTAGTCAAGTCTTCAACTGATTGGATTAGGTCTGTCCACATTATGGACAGCAGTCTACCAATTCAAATGTTAATCTCATCCAGAAACACTCTCACAGACACACTCAGAATAGTATTGGACCAAATGTCTGGGCACTCTTTGGCCCAGTTAAATTGACACATTAAAATTACCCTTCACACAGTATTCCCTCATATAATAAATATACACTCAATGTGTTAAATGCCTACTCTGTGCTTGAAATAAATCTTCCTACTAGCATCCCTGCAGTAACTGAATTTTCATATTTCATCAAAGAATTTTAAAAGTAAAGTGATCTTAGAAACTATGTTATTCAACTGAATCATTTATACAGGTAAGAAAAGTAAGGTTCAGAGATACTAAGTGGCTAGCTCCAAGCAACATAATTTTACTGGTAAAGACAGAGGTAAGACTAAAGCCAAGGTCGAGAGGAAATGTTCTTTCCATTATACTACAGGGTTCCACTTCTTCTCAGTACTTGATGGTGAATACCAATCCCAGAATAAAAAAGAAATTAATAGACATACATATATAAGTCTTGTGAAGTGTTTATCTTGCTGCAGATTTATACGCACAAGCGTTTGTGAACACAGGGAGAGATAAACGCTTTATTATAGCTTCTAAGCAACAGTAAAACACATTTTAGATATAAAAGACAAAATTCCCATAGATAAAAATGCATCCTTTGTAGTTTTTCATCCATTAGAAGAAAATATAATAAAACACCCAATTTCTATTCCTGAATGGAGTATTTCAGAAGTTTAATTTTTCTTGCAAACATGCAAGTAACCCAATGATGTTCATCTAAAAATGAGGGCAAGAGGTATTAAATTCATCAGCATATAAATGACTTTTCTAGAATGTAAAGATGGATCACAGTGAAAGACAGCCATGATTTCAAATATTATTACTTGCCAAGGAAAATAAATAAAGTCAAGTTTTTCATGCCATCATTTACAAACTATTTCACTGAACTGTTCTTATATTATCACTTTCTGTTTTATGATTTTCCCTCAGAGAAATTAACTAAAAAATAATGTGTATGACTCAATATTCTTCAAATCCTAACACATTTCTTCTCTCATTTCCCTAAACAATCCTGTTAGTAAAAAAAAAAAAAAAAAAAAGGTAATTGACCCACATCAAATAAATATAAATGGCACCAGCTCAGAGTGAATTTCAAAATGGCTGTCATCTTGTTTCCATGCCATAGAAAACATGATGTAACCACAAAGAAAAATAGGAATAAATGCCAGTAAATGCTTATATACTCTAGTTTATTTTTAGTACATTGATACATAGATGAGGACTATTATTTCATGATCTCTTATGAACTGTTAATAAAAGTATATGAACAATCAAAAAATCTCTCCTAAACTGACTAAAGTTCAATTGTTTATTTATCCACTCAACCACTTACTCAAGCATGTCTTGTTAGACTAACAAAGGTTAGATGCTAAGCCTGGTACTATCAAATATTTTAGAAGTTGAATTGATAAAGCGTAATAACTGAGTGGATAGGAATAGAGAAAGAAGAGCTATATGAGTGCAATATGGCTCCTCCATTTAAAGAGGGACAGGGTTCTGGGAGGTCTAAGCAAGTCCAGGTATATCATAACGCTCTATGGAAGCAAAGTAAGAGGAGCATTACCTGCCTGACAAAGATTCAGATTCAAGTGGCTACTCAGAGGATATGACACCTGAGACCTATCTTTATCCAATAATGAAGAAGAATGAGGTTACTACTGTGAGTGTGAAGAATATCAAAAGTCTTAGAGATATAAAACAGCAATACAGTTTTTGCTGAACAATGAAGAGCTCAAAAAGAAAGTAGCATGTGCAGATACGAAAGACAGAACTGGAAAAGTAGGTTGGGGCTGATCTACATATGCTGATACATTTAAATATGTACTTTCACTATTGGGGTTAACACTGAAATGTGACAAGATTAATCATGAGCTCTAAAAAACAGTAGTAGGAGGAATTAAAGAGAGACCTGAGTCAATGGTAATAGTTAGGCAAACATAACCCAGGAAAAAAATGATGAGCACCTGAAGTAAACAATAAGAAGGGGGATTCAAATACACAAGTGGATCCTAAGTACCTGCAAAGTTTATATTTGCAAATACTTCTACTCACTAAAAATTTTTTGTAACCCTTAACCGAATATGTGTGTCCCTTTCATAGTCATTTGCAGACTTGCACAGGTTGGGGAAAATTCTGAGTTTCCCAATATGCATATTCTCAGTTGAGATCAGACAAGGTGATGCTCAGCTTTCCTGTTTCAGTTTTCATACTGAAAGCACGTGTCCTTTTCAGAGTCCACATAGTGGTCTGTTTTTCACATCTTTGTGCTTTTTGTTAGTTATCTCACAGCTTAAAATGGCCCCCAAGCACAGTGCTGTCTAGAGTTCTTAAGGGCAAAATGACTGTGATATGCCTCATGGAGAAAATACCTGTGCTAGATTAACTTCATTCAGGCGTGGGGTAAAATGCTATTTGCTGGCTGTGAGTTCAATGTTAACAAATCAACAATATGTCATAATTAAGGTGTCTTTAAACAAAAACTCATAAATAAGGTTATCCATTATTTAGTCGACAAAAATGTTGTTACCGGAGGCTCACAGGAAACCAACTTGTGTTTCCTCTAGGAGCAATGGTTCATATTCACTAATTCATTGTTCAAAGTGACTTTATAAAACATAACTACTGTGAATAATAAAAATCAATTTTATTTAAGACTATAAGATTCAGCTGTTGGCTAGATATGGAGGAGATAGGAAAAGTCAAGAATAAATATTACTTATCTTGCTTGAGTGAGAGGATGGTAATGCTATAACCCACAACAGGCAGACAGGAGATGGTACAAATTTTAAGAATTGGTGTTGACTTAAATTGGTGTTGACTCAAATCTAAGAGGTTAGATTTGAATATGTCAATGTAAAAGACATATGGCCAGAGAAATTTAGAAAGCTTTGGGACATAAAGGTGTGAGGCTTAGGAGTGGAAATATAGACTAGAAAATCAGCAGCATGGAGATCAGGGTTTTAGTCAAGGGACTGAATGGGGTCATGGTAGGAAAGATGTATAATAAGAGAAGTGGGGTTGAGGAAGACCAGTAAACAGTAAACAGAAGCAGTAAACAGAAGTCTGAAAGGGAGCTCATAAATAAGCAATAATTTAGGAAGAGAGCCAGGGGAAAGGGAAAAATAAAAGCCAAGGAAAAGGAGACAGGCTAAGAGGTCCAATCCTCCGAAAGAGTCAAATGAGAGAGAGACTAAAAGAGACGATCCAATCTCAAACCTAGGAGACTTTTGGTGACATTCGTGAGAGGAACTCCAGGAAAATGGTAGGAGAGGAGCCAGACTGAAATGGGAGAAGGAAGTAAGAAGGCTGACCCACCCTCAAAGGAGTAGAGACAGTTTGCTCCTGCAAAGACTTTGTCAGTCAAGGAGATAAGAAATGTAGGCTCTCAGCTTGAGGATGAGGCAACTTACTGTAAAAAAAGGAAGAGCGGTCAAGAAGAGAGCGTCAATTATCATATGGTTTTGCTTATTTGTGGAGCATAAGGAATAACACGGAGGACATGGGGAGATGGAGAGGAGAAGTGAATTGGGGGAAATTGGAGGGGGAGAGGAACCATGAGAGACTGTGGACGCAGAAAAAAACTGAGGGTTTTGGAGAGGAGGGAGGTGGGGGGTTGGGTGAGCCTGGTGGTGGGTATTAAAAAAAAAAAAGGAACAAACAAAGGAGGGATTTAATAAAGACATTTTTTTCTAAGATTAAAAAAAGAAAAGAAGAGCGGAGTTCGTGAGGTTTGCCTTCTGGGATCATCTGGACGTTTTAAGTAAGATAAATATATTCCTTTGCCAATGGTATCTGGAAAACTGGATTTAAATTACTATTTCAGGGGTGCCTGGGTAGCTCAGTAGGTTAAAGCCTCTGCCTTCGGCTCAGCTCATGGTCTCAGGGTCCTGGGATCAAGCCCCAAATCAGGAACTCTGCTCAGCAGGGAACCTGCTTCCTTCTCTCTCTCTCTGCCTGCCTTTCTGCTACTTGTGATCTCTGCCTGTCAAATAAATAAAAAATAAATAAAATAAAAAATAAATTACTATTTCAATTCCATTTTTTAATTGCTACAATTTACTTGAAGTTTAAATTGCCATTTATCACTCATTCACTCAGCAAACCTTATGGGAACCTACCATGTGCCCAGCATTATTCTAGACACTGGGGATATAGTAGTGAAAAAAAAAATAGACAAAATTCCCTGTCCCTGTGAAGATTATATTCTAGCATACCATATCTTCTGGGAAGAGAAATGGCATTCTTAAAGTATAACATAAGTCAATGGATGATATATGAAAGTCAGAAAATTATATACAGAGAATGAAACAAAACAAAAAGAGCAGGTCTCCTAGAATCGTGTTAAGGATAGGAAGGGGTTTCCAAAAAATCACAGTAAAGAATGACAGGAATGACCTTACTAACCAATAAAAATAGCAACTGAAGATCACTTCTGGCAGTTTTGTGGTGAATGGAATGGCAGGGAACGTTGGAACTCTACTTGCTTATTTAAAAACTATAAAGTGTAATTTTTCAACTGGCACACACGCCTTCTGAAGTACCAACTAAGTATTATATTCCTTTGGCAAACCCCCAATAACCCTAACATAGGGATGAACCCATCTAACTTAATACCTCAAGGGCATCCTTATATGCCCCTCAAGGATAGCTAAAATAAGAAGGTTCATGATGGCTCTTCTTTCAAAATCAGAGAAATTCAGCCATCCTAGAGTGGTATAGCCCTGGGGTTGGATTCAAGTGTAAACAAGAAAATTCATCTTCAGCCTTTAAACTGCTTATCCCTTAAGTGACAGCTGAGGATAGACACAATAAGACTGACAGACCTGAATGGATTTCATAACATGTTTGAGTATCTAGAAATACATTATTAATAGTATAATACTTTCTTGTAGTTATAGTAATGCATAATGATGGTTCATTGATTTTTAGAAACTGTGTACAGATGTTATCAACCTACATAAATAATCTGATACATAAATGATTGCTTTATTTGGATGTAATTTTAATCCTGGGAATCCCTGAATCCCTGAAGATCAGAGCATTACAAAAACACTTTATTAATTCATCAGCTACTCAGTTTGAATTTGTGATAGATCAGAAAAAAAGTTTAAAAATGTTATATTAATGAAATAGCCAATATATATGGTACTGCAAAGTTTATGTTTAACTGACCAGAAAAATTTTGAGTACCCAATTCTTTTATCAACCCTTAAGTAATATATTATGAATTCCTCTCATCCATTCACTTTTTAGGATTTTAGCAAATTCCTCAGTAGCCACTGACAAACACTTTAGTTATAGTTGGGGGGATTAAGTAGTACAAACTTCCAATTATAAAACAAATAAGTCATGGAGATGTAAAGTACAGCATAGGGAATACAGTCAATAATACTATAATATCTTTGGATAGTGACAGATTATCATCGTCATTATCATAGTGAGCATTTCATAATGTTTATAATTGTTGAATCACTATGCTGCACACCTGAAATTAATATTTTATATCAATATATTTCAATTAAATATAAATATGACTCAAATTTAATATTTCTATGACTATGTCTCAATCTGAGTTAGTAAGATTTAATGCCATTCCTATTTAGCTGCTAGGTAAAAGGCCCAATTTTTCTACATATCCTGGATACTCCTAAATAATTAACTTTTATTAGTCAATATCAGTAATTATGTACATTTGAGATCTCAAACTATTTTGATTTCTGTTCTCCATAAAAACCGACTGCCCAAATTACTTAGAACAGTAAAACAGTTGTTAAAACATTTCAAAGTCATTAAGTCAGATTTTTAACTCTGCAGAGACAACTCTTAATTTATTCATACCAGGACACTGGAATCTTGATGCTACCAGTTGCCTTTTGAAGTATTTGCCAAGAAAACAAAAGTGGAACTCACACCAAAAATCCACTGTTTTATTTATGAATAGATGATGTGAAATAAGATTTTAGATGTATGGTAAAAGAATAAGAGGAGTTTGTCATTTTTTTAACCAGAGCATCAACCTAACCAAAAGCAGAGACATCTAGATATGTACAATAGAGTCAATTATGAAGTCATTTTAAAAATGATCTGAGTTTATATGACTACCCTCCAGAAGAACTAAATAAAAAGGCAGGATGAACCACGGATGAACTTGGTGAAGCAAGTAAGAATGCAGAGCAAGTCAATATTCACATGCTCGTGGTGTGTAAATGGATACAACCACTTTGGAAAATTGCTTGACAATATCTATATACCTTATGGCTTAGCAATTCTACTCCCAGGTATAAACTCAACAGAAATGTACCATATGTTCACCAAAAAATGCAGTACAATATTCATAGAAGCACACTTCACAATCGCCCAAAACAAGATACTCCTCAAAAATACATCAATAGTGGAGAGAATCAATAAATTATAGGATATTTTCACAATGAGATACTATGTGACAATGAAAATAAACAATCTACAACTACAGGCAACCATATGGATGGTCTCTTACAAATAAAAGAGGTTAGTGAAAGAAGCCAGATACGAGAGTATATACTATATCATTCCATTTGTATCCAGTAAAAAATAAAAAAGGAGGGGGAATATAACCTATATTGTTAGAAGTTGAGATATTGGTTAGTCATGGCAGGTTGGTAGTGGTTAGAAAGAGCTACATGGGGGTTCCTGGTATGCCAATATTTTCCTATCTCTTGATTTGAGTATTGGTTACAAAAGTTAAGTTCAAGTTTATTAAAATACACCAAGCTATATAATTATGCTCCGTGTACATTTTTTTAAAATAGACATTTTTTAGAGTTTTTGTCTCATAGCAAAATTGAGGGGAAGGTATAGAGATTTACTATACAATCTCTGACCCCACATAGCCCGTCTTCACAGCCTCCCCTATTAACATCCCTCACCAGAGTGGTAAATTTGTTATAACTGATGAACCTACACTGACATATCATTATTATCCCAAGTCCATAATTTACATTAGGGTTCACTTTTGGTTAAGATTTCTTGCCTTTTCATAGCTCAACAACTCATTTCTTCTCAGCACTGAATAATATTCCATTTTCTAAGCGTAATACAGTTTTTTCATTTACCTACTGAAGGACATCCTGGTTTCTTCTAAATTTGGCAATTATGAATACAGGTACTCTATGCATCTGTATCCTGGCTTTTGTGTGGATATAAATTTTTGAATCTTCTGAGTAAATACCAAAAAGCATGGTTGCTGGATCATATAGTAAGAGTATGTTTATCTTTATAAGAAAAGGTCAAATTGTCTTTCATAGCAGCTGTACCATTTTGCAAACCCACCAGTGATGAATGAGAGCTCTTGTTGTTCCACATCCTTGCTAACCTTTGGTGTCAGGGTTCTGGATTTTGACCATTCTAATACGTGTGTAGTGATATCTCATTTTTGTTTTAATTTGCACACCCCTAATAACATATAATGTGGAATATCTTTTCATATGTTATTTGTCATCTTCATATCTTCTTTGGGGAGATGTCTTTTAAAATCTTTGGCCCATTTTTAATTGAGTTGCTCATTCTCTTATTGTTGAGTTTTAAGAGTCCTTCGTAGGAGTGCCTGGGTTGCTCAGTTGGTAAAGTGTCTGTCTTTGGCTCAGGTTATGATCTCAGGGCCCTGGGACCTGGGATCAGGCTCTCTGCTCAGCAGGGAGTCTGCTTCTTGCTCTCCTTCTGCCCCTCTTGTCCCTCTGCCCTGCTCATGCTCACGCTCTCTCTCTCTCTCTCTCTCTCAAATAAATGAATAAACTCTTAAAAAAAAAAAACTCTTTAAAAAAAACTCTTAAAAAAAAGACTTAAAAAAAAACTCTTAAAAAAATAGAAACTCATTACGGTAACAGTTCTTTTCAAATATGTCTTTTACAAATATTTTTCCAAGTTTCTGATACTGTTTTTGGATCTGTGTTCTTTTCAGCATTTACATTACGTCATTATTTTGCATTAAGCAGTTTACCTTTGTTATTGTGGCATATATACATAATGCAAAATTAACTGAATTTAACCATTTTTAAGTGTACAGTTCAGTGGCATTAAGTACATTCACATTGTTATGCAATCATCATTACTACCTACCTCCAGAACTTTTTCACCAACCCAAACTTAAAATCTCTATCCATTACACAGTAACTCTCCATTTCCCTTTTCCCCTAGCCCTGAAAACTACTGTTCTATCTCTTATGAATTTGACTATTCTAGGTATCTCATGTAATTATAATCATACCAAATTTGTCTTTTTGTGTCTGACTTATTTAACATAGCAAATGTATTAAAGATTCATCCATCTCGTAGCATGTATTAGAATTTTGTACCTTTTTAAGAACTGGATATTTCATAGCATGTCATCATTTTAAAATGTCATATAAATGGTCACCACATCAAAGTCATGATGCCAAATACCCTTGGCCAACTAGCTGATAAGTTGTACAATACCATGAGCAAGTTAGCCAGAATCATATGTAAATGATGCATGTGATCACTTCTGCAGTTTTATTTATGGGAACCAAGAGTGTCCTTGTACTCTTAAATGTCTCCCTTCCTCACCTGCGATATGTTATTTAAAATTCTGTACAGGCAATTTCTAAACTCAAATATTCCTGGAAGAGAGTAACTTATTAAGACAACAACATCTTAGGATGGTTTAGATATACTGCTTTCTTTTGTGACAGGAGAGATCTTAAGAGGGAAAGAAAGAAAACATTTCTTCTGTTTCAAATACTCTGTGAAGTGTCATGTAATGCTCATATCAGCTCCATAAAGCAGGACTGCTAATCCTCTTGGAAATGAGGAAAGAGAGACTCAGGTTCAGCAACTGGGACCAGAAGACCAACTGCTATATGGGAAAGTGGATTTCATCGTCAGGTCCAGTACTTTTCTATTACACCACGCCGCCTACCAGAAAGAGTTAGGATTTATGAAAGAACATGTAAAAGAAAAAAAATACCAAGAATAACTCTTATCAATTTCCTAATTTTGTCTAAAGTTAGCATAGGTTGTTATTTCAACCGACCTATTTCAGTAAAATTTGTTTCATGTGATGAAATGACTAACATAAAACACATTAAAACTAACCTAAAATGTAGTTCATACTGATACTTCCCCAATTAAAAAAAAAAGAGAAAGAGAGAGAGAGAGAAAGAGATTTACTGAGGGGAAAAAAGTAACTGATTGGTTCATTGGATTCCAGGAAGTCTTCTGCCTCTAACCATTACAACCACAGTGGCCCCCATGGATTGCTTTTTTTCGTATGGGTGAGAGGAGGGAAAAATGCCAGGCTTATGTTTGGTAAGTCATGTGAGTCATGTGAGTGTCTGAAATCCTTATTCTTAGGAAGTTCTCCCTTAGACATGAACAAAATTCTTCTTGCTTTAAAACTATTTTTCAGAGTAGATGGAGACTAATCAGTATTTTTCAAGATTCTATTCTAGAAGATTCTCAAGGAGCTTTCTTTCCCCAGGTGAGATAATGTTAATGTCTTTCATCTTCCCTCCTAAAACAACCAGAATTTTCTTAGACTTTAATAAGAAGTGTCAAGACTGAGAAAGCAACAGTTCATCTGCAGTAGTGGGCATCAGCCATGATCCATAAATGCCGAGTGCCTCTGAAAACACCAAGCATAAACATGAAAGGTGTTTTGTTAGTTTAGGTGCACTACACTGAAATAACCTAAACTGATATTTATTAAAACATGGGAACGCATAGCTATATCATCCAGATTTTAAAATGTATCTTACTATAGTGTTGTAATTTTATAGGCTAAGTTATATATAGAGAGAGAGATGGATAGAAAGAGATAGGGGTACAAGATGAGATAGAAATGGAGATGAAGATTATGAAATTAGATTGCTTTAGATAAGACCTGAAAAAAAAAAATCACAAAATCTATTGTTAAGTGTTGGGTCCATGGTCAAAGGAACGAGACTGATACAAAGCGAAGGTCAAGCAAAGCTTTATTTTGTGCCAAGCATCGAGAATCAAACCAACCGGTCAGGGTCGCCTCTTACAGAGAGGGTGACCGCTCCCTGCCTTGGCGACTAACTTTTATAGAGCAAAGGCCATGTGGTTGAGCCTGGCCACACACAGGTGGCAAATTGAATTACAATTCACCCCATAATAGCTATTTGAACTAGCCTATCACTTTGGTCAGGATTGGCGCCCAAAAGGTGGGGCCCACACTCTTTGGTAGCTAGGGAGACAGTATGCATGCTTTACTGATTGGATGTCTCCACCTGGCCGGACTCATCCCTGCATTCAGGCTCTGTTACCTCCACCTGACCTGACCCGCCCTTATATTTGGGCTCTGTTATCAGGGACTGGTCGACCATATTCTGCTGGTTTCCCAGACTTGATTTTAAGTAAGTTCTCCTGGGTGGGGGGGGGGGGGGGGGGAGACAGGGTCAGTTTAAGTTTTACTGCATAAACAACAAAATCATTGTTTAACCGGATGGAATCGCTCTGGCTAAATAGGCCCTTACGTTAAGATCTTTATGAAGCCCTAAAATCAACTGTAGAGGAATCACAAAAGTTCTCAACTCTGCAAAATGAAATAAAGTCTTTAATGTGTTTCTTTGAAATGTAAACAAATCGCATGATATCTTTGTTGCAGTCTGTTACCCAGCAGTATAGAAGTCAAGCAATATTAGATCATATAATAGTCCAAAAAAAAACTACTTCTCCCTTTGACCTAGTTTCAAAAGCATTATTCCCTGGCTTTGAAGATGAATAAATATGCTTCTTAAAGTACTAGAGCAGGGGCACCTGGGTGGCTCAGTGGGTTAAAGCCTCTGCCTTCGGCTCAGGTCATGATCCCAGGGTCCTGGGATCGAGCCCCACATCGGGCTCTCTGCTCAGCAGGGAGCCTGCTTCTTCCTCTCTCTCTCTGCCTGCCTCTCTGCCTGCTTGTGATCTCTGTCAAATAAATAAATTAAAAAAAAAAAAGTACTAGAGCAGGCCATCAAGTCTTAGTAATGGATTCTATTAATTATCAACTAGTCCCTATTAAAGTGAGTTTAAAATTGACTTGAAAAAAAAAACTTTATTGTATAAGCCTTTTAATTTCTCTCTCTTTTTTTACTAAATGATTGCATATTGGTTGCTCAAGAGATTTCTAGTTATGCTTAGCCTTAGATTATCTCTTTAATAGAAAGAAACTTGAACGATATTCCCAATGTTCTACAACTATCATGATTAAGAAACTTAAAGATAACCTCCCTTCTTAGCCCCCTTAGTTATTCTATAAGTGTTTAAATACTGGAACTATCATTTTCTTTAATAAAGACATTTCTACAAAACTACCATTATTATCCATTATATTTCTTAAACACCACTATGCTGATGATATGAGCAAGATTTATAGAAGGTAAATTTTTGTCCAGCAACAGCTAAAGGAAAAATGTTAGACATAATTCTTAGTTCTTTTAAGACAGAAAATATTGGCGAAGAGATTGTGATTATCTCCTTTTCAAATTGGTTGGCATTTCCTAGCTCCAGAGACACTAGACATTTGAAAATGACTTGGGAGAATAAATAATTATATACTTTTTCTCTAATAAGTGGGTCAGTAGTCCTCCCCTTTATTATACTTTAAGTTCATGTGCTAATTGAATAATACAAATTTTAAGACAAGAATACATTTGCAATGTAACATATCCACATGGCTATTGAGATATATAATTGGTTTTGGAAATGTTTACCACTATTGAAAAGGTTGTGCCTAAAAAAATTGTCAAGTTGTTTCCTCTCAGTAGTTTAATAATGATAATTTTTTTAAAAATTGAGTTTTATACATAGGCAGTCAATATTAATTATTACTATGAATCTGAATGTTTAGAAACTTATCAGATTATTTACAATAAAAATAAAAGAATACCTGAAGACTTGATTGACTATTACAATTGCTTTCTTATGAAAGAGTGAACATTTATCAAAGTGCATCTTTCTTTTGGTATATCATAGCACTAATCATATTCTACAAAATATTTAGCAAAGAGGAATATTAAAACCAAGAGAAAAATTATCTTTCATTTTAATAGTCATGATGGTTTCTAGTAGACTCTTTCAACCTGTTGCCATTCTACTACTAGTACCTGTCTGTGGGTAATAATCTTGCAACTCTGTGAAGAAAGGGTTTATGGATGAGAACACCTAAATTTTAGAGAAGTTACGTAAGTTGATTGAGGTCACATTGCAAACAAGACAGAAACTTGATTCAAGTTCAAATGGATCCAACTCAAAAATTACAGGGACTTTTTTTCATTATACCATTACATTATGCTTTTCTTTATAGCCAGCAGCAAGTAATGCTATTCTCAGTACCACCATTGCCAGGATCTTGCCTCCTAATCCCTTGAACTATATACATCTAAACCCTCACAGCAGGGTTTAGATGCTCTCTGGTGATTTCTTTCTTTCTTTTTTTTTTTTTTTTTTTCTCTCTTTTTTTTTTTCCTCTGGTGATTTAAAGTAGAACTGAGGTTTCCGTAAACAGAGCCGAACTTGAAGATGAATTCAAATCTGGACATTTCGGGATAAAAAGCTACAAACAAAGAAGCTTGTTCTGCATAATAGAAGCCTCCAAGAGCAATAAACGCCAGGGTCAAAGGGACAGAGAAAAGCAGAGTGTAGCCCAGATAGTCTCAAATGCACCAGCTCTGTGCTATCTCTGTGTTGGAGGTACCTCTGTTATCTCACAGTTCTAAATAATCCGTCTACACCAGAGTACTCGTGAGCAGTGCAGATTTTACTGAAGATTCTGTAGGGAAGATGGAGGAGGAGATTTAAATTGCACATCTCTCCAAAACCTTTAAAGGCTTCCATTAGATGTTTCTCTTCTTTTCCAAATCACTACCAAGAACTTTTTTTCTTTTTTTGCCTCTTCTTTTTCTCCACATGCTAGCCAACTTTGCTTATTCTTCTCTTTCCTCCCCGAATTCTCAGAATCTTCAAGAGCATCTCCCTTTCAGAATGCTGAAAATTTCAGCTCTGCTTCAGGGACCACCTTCAAATTGCACTCAATCCCCTAGACACACAGAAAAACAAAGGCCTTCTGATTTACATCACTCATCGTCCATAAAGCAACGAGAGATTACAGCATTTTCCAAAATAACCTTGGTTCTCCAGAATCCGTGTCCATAAAAATCTATCCAGAATCACTATTCATGAACATTATGTGGACTGATGTTATTCTCTGCATAAACTCTGCCTGTCTCCGTGTTCACTCTAGACGTCCTCACCTCAATTGTACTCTCACCCTTACTTATTTCAAATCCTGAACCTGGAGTCTGACTTTGGCCAAAAGTCAGACTGGATCCTGCTTCCAAAGATGTTCACCAATAAAAATCAACAACACCCCATTTATTTAGCATTTCCTGTGCACTTGGCAGTGTGGTGAACACTTTAAAAATAAGCAATTTAAACCTCCCAAGAAGTCCATGAAGTAGGTATAACTGTTCACATCTGTCCTTGGCCTTTCCCTTGCATGAAACAGGACTTTCGTCTTGGTGCTCATACATTAGTGATAAAAAGACAGTCTGTTCAGTAAGCAGCCAGGAACAACACAGATAGCTGGATAACAGTTACTTAGTGCTGACCTTCATCTCACATCTTAATGATTTAAGACGACAAAAAAAGTATGCCATTTTTTAAAATTTAATTCACTGAAGTTATGTAGTGCTAAATAACTTCTCAAATGGTGTCACCTACATCATCTTCACAGTAACACTAAGAAGCAAATATTGTTACGACCCATTTTCACAGACCAAGAGAGGAGACTCATAGATATTAAGAAAGTGACATGAAAACCTATTAGCAAATGGCAGATGTAACAGCTGTCTTATAGTCTCTCTTCCAGCCTATATACTTTGAATAATATCGTGATTCCATACAACTATGTATATTAACTATATTGGATCGTTAACTATATAACTATATAAACACACACAGGCACACAAACACACACACAGAGTAGTATGTGTTGTAGGGGCCAAAATCAAGATGGGCCACTTCTGCATGAACATTATTTTGAGTTGAAAGCAATTGATACCCTGCAGGCTCAAGAAAAACTTTTGGCCTTCACTTAACTACAAAGAAGAATCTAAACTGGGCATCTTTCTCAGAATAAGGGTTATTAGCAAAGGTAATTTTTATGTAAGTGATCCATTTGCATAACAAGGTAACATCTAATTACTGAACATCTGTTCTTCTTATTCCCTATGAATTGCATTCTTCTGAATTCCCAGTCCCTTGCCCCCTTCTCCTTAATTCAGGATGACAGAAATACTTCATTTTGCCTGACTATCTTTGGAATTTCCATGTCTTCGTGGATTCCCCATGCATATGCTATTAAATTTGATTTTCTCCTATTAACTGGTCTCATGTTAAATTGAGTCTTAGTCCTGCTAGAAGGCCCTTTGAGGGGACAAGAATTCTTGCTCACTGACAGTGTGATTGTGTGTGCTAAAGAAATGGCAACTGATTTAACAAGGCTGACTTATTTAATGCAGAGACTAATAGCTCAACAGTTAGCCCTCTGAAAAAGCAAAAAATTCAAATACAGTGAATCGACTCGGAAATTTATAACCATAACATGAAAAGTTTCCCTTAATTTCATCATCTGTAAACTAGAGATTATTATTATAGAATTTCATGTTATTTAAAAAAAATACAACTTTGTTTTGGTTTATGTATGGACTGGGGGTTGGCATACCACAATGTTTTCAGAGCTGATGGCTCCTAAAATTTTGAACCCAGAGCTGATAATATAGCACATTCTTTCACACAATATCTACTGAAAGGAGAAAAATAGGGTGGTAGCTAAAAGGAAAAATAAAGGTAAGGAGCAATCTGAATGGGTAGGAAAACTGAAATCAAGACAACTTAACATACATTCCATAAATTACCAAGTGAAAATGCACTGCAAAGTGTAGTTCAAGTTTCAAATACAAAAGGACTTCCAAGAAATGAGATGATGACAATCGTAACAATGGTTAACATTTCTCTCACACAGGACAATTTGCCAAGAACATTATATGCATCATTTGTTTAATCCTCACATTGATTACACAAGGTGTTATTATTATCATCTCCATTTTGTAGAGAGTAAGGCCTGAAGGGGTTTGCAAGAGCTCACCAGCCTGTGAATGTTATTAGCCGCCATTTCCAAATTGTGGCCCCCAGCAGCGGCATTCTCTCAAGCAAATGGGAAGGTGGGGTGGGAATAGGAAAATGTGGAGCTGCCAATTCACATGAATTTACAAAACAAAGAAAGAGTAATTTCAAACTCTGAAGTTAAAAAAAAAATGGAGTAATTCATGGCAGCTCAAACATTAGAAACTGAAGAAATTCTGTAACAACAGGGGCTTAATAAAAAGAATAAAATAGACTATAAATAAATAAAACATATAATTTAACAAATGTGTTCCAGGCTCTTCCTGTGGAACTGCTATGGGGGGTTGGGGTGGGGGAGAGAGGGGGTGGAGTCATGACTGAAAAAGACACCAGAGATGCATCCCAAGAGTAATGCAAGGAATTCTCAGTGAGAACAATGAAAAGAGAATAGGAAAAACTTTCAATGTCATAAAATCGCAACCATGTGGGCAAGTATTTGAGTTAATTGCTTGAAATAAGGTTCGGAAAATGATTCTTTAGCTAATGTCTTCTTAGAAAGAACAGAAGAACATTAAGTAATTTGATCACAATCATTACAAGGGAGGTTTATATAAAATTCCCTGTTCCTCAGAGCCTCACCTTAACTTGTGCTATTCACATCACCATTTTTGATTCCAGAGTACTAGAAACCAAGATTGTGCAGTCATGAATAGAAAGTGAACATGCCGTGGTGGGTTTGTTTTCCCTTACTCAGGGTTTTCCTGTGGGGTGTATATGGAAGGAGTTACATCATGCATAGCTAAATTATATTCAGTTCATCAGCTGATTATAGCCATCCCTTCCAGGAAAGCTTCCATGCCTGATATGCTCAACTCTATTACCCAACTCTGAGGCACAATGAAAGATTCATGAGGACAATGACAGTATAGAGGTGTGAAATGCGAGATACCCAGGAGACGATGAAATTCATTGCTCAATCACAATGTGGTTTATACAATATGGTGTGGCAAGCTGCATACATGATCAAAAACATATCGTTATAAACTATGGCACCTCATACTTCAGTTATCATCTCTGCAGATATGCAAAGTAATACCTCACCTAGGCAGAATGCTAATGATGAACAGAAGACGGTCGTATTTCTGAATAGCTAGTACACACCTACTTCCAAAGCTCGTGCCTAAAACTTTCCTATTTCCATTCAGTGAAAAGTTTATTGGACTCTCACTTAGAACCTGGTTAGTTTTATTTTACACACAATTCTAAGAAATTTAGTATAACATAGGTTACTCTAAATCAAAATCACAGACTGTCCCATGTCCTCACCATGATTTGGTGAAGGATTTCATATCTCAAAGCTTTCACTGACTCACCTGTAAAATGGGTATTTCATGGAATAGGTATGAAGATGTAATCCGCACATTGATGTAAAGTAGAAACACGACGCGCGTGCCCTCGAGGTCAAATGCAGATTTTTTTTTTTTTTCATAGAACCTGGTATCACATTGTGAACCAACTACTTTATCTGAGCCTTAATCATAGTAAAAGCAAGTCTTTCCAATGCCAAGGAAAAAGGCTATTCTGGAATTCTTATGAGAATGGTTACGCATCGATCTCCACAGGGGAGACTCCCCAGGGGATTGTCAAAGGTAACTGTAATTTATAAGATTGCCTTTTATTGCTAGTGTTGATATCTCCCTAAAAATTCAAACTGCACAGCCATCTTAACCTAACTAGCACAGGAGTACAGGGCTCTGGCTACCCTCACTGCACTGCATAATCGTCAATGCTTGTGATGATGAACAAAGTCATCAAGAAAGGGTTAAGTATGGGTTCTTTAATGCCCTGATAAAGAAGACAAAGTAAAGAGACATGTTTAGAAAGATCACCCCTTTAAAAACCAAGAACTTAAAGAACACTTTTTTTTTTTTTCCAGGAAACTTAGAGGTTTCAGTCAAGAAAATTCATTCATTCCAAGCAGAGCTGATCACAATTGCAAAATAAAGGATCACCGTCTTCCCGTTCGTTTACAAAGATGGTTTAATACTCTGTTGTCAGGACTTGAACTCAAGATTACCAAGGTAACTCTTTTTTAGGTGGAAAGAAGCAGTTACCTAAACATATGCCCTTCCATGACCTTTGTTTACTGTATTAAATTGTTTATCTTTTTTTTATTGATTTGTATGAGCTCTTTACAAAGGCCCTTGAGGATATTAAGGATACCAGGCTTTGCTTCTGAATTCTAAATAAATTTCCACAGTTTACCCTTTGTTTTATGTTTTTTTTCGTTTTTTTTATTTTTTGCCAAAGGCTTTAAATTTTAGTGTAATGAAATATGACATATTTTTCTCTTATGATCCCTGAGCAGCTCTCATGTAAAGGGAAACCTTTTCCAATCTGAGATGATTAAAATATCCTCCTATACTTTCTTCTAGTCCTTGTGTGCTTTTAGTTTCATATTTAAGTCGTTAATCCAATTACAGCTTATGTTTGCATTAGGCAAGGTAAACAAATTCCCAATAAAACATCTTGTTTGAAAATATAATTCTTTACTTCTTAATCCATGCAGATAAAAGCATGGATTTTTATACTATGCCTAGGAAAAATAAGTGGAATAGATTTCTCATGTTATTGTAAGTTATCATTCATCTCCGTTAACATATGTAAACATTTTAGGGGCGCCTGTGTGGCTCAGTGGGTTAAGCGTCTGCCTTCGGCTCAGGTCAGGACCCCAGGGTCCTGGGATGGAGCCCCACATCAGGCTCTCTGCTCAGCAGGGAGCCTGCCCCCACCCCACCTCTCTCTGCTTGTTTTTCTGCCCACATTGATCTCTCTCTCTCTGTGTCAAATAAATAAATAAAATCTTAAAAAAAGAAAACATGCAAACATTTTGGTATCACGATGAAAAGGAAAAGGGAACTAACGCAATGCCAAAAATGTGCCAAGCACTGTCCTGACTATATCTATATACACCACTTCATTGAATTCTAATAAAGGTGAGATTCAGAGCAGATAATAACTTACCCCCAAGTCACGAAGCCAGTGAAGTGGAGCAATGGTTCAAAACCAATTCGTTCTAACTTCAAAACGTTTATTCTTTCTGCACAAAGACACAGAAATGTTACAACATGTCTAAGGGATGCATGATTATAATATTTAATGGTTAATGCTATTTTTTCCCAAATGCTAAGTAGCCCATTTAATGCCTTGGATAACAGTTACTATCATCATGTTGTATCCAAGTATCTACAGAGCAAAAAATGGTAACATAAACGGAACTCTATTCTTGGGTAAGATGAGTGCTGGAAAATTAATTATTATCTCTTTTTCTAATTCCGTGTTCTGAATTTCTAGAGTGGAACTTAGTACAGAGGTGACATGATAATCCACAAAAGTTCTAGGCAATTGGGGAATTTTTGTGATTCTAGGTATTTTTTTCAGCCTCTATACACTCATGAGAATTATTAAGGACCCACACATAACAGCTTTGTGAAGTAGCATCAAAATAAAGTAAATTCAGTTGTTTGCACATATAGCCCAAAAGAAATATTTATGTTAATGTTATGCACACTATTTTTCCTATTAATACCATGTCAACACAAAAGGCTTATAGCACTTTGTTATGTGAAACACTACCACATATATTACCGCAATTGATTTCCACAATCACCACATAAAAGGAAAAGCAAGGGAGTCATTATTTTCTCTGCTTTTACAAGGTGACAGAAGTTGCACTGCTTACCTAGATCCCAAGGCAGGGAAACGAATGAAGGAGGGCGTCTACCACTCAGCTCCTAGAATTCCTAATTCAGTGCTTTCCACCTTGCTGTACTCCTTTAAAAAGAAAAGCAAAACCCAGCTTTCATTTTAAAATTCTAATAAAATAATTTTTAAATGGTGTATTTTATTAACATCTACCCTGTAGACCTAGCCTCTTATAAAGAAATACTGTAATCTCAGTCCCTAGAGCTAGTTAAGAAGTTAACAGGGCACGTATCTGTCCTTGAGGATTGAGAAAAATAGCAGGTTGACAAGAAAATCTGCTGGGTTTCATGCTAAGCCAATAATGAATAGTCATAAAGGATTTACAACCACTTTCATATCTTTTTGGAAAAAGTTCAATTCTTGACACACTGATAGACCTACTATGTACAGAACATTCAGAGGGGTACGAAGAAAATACGGTGGTAAGTGAGATGCTTGAAACCAATATTGACTGTGTGTCTCTGAGAGTATGGAATTGAAGGGAGTTCTTCGACATAACTCTATTTCCAAATTTTTACCTAATTAGCATGTATTTATTTTAGAATAAGAAATAAATAAATAGAAAATGTATGGAAGTGGATAGAGTATAGTGCGTTCTCGTTTCTAATAGAACAGGCCTCCCATGTTAAATGCACATGCTATCTGGCTATGTGGAAAGAGGGGAAAGCCACACTGATTGAGCATGACGATGTCCAGGCATTTTCTTAGATGATTAGAAACATTAATCTTATTTACTTCTCACCACAACTTTTCAAGGGAAATCTTATCATCCTCATTCCATAGATTTAGAAACTGACAACAAGGTTTTAGACCCCAAGTACAGCACTCCTTTCACATTCCCATAATTCCTTTCTTTTTAATTTTATAGACAATAGGCCTGCCTATTGCTGAGAATACCAGTCTGATTTATGACCACAAAGGAAAATCATGTGTAGTCCCTAGGAGCCCCATATTCTTTTTTATTTGTAGTTCCCTAATACACCAAATATAAATTCTTAATGAATTATTCCTGGTTCCAATGAATTATTGCACTGAGTTTATTATATCCAACCAATTGGTTTGCTTGTTGATCAAGATTTCCCAGTAGATAAAATGGAAAAAAATATCAACCACTTGTTTTAAACTCATGTAGTTCAAACAATTGCCTGAAGTGTTCCCTAATCGATATTAACTACACACTTAATACTACCCTGAAATTTTAATTTCTACATTTAATGAAAGAAAAATTCTAGAATTATAAATTAACAAAACAAAAGGTTGTTGTTGTTGTTTTTTTAAGTCAGCAAGTAGTCAGGAAAGTTCAGACTGGATTAATATAGATCAGCAAGATGCTAAAGATTCCAATATGTGCAGCAAGATTAACATTTACAGAAAAAATAAGTAAAATGACAAGATATTTTTGAGAAATAAAATTGCTTCTACCCATCAGGAAAATGGTTTTTCTTGGAAAGTTTTAGTGACTGAAATGAGGGACAAATGGGATTTCTGGGGACTCAGTGACGTTCTGTTGTTTGATCTCAATACTGGCTAAATGTGATGCTCAGTTTGTGTACTTTCAGTTTGTATATCACAGTTCAATAAACATTTCTCAGAAATTACTTCTAGCAGTGAGGACAAAAAACACCCTGACTGGTTTTTAATGATGTTTTTTGCATCTCTGCACTACAGAATTTTTTTTTTCAAATGAAAAACAAAAGAAAACACAAACAAGAGTCATGAGAATAGTTTATACAGAGGATATCTATTCATTTGCAAAAGAAAAAGACAAAAGAGAGGCACCTGGGTGGCTCAGCTGGTTGGGCATCTCCCTTTAGCTCAGGTAGTGATTCCAGGGTCCTGGGATTAAACCCAGCAGGAAACCTCCTGCTTGGAAGGCAGTCTGCTTCTCCCTCTCCCCCTGCCCTTCCCCCACCCCACCCCACCCCGCTCATGCTCACTCTCTCCCTCTTGTGTGCTAACTTTCTTTCAAATAAATAAATGAAATCTTAAAGAAAAGGAACAGAAAGAAAAGAAAAGATAAGAAAAGTAAAGAAAAGAAAAAAGAAAAGAAAATCTCTTAAACTCATTCCACTAAAGGAAAAAAGACGAGTTCCTCTTAGTATTCCGTAAGTATTTGATCTGGGTATGAAGAGGTGATCTAAAGTCCTCAGGCACAACAGGGCCCAATTAACTCCCCTTTCCTCTCACAACGCATATGCCCACATGCACAAATACACTCACACACACATGCATGCACTCCAAACCACGTAAACCATCCCTGAACATCAGTCTCTGATCTATAGAGTTACTACTGAGCAGGACTCAGACACTTACATTTCAAGGGTCAACTTTAGGATGATTTTAATTAGTATCAAATCTGACAAGCCAAGAATGTGTTGTAGGGCCATTGCTGATCCATGAAACTTATTTTTAAAGTTGATTATTTGAATCCCCAATTCTACTGAAAGCCTATTAGAGGATAATTTTAAGATAGCACACTTAATTTCAACAGAAGTTGGTAGTTCTCTAACTTTAGAATTCATAAGGATTGTCTGGAACATTTGTTGACCACAAAGACTTGTAATCTTTATGTCAGAGACCTTGATTCAGTAGATCTGTAGGGCCCATCCCAGAAATCTACGTTTTCCAGAAGCATGCCAGGTAATTCTGAAACAGATAATCAGCACACCACACCTTGAGAAACACTGCCACTGTTAGAACCTCACTTATTAATTTCCTGCCATACTCTGCATGGGATTCAGACGATCACAATACAAGCAGGGTGCGTGGACCTGAGTAACCAAATGGTTTTCATCCTGGAAATCTAACAGTTGATGATTTAACACCATGCTAGAGTAAAACAAGGGAGAACAGCACAACAGGACAGGTGACTTCACCATGTTCTCTTAGTAAGTGTGACAAGATGTACCCTGGCTAAAGTACTGTGCATTTGTAGAATTTGTTCCAGTACTTTTACAAGCCTTCATCCTATGAGACACAATAGCTTATGTGAGAGAAAAGGGCCCAACTCAGTAAACTTTTATGACACCCCGACCCATGGTTAGCTAACACCTAACAAAGACTTTGGCTAGCTAGCAGGCAAACCCTCCATTTGAAGACAAGTTCCATCCATGGAAGCTGTAACTCAACCTGTCACAGCAAGTATACCAGCATTACATCTGGACTGTCATGGGCTGTCAGTCACAGGATGGCTTACTAATTTTCTGCAACCCAGAACTTCATCAAGCTAGAAGCAACAGCTACCTTGTTTACCCTCATTCTTAGGCAATCTTTCTCTGCATTATCATTTTGATCACTAATGTGCTTGCATTGACAAGAGCCAAAGAAAATTAAAATGCAACCCAGAAACAACAGAAATGTGTCATCCTGGAACGGACATGTGGTCCGTCCAACCTAGGCACCTGCTTCTCATGATGAGTAATGCCAGATGTTTCAGGGAAAGATATAAGTCTCTATTACACATGTGCTTTATGCAATTGTGCAATGATACATCACAAGGGAGTTTTCTTTTTCTGACCCTGGGTTAAGTATCAGTTGCAGCCTAATATTTCAAGACATCAGTCCTTGAACTCATTACCCCTACATCCTTTACAGCACTCTCTTAAGAAAGAAAAGAAAAGAAAAAAGAATATTTGCTCAATATGTTTCCTCATCAACTCTGGACCAAGGCAATTATACTTGTAGACAACACTTTCTGGTTTCCATTAAGGAGATGGCTGGATATTTGATATAAGGACAATATTTGTTGGATACAGTAGGTAAATGAGAACTAGCTCACATTCGCAAATAGCTTGGAGAAAAAAAATCACTATGCTGATAATGTTCAAATTTGGTATTAGGAAAACCTTCCAGAATCTTTATAGCTAACAGCGTAATTTGGGTAAAATGACAAAAAAAAAAAAAAAGCCAAAAACAACCAGCAACAATGGCAAGAATTATAAACACTAACAATTTCTCTTTGATTATATACTCTTGAAAAAATTCAATAAGAAACATAACAACAGTATGGCTTATTCATTTGTTGAACGGATGTTTATAGAGTCAATTCTCTATTTAGGGAAGTTAAGAACTAGGAAAGGACTAGGGAAGTAGTCATGGGTTTTACCCTTATATGGTCCAAGAGAGGAAATGGACAATTGTTAGAGAAATAAATAGATAATATAATGTCAAATTGAGATACATGCTATAAATGAACCCAGCATGGTTATAATAGAGAAAAACTGGAGAAACCTCCTTAGAGTGGTCAAGTGCATTTTCTCCAAAGAAAATGTACATCTGTACATTTCAAAGCTGAAATGAAAGGTTAAGAAGATTTAAGATCATGCCAAGAGCAGCAGGGGAGTGTTCAGAGTAAAGGAAACAATGAGGCAAGTCCTACAGGTAAAACCAAGCACGGTGTGGTCTAAGAACTGAAAGGAAGGGGAAGTCAGTGTAAATGGTAGTCAGTAAGAACCAGATCTTGTAGGACTTTGTAGGTTATTGTCTAGAGTTGGAACTTTATAAGTGAGATGGGAAACCATTAAAGAACTTCAAGTAGCAAAATGGTATAAACATATTTATGTTGTTTAAAGATCACACTGGATACAGGGGGAGAATGTAATGGAGGAGACAGAGTGTGGGGAGGTCTGTTCGAGCACTGATTCTCTAACTTTAAAGTACACAGGAATATCTGGTGATCTGGTTAAGATACAGATTCTGATCTGCAAGTCGAGGGTGGGACATGAGATTCTGCATTTCTGACAAACTCCCAAGTGACACTGACACTACTGGTCCATGGACCACACTCTCTATAGTAAAATATGAGACTACTTTTACCACAGTCCACACTTTTGTCTCTTTCAAGATGGTGGCTTGAGTTAGGATGGAAAATGTGGTATTGGAGGAAATTTGACAGATTTGAGATACGTTTGGGAGTTATAACTCACAGATTTGCTATAGTATGCTTCTTTACATCATAGCAGTGTAGAATCAAGAAGACCTCTGCAACCAAAATTTATGCAACTAAAAGGGGATCCAGAAGTTCTAGTCTCAACACTGCTTATGGCTTGAGCTAACAGCTGAGGAATTAGGCAGAGATGGAAACATTGAATGATAGGCTAGAGCTTAGTTTGGGGAATATCAGAGGGGTTGAAGGAGTGGTAGGTGGGATAAAGCTGTTGCCTGGGCTCAGCCTGATAGGCAGGGAGTTATTAACAGTGGATCAGTGAGAGAAGATGACCACAGATGCACAAGAAAGAACGAATAACCTCAAACTCAGGAACTTTGTTCTGCCACATTTTAGCTCCACGTCTCTGAGAAAAAACAAAACAACCCTCCCCACCGAAAAACACCAGTCTTATATCTATTTCTTCATTTAATAAAATATGATGCAATGAGATCATAGCCATGAAAACATTCAGCACGGCACCTATCATAATGAGAAGGTATTAATAAATATCAAGCGAATTATACTCATGTGTTTCCATGGGCGACCATTTCTGCTTCTTCTGAAGACATAAAAAGAAAATTGCTTATGTAGCTATAGAAGGGAGTGATTTCATATCATGGAGGATATCCACATGCAACCCATATTACTTCTGTTCTCATAAAGATGCTCTGACAATGAAGTTGGAAAGCATTTTCTTAGAAGCAACGAATAAGTATCACCTTTGAATTAAAAAATAGTCCACACTTCTGGAAATGCTTCAGAGGAAATTTCCAATTAAATATAATATTGTTAATACAGAACTTAAAGAGCTTATCCAGTCTCTTCACCATACCTGAAAGCATCCCAAAGATGTAGCCAACTCTTATGTTATCAAAACTCATAGGAAGAGATTGGCAACACTGAGGCTGGCTTTTTTTTTTTTTAAAGATTTTATTTATTTATTTGACAAAGAGAGAGCACACATGCAGGGGAAACAGCAGGCAGAGGGAGAAGATGGCTTCCCACTGAGCAGAGAGCCCGACACGGGACTCGATCCCAAGACCCCAGGATCATGACCTGAGCTAAAGGCAGATGCTTAATTGACTGAGCTACCCAGGTGTCCCGTTCCTGGCTCTTTCAGGTTCCCAAGCAATGGCCATCAAGATTTTTTCCTTGATTCTGTATCAGTCCTCTACTGTTGTTCGTTATATTACTTGTACTAAGAATAAGGCTTGCTAACTTTATCTTTACTGGTTAAATTTAATGTCATTCATCTTGACTACACTTGCAGAGGGAATAGAAAATACCTGGTCACCATACTCTATTACTCAGGTCTGTTGTGAAGTTAGACCAACCGACTTCAATTAAGCCTCTTTTGTAATTAACAGCAAATATTTGCATCCAAGCAAAGTGCCAAAAGTCCCCCCAAAGCTGTTTGATCTCTCAGTGGGTAAAACATGACCCCTATACACATACTTTGCATCATTAATTCATGATAGGTGATGATAGTTTTCCCAGTGATACAAAGGCAAACTCAGTCTTTTCAAATGACAAATATAAAACAATTAGCTTCTTTATAATCTTAAAAGTGACGGGCTTTATGGCTCTCTCAGGATAGGGACAAATTTACAGAGTACAACTTGAATAGCCTTATGAATCTGTTTACTTGTTGAACCCTATGCCTGAAATAAACAACGAGGGATCTTCTCCCAAAACCCACCGCATCCACCCCAGGCAAGGCAGGTGTAGTCTCAATGCCCACATTCCTTTTCTTTCTCTGCACTAGAATAATTCTCAGATTCTGAAAGAGAGCCTCTGAAATCTCCATGGACAATCCACCCTAGTAGAAAAGAAGTGATACTTTTGGTCATTATCATTGTGCATGCTCTCTTAGGCAACATTTAGGACCATGTCCAAAATGTCACATACAACTCTAGCCCTCTATGAGAACTTCTCACAAAACATTTTTAAGTCAATTCCTCAACTGCACAGAACCTCTCCAACTCAGAGGAAACATCCAGACATTTCCCACTCCTGCAAAACATCATTGTCCACTCCACTCAAAAGCAGGGCAACATCAAGGAACTAAATATTCCAACCACATAAACTTCTGAATCCTATAAACCACTCATTCCCTTCACTTGGTCTCATAATAAATAATACCAACTTTGGGGATTTCAGGGTTGAAAAATCTTTCAAGAATTAAACAGTATGGCAATTATCTCTCACCTGTGTTTCTGAAATGACCTTGATCAGGCGCTCCCTACTTCCAATTCACCTCACTTAAATCCATCCTACACTGACCCCAAAGGAGATATCCAAGGTGCAGATTGGATCATGGTGCTCAGACAATGGAAGAGCTTGTATTTAACACATTAAACCCATCGATATTCTTGTCTGACTCTCTCACTAAACTGTAAAACCTTTAAGGCAAGGAACAAATCATATTCAGCCCATTAATCCTACAAGCTAACACCAGGCATGGCTTTTAACAGATTCTTCATAATGCTTACTTAATGAATAAATGTTAGTTCTTCAGAATCACAGATTTCCAAAAATGGAGATCAAGGAAGAAAGTGAGGGAAAAAAACAGTAAATGGCAAAGATGTCAAACTACAGACTTTCTCTTGTGTCTTCCTTTTGTTCCCCAGAGAAGTTAGAGTAATATCTGAAGTAAATACTTTATATCACAACCTCCTGTTACATCCAGAGCTTCTGAGATCACCATCATTTCCCAAGTGACATGCAAGGAAGTCACACTTTACACCAACACATTATTACTGAAACAAAGCAAAGCTGTCTTCTAAGTTTTAAGTAGAATGGAATGGAATGATGTTTTCTAAACCCAGTTTCACTAAAATGGATTTCAGTACATATCCTCCAGTGATGATATCTCAATATCATCTATCTGTCTATGCCTACCACACACACTCACACATACAGGTTTTTGATACAACAAATCTTACTTAGATATATGGGGGGTAAATCTCACTCACCCTTAACTACGATTCCTCCTCGGCTCCCCTAACTGCATTATAATCATAGTCATTACTGCCTTAATGATAGTAATAATACTTTGTGCTTCTACAGCACTTCTCAGATGATCTCAAAGCATGACTGCATTGTGACTGTAAAAATTAAGAACGTTTGCCTCCTCTGGAGATGGTGTTTATAATAAGGGCGGGAACTCACAGACTTGTCTGACACCCACAAGTCAAAATTATGAGGAGGCTTGCACAGATTTGTTTCTTTGATTTAGTTAGGAAAGGGTGATTTTATGGACACAGGTCAGGACAAGTCTCTAGAGGAGCCCATCAAAGAAGGAAGACCTATTTCTCATCCAACACTCTCTGACCTTATCAAATACATTTTATACTGACAAGGAGGATGAGAAAATTTAATGCTTCCATAGTTTAAACCTGCAAAGTGCCTTTCAAGTCAAGACAACAAATTGACCAGCTGCCCTATGTAGTCTTTTTCTTTGGTCTCAAGCCAAACCTCTATACAACTCAAACTTCTTGTCCCCATTTCATGTGACACTTTCACAGTGCCCCAACTATTTCACTACAAGTTCTATATGGTCATTATTATAATTATGTTCCCATGATCCCAGGAAATCCCTTAGAAATTCTAGAAGACATAAGGAACCCAAATTCACCCTTCATGAGGACCAACCATCTATGAGAAGTGTCCTAAGTCATGAAAGGCTAAGATATTTCTACCCTAGTCTGAGAAATTTCCCTCACCCACACTTTCAGGCTTTTTTAGGAGTTACCATGTACCCATGTAGTGCCAGGATAAGGCAAAGCACTGGGAACAATATGTAGAGATTACGTCTCTACCTTTGAGGAGCTCATATTCTTTGTAGACTAGAGATCATGAAAAGTGATAATTTATCCTGTTTCCACACCATGACTGCCCCAAGAAGTTTATTCTCTACATGGCAGCAGAAAGATGAATTTAAAATACAAATGAGATCTTACTGCTCAACTGCTCAAAACCCTTTGATAGCTTCTCAGCACACTTAGAATGGCATCTAAATTCTAATCATAACTTACACAGGGCTCCCTGGATCTCTTGCTGCCTACCTGTTTCTCCAGTCTCATTCTTTTCCCTGTGAACCTTCCAACTTAAGATGTACTCACTTCCTTTCTGCTTCTCTAAAAATCTAAGTATAATCACCTCCAGACTTCCACACTCGCTGCTCCATTCTCTTATAACACTAGTCTAGAAGTGTTATATGTCATCATAGGACTTGTTCCCTCATTTTTTTTAAAGATTTTGTTTATTTATTTGACAGAGAGAGGTCACAAGTAGGCAGAAAGGCAGGAAGAGAGAGAGGAGGAAGCAGGCTCCCTGCTGAGCAAAGAGCCCAATGCGGGGCTCGATCCCAGGACCCTGAGACCATGACCTGAGCTGAAGGCAGAGGCTTTAACCCACTGAGCCACCCAGGCGCCCCTTGTTCCCTCACTTTATTCAGCTCTCCCCTCCAGCCTCAACTTCTCAGAGAAACCTTCCCTGACCACTTCCTCTAACATGGCTATTCCAGTCTGTGATAGGTCAACTCTATCTTTTTAGCCTACTTTATATTTACTCACCATACTTACCCCTATCTGGCATTGTAATATATATGTTCATGTGGTTGATTGCTCACCATTGGTCCTGTCCACCAGAATGTAAGCTCCATATGGGCAAGGATTTTGTTGCATTCATTACTGTAACCCAAGCACCTAGAATAACACTCTGCCTATAGTGTCTGCTCAACAAATATTTCTTGATAAATAAATAGTGGAAAAGTTCCCTATAACCACATTTCACCTAATAATAATACCACTGGATCACCTATTTGTTCCTAATACCCTAAGGATTCTTTAAGGTCTTCAAGAAGGGAAAAGGAAGGGAATGAATCTTTACCTGTTAAACCCAGACACACTGGTGTGGGCTGCAAAGTAGTATCTATTTGCCCACAGTCATCCTTTACTGCCCATAATCCCAGGTCCCTCTCTCCTTTACACATTAGGTACTATAATTATGATTTTATTACTGGAGACTGGCTGTCCAGTCATCAGGAAGCATCCTTCATTGACGTGTGTTGCCCCATTGACATAGATAGGCCCGATAACTGTGTCTCTTTGTCTACATCTGTTTCTATTTCCTTTGAGCAGGCTTAAACTTGATGCATTCACATACCCCAAGAAATTTCTTCCTTAGAGCAATAACAGGAACTGGATTGTTTTCATAAAGCTTCATGTCTATCTTGTTACCCCCCAGGGGTCAAATTTTTTTTTTTATCTTGTTTTCTTATAGGGTATTTCAAACTATCAAAACAAGTATGTGCAACAAAAAAGCTACTTGGTTGGATTCACCAAGAGCCTGGATGCCTATCTATAAACACACACACAATTATGTGTGCAAAATGTTAATAAGCAAAATGCAAAGGCACAAAACGTCAAGCCTATCAAAATGAGCACACAAATCATGAGCTATACCACACTGGTGCTTTTGAAGTTCTGATAGGTTCAAATAAGTCTTGGAACTTAGTTTAAATGTCTCATTCATAATTGTCCCTAATTGTGTATAAAGCTGCCTCCCCAACAAGGATCACTCCCTCTTTTCCACCCCAATGTCCAATAAGGATATTGGTTCCCATTGCCCACAGGAAGCACTCTATGGCATATGAGAAAACAGGCTAACGGCATTGTTTTTATAGGTCTTTTTTGCTTTAACAATCACTTAACAGTCAGGTTGGTCTCATTGGCTGACAACAATACTAATTCAGAAAATGTGGTTTCTAATCATAAGGGATAAGCCTTGTTTTCTCAGCAGTATTTCATGCTATCACCTGTCTTTCTAGAAAGTGAGGTAAAACACTGCAGTCTTACCAAAATGTTGAGGAAGTCATGCTGGTTTTCTTTTAAAACTGTATTGGGCTGAGCTAAAGAGAATATCAAAAGCTGCTTTTCCTTTTCTGAACCTAAAATCAAATCAGAACCATGTAGCCACACACCCATCTGTTCATCCATTCACTTATCCCTTCTAACGTGCACTAAACATCTACTCCAGGGCAGACTCTGCTAGAACTAGAACTATAAGTATTAACAAGACACAGCCCTTGCTCTAAATCAATTATCTACCTTCAACAAAAGTTTTTGTCTTCAACAATAGCAACAGCTTTTACATACAAACATATATAGCCTGTGGAGCTTTACATCTACTAATTTCCCTTTCATGACTCTCTACCAAAGCTTTTTGTTGTTGCTGTTTTGTTTTGTTTTTTTAAAGATTTTATTTATTTATTTGACAGACTGAGATCACAAGCAGGCAGAGAAGCAGGCAGAGAGAGGAAGAAGCAGGCTCCCTGCTGAGCAGAGAGCCCAATGCAGGGCTCGATCCCAGGACCCTGGGATCATGACCCGAGCCGAAGGCAGAGGCTTTAACCCACTGAGCCACCCAGGCGCCCCGTCTACCAAAGCTTTAACTGAATCCACGCTACATATCTGTGATGTTGGGATTCTCGTGTTTCCTTGACTGTTTATGCACAGTCTATAATTTACAAAGTACTTTTCACATATAACATTTCAATCAATCCTCATAACAATCTGTGAGTTAGATGTCATAAACCTCATTTTTTTATTATTTTAAACTTTCATTTTTTAATCACCCAGTACTCATCACAAGTGCACTCCTTAATCCCCATCACCTATTTGACCCATCTCAACCCAACTCACTTCCCCTCTGGTAACCACCAGTTTGTTCTCTATAGTTAAGAGACTGTTTCTTGGTTTGCCTATTTTTTTCCCCTTTGCTCCTCTGTTTTATTTCTTAAATTTCACTTATGTGAAATCATATGGTATTTCTCTGATTTATTTCACTTCACATAATCTCGCTAGCTCCAACCGTGTTGTTGCAAATGGCAAGATTTCATTCTTCACAGCTGAATAATATTTCATTGTTTATTTCATGAACATCATTTTATAGAAGCAGGAACAGAACCTCAGGAATGCTGTGTCACTTGCCCAGGGTTACACATGGTCTTCAGGGTAGAAATGGACGTTTCTGACTCCATATAACTCTAATGTGGCTTCCAGTTATCAACTATATCATCTCCTTTTTAGTCTTCTTTTGTTGCATACTCCCTTAGCAAATATTTCTTAAGTGTGAACTATGTGCAAAATATTTGCTAGGCAGGAGTATTCAATCCTTGCCAGGCTGGTCAATTTCTTTAGTTCCAAAGTTGTTTATCTCTGTGTTCCCTGAATCTAGAGCTAGTTTCCTCAGCAATTTCTAGAGAAATGCTATAAAATATCATGCAGAATCTGACTTCTTAAGTAAATGTCCATTTCAGCTCCATTTCAGAAAGGGTCAGAGCTTTTCTCCATAACTCATATCATTTTTTAAGTTCTTATTTCACATGGTAGTTTTTAACTATAGTACTTTTTCCCCTTTCCCCACCTAGAGAGAAACTTAAGTGGATTAGAGGAGAAAGGGATAAGTCAAGTCAAAATTCTTCTGTTGTATTTGAGAAACACAAGTGGATGAGCAGCTAGATGTGCCAGAGCCCATGGCAAGTGTAAATGGGGGGCCATAAATATAGATGACTACACCAAAGCTCAGGTTACATAGATAGTTCTGTAATTTCTGCCACTTTTTAACCAGAACCATTTCTCTCATTACTCTCATCTCATACTTGCTGCTTGTTGAGCTACTTTAAAACCTAATTCAGAAAGATGGCCCTTAAGAAAGAAAGACGTGAAATCAAAAGCAGATGCTTTAATGTACTGGGGTCATGTCTGGGTCTGGAAATGGAAACAGGGACAGCAGGTTTTTATATTCTCTTGAGCAAATCCCAGAACATTCTTTAAAATGAAGCAGTCAAAAAATATAAATATTTCCATTAGTCAAAGGATACCAGACCAAGGTTTGTCAAATCATGGACCGCAAGAACTTCTCCAAGTGGAGAGGTTTACATGAGTACTAAGGCACTCATCATCACCAAGAACTTTTGTGGGACCTATGTACTCTTCTGTGTCATTTTCCAGATTTGATGGCACAGGATGTGAAAGAAAACAAGAATTGGAGGACAAAGTCACTGAAAGGAAATGGGTGGGGAAAATGAAAAGAAAGGAGAGAGGGTGGATGGCATAAAAAAGAAAAATTTTTTAAATAAAGATTTTATTTGTTTGAGAAAGAGTGTGTGTGAGAGAGTGGGGGGAGGAGCAAAGGAGCAGGAAATGGGAGGGGGGAAGCATCCCAAGCAGACTCTACACTGAGCACAGAGCCTGACATGGGGCTTTATCTCAGGACCCTGAGATCATGACCTGAGCTAAAACCAAGAGTCAGATGTTTAACTGACTGAACCACTCAGATGACCCCAAGAGAACAAGTTTTGAAATCAGGTAGGCATTAATTTAAATTCTGGCCTTCGCTTTGTGTCTGCCCAAACTGGCTCCTCTCTGTAGTGCACACAGTTATATTTACTGTAGGACAAAGGTAAAGATTAAATGAGATTTTGAATGAAAAGAGCCAGCATGGTGCTTGACAGAGCAGACCCTCAATAAAGACAGGTGGCAGTGACTTTTTTTTTTTTTTAAGAGTAAATGATTGAAGAAAGAGAGAGAAGAAAAGATGTTCTCACTGAATGGCATGTCATTCTCAAACCAGATTTTTAAGAAATTTCTATTTCTAAAAATCTACCTGGATAGTCCTGGATCTTTTAAAGAGATTATTATTTGAACTATTCTGATAATTCTATAGTGTACGGATACAAAGGTAAAGCCGCCCAAAATAAAAACTGAAAAAAAAGTTTTGAGTGCACTGTTCTTCTCAATCAGAATCACTTGTGCAGCTTTTGAAAGAAATCAAATTCCCAGGTCTGACCTCCACCTAATTTGTTTTTAGTAGGTCTTGGGCAGGGTTTAGACATTTGCACTTTTTTTTAAGTTCCACAGGTATTCCAACACCCAAACAAGGTTGTACACTGCTGTTATAAACACTACATAAAGTTGGGCACTTGGGCAATGTGAGGGTCCTCCTATCACTATCCTAAATTAATGCAAAACATCAGTAGGGAAATAGACATTCAACACTGCAACTTTCTTTATCAGATTGAAATTGATGGAATATTTTATTTTCTGCACCTATTGGCTCAAACTTCCTCTGTGTTTGTATCCATCTATAAAATCAAGATATGCCCTATAAGAAAGACTATGGAAACCCAGTAAACCTTTCCTCTAGAATATACTCCAAGTTTTAACCAATCCTTCATGTGTTTATATAATGACATTTATAACTTAATGACATCTACTTCAAATGTGTTGAGAAGCACACCGTTGAGAATAAGGCAATGACAGTATGTAGCATGTCATGTTCTCAGGAGTGATGGCGGTAACATTATGTAATTTGACATTTTGCTTCAATTTGTTTGGCTGCCTCCATCTGCGTGAGTTATCGATTGGTGTATGGAAAATGAATTACTTCACTTCTGAATGGGTCATGAGGGAATTAAAACAATCAAAGCTAAATGGCTAAGAATGTACCATGTTCTAGTAGAAGACCATTCATTGTCCACTGATCCTTGTGGAGTACACTTTTCATTCAAGATTACAGCTCTTCTTAAAAAAAAAACATAATTTCTACCATTCCAAAAGGAAAATCATTATAAGAACACAAAGTGTTTATTCTTATAAAGTTAACCATTTTGCAAAGCTTTATTTGGAAAACCCAAATGAGCTTATAATGCATTTTTTTAAAATATGCAACAGAAAAATTGTTCCAAATAAATTTTAAAATGAAATGCCAGAAACTTGGGAAAATGTACTCAGTGGCCAAGAAAACAAAAGAATGGATGGTGATGAGAATTTCCCTTCTCTTTCATCAGGTTCCACTTAGCTAAGGTCAGTCATGCAACTGCAGATAAACAAACAAAGGAACTTACATTTAAACATGGCACATTCCTAACAGGACTTCTCAGCACAGGGGAGAGAGACCATCTCGGTTCTTCCCTACCTCATGGAAGCACCAGCTGCTCCTCATCACTTTGGAAGCAAGTTGTGAAGAACATTAGTGACTTATAATTAAAGTGAAGAAATTCCATTCAGATGTAATCATAAAGGGAAATGACAGAGACACAAAGAAATGCAGAAATTAAAAAAAAAATTAAACCCACTAAAACCTTAAAGGCCTGAAGTGACCTCAGATTATTAAAAAAACAAAACAAAACAAAACAAAACAAAACAAAAACAGACAAAACAAAACAAAAAAAACAGATTGACCTTAAAAGAATTTTCCTTTTGATAGGAAAGCCACATCAACTGAGATGAATTCTGAGAAAAGAAGGTCTTGTTGGTATGAACAGATACCATTTTAATAGCTTAACAATGCAGATCAGCTGGTGAAAAAGGAACGGTGAAGGCTCATCAATTCTCTAATTATTTACCCTCTTTAGGACACTGGAAACTTTTACAAGAGTTTCCAACACTGAGGTTACTAAATATGTTTAGCCTTACCAAAAAAGTTTAAGGTAAAATCACTTTGAGATACCCTGGAGTATTTTCCATCTCTCATAAATATTTAGATACAATGGAAGTTTCTATTCAATAATTTTATTTTATTTGCACTCTTTCTCTCCCTCACATTGCCTATTTTCTTTCTCTCTCTCCCTCTCTCTTCTTTGAATAAAGAGAAAATGTCCAATGTCTTTTTCACTATGTTCTTAAGACATTTAAACAGAGACGCACCACTGTGGTGATGAAACAGATTAATCTCTCACTGAAATAGTCCTTCATACATTTTTTAATCTGAAAGGAAATTACAGAAACAACCTAGCTTCATGGACATAGTGATGCAGTCAAGGGCACCATCCAAAATATTTGTGTGGGCCATCAGTTGCATTAGTACAGTGTGGGTATATGGCAAAAAAGGGGGCCTGATGAAAAAAAAGGAGAGAAAAAAAATGATGCATCAAAAATATTTGTACCATTTGCTTGCCAAGTTACCAAAGTACTGGCCTCCTTTAGGTCTCGGAGACAGCTGAGACCCTTTAGCTTTAATTTATATATTCCCAGACCTGAGTCACTGGCCCTACATTCACTTGTATCACTGGGGGTAACTTTACACTCTAAACAGATAGTTCTACTATTTGAATAGTTGGGAACCGAAAACAATATATTCAATGCAGAGCTGTTAGTAAAAGTCCATTAAGACTTGCTTACCAGGGGCGCCTGGGTGGCTCAGTGGATTAAAGCCTCTGCCTTTGGCTCAAGTCATGATCTCAGTGTCCTGGGGCAGAGCCCTGCATCAGGCTCTCTGTGCAGCGGGGAGCCTGCTTCCTCCTCTCTCTCTCTGCCTGCCTCTCTGTCTACTTGTGATCTCTGTATGTCAAATAAATAAATAAAATCTTAAAAAAAAAAAAAAAAGGCTTGCTTACCAGATTCCATCAGCTCTCTTTGTAACAACAACACATTCATAAGCTTCACTCTTCAGAAGCAACATGAAATAGAGGAAAACCCATGAACTGAAGAGCAATGGAGACCCCATTTGAGAAGTTCCACCACAGGCCATGTGACTTTGGAAATAAAAACATTTACTGAGAAATTAGTATTTCCCAGGCACTGTTATCAGCACCTGACATGTATTACATATAGTTCATATAATAGCTGTAAGAATTAGATGATATTATTTTACCGATGTTGACATAGAGTGTTTCAAATGACTAATTACTGAAAAAGCCAATATTTGAATTCATGGTTCTAGCTGTTGAGTGATGCTCTTAACCTCTTTGCTGTACCATTCCTCAGCATTATTAAATTTGTCTGACTCTAATCTATGAGGAGGTAAAGATTGTAATGATTACATAATACATAAAATGTCCTTAACATTTGATAGTGTTACCCTTAAGGGGACTTCTAATTCCAGTCATGAGGAGGTAATGTCCATATTTATCCTCCTACCTTAAACAAGAAGACTAGGGGGGATAGGGGAATGTGAAACAATGATATTTAAACATACAAGTGGCAACACAGGCCAATGGTCCCTGAGAAAAATGAAACAAAACAATCTCTACAATTTCCCCCACTTACTGACTGCAGAGTTTCCAGACTGCAGTACAGAAAAGGAGATCCCAAATAGAACCAGAGGTCTTTCTGACTTGAGGAGACAAGAGATTGGAGTCCAAGGAGTCTAAAAGAGCTAGAATTAGTGAGGCAGCATACCAGAGAGGGAGTTACAAAGAGAGCAGCCCCCAGAGATCTGAAGAGGGGGAGCCCTTGAGTTTCTGGCTGAATACTGATGTGCATGTGTGTGAAAGGAAACTATCCAAGGGTAAGGGAAGAAGAGGTGAACAATTCCTGAAACTCACACAAGGTTGAGAATAGTTCTATTCCAACCACACTGATTAGAAAGATCTCCTTATACATGGGGAATTGAGTATGGCATTACCTTAGAAGTAGGGCTAAATTAGTCTTAGACTACAGACTGCCTTTGGATCTGTCCTACTGAAACTTAAAAGAAATGTTTAAAAGGATCAGACTGATTCCAAGAACTTTAACTGCAAACTAGAAGCCAAACAAAAGTCATCATTCAAGTATATACAGTTCACAATGTTGGCATCCCATCAAAAATTACCAGGCATGCAAATAAAGGGGAAAGTATGATCCTTCTTTAGGAGAAAAATCAACCAATAGAAATAGATCCAGAGATAAAAATATGACAAAATTAGTAGACAAGGATATTAAAACAGCTACTATAAATGAGTTCAAGAAGGTAGAGAAAGGGTAGAGAAATGATAAAGAGAAATGGAATATGCAAAAAGAACCAAATGTGAATTGCAAAAATGCACTGAATATGATTGAAAGTAGATTAGACCTTGCAGAAGAAAAGATCAGTAAACTTGGAGAAAGAGCAATAGAAAATATCCAAAATAAAACAAAGAGGGAAAAAAAGAATAAAATATGAATAGTCCATAAATGTGGGACGATATCATATGATCTAACATGCAAATGGAGAGGGAAAATATTTGAAAAAAATAATGGCAAAAAATTTCTGAATTTAATAAAAACTATAAACTCATAGATCCTATCAGTTTACCACACACCAAGCAAAATAAACATGAGGAAAACCAATCTAATGCACATCATACTTAAACTGCTGAAACCAGTAATAAAGAGAAAATCTTAAAACATGCAATGAAAAATGCATTACATTTAGAAAACTGAAGGTAATAATGACAGCAGACTTCCTCTGAGAAACTATGCAAGCAAGAAGACCATGTTATGACAGCTTTAAAACTATTGAAACCAAAACACTTTCAACCAAGAATTCTACACACATGAAAAATATGTATCAAAACTGAAGGTGAACTTAAAACTTTTTCAAACAAAAGCTTTAAGAATTTATCACTAAAAATTCTTCAGAGGGAAAATGATACCAGATAGAAATTTGAATATTCACAGAAACATGAAATATAATGTGAGTAAATATAAAACATTTTTTGCATTTGTTAAATTTTTTTCTTTGAAAAATAATTCACTGTTTAGAATAAAATTAATAATAATATAGTATGGGCTTTATATGCAGAAGTAAAATGTATGATACTGATATAAAGGATTTGGTTTGACACGAGTCATTTAATTTCAGTTTAATGATATGCAAATGGGAGTATTTGTATTAATTCAATCTCTTCATTTAAAACACTTAGCATAGGAGCTAGCACATAGTCGCTAATGTTAACCATTGACATTACATTTATTCCTGAAAAATTTGGATTTTTACATGGAAAGTAGGAGTGCATTACTCAGTGAAATGTCAAGCCATACTGAGATTGAGGAAAAAGGGAAAATCAGAAATGCTGATCCTGCTTTTATTTAAAATTTTGATATTGTGTTCATTATGGACTTTTTGCATTATTTTTTACTTTTTAAAATATATTAATGTATTAACAGGGGAGGCATTGATACCTAAGTCTAGTGCCTCATCCTCCTCCCAGCCCTGTATCATTGACGTAAATAAAAGAAGTGGGAGAGAGGCTTATTTGTTGATTACACAGCCCACTGATCAAACATGGTGTAGTTATAGGCATGGCCTCCTGCTCTGAAAGAATGGGAGAAACATTTTTCAACATAGAGAAAAATGTTTTTTCACTATTCAAGGCATTTCCTATGCCTTCTTTCAAATAGCCAATTCTCCTAAAAGTAATTCCACAAAGAATTCAGTTTACTGAAAAGTTGTTTGCACAACTTTTTATAAAAATGTTTTGCTGGCAAAATGACCTCAGTAAGAATAGTAATTTGGTAACACTCAGTGTTCAGTTTGTGTCAAGTATTGTTCTGAGCATTCTACATATGTCAAAAATTATGTACTTTTCTCCATAGCCCTATGATATAGGTTCCATTTTTACCCCAGGTTATAGATGAGGAAATTGAGATCCTTTAAAATTACATGACTTTCTCAACATCACACAACTGGACAGTGGCAGTCAGGATTTGAAACTAGGCTTCTCAACCTGGGGCCTCACTCTTCACCACCATACTACATGGCCTTTCACTCCCAAACTTAGGAGGAAGAGATCCAGAAAACCATAGGATATCGGTAGGCAGCAAACACATTTAGGACCCTTTAATTCCTGCTTTTTATGTTTCCAGATATTGACTCGACTAGTATCATGGGTGGGTAAACCACATCAACAGCTGGTTCCACTGCCTAAATATTCAGGAATATAAAAGAACTTTCTCCGTGATTTACGGTTAAATTGCCTGTTCATTGGCAGAAAGAAACACACAACAAACACACATACATCCTTGGAGTATAGATGGGAATTCACTCCACTTGTCAAGAGAGATTTGTGTGGAAAGCAAGCACACTTGGATCACTTAGGCCTGTGCCCCCTTTTTCTCATTATGATGTCTTTGCAGTCATGAAGTCCTCTGACAGCTTGTCAATTTGGGAAATGGTATCTCTGTTGAAAGCTTGATGAGTACATCTTATTTTTAATGCTAACTAATTCCTGTTTGCAGATAATCCTCTTCGAGTCATGTTTACATAAGATACACAGAAATGACAGGATAAAAATAGTTACTACGAAATTCTCCACAGGCTATAAACAGTTTTAACTTTTGGCAAAAGGACTTTATTATTTACATACTCAGACAAATATAGGTCATACACTTCTCAGATGATTAATGTTCTTCTGCAAATAATTGACAGTATATAAATATACCAACTGAACCCCTTACTGAGTCTTAATTAAATTCTAGCAATCTTGTTCAGAGTCTTGTATATTTGGTTTATCTTAGGGTCATCATTAATATATATCAATAATATTACAGTCAGAGATCTTTTCTTGCCTTCTTTTTCTAAAAACAAATACAGTCAAAAGTAATTTATTTCCAATGCTAGATAATGTCTAACTCCAAAATCTCAAGATTCCAATCTCCCACTGTCCAAATGTCCATAACTTCAAATAACATCAACTCAAACGTCATAATCTTAATAGAGAACGAGGTGGCAGATTCTGTAACTGAAGTAAAGAGCACACTGGTTTACATTAAAACAGTTATTTCTCTGTCAAATTCTCCCAGCAAGAACAGAATCTCAGTTCAACTTTTCTAGGCCAAATGAAGCATCGTGTTTATAAATAAAGCCTTCAGTCCTTTTCCTCTCTAAGCAGTAAATTCTTTGCAACCTCTGGCATTTGCAGTATGAACATCTGTCTGATTTAGTTGCAGAACAAAGGTACTCTGTTATGGAAAAAGCAGCATTTCTCCACTCACCCATATCCCAAAACATTCCTAAAACATAGGTGTCCTATGGAGTCTGTGGTAGGTGGAATAATGACTCCCCAAATATGTCCACACCCTAATCCCTGGAACCTGCAAGTATGTAAATTGTAGGGCAAAAAGGACTTTGCAGATAAGATTAATGTTAAGGATCTTCAGATGATGAAATTATCCTAGATTATTCAGGTTGGCCCAATTGATCACATGGGTATTTAAAATAGGAAAACCTTTCTCAACTGAGTTTAGAATCAGAAAGAGAGATAAAAGTGCAGACAAATGGCCAGAGATGATGTGTTGGTAGCTTTGAGATAGAGCAGGGACTGGACTTAGGCCCCCTCACCCTGACCATGAAATCCAGCATTCCTTGACCGCTGAAACCCTATGCCCTATGCCTTTTTTTTTTTAATTAAATTTTTTATTTATTTTCAGCGTAACAGTATTCATTGTTTTTTCACCACACCCAGTGCTCCATGCAATCTGTGCCCTCCCTAATACCCACCACCTGGTTCCCCCACCCTCCCACCCCGCCCCTTCAAAACCCTCAGGTTGTTTTTCAGAGTCCATAGTCTCTCATGGTTCACCTCCCCTTCCAATTTCCCTCAACTCCCTTCTCCTGCCCTATGCCTTTTGAATGGCACATCCAGCAGGGATGCAGAAGTGGGATGCTTACCGAAGGAGAGACTTAACTTCAGAGACGGATGAATACTGGACCTAACCAGTCTGCACCAAGGTGGGCCCCAGTGCTGACCTTTCATCCACTTTTTCTTCATTTTAATACCAAAAAATTACGCCCAGGGGTGGAGGTTTAATATGCTAATGAGACATTTATCCACTGTGCCTATGGGCCCAACTTCCTGTATATCTCTCTGCCCCTTCATGCTTAGATGTCACTCCTTTCCTGTCTTAGCCTCTCTCAAAACTGTTCCTGGTCTTTGTTCTGAGAGTTGCGTAGGAAGGGCCCTTTCCTTTGTGCTGCCTTCTTTGTGAATCGAGTATAATCCCCAGTAAAAACCTTGCCTGGAAATTCTCACTGGGCCCTATTTGACTCCACTACTTGCAGAGTCCAAGGACCTGAGTCAGTAACAGCTTTGAAGATAGGGGAAGGGACAACAAGCTAAGGAACATGAACTCTCTAGAAGCTGGAATAGGCAAGAAAACAAACTGCCCCCTAGAGTCTTCGGAAAAATACGGTCATGTCAACACCTTGGTTTTAGCCCAACGACACCCGTGTCGCATTTCCAACCCGCAAGACTATAATAAATGTGTATGTTTTAAGCCACCAAGTTCATAGTAATTTGTTATAGCAGCAATAGGAAATACAAAATATATTCAAGTTAAGAGGCAACTCAGCTTCACAAAGAATATGATTCCACCTTTAAAATAGGTATTTTTAGCATCTATTCCCACCAAAGGAAATGTGTGCATTGTGATGGTTAATTTTATGTGTCAAATAGACTAGCCACGGGGGGTTCCCAGAATAAACTATTTCTGGGTGTGTCTATGAGGGTGTTTCCTGATGAAATTAGCATTTGAATCTTAGGCTCAGTAAAGCAGATTATCCTCCCAAATGGGCATCATCCAACCACTGAGGGCCTGGAAAGAACTTTATTTTCTTCATACAGAACCATGTATGCTATTAGGACATAAAGATTTATTAATCTTCTATTTTCCAAGAAATAAACTAGAAGTGTTCTTAGGTACTAAAACCAAAACCATAGAACCATAAACCTCAAGCTTCAGCAATTTCTCATCTGTCCCTAAAATACAAGATCCCCAGAATTTCCTAACAATTAACAATTTTTGATTTCTCCTATCTTTGGTTTGCCATCAGGTTGTAAGGATAAAAGGTGGGAGAGGAGAGGTAAGTGACACACAGGCCTGACTCCTGGGTGATTTTCTTAGAGCACCAGTTTCACACATACCTGGCAGATCAATTTACCATTTACTCATTCCTTAAGCAAATATGGATTGTGTCTCTGTAATTTCCAGGCACTGTGCTTGGTGCTGGGGATACGGTGATGAATATGACAAGCTATGCTTCCATCCCAGAAGCTGGAATTTACTGAGTTTACAGAACAATGAGAGCTAATAGGACAGTAAGAACTTCTCCCCAAGTTCATGAGTACCTGGTAGAGAATTCTGCTCTGCAACTACGAAGGGACATGACTTACCAACCACTGAGACTCACTTCACCCTCCAGGTGACTTCTAGCTTTGCATCTAAACCCATTCTTGACCAGCAAGAGCAGAACCACATAGGCCCTACAACTTTATTCTATTCTCTGCTCTCCAAAATGCTTTCTTTGTGCACAAACTGAGCAAACCCTTTAATCGGGTTGTTCTCAACTTCTAGTGTGCCAAAGAACCATCTGGAGTGCTTATCTAAAATACAAGTTCCTGGGCTCTCATCAAGATAGCCTGATTAGGTAGGTGTGACAGGAGATCCAACAGTCAGAATTTTTAAACAAATACTCCAGCTGAAATCTGCCTCAGCTAAGGATTGCATTTTGATAAACACTGATTTAACTCCTACGTTTTTCGTATCCATAAGGCTATGATGTTATTACCTTTTTTAAAAAAATAATTTTTTATTTAATCCGATTTTTAAAAAATTTTATTCACATTAAAGAAAAAAAAAATACACAAACAATAAATCAGCCCACCTTCCATTATACCAAGATAACCACTGTTAACATGATAGGTTTTCTCCCACCTGTTTCCTAACAGAACTAAAAAATATTTGAAGCCTTGCTATATATAAAGCTCTGGGTCTTGCCAATTTCAAGTAAATATCATTAAAAAGTTAGCCATATGATTAAATCCTTCAAAAATGAGATAGTTTTGATTGGTCATCTTTTAGGTTGCTTAGTAAAGCTTATAAATTCTTTCTGCCAATTATACATACTTTATACATACATACTACACAACCTTACTCTTAGATATTTTCAAAATTTATGACTATTAAAGAAATTGTTTCTATAATGTTTTCACATTTTAAAATATGAACATGTGAAAATCTACTAATTCTTATGTGCTCTAAGTTTTAGAAGGATACCTTACTTCATTTTCTGCTGGGAATGGCCAGCAATCCCTGTACCGACAGATTAAAGATTACTCCAAATTTTGCTGTGAAAGAGAAAGTGAGGGATCAACACTCAGAGGCAAAGACCCTTTGCTCTTCTTTGCTCCCATTTTTGTGGGTCCTTCAGGATAATCACAAATCCTTATCACTGTTTCTCAAGCATGTGATGTGTGACAAGGAACTAGGAGGATCTGATTATAGAAAGATAGGATATGCTAATCTGCATATTCTGTGAGTTCTGCTAAACATAGCCTAAGGGACAATGCATACATCTCTTAGATCACAGGATGGCTGTTTAGGCTAAGAAGGCTCTGGGGAATGGAGTGGTCACTCAGGCCTCAGCATTGCAAAGGCCTATGTCCTTCTCTAAAACCTTCCACCACGCCCAGCAGCCACCATGTTACATTTTAGCAAGCCAGGTATTATGGCTGATTTCATGCTCTACATTAACCCCAACATCTCCCCTTTTTTTTTTCTTTTAAAGCTGCAGCAAGTAGTTCTTGAGACAGTTGCACTATGTAGATATACTTCACATCTCTGGCAGTGGCTAGGGCATTTACTCCAATTTTGCAGACTAGGATGAGAAGAAAACCAGTAATTATAACTACAAGAGCAACTCCTCAGAATCCCCCATTTTTGTGGAAGAGAACCATGTGGCTGGCTTAAGCCACTCGAAGATTGTTAGAAATAGATTGCCAAGCTTCTGCATGAAGCTAATGATTTTCTGCCACCATCAAAGCGGTGAGGATTTGATCCTTTAGCTGCTGAACATCAAAAGTTAAAATATCGGGGCACCTGGTGGCTCAGTCATTAGGTGTCTGCCTTCAGCTCAGGTCATGATCCCAGGGTCCTGGGATTGAGCCCCGCGTCAGGTTTCTTGCTCGGTGGGAAGCCTGCTTCTCCCTCTCCTACTTCCCCTATATTCCCTCTCTCGTTCTCTCTCTCTGTCAAATAAATAAATAAAATCTTTAAAAAAAAAAAAGTTCAAATATCAGGGAGTGATCCGTGCATTTGTTTCTTTATCTTTCCCCAGTCATGTACCGTCTGGTTCCAGGCCATGGGGATAACACAGTGAGCCCAGTCACATAAGAGGCCTTGCCGATAGGCTAAGGCTTCTTGTTTTTCCCCAAGATTTTCAGTAGCAGCTTCCATTAGTTGAAGATGTCCCAGTATTTTCTGATCTATAGTCTGTAGAAGTTGGAATTCCCTTGTGGTATTAATAGGCAGCTGATCCACAAAGGCCACAGTCTGAACTGAGAGAGAAAGAGAGGCAAGGGCCACACCAGTAGCGGTAATAATTGAGACAGCCGTGATAATGCAGGCAATGAGTAGACCCAGGAAGCATTTGGATCATTTAGAATCTCCTGAACGTTCTGGGTCATCTTCTCGAGGTTTCCCCAGGTTGTGAATTTGGCCTTGTGGGTACTGGGGAGGCACATGACAGTCAGCTGTTTTTCTTGTAGATTCAGATAACCCCTCTGAGGGACTGGATTCTGGCCAGGCCAGGACTTGGTAATGTTTAACGTTTCTAGTGGGGATCCACACTGGTCAGTTCTTAGTGGAAACACAAGTGTAATCTTGCCCCCATGTTATGAGTTCTACTGGTCCCTGACCAATCCCTATGTTTGGGTCCCAAGAGTACTTGGGCTCATGTTTTTGGCAGGTAGCGAGGTTTAAAATGTTCTTTGCCCAGAGTTTCAAAATCAGAATTTTTAAATTAAAAAGACTTAGAGTAAGCAATGCTTTCTGTAATTGTGCTATAGGACTCCTATCTCCCCCTTTTAGTTTTGTATCATGTATTCAAGGGTAGAATGTGCTCTCTCAGTAATAGCCTGATTATGACTGATTTGTCTCCAAATAGCGTGCTGTAATTTATTGACGAATTCAATAAAGGTTCTTGGGAGCCCTGCTTATTGTCCTACATCTACGTATGGACCTCTCTCCTGAAGCATATTAGCCACTACAGGACCCCTGCTAAGTGACTGAGCAGCTTGTCGTTCACATAAACCATCATATTCAGTATGCCAGCCTGAATACTGAGTGGGGCAAATACTACTTTACATAAATGTTTGTTCACAAATGAATCTTTTATCGCATTTCTGTAAATCATTGATATCTTAAGATAAAGTTTCCTTAATCTGGAAGAGCAAACATTAGAGAATAAGCAATGTTTTAAATAAGAGTCAGATAAATAAATAAATAAAATCTTTAAAAAAACCAAAAACCAAAAAACAAAAAACCTGCCTTTGGCTCAGTCAAGATCTCAGGGGTCCTGGGATCTAGTCCCACATCGGGCTCTCTACTCGGCAGGGAGCCTGCTTCCCTCTCTCTCTCTCTCTCTCTCTGCCTGCCTCTCTGCCTACTTGTGATCACTGTCTGTCAAATAAATAAATAAACAAAACCTTTAAAATAAATAAATAAATAAGAGTCACAAAACGATAATACTCTTTTAGTTCATTTAGTCCCAAGTTATTAATTCTTATTTAATTTGAATGTAGACTTTGTTAGTTCTGAAAGTTTTACACATTTCAGTTTTAGGTTTTTAAAGATATCCCAAACCTGTATCTGTCCTAAGCCCTTTTATATGAATTTCCTTGAAGATGAACCTCATCTTATAAGAGAGTAAGAACAATTATAAATGACAAAAACTCAGAAATGGACATTGTTAATGATTTTATATGAGAACTTTTTATGATACAATTGACAAGGAAACTCAGTTATTTCTGTGACACATGAACCAGTTCAATAGCCAGAATATAGACTGTTGATGACCTTGTACCATAGGGTACATACCAAACAAGCCTAATTAGTCAACGAGACTTTGTTCATGATTTAAATCTTGAGGAAATTTGTTAAAACCTTAGAAAGTTTTAAAGCACATGCCTAAACAGGACTACAGATCACTACAAAACTCAATTTTTGCTTAACCAAGGTGACAATAAGAGATTCCAAAGGCAAATATGTAGGAGGTTATGTAGTTTTAGCAAAACACAGCTTCTTTAATATTGAAAAGTTTTAACTAAGTAACCAAAGACTTGATAATGACATAACATAGAAAGTGATTTCTGGGCACACAAAAGAGAAAAAAACCTTTGTTTACATTTTCTTATCAAGAGCAGACCAATGATTCAAGAAAACTTTGTCTTTTGAACAGAGAAAATTTCAATCTTATGCCACTATACTTTTAAAATCCCTTTATTTTAATCTTAGTCCATCCTAACCACACCTAAAATTCCCTTCCAAAGATTTTCTTTTCATAAACCTTCTACAATTTTCTTTGCATTCAGATTGTCCCAACTCATCTCTCCAAACAACCATCTTATTTAAGACAAAATTACCTTCTTTTACCTTCAACAAAAATACATTCCCATTCCTTATATCTTTCTTACATATCTCCTGTGTTTCTACATACAGACTTGCTTCTGTTATTTCCATCAGTCTTAACTACATTTAGTGGAATTTTGCATTCCTAGAAACCTTGGTCTCCAGTGAATACTAAGTAGTAACGTCTCAACTGTCGCACCAGAATTCTTTAGATGGCAAATTATTGAATCAGTTAAGCCTAAAACATGCTTTGCCAACAAACCTAAATATTTTTAGTTTGTTGCAATAAGAAGTCAAAAGCACAAACCTACAACCAATAATCAATTACTTAGCACTTTATCCTATTTGGAAAAGACCTAGATGTCCAAAGAATATAATTCCATTTACCATACAAGCAAAACTTTAAGGTTTCAGGTTACCAAAGACTTTGAAAATTATCTTAACTTCCATGAAAACTTTGCTGAGACAATTAACCACCATTTTAGTCATCTTTTTGGTAACAAAGTGCAACAGAGAAAACATGAGCTTATTTGACCTTTAGTAAACCTTGATAGAGTAAGTTTTACATTTACTGCTGGTAACCTTAAAGATATGTCTACCTTAATTAAACTGACAAACTTAATTTAGTTCAAATACTGAATTATATTCCACCTGGATCCTCCCCATTGTCGATTTTTACCAGACACACTGGTGGGGAAATCTAGAGTGGGTGGTGTTAGGTCCAGGGAGTGCTCTTCTTGCTCCTTGATAGTAGGGGTAGGAGGAGCCATGGTGCCTGAGGCCCCGAGGATGGTCTAGAAGTTAGTTATGCAGTCCACACCCAAGGTGGTGCAGAAAGAAGGGGGAAGAGGGGACAGAAGAGGCAAAATTGCAAGAAGGCAGAGAAAGGGTTCCCAGGTCCAGAGATCGTCAGCTCCAACAGAGGAGCAAAGGCCATATTTTCCTGCCAACAAGGGGAAATAGTCCATGTTGAGCGAGAGAAGACAGGGAATTTTCCCCCAAACAAAGGGAGTTTTGGCAGCTGCTTGGCAATATTCCTTAAAGTCCCCATCCCAAGGTAGACTTAACCACAGTTGGCTCCAATTATAGCCATTAAGCCAGGAAATGAGTGAGGAAGAAGCCCCTACATCTACTAAGAACAGTGAGAGAGAGGGAGTCAAGAGTACCCTTTGTCTGGGATGGCCTGTGTCTCCTCCAGCAGTCTGGGTTTACTCAGAGGAGCCCTATTCAGATAATTATCATCCAATATGTCAGGAGGGAGTTTACTAGCCAAATACATTCAGGCAAACCCATTCTGCAAGTCCCTTAGATTGGGGTCCTGGTGTTGAGCAGTGACAGCCCAGGTACAAGCAATGGGTACTCTAGGTCCATTTATGATTAGCTCTGAAGAGATCTAACTGATAGAGCCCACTGAGTCCACACAGTGTTAAAGATCAGTGCTTTCCTAAATTTTGCAATCCAAATTGTTTCCAGTAGGTTAAAAGGCACCCCAAGGAAGAGTCCTTGAGAACTGAAGAAAAGAGGTCCATTACCTAGAAAATCCCCCTGACTCCCTGGTGGTGTCCCACTTGGGATATGTCAGAGGTTCCTGGTGTCAAAGCGACCGGAGGCGTCCCCTGAACAAAATCGTTATGACCATCTCCACTGATCTAGGCCCTATAGGAGGTAGTCCTGCCCCCGCCCCACCTCTGCTTCCCCATCACATTCTAGACTACGATGGGTGTTTGTGTATGGACTAAAATACTGTGATACTGTGCTTAAAGGTCATGCCGTGAAGGTCATGCCTTATTTTACCTTGCCTAGGAGGTCATGGCACAGAAGGTCATGCCTTATTTTACTCCCCTTGAGCTTTGAAGAACCCACAGTTTTTAGCCCCTGGAGAGCACTAGAAAAATTTTACAAGGGGAAATTATCCAATTTTGTAGCTTAAGTAGTTAGTAGAGGACACTGACAGAGAACAGTAAAGATAGAAATCCATCATGATCTAAGCAACATTTCAACACATGTAGTCTTTACAGCCAACTTCCCTAGGAAACAATCCCCTGTACGTATGACTTCCCAGATGTAGCCCTCAGTAAGGATCAACTAAGTGTGGGGTGAAGGGGAGAACGTGGTAGAATTTCCTCGCAGCGGGGAGGAGGGAGTTTTCGTCTTTGTTGGATCTAACTTGAGAAATTAAAGGGCTGATTTGGGGAGCCAAAGGAGTCATAGGTTCCCCTTCTTTTTCTTTAAAAACGTTTGAGGAGCCCTCAGTATGTAAAGGGGCCAGGGTGGACCTAACTAGACCCCACATAGTAAGGGAAGCAAGTGGCACCTTTTTACCTTGTTTATGGCAATGTTTCAAGTTCTTTCCAATTCCCTCCCATACTTCAAAGTCTAATGTTGCTTGGTCAGGGAAGCATGGGTTCTGTTCAATAATAACCTCTAATAAACCCTGAAGTTGGTCCTCTGTTACACAGGACCCGCTTACCTTAAGGAGCTGTTTCTCAATTATAGTAGCCCTGTTAGCCTTTAAAAATTGCTTTAAGGAAAAATATGACAAAGAAACAACGACGACAACAACAACAACAACAAAAGCAAGGAATACATCATCGACCCAGAATGACCCAAACCAAGGTACTCTTTTGTAAAATTATTGGTTTTTATTTTATTTTTTAAATTAAATTAAATTTATTTATTTGACAGATAGAGATCACAAGTATGCAGAGAGGCAGACAGAGACAGAGAGGAGGAAGCAGGCTCCCCGCTGAGCAGAGAGCCCGATGCGGGACCCGGTCCCAGGACCCTGAGATCATGACCTGAGCCGAAGGTAGAGGCTTAACCCACTGAGCCACCCAGGTGCCCCAAATTATTGGTTTTTAAAGAGAAAGAAGAAATTCTTTAGACACTCCGGGCATATAGGCAAAAATAAAATAAAATAAAATAAAATAAAAAAGAGAATCTCATCTCACTCTTCAATGACAATGCTTTAAGCCAGAAGGAAATTGTACAATATAGGTAAGATACTCAAAGAAAGTACAAACCAAGAATTTATATCCACCAAAACTGACCTTCTATAAAGACCCATTATTACCTTGCAAAATCTCAGTTTTTTCCATGAGCCCTTGATGAGTTGTCTATTGACAATGAGCTCCAGCCCAACAACATGCCTGGAGAGACATTGCCATAAGGACTGGTGATAAGCACCTGGTACGTATTTACTTGGAGAAGTAATACTAAATAATAGTTAAAAGAGAAACAAGTTTATAATGCCTATATGCTCTAACAAGGTAGTTATAGTATAGTCCCCCAAATTGGTGGGGAAGCTGCACAGTGGATACAAACATTTTTGTATCTATTTTCAGTACTCTAGTTGGTAGCAGCAGTTTTACCATTGTTATTCTGAGACTGTTGCTTGTATAAAGTGGCAAATCAGTTATTGTAGAATCTTTCAAATTTTCCATCTCCTGTGTCCTTGGAAACCAAAGTCATATGTCAGGTATATGTGTGTGTGTGTGGGGATAGACATATATATATATACACACACACACACACACACACACACCATACCATATATACCAATATATAACAATTATAATTATATATAATAAAATGTATATTTTATTATATATTTATTAATATAATGTGTTATCTATATTAATAGATGACATATATAGATTAATAGATAATATTAATATTATCTATGTCATATACTACATAGCTAATAGATATATTAACATTATCTATATCTATATTATATAAATATCTATATAAATATATAGATGAATATCTATTTATTTATCTAAAATAAATATCTATTTATTATTAATAGCTATTTATTTATATTTATATATTTATAAATATAATTTATAGATAAATATCTATAAACATAGATATTTATATAATACAGATATAGATAATATTAATATAGATTATAGAGTATGTGTATATATACACATACGTTATATATACATATACTCTGCAATCTATATTAATAAATATATAATAAAATCTATGTCTGTATTTATATAAAATACCTAATTCTATTCATGAAAAAGACCTAGAAACAATGACCAATCCAATGAGCATACATAATGCTCAGTTTATAGTCTTGAAATTCCCTTTTCTATTTAAGAAAATAGAGGGGGGGCGCCTGGGTGGCTCAGTGGGTTAAAGCCTCTGCCTTCGGCTCAGGTCATGATCCCAGGGTCCTGGGATCGAGCCCCGCATAGGCCTCTCTGCTCAGCAGGGAGCCTGTTTCCTCCTCTCTCTCTCTCTGCCTGTCTCTCTGCCTACTTGTGATCTCTGTCTGTCCAATAAATAACTAAAAAAAAAATTAAAAAAAAATTAAAAAAAAAAAAGAAAATAGAGGGACCCCTTGGAGAACTGATGGTTCTAAAAGTGTGGCAGGAAATATAAAAGATGGGTCTAGAATATCTTGTCTTAGCAGGTAACAAGGACGCCATCGAGGCTATCAAATGGACTTAGAAACCAATCTAATGTTGATAAAATTTCAGCTGCAACAAAGATTATAATTGCAATCAACTGAAATGTGCAAATACATTTCAATAAGAGTTCATAAAGATATTTGGTAAAAACACTAACTGATCACCTTCTGAAGATGGTATGGAAAAAAATTATATTCTTATAAACCATGTAAATAAAACAGAAGAATCAGGTATTTGTTCTACCTTTCCTATATGAACTGTACCACTGGGTGACCAAATAATAGATTAAGAAAAACACCTTATAAATTATTACAACTGATATAGGAAAACAAAATGACACAATATTGCCATTTTGCAACCCACCATGAACTAGTGTATGTAGTCATTATACCCAATAACAGGTAATGTCAAAGAAGAACAAACTCTAGCCATGTATGTACTTCTTGACAAAAGAATATGGAACCAGCTATAATCATGCCAGAAGGATGGAAACTGGTAACTCAGCTGCTAATACACAGAAAATGCAGAGGGCAAAGGCCGTGTTGAATTGGATTGTGAGGATGCAGTAGACAGGATCCAGACTTTGAGAAACTCTATGGTTCAAACAGCATAACAGACAGACTACAAGGAAAAGAAAGAGATACGGAGGCTTAAACACATATTAATTTTTTTAATGGGCAAAATGGGACTATAATGTCCAGGGATGCACATTCAAATGATTAAGCAAGGAAACAATTAATATAAAAGTCAGGCTAGGAATTACTTTTGTGGGGAGAGGCCATGATTGAGATGGGGTACATGGAAGGAGCTTCTGGGGTCACTGGTAAAGTTTTATTTCTTGACCTAGGTGGTGGTTACCAGGATGTTTGTTCCCAAAATAATCACTAAGCTACAAATTTAATTTGCATGATTTTCCACATCTGTGATTTGTTTTATAATATAAAGTTCTTAAAAGATGAAAACAGAACTATCTACCTCATAGTATATGTGTGTGTGTGTATACACATTTGAATATCCGGCTTCTGGTACATAGTAAGTACTTGATAAATATGAATCCTCTTCGCTGTTAATCCTGTCGAACAGCCTTGCTAGTGTGATTTCAGCACCATTGCTAACATTACTAACTTGTGTGACTAATCAAAAATAGTTAATACTCGGGGTGCCTGTGTGGCTCAGTCATTTGGGCAACTGTCTTCAGCTCAGGTCATGATCCTGGAGTCCCAGGATTGATTCCCACATTGGGCTCCCTGCTCAGCAGAGAGTCTGCTTCTCCCTCTGACCTGCCCCCTTCTTGTGCTCTCTGTTTCAAAGAAACAAATAAAATCTCTAAAAAATTAATAAAAATTTTTTTTAAAATTAAAATTGCTTTAAAAACCTTAATATATTATCTCTCTTTGGAGAGAGAGGTTTTCCCCACAACCAGACTTCTTAGAGACCTTTTAATTCTGTAAAAATACCCAAGCCTGAAACTTCCCTAGACTTGGCCATGAGCAGATGCCAACTTACTGTGCCCAAACTTTTCGTTTTCAGGTGGTCCATTCAGTGGTCTGTGGCAAGATGATCACTTCGGGGTCAGCACTTGTCAGGAATGGCCAGCAATCCCTGTACCAATGGATGAAAGATTACTTTAAACTGTGCTGCAGAAGGAAGAAGGCAAGGGGGGTGAACACTCAGAGACAAAGACCCTTTGTTCTTCTTTGCTCCCACTTTTATTGGTCCTTCAGGATAATCATAAATCTTTCACTGTTTTTCAAGCATGTGATGTGTGACAAAAGGTCTTCCTGGAACTAGGAGTATCTGATTATGGGAAAGATATGATATGCTAATCTGTGTGTTCTCCATGTTCTCCGAGTTCTGCTAAATATAGCCTAAGGGACAATGCATACATCTCTTAGATCACAGGATGGCTGTTTGGCCTAAGAAAGCTTCAGGGAAGGCAAATCCCAGCTGCATTCCTGTGGTGGAGTGGTCGTGCAGGCCTTGGCGTTCCAAAGGCCAATGCCCCTCTCCAAAACCTTCCCTGCCCCAGGGGCTTCTGTGTTACATTTTAGCAAGTCAGGTATTATGGATGATTTCATGCTCTACATTAATCCCAACAATTCTCTTGCTAGTTCTAATTAGCACTTAAGTTGATTTAGCTTTCTATGTGATTTGCAAATAATAACTATCTCCTTCTTTCTAATATTTACAATTTATTTTTTATTTTTATCTTACCTATCTGTTAAAAAGCAATACTAAATAAATTAGCAATAACTAATCTACTTACTTTACTTACTTTATTCCTGATTTTGAATTATTCTAGCCTTTCACCTTTCAATATTACATTTTCTATTTCAGACTGATAATTTTGGTATTTTAAACAAGTTTTCTCCTGTCATAGGTTCCTAAGACTCTTATTTTTAGCAACATTTTACTAAATAATTTTTTGCATCTACTAAGAAAACAATATACATATTTTTCCTTTTCAATTTAGCCTAGCTTAGTAAAATGAATTGAGAATGATATCCACCTAAGGATACTAAGCTTTGTTTCAGGGCACAGATATACCTTTTCTTCAGAAATTTAGAAGAATTGGCTTTTAAAAACAAAATTAAATTTCTGAGAATTTCTTTTTGTTTCCATCATTGTGAAAAAATAGGTTCAGTGAGTATAAAATTCTTGAGTCATATTTTCCCCTCAAAATCTAAAGATTGTCTCATAGCAGTTAATATTGTGAAAGGGATGTAATTCATAAATGACTTGTTTATTCTGCTTAATACTTGTAGGTATTTTTCCCTTTTGTCTCCAAATTTAAAATATGTTGAGGTTAAGTGTAGGTGCAGTTTATTTTTATTTTGTCTGAATTTGGGTTGATAACTGCTTGCAAGGTGAAAACACAAGTGTTTAATGTTTAATCCTCTTGTGCGAAATTTTCTCCTCTTCATATTTTTTACTATTTATCTGTCATTTTTTCTCATATTTCTACATTGAATAGGCTGGGACTACTCTTCATATTTCTTATATTTTGTCTTATAATTATTAATTTTTTTCCATCAGTGTTGTGGTAATTTCTCAAAGATTAGTTGAAGATAGTCATAACAGATTCATCAATGTGTTTTCAAGTTTGTCTTCCATGTTTGTTACAGTAGCTGTAAATTAACTAGGCATGTGATCTTGCTTCCTTAACTGAGGTGACTGTCCCTATAAGGTACTTCAGAGGGGTCTCTACTTCATTCGACAGGCTCTTTCAATCAAGCACAAGATATGAGCACCATAACAGTAGCTCAAGGTACACATCTCAAAGATTTTACTGAGACTGATATTTGTGTGCTACTTCTTGTATCTGCTGATTACCCCACAATTAAATTGTCCCAAGTCTATGTCATTCCAAAGGAAGGACCAACGAGCCTGCTTGCTAGTCCTAGTCCCTTATAAGCAAAGAAAAGCCTGCCTGGTGAAATCTCTTTAATATTTACAACCTTAATCAGTCTCTCCTTTATCAGATCCTCTAAAAAATTAATTCTTTAATAAGATTCTTCATGGTATTTAGACCTAGTTTTCAGTTTTGATAAGCGATTTCCATTCTTATTATGGCCCTTTGTCAAAGGGGCATGTGGGACAAAGACTGAGGTGACTAACAGACTTGGAACATGTCATCATATGAAAAGAACACCATCATTTTCATAAATACTTCAACATAAAGACAAAAAAAAAAAAAGGAGTGGAGGATTAAAACAAAGCATCCAAAAACTATTAGAAAATAGCAATGATTTAACATGACACTACTAAACTCCAAGAAGAGAAAGAGAATAGAACACCAAAACATTTAGAGACAGTGGCTAAAAATTGTCTCAAATGAATGAAAATCAATGCATCACAGATAAACTCAGAGAACCCCACACTGGATAAACATGAAAACATACATACAGACACATTATGGTCAAACTGATGAAAAGCAAAGATAAAGAGACAATCCTCAAGATAGACAAAAAGAATATACATAGAGAGAAACAAAGTCATGAGTTACACTTGATATTTTGTCAGAGATTACACAAGCCCAAAGATAATAGATATTTAAAGAATGGAAGGAACAAGACGGTAACAAAACAAATAACAAACAACTGCTGACCTGGAATTGTACATTTAACAAAAATATGTTTTGATAATAAAAGGGAAATCTTTTTCATAAACTTAAAGCTGAAATAATTGTTAGATGTGTACTCAAAAAATTTCCATCTTCCATCAAAATCTTCCATCAAAAGAAGTATGATACCATTTAGAAATATGGATCTTACATAGAGCAGAGAAATGGCTTTTTTAAAAGGACGCTCTCTAAGAAAGATACAGTGTTCTAGCAAACCTATCCACAGAGACCTGGCATGCCAGAAAGGACTGGAATGATATATTCAAGGTAATAAATGAGAAAAATATGTAGCCAAGAATGCTCTATCCAGCTAGGCTGTCACTGAAAATAGAAAGAGTGTTAACAAAGCTTAAAACAAAGGACAAACAGAAAATAAAAGAATTTGCAATCACCAAACCAGCCCTATAGAAACATTGAAAGGTGTCCTCTAAGCAAAGAGAGAACCTAAAAGTAACATAGACCAGAAAAGAGCAGAGATGATATACAGTAGTAGTCATCTTATAGGCAATGCAATGACACTAAATTCATATCTTTCAATAGTTACCCTAAAGGTAAATAGGCTAAATGCCACAATCAAAAGACACAGAGTATCAGATTGGATAAAAAAGCAAGACCTGTTGATATGCTGTCTGCAAGAGACTCATTTTAGACCCAAAGACACCTCCAGATTTAAAGTGAGGGGGTGGAAAACCATTTATTACACTAATGGACATCAAAAGAAAGCTGGGATGGCAATCCTTATACCAGACAAATTTGATTTTAAACCATAGACTGTAATAAGAGATGAGGAAGGACACTAAATCATATTTAAAGTGTCTACCCAACAAGAAGATGTAACAGTTATAAGTATTTATGCCCCTCACATGGGAGCAGCCAATTATATAAACCAATTAATAACAAAATCAAAGAAACACATTGATAAGAATACAATAATAGTAGGGGACTTTAACAGCTCCCTCACTGAAATGGACAGATGATCTAATCAAAAGATCAACAAGGAAATAGGACTTTAAATGACACACTGGACCAGATGGACTTTATAGATCTATTCAGAACATTCTATCCCAAAGTAACAGAATAAGCATTCTTCTTGAGTGCACATAGAACATTCTCCAGAACAGATCACATCCTGGGTAACAAACCAGGTTTCAACTGGTACCAAAAGATTGGGATCATTCCTTGCATATTTTCAGACCACAATGCTTTGAAATTTGAACTCAGTCACAAGAGGAAAGTTGGAAAGAACTCAAATACATGGACGCTAAAGAGCTTGCTACTAAAGAATGAATGGGTCAACCAGGAAATTAAAGAAGAATTTTAAAAATTCATGGAAACAAATGCAAATGAAAACATAACTGTTCAAAATCTTTAGGATGCAGCAAAGAAAGAAGTATACAGCAATATAAGCCTTGCTCAAGAAACAAGAAAGGCTCAAAATACACAATCTAACCCTACACCTAAAGGAGATAGAGAAAGAACAGCAAAGAGAGCCTAAACCCAGCAGGAGAAGAGAAATAATAACAATCAGAGCAGAAATCAGTGAAATAGAAACCAAAAGAACAGTAGAATAAATAAACAAAACTAGGAGCCAGATCTCTGAAAGAATTAATAAGATTGATAAACCCCTGGCCAGATTATCAAAAAGAAAAGGGAAAGGACCCAAGTTAATAAAATCATAAATGAAAGAGGAGAGATCACAACCAACACCAAAGAAATACAAATAATTATAAGAATATATTGTGGGAAACTCTACACCAGCAAATTTGATAATCTGGAAAAAATGGATGTATTCCTAGAGACATAAAAAGTACCAAAACTGAACCAGGAAGAAATAGAAAACCTGAAAAGATCCAAAACCAGTAAGGAAATTGAAGCAGTCATCAAAAATCTTCCAACAAACAAGAGCCCAGGGCCAGACGGCTTTCCCAGGGGAATTCTATCAAACATTTGAAGAAGAATACCTATTCTTCTGAAACTGTTTCAGAAAATAAAAATGGAAGGAAAACTTCCAAAGTCATTTTATGCAGCCAGCATCACCTTGATCACAAAACCAGACAAAGACCCCATCAAAAAGGAGAATTACAGACCAATATCCTTGATGAACATGGATGCAAAATTTCTCACCAAAATACTCACTAATAGGATCCAACAGTACATTAAAAGGATTATTCACCATGACCAAGTGGGAGTTATTCCAGGGCTGCAAGGTTGGTTCAACATCTGCAAATCAATCAATGTGATACAACACATTAATAGAAGAGAGAACAAGAACCATATGATACTCTCAATAGATGCTGAAAAAGCATTTGACAAAGTACAGCATTCTTTCTTGATCAAAACTCTTCAAAGTGTAAGGATAGAGGGTATATACCTCAATATCATAAAAGCCACCTATGAAAAATGCACAGTGAATATCATTCTCAGTGGGGAAAAACTGAGAGCATCTCCCCTAAGGTCAGGAAGATGGCAGCATTGTCCACTATCACCACTGCTATTCAACATAGTACTGGAAGTCCTAACCTCAGCAATCAGACAACAACAACAACAAAAAATAAAAGGCATCTGAGTAAGGAGCATTTGGGTGGCTCAGTTGGTTAAACGACTGCCTTTGGCCCAGGTCATGATCCCAGGGTCCTGGGATCAAGCCCTGCATCAGGCTCCATGCTCAGCAGGGGGCCTGCTTCTCTCTCTCTCTCTCTCTCTCTCTCTGCCAGTTCTACTGCTTGTGCTCTCTTGCTCTTTCTCTCTGTTAAATCAATAAATAAAGTCTTTTAAAAATAATAAAAATAATATTTTTTTAAAGTACATTCAAATCAGCAAAGTCAAACCCTCACTCTTTGCAGATGATATGACACTTTATGTGGAAAACCCAAAAGATTCCACCCCAAAACTACTAGAACTCATACAGGAATTCAGTAAAGTGGCAGGATATAAAATCAATGCACAGAAATCAGTTACATTTCTGTTTATCAGCAATAAGACAGAGAAATTAAGGAGTCAACCCCACTTACAACTGCACCCCAAACCATAAGTTACCTAGGGATAAATCTAACCAAAGAGACAAAGAGTCTATACTCAGAAAACTATAGAATACTGATGAAAGAAACTGAGGAAGATACAAAGAAATGAAAAAATGTTCCATGCTCATGGATTGGAACAACAAATATTGTTAAAATGTCTAGGCTACCTAGAGCAATCTATACATTTAATGCAATCCCTATCAAAATATCATCAACTTTTTTCACAGAAATGAAAGAAATAATCCTAAAATTTGTATGGAATAAGACCCTGAAGAGCCAGAGGCATTTTGAAAAAGAAAACCATAGCCAGTGACACCACAATTCTGGACTCCAAGCTCTATTACAAAGTTGTGACCATCAAGACAGTATGGTACTGACACCAAAACAGACACATAGATCAATGAAACAGAATAGAAATGGACCCTCAGCTCAATGGTCAACTAATCTCCACCAAAGCAGGAAAGATTATCCAATGGGAAAAAGACAACCTCTTCAACAAATGGTGTTGGGAAAATTAGACAACCACATGCTTAAGAATGAAACTAGACCATTTCCTTACACCATATTCAAAAATAGACTCAAAATGGATAAAGAACCTAAGTATAAGACAGGAATCCATCAAAATCTTTGAGAAGAACACAGGCAGCAACCTCTTTGACCTCAGCCACAGCAACTTCTTCCTAGACATATCACCAAAGGCAAGGGAAGCAAGGGCAAAAATGAACTATTGGGATTTCGTCAAGATCAAAAGCTTTTGCACAGCAAAGGAAACAGTCAACAAAACCAAAAGACAACTGACAGAATGGGAGAAGATATTTGCAAATGACATATCAGATAAGGACTAGTATCCAAAATCTCTAAAGAACATATCAAACTCAACACCCAAAGAACAAATAATCCAATCAAGAAATGGGCAGAAGACATGAACAAACATTTCTGCAAAGAAGACATACAAATGGCCAACAAACACATGAAAAAGTGTTCAATATCACTCAGCATCAGGGAAAGCCAAATTAAAACCACAGTAAGATACCACCTCACATCAGTCAGAAGGGCTAAAATTAACAAGTCAGGAAATGGCAAACGTTGGTGAGGATGTAGAAAAAGGGGAACTCTCCTACACTGTTGGTGAGAATATGAACTGGTGCAGCCACTCTCGAAAACAGTATGGAGGTTCCTCAACAAGTAGAAAATAGAGCTACCCTATGACCCAGCAACTGCACTACTGGGTGTTTACAGCAAAGATACAAATGTAGGAATCCCAAGGGGCACATGCACCCCAATGTTTATAGCAGCAAGATATCCAGATGTCCTCAGACAGATGAATGGATAAAGTAGAGGAGATACACACACACACACACACACACACACACACACACACACACAATGGAATATTAGGCAGCCATCAAAAATGAAATCTTGCTATTTGCAATGATATGGCTAGAGCTAGAGGGTATTATGCTAAGCAAAATAAGTCAATTAAAGAAAGACAATTATTACATGATCTCAGTGATATGTGGAATTTAAGATACAAGGCAGAGTATCATAGGGGAAGAGAGGAAAAAACGAAACAAGATAAAACCAGAGAGGGAGACAAACCATAAGAGACTCTTAATCTCAGGAAACAAACTGAGGGTTGCTGGAGTGGAGGTAGGGGGTGGGAGGAAAGTTGTAGCTGAGTGATGGACACTGAAGAGTGTATGTATTGTGGTGACCACTGTGTATTGTGTAAGATTGATGAATCACAGACCTGTACCTCTGAAACAAATAATACATTATATGTTAATAATAATAAAAATTGAAAGATAAACTGTTCATTTTCATTGTCTTAACAATTATTAATGATTATTAACTGTCTAAATCAAAAACAATGTCTTGTCAGACTTATAACGTGTAAAAGTAAAATCTATGAAACAATCTCACAACCTATGAGAGAAAGGAAATGAAAGTACCTTGTTGAAAGTTTATTATGCTATCTGTGAAATAGTGTAATATAATTTCACTGTCAACTATTTTAAGTGAAAGATATATATTTCAACTATAGAGCGATCTTGAAAAAATTTAGAAGAGGTACAGCTAATAAGCCCATAATGGAGAGAAAACGGAATCGAAAAAGCTAGGGAAAGATGGAAAGGGGAACTAAGAATAGATGAAGTGAGTAGAAGAGAAGCAACGTTATGTTAAATCTAAGTATATTAGTAGTTACATTAATATAAATGGCCTAATGCCCCAATTAAAAGGCAAAGATTGTTAGATTGAATTTTTTAAAAAGCAAGACACAACTATATTCTATCTATAAGAATCCACTTTACCTATAAAGACAGAGACAGATAAAGAGTAAAAGGATGAGAAAAGATATACCATGCAGACACAAATCAGAAGAAAGTTAGATATCATATCATATCAGAAAGACCTTTGCACAAAGAATATCACCAGGCATATATAGGAACATTTCATGATGATATAACAACTGTAAATGTGATTGCACCCAAAAGTAGACCTTCAAAATACATGAAACAAAACTAAGAAAACTAAAAGAAAAAGTCAAATCCACAATTGTTGTTGGGTATTTCCAAGATCTTCTCTTAGTAATTCATAAAGCAATAGAAAATCAGCGAGAATAGAGAAGACCTGAACAACACTATAAACTAACTTCATCAAACTGATATTTATTGGCTCTTCCATTCAACAAAAGAATGACATATTTTATTTTCTAGTGCTATGGAACATTTGCTAAGATAGGCTACACTATGGGCCTTAAGATGAATCTCGACAGATTTTTAAAAATTTAAATTATTCAGGGTGGCTCTGTCAGTTAAGCATTTGCCTTCAGCTCAGGTCATGGTCCCAGGGTCCTGGGATGGAGCCCTCCATAAGGCTCCCCACTCAGCAGAGAGTCTGCTTCTCCCTCTTCCTCTCTCCTTGTTTGTGTTCTTGCTCTTTCTCCCTATCTCTTTCAAATGAATAAATAAAAAATATTTAAGGGTTGCCTGGGTGACTCAGTCATTAAGTGTCTGCCTTTGGCTCAGGTCATGATCACGGGGTCCTGGGATCAAGCCCCGCATAGGGCTTCCTGCTTGGCGGGAAGCCTGCTTCTTCCTTTCTCACTCCTCCTGCTTGTGTTCCCACTCTCGCTGTCTCTCTATCAAATAAAATAAAATAATAAAATAAAATTTAAATTATACAAAATATAATTTCTGGCCATAATGAAATTAAACTATGGCAATAACAGAAAGATATCTAGAAAATACCCCAGTATTTAAGGATCACAAAATTGGTTTCTCATAAGTCTCTCAAATTTATCCTTTTTCTCCGTAAATCTGAATCTATTTGGGGGTTTTTGTCTCGGAAGACATCATCAGCTTCCCATGCTCTAAGACATTAAATTTTTCTGCTTTTTTTTCTTTTTAACCCCCAACTCCTCTGTCAAACACAGGCTCATCTGTTGACAGATTTGTGATGCTACCTCTGCAATGTCTCTATTTCACAATCCCACTCAGCCCCAGTTCAGGTTCTTATTACCTCCCCCGTGGCTATTCTATCAGCTTTCCAAACAATCTTCTTTCATTTACTCCTTCAATCCAGTCTTAAACAAGTGTTATCTTCCTAAAACAGGATTTCCAATGAAGTGTGCACAATGATCTGTTAATCCTTTTAGATACACTATCACAAAGTATTTCTGTGACCAAAAATATTATGAAAACAGCTTATTACATCTGTCTCTTTGAGCCTTACAATACTTCTTGGCACATTAAGATTATTTGAAGTATTGCAATTAAAAAAAAAAAAACCTGTTTAACTTCGCTTAACCTAGCATATCCCAAATTTGTTTGGAAATTAAGTTTTTGGGTTTTCTTCATATAATACTTAGCGATAATCTAAGAATAAGTGTTTAAAAGAATGTTCTTCAGCAAATACTTTCCAAAATCACAACAAAACTTCAATTTGCCCCTCCTTTAAAAATCTGATGTTTAGAACTGGTTATGAAATGACACCCAAGTTCTGTGGTCTAGCTGCAAGGTCTTTCATGGTCTGGCTTCAACCTTCCCTTTGAGCTGGTCTTCCTTATATACCCCCATGCTCAGTCCACTGAATCATTCATGACTCAGCCATTCTGGACTAAGGCCCATGACTCAAAAAAACCTAGTACTTTCCTACTGTTCATCTTGTTCTTTCCCCAGTGTTCACCATTTAAGTCCACCTGTCCTTCCATACCCAGCACAAATGCAGCATCACCTATGATGAGATGTCATTCATTTATCCAGAAAACATTAATAAATATATACAAAGTACTAGCTACTAGGGTCTATTCCAAGAAGGCTCCAGGTGGACATAATCTTTCCAAAATAATTCAACAGCAAGCTCTGCCTATATTACATCTGTGCTTATATTTTATGTATATTAAAGCACTGATCAACAGCTGATTCTCAAACCACTAAGTGCTCTCCTGCCAAAGGCTTACAATGGCTATTCCCTCTCCTGGACCACTCTCCCAGGAATCTCTATGGCCACTTCCTTACTTCTTCAAGTCTTGATACAAATAGGATCTTCTCCATGAGGTCTTTCTACACCATTCTTTAAAATTGTAGCTGCCCTTCTCTCTTTTTTACCTTACTTTTCTCCATGATATTTACCATGTGTTATAATGGAACTTCTGCATATCTGTGTGTTGTTAACTTCATAATCACAGGGACCTTTATCTATCTCATTCACTGCTATATGCTTAGTACCTAGAACAATGCTCACTACTTAGTAGCTGTGATGGCTAATTTTATAAAAGTCTCAATTTGGTTAAACCATAGTAACCATACATTTGGTCAAACACCAGTCCAGATGTCACCATGAAGGCATTTTTAGATGAGATTAATATTTAATTCAGTAGATTTTTGAATAAAGTTGATGAGCCTTCATAATGTGGGTGGGCCTCATTCAGTCAGCTAAAGGCCATAAGAGAAAATAAAAACCTGAGCTCCCCTTAAGAAAAAGGAATTCTGCCTTCAGACTACATTCCAGCTGCAGTACCCACTCTTCTGGATTTCCAGCCTGCTCTCCTATTTCACTGATTTCAGACTTGCCAGAACTCACAATCTTGTGAGCCAATTCCTTAAAATTAATCTATCTACGGATATAGATATTTATATCCATCTGTGTCTCTAACTATCATCTATCTATCTATCTATCTATCTATCTATCATCTATCTATCTATCATTTATCTTTCTATCGAGAGAGAGATTCTACTGATTGTCTTTTTCTGGGGAACTCTAATACAGCAGGAACTCAGTAAATATTTGTAGAATGAATAGGTGACTTATCATTAGTTATTTACAGCTTAGACTCTAAGCTTCTAGAAGTGGGTATAGCTTATATATTCTTTTATTTGTTTGGTGCCTAGCACCATTTTTCATTCATTCATTCATTCAACATATATTTGTTAATTACTAATCTAGTACCAGGCATGAAGCCCATGCCACATACATGCCTTGTACTTCTCTACTTCTGGTTTTATCGTCCCACCAACCCCGTTCACTTATTTAATTCTACCTATCCTTTAAAATCCAGTTCAAATACCAACATCTTCTATGAATAGGAAGCCATTCATCTATTCAGCAAACATTAATTAAATGTCTACTATGTACCAAGTGCTGGGTTATGTTTGTTGAATAAACATATGAACTTCTAAAAAGAAAGTGTTACATAAAGAGAAAGTAGGCATGATTTAAAAAAATACTTAAAGCTCAACTTGTTAGTATGAGAGTCTATACATTAATAGTATCGCAAACAGCAAAAATAAATATATCAATTGGTTGGAATCACTTGAGTCATGTGAAATGTAGTCTCCAGTCAGCCAAAGGACCACAGTGCTGGAGCATTTAGTACAAGAAAGTAGCACATTCATAGGAAATCAAATGGTCAAGCAAATGTGGGAAGTAAGAAGCGGACAAACTCAAATGGTAGTACAGCAGGTTGGGTTAATAAAGAAGGAAATGGTAAAGGGTTTTCAAAGGAGCATCAATTTTGCACCTTATCTATATTTTTCCATCCATCAAAAGTGATCGGTCCAGGTTTAGCATCAGCACTAGCAAGCTAAAGCTTTCTGTATAAGGTAAAAAGCAGTCTTCTTGGCTCCCATCTTGCACTGAAATGATATATGAGGATAACAGAGATTGACAGCTTGGAAAGGTCACTTGTCCAGTCAGCCCAGCACACCTCATCTTGCTTCCATGTCATAATAAACTTCACTTGCAGACCCTGTCTGAAAGCATATTCATATGCCTTGGATGCTCCGGGAATGGAAAGGTCATATTGGACCTGAGTACCTCTCGGTCACGTGTGGGTGCTCCTGGTCTCCACTGACTTGCATATATTTGTATTTAAGGCCACAAGCAAGTAAGTTTCCATCTCTTATTCAGCCTGTCAGCCTGGGTCTGAATCATAAGTTTTATATATATATATTTTTTTTTTTTCATTTTACAGTCAGAAAAATCTCCTCTTCAATGATAATAAAATCAGTGGACCAGATTCTGCCCTTCGTTACTTATGTACAAATCCTGCTGAGGTCAGCAAAACTTAAGGGCATGCAACTTTGGACAGAATGTACTCCAACTTTTTTTTTTTTTTTCCTTGCTGGATTTTTATTACCTGACATCTTTCTGATTCCTCTGGATTGCACAATAAGGGAAGGGTGGCCCAGTTTGGGTAAAATAAAAAATGACCCAAACCACTGACCTAAATCCTGTCTTTGAAATTTAAAATTACATTTACTAGGAAGGAAAATAGTTTTTTGAGTGTGGGTGGTTTTCTTTTTCAAAACCCATTTTCAAATGTTGACCTCCTGAATGTTATCATACCAGTTTGGATTGGAAAACAGAAGGGTAGGTAAACATTTTTTTAAGCTTGGTGGGGGGAGGTCATCCTTTCTGAATTCATTATCTGCAAAGAAGCAGGAAATACCAAGAGCTTTTTTTTTTTTTTTTCCAAAAGATTTCCTGGTCACATTGCCAGATTTGACTCCAAAAGTAAATTGTCCAATTTTGTGAAATATTGAGACTTTTTGTCTTCCCTTCTTTCAAAGGTGAACTTAGGTAGTGAAGAAGCAAAGGCAGGGAAGCTTTGCTTGGGAAAAGAGATAAGGGATGGAGGTGATGAATTCTGTGCACAAATAAAGGGGCCACATGCATAGTTTCAACATAGATGACAGCCCTCATGATTTGATGTAATGATGCAAAGACTACCCTACCATAAACCTTGCAGCTTACCATAAACCTTCCCTTGAGATGCTTACTGATGTCAGCCTTTTACAATAAGATGCCATCTCTAGAAGCACTCTGTAAAATATTTGGCATCTAAGACTCCAGCTCATGAGAGCCATATTCTCAATTATTTACCAATTCTCTATCTGAGATTAGGGCCCTGACCTAATGGAACATGACACAGGCAAATTTTGATAAGAAAGAAGAAGGATAGATGTAATAATGGAGGAAGGAAAGACTTGAAGCAAAGCCCTCCTGACATTACATTAACACTATCCCACTGTGTTGTCATTCTTTGTATTTATAACTAATCCCTGACCTAAACTGATCTCCTTAAAATTGGGGGCTTTGGCTCATTTATTTTTGTCAGTACCTGGCATTGAGCCTGATAACATGGAAGCAGTTTAACACAGTGCTTTGATTTTACAGTCCTGGGCTTGAGTTCAAATTTTGCCAATTACAAGTTATATGACTTTGGATAAGATATAGCACTTCATTAAGCCTAATCTGTAAAACGGGCATAGTAATTCCTTCCTCCAAATATTCTTTTCAGAACAAAGTAAGATATACTTTTAAGTGCTTTTCACAATGCTTGGCACAGAGTTTGCACTTAATAAAAACCCTAATTATTACTAGACATTCAAAAAGTTTTGGGGATGAATGAATAACCCAATCAACGGATCAACCTCAAATTAAGAATTAACAGGGGAGCAGCAGGAGTATGTGAAAGCTTTGTCATAGGGAGACATTTAAAGGGTCGGGGTGGGGAGTACCTAATGTAGGCATGAAACAATGAACTTCAATCTTTGTTTTCAGCACCTTTTCGAAAACTCATCACATTTGGTGGGACTCTTGAATAGAATAAAAGTCCCAGAATAGCACTAAACTAGCAATAATTTAGAATACCAGTGTTTCACAATGTTAATACTACGCACTGGTCATCTTTCGGCCCTGAGTAGCTACTTAAGTAAACTATGTGCTTTTTTAAATTCTTGTAGAGCAAAGTCGCCACATGTTCTAGGAAACATGTACTCTCTTTCCTCCTGATATGGTATTTATTGGGCCTCTGACCTCATTCCAGTCATGTTATGCCTCACCGTACATCATAAAAAGTAACATTATGGAGACCTTACTATGCACTCAGCACACTTCTAAGTACTTTACATGAATCAATGTATTCAATTCTCACAACTTCATGACATTAAGTATTACCTATGTGGCAGTTACCGGAATCAACCTTATTTCACAGTTGAGAAAACGGAGGCCCATGGAATCAAATAACTTGGTAAAGGTCAGAGAGGGAGCAAGAGCTCCATTGTATATTTGAAGCCAGACAGATAGACTCCAGAGTCTTTAGTCATATGCCCCACAAGACACACCAGTTCCAGCTGCCTAATATAGGCACCATCAGACCAGTGTTTGTAAATTACACTGTAGCTAAATAAACTTTTGACATTGGTGGAAATACACCTGTATACTCGGGGAAGCTCTTTATACATGATGTGAGGTCTGCAGGCAGAGACACAGCGTCTTATTGGCAAATTCTTCTTAGATCACAAATATGTCAAAGGCCAACATGCCAAGCTGAGGAGGTGAGGCAAAAACTGACCATGTTCTCAAGCATGTAATTCTCAAAGGAAACGTGGCCCGTCATGAGATCATAGCAACAATCCCTGTTTCTACTGGAAAGCTACTGAAGGCCGCTTCAACTCAATTTCCGAATTTTCTGTCGATGGAACAGACCTCTACATAGCAGCTGGGCAATTATTAAGTACAGCCAGAGCTCCTTAATGCCTCCCGCTCAACTTACAAATCATTATCAATTCTTCACTCACGATAATCTTGCTTAAAAATAAACTTGAGCATGGAGATCACCAAAAGAAAGGACAACAATTATTAAAGACAGTAACCAACATGGGAATACAGAATCTTCCGTTCAGTTTGTGTTCTGGGCCCAGGCCTGTGCGCCCATACACCGGTAGGTCTTGGCAATGCTGTCATACACCAAGTTACTGCCCTCAGAAACTTCACTAAGACTCACAGATTTTTATATCTGTGTATGAGCTGGTTAATGGGGCTCCCCACTTTGATTTATTGCCCTTGGGTTTATTGTATCTAGATACTAAGATTCAGCAATGGCATCCGTTGTTAATTTTCTGTACAAGAGCAGGATTCGGTAACTCTTGTCTAACTGAATATGTCAAAACCATTGCAATTGTATGCTGTATTGCATCCAAATAAAATGTTAGTTCTGTCCTAGACCAGGCAGATTGGATTGCATATTTATTAAAATTGAGAAAACAAGCCAAGGACTTTGGGGAGCTCAACTCTGTTACCCCTGGGATCTTTACCACTGCAAGTTACCTTTTTCCTCAGCTGGAACAGTCATGACCAGTAATGGAGAACTGGCAAACTCCTTTGAGAGTCTCAGTTGAAATGTTCTTAAATAGTCCTTAGAATACTTTTAATTTTGCATATCACCTTATATCTCTAGAGCTGTACCTGCTGACTTATTTCATCTTCTCTGTTGTCTCTATCTCAAAAGAGTGATAGCCCTTGAAAACAAGAAGAATTCCCACTTGGCAGATGGAGGAAATAAGCATCTGATTTGTTGTGCTCCACTCACATAATCAATATTCCAGAAAATCATGCAGCAGAGATAGAATCCATGGAATGATAGGCACGCCAGTTCAAAAGTAATCCTCACCCTTAGATCCCATTGAGGTTACCAAATAAATTGAGAAGAGTATTTCCAATTAAGATAAACACTGTAGAACTTTTTTTTTTCTTTTTAAGATTTTATTTATTTATATGTCATAGAGAGAGAGAGAGAGAGAGAGAGAGCGTGCGCCCAAGCAAGGAGTGGCAAGCAGATGTAGAGGAAGAAACAGGCTTCCTGCTGAGCAAGGAGCCTGATATGGGACTCGGTCCCAGGACTCTGGGATCATGACCCAAGCTGAAGGTAGATACTGAACCAACTGAGCCACCCAGGTGTCCCAACATTGTAGAACTCTTAGTGTTTAATATTAAGCCTCAAATATCCTGTACCCGATGAGTGGTAACCAGTCCAAGAGGAATGTCCATAGTCCACTGCCCCTCTTCCAGCTGTAGGCCCATAACAGAAGTCAGCTAAGTAATTCACATGTGGTAAATAAAGCTAGGGTAGGATAATATTAAATCCAAGTTACTATTAACTTACCTCGGCAACTGTAATACACTCTCTTCCACCATTCTTGCCCACCTGAAACCTTTCTTTTCACACAGACTAGGGTTATTTTTATAAATACTGTATCAAGTCCTACCCTGGACCTACCTAAAACTTTCAGTGGCTTTCCATTGCACAAAGATAAAGGTGTAAATTCCTTAGTATGGTGGACAAGATGATTTTTAAGTTGGCTGCTACCTCCATCTACAACCTCATCTTAAACCCTTCCCCTCATCTCCTTCATTATCTCATCAATACTTTAACTTCCCAAATTGTGCCAAACCCTTTCCCAACCCACAGCGTGTACTTTTCCCTCTTTGTGTAGCATACCCCTCCCCACCTTCTCCCCTCTCCCAGATGACCGCCCTCCTTCTGACTCTTCTCATGATGGCATCTTATTTTTCAGGTTTACATTTTATCGTCCCTCCTGAGACAGACCATTTTTTATTAACCTAGACAAGCCTTACCCACTCTTCCTTATCACAACAGCCTGTTTGCTTTTTCATTCACCCCACAAATATATTTCTGTACTTAATATATGCCAATAACTGTTTTAAGTGCTGCAGATACAACAGTGAACAAAGCACACCGAAAAATGCATTCATTCATGAAGATAATATTTTAGTCAGAAAAGCATACAGTGAGCAAAAAAAGTAAGTGAATGAGTATCAAAAACATTTAGATACTCCATTTTAGATACTGGAGCTGGAGAATGTTTTACTGAGAGGGTAACATGTGAGAAGAGACAGCTGGGGGGAGAAGCACGTCTCCTTGTGACTACTCAAGGAGAAAGGGTTCCAGGCAGGAGGAATATCAAGTGCAAAGGCCCTGAGACAGGAAAGTGCCTTGAATGTTTGAGGAAGGCAAAGAGCTGCTCTGGCTGAGGTGGACTAGGGTAGAGGACAGTTGTAAGGATGACGTTGGAGAAGTAATGGTAGGGACAGATAGAGCAGGACCTTGGACATCATAGCAGGTTCTTTGGCTTTTACTCTGACTGAAATGGGAAGCCCTTGGAAGTTTTTGAGTGAAGGGTGATATGATCTGCTTTGCATTATAATAAGATCATCCAAGTTGCTTCCTGGGGGAATAATTTGAAGGACTTATGCAATGAATATTTGTGTCCCCCCAAAATTCATATGTTGAAGCCTTAAAACCCAATCTGTACTTGGAGATAGGGTCTGTGAGGTGGTGATAACGGTTGAATGAGGTCATAAGGGTGAGTCCCTAATCTGATAAAGCTGGTACCCTTATAAAAAGAGGAAGAGACACCATAGCTTTCTCTCTTTGCATGCAGGCACCAAGGAAAACCATGTGAACACACAGTGAAAAGGAGACCAGAACTGGAAAAGGCTGGCACCCTGATTTTGGACTTCTAGCCTCTAAAAGTGTAAGCAAGTAAATTATTGTTTAAGCTACCCATTCTATAATATTTTATTATTGCAGCTAGATCTGCATTAATTTTTTTTAATTTATTTTTACCAAAAGGAGCGAGAATGGAAGACTGTTTCCTTCCTAGAATGTAAGAGAATTTTTAATTTAAAAAATCTGCTAGTGTGTATTTGTTTCAAATCTTCTCCACTCAACTGTCAACTTCAAGAGGCCCGGCTCTGGTCTCTCTCATTTACCATTCTACCCCCATGTCCCAGTACTGCACCTTGCAGGTCATGCATCCAGAATAAATATTTGCTGAATGAGTGATTTGATGAACTTTGGACTCCTCCTAAGAAGGTCCCATGCATTTAAAGTATTTGCTTCTCAATTACAAATATTTTGTTTGTGTTTGTTTATTTAGAGCCTTCTCTGACCCGATGCTGTGATGCTTTATGTGAATCAACTTTCCTCTTTTGCATATTTCCATTCCACAATTATTTATTAGGTACCTGCTATAAACCACCAGGCCTGGGGTACAAAGATGAACCCTAGTTGTTTACTTCAAGCTGTTAACAGTTATTTATGTTTTTCTTATTCAGTATAATAGTATTTAAAAAGAGTTCAAAATGCAAAAAAAGGATACATTTTTACCAGAGCCAGTTGTCTTTAATTTCTGAAATGTTTTTTTTTTACTGGACTACTTAGCAGTTATCTGTTAGAACTCAGATGGCACTTCTTCAAAATGTAACTTTTTTATATGATAGACTACAGGTTTAAAATTTGGATCACTTAAAAAAAAAAAAACTCTTTTTTTGCTAGGGCTGCCATAACTAAGTTATGAAGTTATATCAATATATAACCAAGTTATATCATGAACTGGGTAGCTTAAATAACAGAAATTTATTGTTCCATAGTTCTGGAGCTAAGAGTTCAGAGTCAAGGTGTCAGCAAAGCTGGTTCCCTTTGAGTTCTGTGAAGGAGAATCTGTTCCATGCCTCTCCCCTAGCTCCTAGAGGTTTGCTGGTAACCCTTGTCATTCCTTGGCTTGTGGAAGCATCACCCTAATCTCTGCTTTCATCTTCATGTGACATTCTTCCTGTGTATGCTTGCTTCCTAAATTCCCCTCCTTATGTATAGGACAATCTGTCATGTTGGATTAGGAGCCTATCGCACTTCTATATGACCCCATTTGAACAATTACATCGACAATGACACTTTCCAAATAAGGTCACATTCTGAGTGGAATGTGGGAGTCAGATTCTGAATGGGAGAACACAATTCAGCTCATACCAACTCTTAAGAAAAGAATAAATAAAAGCTCTTCTCAAGGACTCCTTACCTTCCAGCCCTTAATTACTTGTCTTTGATCAGTTTCAAAGTTGAAAAGTTGAAAAGTCTTTGATCAGGTTCAAAGTTGAAAAAAGAAGTGGAATTCTGCATTCTACAACTTTTACAAGAAAAGCACCAACAGGGGTGTCTGGGTGGCTCATTCAGTTAAGTGTCTGCCTTCAGCTCAGGTCATGATCTCAGAGTCCTGAGATCCAGCTCCACATTAGGCTCAGAGGAGAGCCTGCTTCTCCCTCTCCCTCTGCCTGCTGTTCTGCCTGCTTGTGCACTCTCTCTCTCTCTCTGTCAAATAAATAAATTAAATATTTTAAAAAGTAAAAAAATAAATAAAGAAAACACTTTAGCAGAAGTTATAAAGCCCTATTCCAGTCTCACATATCTGGTAAGATCTGATTCAACAAACCTTATTAAGGATATCAGTGAGGTTCCTCATATATAAAAGGCAGGGTCAACTTTCATCACTATCCATGTCTCAATCTGTCCCCAAAAGAAGGAAATAAATGTTGTTATATGTGTTAAGCAAAATTCTAAAATGACCTCCTTAACCTGCACCTCCTGGCATTAGTCCTGTGACCGCTACCTCACATGGCAAAAAGGATTTTGTGTTTGTAATTAAGATTACCATTTAACATAATCACCAGGAGATTATTCCTGTGGACTTACCCTAGTCACAGGAGCCCTCTAAAAGCAGAGTCTTCTCCAAATAGTAGTGGGAAAGAAAATCAGATTCAAAGTATGAGACAGTGCCTAGAAGTGAAGCTCTCTATTGCAAAGATGGAATGGGCTGTGGGGACAAGGACCCAAGAGTGACCTCTAAGAGCTGGGAGAGGTATGGCCAACAGCCAGTAAGAAAGTAGGGGCCACGGTCCTACAAGCACAGGGCACTAAATTCTGCCAACTTGAATGAAATCAGAAGCAGATTTTTCTCTGGAGGCTGCAGATTAACCAAACTTTTGAGACTCTAAGCAGAGAACTCTATCAAGTCCACCTGGACACTGACCTATAGAATTGTAAGCTATAAATGGGTGTTGTTTTAAGCCACTGACTTGTTTTAAGCCACTGACTTGGCAGTTATATCTTATAGCAACAGAAAGTCAAGACATTGCCACATTATAGTGAGAAAAGGAAGAGAGGAACCAGGAGGAAAGAGAAGAGAGAATGGAGTGGAGAAAGAAACCAGGTAAAAACTGAGTAGGAAGGAGCACCATCAAAGAAGAGAGGCAAGGGAAGACATAGAGGTAGAAAGAGATAAGATAGATGAAGTTTGCCTTAAATATTTCTACTTAGAGCTATGACACACTTATACTTTATTTCTTTAACTGTTCCCCTGTTTGCATGAGTGGTGACAGTGCATCTGACACACACCATTTTGGACAATGAAACTGAAATCATGATCCATATTATCTAAGAAACAATAATCTAATAAAAAAAATAGAAAGGAAACTGCTCTTTGAACATGAGGAAAAGAGAAGGGGAAAGGAAGAAATAAGGAAAGAAGATGAAGGAAAGAGAGAAAGGAGAAGAGAAGGAGAGAGGAGGAAACTGCAAAACAAATTGTTTTTAGAGCAATATAAAATTCTGTACTGAAAATTGAACGAAATGTGTCAGAGACAAGCATGGTGGTATCAAACTTCTCTTGAAGTTCTCCAGAAGCAATACAGAAATTGCCATTTCCATTCTGCCTTGCAACCTTTTTGAGCTTCACTGAGCTGCCTGGCTGCTTAAACAGGCTTCAGTGCCATCAAAGGAAGCAAAAGCTCCACAGCCATGACATTAAAAAAAAAAAAAATGTCTTTACCTCATGTAGGTATTTCTGAATCCAATAATTATGAAAACACAAAATCACATCTGTTTGAAAGCGACGAGTAAGCCAATAGCAATGTTAGACATTTCCAATAAAATTCAATAATTGAAAATAAGTTTTATTAGGAAAACATCATTTCTGGACTTTTCCTCAGCAAGGCAGAGAAATTACTCTGACATGGTCAAATCCCAAGGAGAATTTTTTCCTGTGTCCTTAATGGTTCTATGGTTCCTTTATAGTAGGTGGGGACATTTCACCCCATGTTCAATGCCCAGTGACACAGACCAACCTCGGCGCACTGAAACAAAAACACAAAGACCAAAGTGGGTGTAGAATTTACAGTAAAGAGCATTACAGAGCCAAAGTGGCCAGGCAATTAAAACAACAAGCACCAAAAAATGAGCAAACTCTGTGCACAGACAGTTAGTTTCATGTGAGAATTATTTTTTTAATTGAGCTATTAAACACTAAAAAACAAGAGCAGAATACACAGGACAAAGTTCAGCTATATAAGCTGGCATCCAAATAAGGAATAAGAAAGCAGATATTCATCTAGCAACTTCTGTTCAGTGTTCTAAGGAAATACCAACTCTATTTTCTTTGTCTATGACTACCAATATTACTTGTAAAACATTCTCAACAAGTTGGTTAAATAAGATCCTTTTTTCCAGCAAGAGCTGAAAGACCTGTAATGGAAGTATGCTTTCAAGATCTCCTCTTGCTGTGCTCAGGAAATTCTACATGATCATTGCCATTATTTCCTACATGGATGATTGTTATATAATTGTCCATTCTCTGTCTTGTGGCCTTGGGAGGACGATTAATGTGACGGTTGATGACCAGCCAAACCCCAAGACTGTCAAGTGACCCAAAGAGTTGTTTATGCCAATCTCAGGAAGGAAAAGTACTACATAATTACAAAATAACATATTTAGACCAGGGGTCAGCAAGCTCCTTCTGTAAAGGCCCATAGAGCAAATATTTTAGAACTTGTGGACCATGTGATCTTTGTCACAACTACTGGACTCTGGCTGTTAGTGTGAAAGCCACCATAGAAGATATATAAGTGAATGAGTATGGCTATGTTCCAATAAAACTTTATTTATGGACAAAAAAATTGTATTTCTTATAATTTTTTATGTCATAAAATATTATTCTTATTTAGATCTCCTTCAACCACTTAAAAATGTAAAAACTATTCTTAGTGCACATCCAACCAAAAGCAGGTGGTAGATTGGACCTACCAAGAGGCCATAGTTGCCCACTCCATATTTATACTATTTTACATGTTTTCTGAATCCATCCCATGATTACTTTTAGATCAAACACACGATAAAAACATAATAAAAATTGGTTCCAATTATATACAATGGGTACCAGATGCACGCTACTGAATTTTGTGGAATATTAATAGATGTTCATCTTTTCTAATACATTATAATTCTATTTACTTGGTGCTTTTAGATCTTCTAGCCCAAGAAAAAAAAATGCAGAAAATCTGAGATTCCCTACTAATTTGATTGCCTATCAAGTGCAATTTTTTTTTGACACTGAAATTCTGTATGTCATAAAACCTTGAGATTTGTTTTCCAGCAGACAAAAATTATCTCAGAATTATTTGGTGTTATTTATTTGGCTGGGCAATTATCTCAGAATTATTTGATGATTTATCATGTGTGATAACACAATTACAAAGGGCCTATAGTCAACATCTGTCCTGGCCTTAGTCCTCTGACATCAGCAGTAGTATGAAATGGATACAACCAAAGAATCAAGTTAAGGTTGACTCTAATTACAGATCTTGGGGGTAACTCTAGTGGGAGTTTTAATGTGGCTTTACTATTATCCACACAGGGTGATTCACAGTTCAAGGCAACACTAGCCATTATTGATGAAGCACTATTTGTATGTATGTAAATTGTCCAATGCATATGGCTTCATATTCCTCATAACAATGCAAAATAAGGTGATTGCTAAAGAGTTTTCTAACTCAGATCAATTCTATCAATAAATCAACCATCTTTTATCAACTTTGTGACTTATTAGAAGCTTCACAAAATTCCCTTTATGTCTGCTTCCCTTTCACATAACTCTTATAGGTGCAAGTTACCTCTTACAGTTTAGTAGATCTGGCAACTACTTTTCCCAAATTGTCATTTTTCCCTCATAACTGAATTTAAGTTTTAGGGATGTAGTTAGGCTCCACTACCAAGAGAACATGATGCAAGTGTTTGAAAAAGAAGATAAATTCAAGTTTTTTTTTTTTTAAGCCCTTCCATTCTTAACAGGAAAACATACTTCTTGGCTACACAGAACAAATGTCACATCTTTTGTCTTTTCTTCAATTCAGCTCTGATTTATTCTTTCCTTCAAGTCTTCTTTGCTGTCATTGACTGTCTTCTTCTTTCTTTTCTTCTCTTTTTCACAGTCCCCAATTTTTCTTTTTTCCTTTCATTTTTCCCAAACTTACTTCCTGCAAACACTGATTAGTTATCAGGCCCTGTGCTCAGCATCAGATGCATGAAAATCAACAAGACACAGATGTGGGAGATAGATGGTGTCATAAGATGTACAAAGTAAAATGCGGCATAGATCTCACAGTCAACTCTTTTCTGAGCCTGAGACCCTATATGCTTCATTTTCTTTTCTTTTTTTTTTTTTTTAAAGATTTTATTTATTTATTTGACAGACAGAGATCACAAGCAGGCAGACAGGCAGGCAGAGAGAGAGGAAGGGAAGCAGGCTCCCCGCTGAGCAGAGAGCCCGACGTGGGGCTCGATCCCAGGACTCTGGGATCATGACCTGGGCTGAAGGCAGAGGCTTTAACCCACTGAGCCACCCAGGCGCCCCTATATGCTTCATTTTCAAGAGGGCCATGTTTTATTCCCAATATCTAGAGTCTTAAAATTCTCCCTCTTTCTTAGCACCCTCTAGCTTCAAATATAATTATGCCTCCCCAAGTTGAAAAACAATCTCCACTTTCATGTTTTAGTAAAATATTTCAAAAATACAGAGAGTAAAATAAGAAGTCATCCACAACCTTTACTACATATGTATGGGTCTTTGTAGTCTTTTTACATGTATATGTAGTTATTAAATTAGTGTTCCTTTGAGTGTTTTGAGTATATGATATCATACAGTATGTTCCGTTCTGAAATTTGTTTATTAAATATATTTTATATATTATTTATATACTTGGTTTATCCATATTGATATATAACATCAATTTATTCATTTCACCTGATGGGTAATATTCATCATATAAATAAGACACAAGTTATTTATTTTTCCCTTATCAGGGACATTCATGTTGCTTCAAATTGTTCACTACCAAATATAATGTCAACATTTTAGTACATGTCTTTTATGGGCATGGGTGAAAGTTTCTCAAAAGTAATTAGCCAGATATTCAATCCCTGGACCTCAGGCCATGTGCATTTTCATCTTTACTAGATACTGTAGATAGTATCAATTGCCTCTCCAACATAGTCCTTTCAATGTGTTCTCCCACTGTTAATGTTTGAAGCTTCCTCCCAACCTTGCAGCAATTGGTAATTGTCAGATTTTTACATTTTTTACTGTCTGATGGGTTCAAATGTATCTTATCTTTGCTTTCCAATCTGGTTTCCATCCTCATTTAGCTTAAAACTGTTCTTCCCATGGGTATCTAACAATCACCTTCTTGCCAAATCACAAAGACTTCACTTGTACTCATCATTCTGCTTGACCTCAATTACATTTGGCATACTGGTAAACACCAAGTCCAAATTTTCTCCCTTTGCTTATATTTAACAGCATTCTGGGGAAAAGAAGGCAGAGAACAAGATGTCCCCTTAGAAGTTCAGATATATATCTGGTAGATAAATCAGGGAATGTTTCCTTCAAATAAATATATTTAATAATAGAGCTACAAACTTGGAAAATTTTTTTGAAATAGGGTTAACTTTCATAATATGAAATACATAAAATTAATATCAAAACAAATACTCCTAACTTTAGGTGTACAAGAAATGGCATAAGAATACATTCACAATAACTACTATACTTCATGCCACATTTAATAATTACTTCTTATATTTAACATAATTCATGTGTGATATATTTTTATTGATGTTTATTTCTTATTGAAATGTAATATTTTATGTTTTAGAAATTAACATATTTGAATCTACTGTAATATCAAAAAGGGGGTGGTGTGGGTCATGAAATCTATGTATGATAATGCATCTTCCTTTTCCATGAGCTATGGTTCATTCTGACTAAGCAAGCTAGAAGACAGATTTAAAACTAAGATCAAGGGTCCTAGGTGGCTCAGCCAGTTATGTGTCTGACTCTTGGTTTGCTCAGGTCATAATCTCAGGATCCTGAGATGGAACCCAGCCTCAGGCTCCTCACTTAGTGGGAAGTCTGCAATAAATTCTCTCCTTCTCTTCCTCTCCCTCCCCCTCTACTCTTCCCCTTTCCCCTCAGGCTCTCGCTCTCTCTAAAATAAATAATTGAATGACATCTTTAAAACTGCAAAAGTAAATAGATAAATAAATAAATAAAGTCATTTGAATCTGGCTCCAGGTACCTTTAAATGGGTCTAAATGAGTAGCTATACACGGAAAATTACCTAAAATACTTGTTGGAACTCACATGTCTCAAACAGCCAGCCCCACCATCCATTGCCCACCCTTGACATCACTGATGACATTAAACAAATATTCACTTAAGAAATTTACTCAACAGATATTTTCTGAGTCATGACTCATCAACTCTTCTAGCTGAAGCGATTGAGTGGTGAATAAGGAAGCCTCTTCCCTCACACAGCTTAGATTCTAGACCTCTGTAAAAATAATACCAGGTTCTGTGCAGCCATCTCCAGTTTTTATAAGTTCTTGAAGTGATAGGGGAATGAGGCATTTTTGCTTTGGGGGAAGAGTGGGGTAACTGTCGATGTTAGCAAAAAGAAAACTCCAGAATATTATAAGACTGATACTAAGAGTCACAAACATTGTAAAAAGATGATGTCCAGATTTCTTAGTATAGTTCAAATACAGAGCAATGGTACCAAATGACCTTCTTGAAAGGCACTGGAAGAAAAAAATTTTAATAAAAATCATACAAGCCTAAAAAAAATCCCAAACTATTATTTGGCCCACAGTTGAAGTTGGCAATTACTAAAACCTATAACCAAGAATCCTCAAAGACTGTGAAAATTTTATGTGAAATAGCAATTTAATCACAAAACATAAAAACCTAACTTCTTTGGTGGCTTGTATTAAACCTTGTATTCTGAAAGTTTCCAAAACTCTTATGAAACAAACACTATGGTGTTTTTTTATGGAAAAAAATAGTATTCCTTATTAAGGAACATTATGGTGTTTCTTTGTGTAATTTCTGTAGTCAATCTTCAAACAGATAACTCAGTAGAAAATACCATAACTCAAGTTTGATAAAAAAGAAAATCATCTTTACCTTTTGTTTTCTTTGGTTCACTTGGTATGGTTCTATCACTGGGAGAGTCTATTCAAGTATTAGTTTATTCTGAATGTTTAAAGATTCTATTGAATAAAAATGCTCTTTTTTTGAACTTTAGCAATGACCACAAAGATCTATTATCTTCCTGATTCTATCAAAGTTTTTCCAAACAAAGGATCAGAATTACAGAGGAGAAGGATTATAGTATATGCTTTTCCTAGTCTAGAAATATTGGGTTTGGTAATCTAAATTGCTAGCAAAAGAATTGGAAAGGAAGAAAAATCATCACTTTAGATGATCTGTGCTATTTGACCCAAAGCAATGAACTTCCAAATGCTGCCAAGTTCTCTTGGAGGACTCATGTCACTATCAAGATAATCAAGATGAGAATAACAGTATATGAAATACCAGTGTTTTTTTTCCTTTGCTTTGTGAAGATATGTATGTGGATCAAAAAATACTTGTGTTCCATGTTGAGGTCCTTTGATTCTCAAAAGGAAATATGCTTGGCTAAATTTATGAGCTGAAAGACCAAGTGACCTATTTTTGAAACACCAGAGAAAAGACCAACTGTGTCAAACTTGAAAAAATTATAACTGTCAGTGGATCTTGGCTGTTTGGCAGATATACTTCAAGCATAGAGTATACCGAATCTGAAATTTCAAGAGAAAATTTCTAACCTTTCTCATTATAACAAATTTTCAGCATTTATAGCCAAAACCCAGTTATGGATACTTCATATTAACGCTAAAAATATCTAATTATCGTCTAAAGTTGGTTAAGATTTCAAGGACAATGTCTTAAAAGTGATTTTAAGGAGGAAAAAATTGAGACTCCTCTACTCCTACTGTAAGAAAAACATGGAGGGTTATTTTCTTGATGGTGTGGCTAAAAATCCCTTCTGGAAACTCACAAGAAATGTGTTCTAGGATTGGACTACACACAACTCACTTGATGGAGATTTTTTTAAAGTATAATTAATTCAGCTTCTAAAGTTAATTTTTGTACAATCAAAACTGGAGTAAAATATCACCCTAGAGGAAGTGAACATGCTTTGCTTGTCACTGTTCAATGTTCATCAAAATACACATGTAACACACATTTTCTTCACTTTCAGCAAACAAGAAAAATAATGAATGGTACAACATCTATGATACTGAAGCACACTAATATGCCTTCGTTTTCCATATAGCTTACCAGAGAAAATTTTATAGCAACCAAGGATATTCAAATCTCACATAATCAACTTTTTCAAAAAGTGAATGTAGGATTAAGGGTAGTTTTTCTTCTAAAACTACCACTAAAGTGGGGTGCCTGGGTGGCTCAGTTGTTAAGCATCAGCCTTCGGCTCAGGTCCTGATCCCAGGGTCCTGGGACTGAGCCCCACATCGGGCTCCCCACTCTGCGGGAAGCCTGCTTCTCCTCCTCCCACTCCCCATGCTTGTGCTCCCTCTCTTGCTGTGCCTCTCTCTGTCAAATAAATAAATAAAATCTTAAAAAAAAAATAACTACCACTAATGTGCTGTTTTGCCCACTGATTTTAAATTGTGCTCAACACACTGCATTCAACATTCATTGCCTAAAACTCATCATTTTCCTTTCTGCTAGCTCTCCTTCTTGACTAATATTTTTTGGTCAAAGTTACAGTCCCTCTTCTATTAATCCAGATGTGTAATAATTATGGGGTTAACTTGAATACTGGAAGAATGGCAAAGAGGACGTTTCTTTAGTTTCCACCCCACACCTATCTACTTTTATTCCATGTCTGTTTCTCAGTTCATTTTCCTAAGGAACCCCTCAGAATTCAAGGTCTTTCTCTTCCAATCCCTTCTCTATAAAGGTGGCACGTTATTTTTAGAATACTATCTGCATAAGGTCACATCTCCATTCAAAACCATACTTGGTTCACTACCGTCTAGGTAATAATATCTAAATTATATATAAACCTGTCGTTATAGCATTCAAGACAATCCACAAAGTATAAGACGCTTTCCAACTTTATTCCCCATGAGTCCCCAATATATTTTCTGCAACAGCCAGACCGTTCCCCTCACTGTTCACAAAGCATACTTTAGCATTCGTACCTCCATAGTCAATATATACCGGAATGCTTCTCCTATCCCCATTTTCTTTCCCAGCTGGCCAGGTTTTATCCCATTTGAGACAGACTGGGTCTGTCTACCTCCTCCTGAATTTGTTCCTTAACTCTTTCAACCAACATTCAACTCTCTCAGAAAGCATGGACTATTTTATCTTACCCCTCCTCACGTTTTGATGATTTAGTTTTAAGAAATGAACATATTTTATTTCTGATATCAAATTCAATTTCCTTAAGTTGGGCCTTCATTGTTCACTTTTACAACTCCTAATATTGTGATTCTATTTGTCTAAAGGTTTACACTATGGAATGAATTGGCCTTTTACAGATTTAGATGTAGTGCAGTCTAATCACACCCTATGAAAGCAGTACCCACATGAAATGTCATGTAAGAGATTTATTTACGAAGAGCACAGTTGTATCTCCTTGTAGCAATGTTTCCATGGGATCTCCTACATGACAGTGTTCCTTCTGTTTTTATTAGGTCTCAAATCAGAGAATAATTCAGTGCCTCCATAGGTACCATTCACAATGATCCAATTAGCAAGACGTGTCATCGTAGAAAATTAAACATTATTTCCCTTGTTTTACGTGACTGCAGAACAAGCGGCAGGAACTGCGTTTTGATTTTATGTTCTCTTTGTGAACTAAACTTAGGCATTTGATTCTACGAACTGAATTAGCATGTGGAAAAACCTCGTGAAAGACTAGCTGCCCAGACAAGTTTATAAACATCGTTTGCTCTCTGCACAAAGGAGTAATGGTGAGAGATTACGGAGAGGATATCAGACGCATTTACTGTGACTAACAGCACTCACACGGCCCCGTTCTTGCTCCATTACTGTTTATTATCTGCTTTTCAACAGTGCTCTGCATTTTCTCCAAAGATTCTGATGTAGAGATGAGCAGAGTGTTCCTCAAGCGAGAACATGCTCAGTGTGCAGTATGTCGATAGCAAAGTGCTGACGGACATTATTCAAGAATTTCGAGATGTCAGGAACTGCACCCCTGTGGCTCATAATGGGAATCAAGCACAGCTATGAGATTTATTTGCCAAGGCCACACCACTTTGGCTGACAGTGCCAGAAAAGACAGAGGTCCTCACCCAGTGCCTCCCAATTAATGTGCTTACAATTCCTGTCATTCTACGAAGCAGCTTGTGCCTGAAAGTCACAGATAATTTCTGTGGTCAGAGAAGCCTCATCTCCCTCCTCACCTCTTTCCAAGGAAAGTAAGTGTCCAGTTGGCGTGTAATGCTTCTGAATGGACTCCAGAGGATATGTGAAAAGACCATGGTGTTAAGATCAGTATAATCTAGACGAAGAGAACTGTCTGCTGGACCAGAGCAAAGACAATTCCCAAAGATATGTGTTTTCAACAGTTCAGCAAGAAGAATAGGAACCTTTATTAGCAGTTAGTTTTTTTTCAACAGCTTTATGGAAGTATAATTGATACAGCATAAATTCACCCATTATAGGTATATAATTCAATGCTTTTTAGATTTATAGAGTTGTGCACCCATCACAATACAATTTTAGAGCATTTCTATCACCTCCAAAAGTTTCCTTGTGCCCCTTGTTTGCAGTCAGTCTTTATCCCATTCTAGCCCCCAGCGATCACTGAACCACTTTGTGTCTCTACAAATTTGTCTCTTCTTGGTGTTGTACAAACATGAAATTATAGAATACATAGTCTTATGCATTGGGGTTTTTTTTCACCAAGCTAAATGTTTTGGGGTTTTTTTTTAAGATTTTATTTATTTATTTGATAGAGATCACAAGTAGGCAGAGAGGCCAGGCAGAGAGAGAGAGAGAGGAGGAAGCAGGCTCCCTGCAGAGCAGAGAGCCCGATGTGGGACTCGATCCCAGGACCCTGAGATCATGACCTGAGCTGAAGGCAGAGGCTTAACCCACTGAGCCACCCAGGCGCCCGAAGCTAAATGTTTTTGAGCTTAATTACATTGTAGCTTATATCAGTAATACACTCCTTCTATTTTCCTTCAAGTATCCTATTGTATGTTTGTCCGTTCACCGATTGATGGTCATTTGGATTATTTCCAGTTTGGGGCTATGATGAATAATGTTGTTACAAATATTCATGCACACATCTTGTCTCTGTGTGGATGTGAGTTTTTATGAAAAATCAAAGTAATCCTACCGTCATCAAAATTAGTTCTTTTTCCTCAATGCCATAACTCTAAGTTCCATTGAAATGGTTAAACTCCACAGAAAATACCAACACCAGCAAGATTTTAAAAGAATGACAAGCCAGACCAGGTTCATTTCAGTTGTTCATTTCTTTACCTTTCTCAGTTTTATTCTGCGTCCGAGTAAGTGCATACAGAGAAATGACACAAGGTCAACTCAAAATGCTACAAAAGGTAGCCTTTATCAGGGGTTATAGACTTTTCTTCTTCCAGGTGTACAACAGTCTAAAGAATACAATAAAACTTATTGGCACCAACTTATTCAGGGCCAGAGATTTCTTGAGACAAACAGAATAATAATCTATTAAGATGTGATTCTCAGTTTAACTGTTTAGTCTAATATGTATTCAGCTATACACTCTTTATCTCAAAACAGAAAAGTTTGCTGCCAATTTGTAGATACCCAGAATATTTTCCTTACAGACTGAATTGTGTCCCTCTAAAATTCATACTTTGAAGTCCTAACCCCCAGTGTGATGGCATTAGGAGGTGGAGCTCTGAAGAGGTAATCAGTTTTAGATGAGGTCATGAGGGTGGGGTCCTCATAATGGGATTAGTGCTCTTCTAAGAAGAGGGCTTGTTCTCGCCCTCTCTGCCATATGTATACAGTATGACGCAGATATCTACAAGCTTGGAAGAGGATCCTCACTAGAACTCAACCACACTAACATCCTTATCTTGGACTTTCAGCCCCCAGAACAGTGAGGAAATTAGTGTCTTTTGTTTAAGTCACGAAGTCTATGCTATTTTGTTATTATAGCCTGAGTGGACTAAGACAATCCCTTCTTATGACCTTCATTCCACCCCAAGAAAACCTCTTCCTTTCAAAAATAAAACAATACAAACAAAACTGTGGAAATTAAGATGAATATTATTTTGTTGTTTATTTTTCGTGTAAGTTCTTATCTCAAAATTTTGTGAAATTAAGATGATCCAGCAAGGCCATTTCAGTTATTTCTGATATCTGGTGGATAATTTTTCAGAAGCCATTCTTTCCAAAATAAATATGTTATTGCAGAGTTTTTTACATTAAAGAATGATTTTAATTTGCCTTAGTGCCAACATTTTTAATGAGGGCATGCATCCCTGAAATTATAATGTAAATCACTACAAAATGTGCTTTCTTGAGGGGAGGAGTCAAGATGGCGGAGAAGTAGCAGGCTGAGACGACATCGGGTAGCAGGAGATCAGCTAGATAGCTTATCTAACCATTGTGAACACCTATAAATCCAACGGGAAATCGAAGAGAAGAAGAGCAACAATCCCAGAAACAGAAAATCGATCACTTTCTGAAAGGTAGGACCTGCGGAGAAGTGAATCCAAAGCGACGGGAAGATAGACCCCGGGGGGAGGGGCCGGCACCAGGCAAGCGGCGGAGCGACGGAGCAAAAAACCGGGACTTTTAAAAGTCGGCTCCACTGGGAGACATCGCTCCAGAGGCTAAACTGGGGGGAAACCCAGGCGGGGTCAGCATAACCCCAGGACCCGCGGGGTCACAGAAGGACTGGGGGTGTCTGAGTGCCGCAGAGCTCGCAGGTATTAGAGCGGGGAAGCCGGCTATAGCGACAAAGCCGAGGAGTGAGCTCTAAGCCCGGGGTTACCTTGTGCCGGTCGCAGGCTGGGTGGGCTCGGAGCGCGGCCGCAGGCCGCGGAGACAAAAGCGACCCGGCGCTTTTCTCCAGCTCCAACAATTGACTGCTTTCCTCGAGGCGCGACCGCAAGCCAGGGAGGCGGGGCTATTGGGCGCTTTGCTCTGAGAGCGCACTGAGGAGCGGAACCCCAAGCTCTCGGCTCCTCCGGGCCGAGAGATTGGGAGGCCGCCATCTTCATTCCCGTCCTCCGGAACTCTACGGAAAGCGCTCAGGGAACAAAAGCTCCCGAAAGCGAACCCGAGCGGATTACTTAGCCCGGCCCCTGGCAAGGGCGGTGCAATTCCGCCTGCGGCAAAGACACTTGAGAATCACTACAACAGGCCCCTCCCCCAGAAGATCAACAAGAAACCATCCAAAACCAACTTCAGTCACCAAGAACAGCGGAATTCCACAGCAGGAGAAAGCAAATCCTACCTGGACAAAATGACAAGGCGGAAAAACTCACCTCAAAAAAAAGAACAAGAGGCCGTACCGAAGGCTGGAGACCTAATCAATACAGACATAGGTAGCATGACAGATCTAGAGTTCAGAATGACAATTCTCAAGGTTCTAGCCGGGCTCGAAAAAGGCATAGAAGATATTAGAGAAACCCTCTCCGGAGAGATAAAAGCCCTTTCTGGAGAAATAAAAGAACTAAAATCTAACCAAGTTGAAATCAAAAAAGCTATTCATGAGGTGCAATCAAAAATGGAAGCTCTCACTGCCAGGATAAATGAGGCAGAAGAAAGAATTAGTGACATAGAAGACCAAATGACAGAGAATAAAGAAGCTGAGCAAAAGAGAGACAAACAACTACTGGAACACGAGGAGAGGATTCGAGAGATAAGTGACACCATAAGACGACACAACATTAGAATAATTGGGATTCCAGAAGAAGAAGAAAGAGAGAGGGGAGCAGAAGGTATATTGGAGACAATTATTGGAGAGAATTTCCCTAATATGGCAAAGGGAACAAACATCAAAATCCAGGAGATGCTAAGAACGCTCCTCAAAATCAATAAAAATAGGTCCACACCTCGTCACCTGATAGTAAAATTTACAAGTCTTAGCGACAAAGAGAAAATCCTGAAAGCAGCCCGGGAAAAGAAGTCTGTAACATACAAGGGTAAAAACATTAGATTGGCAGCGGACCTATCCACAGAGACCTGGCAGGCCAGAAAGAACTGGCATGATATATTCAGAGCACTAAACGAGAAAAACATGCAGCCAAGAATACTATATCCGGCTAGGCTATCATTGAAAATAGAAGGAGAGATAAAGAGCTTCCAGGACAAACAAAAGCTGAAAGAATTTGCAAACACCAAACCAGCTCTACAGGAAATATTGAAAGGGGTCCTCTAAGCAAAGAGAGACCCTAAAAGTAGTAGATCAGAAAGAAACAGAAACAATATACAGTAACAATCATCTTACAGGCAATACAATGGCACTCAATTCATATCTCTCAATAGTTACCCTGAATGTTAATGGGCTAAATGCCCCAATCAAAAGACACAGGGTATCAGAATGGATAAAAAAACAAAACCCATCCATATGCTGCCTACAAGAAACTCATTTTAGACCCGAAGACACCTCCAGATTTAAAGTGAGGGGGTGGAAAACAATGTACCATGCTAATGGACATCAGAAGAAAGCTGGGGTGGCAATCCTTATATCAGATCAATTAGATTTTAAGCCAAAGACTATAATAAGAGATGAGGAAGGACACTATATCATACTCAAAGGGTCTGTCCAACAAGAAGATCTAACAATCTTAAATATCTATGCCCCTAACATGGGAGCAGCCAACTATATAAACCAATTAATAACAAAATCAAAGAAATACATCGACAGTAATACAATAATAGCAGGGGACTTTAACACTCCCCTCACTGAAATGGACAGATCATCTAAGCAAAAGATCAACAAGGAAATAAAGGCCTTAAATGACACACTGGACCAAATGGACATCACAGATATATTCAGAACATTCCATCCCAAAGCAACAGAATATACATTCTTCTCTAGTGCACATGGAACATTCTCCAGAATAGACCACATCCTGGGTCATAAATCAGGTCTCAATCAGTACCAAAAGATCGAGATCATTCCCTGCATATTTTCAGACCACAATGCTCTGAAGCTCGAACTCAATCACAAGAGGAAATTTGGAAAGAACGCAAATACATGGAGACTAAACAGCATCCTTCTAAAAAATGAATGGGTCAACCAGGAAATTAAAGAAGAATTGAAAAAATTCATGGAAACAAATGATAATGAAAACACAACAGTTCAAAATCTGTGGGACACAACAAAGGCAGTCCTGAGAGGAAAATATATAGCAGTGCAAGCCTTTCTCAAGAAACAAGAAAGGTCTCAAATACACAACCTAACCCTACACCTAAAGGAGCTGGAGAGAGAACAACAAAGAAAGCCCAAACCCAGCAGGAGAAGAGAAATCATAAAGATCAGAGCAGAAATCAATGAAATAGAAACTAAAAAAACAATAGAACAAATCAACAAAACTAGGAGCTGGTTCTTTGAAAGAATTAATAAGATTGATAAGCCCCTGGCCAGACTTATCAAAAAGAAAAGAGAAAGGACGCAAATAAATAAAATCATGAATGAAAGAGGAGAGATCACAACCAACACCAAAGAAATACAAACAATTATAAGAACATACTACGAGCAACTCTATGGCAACAAATTTGACAACCTGGAAGAAATGGATACATTTCTAGAGATGTATAAACTACCACAACTGAACCAGGAAGAAATAGATAACCTGAACAGACCCATAACCAGTAAGGAGATTGAAACAGTCATCAAAAATCTCCAAACAAACAAAAGTCCAGGACCAGACGGCTTCCCAGGGGAATTCTACCAAACATTTAAAGAAGAATTAATTCCTATTCTCCTGAAACTGTTCCAAAAAATAGAAATGGAAGGAAAACTTCCAAACTCATTCTATGAGGCCAGCATCACCTTGATCCCAAAACCAGACAAGGATCCCACCAAAAAAGAGAATTACAGACCAATATCCTTGATGAACACAGATGCGAAAATTCTCACCAAAATACTGGCCAATAGGATCCAACAGTACATTAAAAGGATTATTCACCACGACCAAGTGGGATTTATTCCAGGGCTGCAAGGTTGGTTCAACATCCGCAAATCCATCAATGTGATACAATACATTAATAAAAGAAAGAGTAAGAACCATATGATACTCTCAATAGATGCTGAAAAAGCGTTTGACAAAGTGCAGCATCCCTTCCTGATTAAAACTCTTCAAAGTGTAGGGATAGAAGGCACATACCTCAACATTATCAAAGCCATCTATGAAAAACCCACCGCAAATATCATTCTCAATGGAGAAAAACTGAAAGCTTTTCCGCTAAGGTCAGGAACACGGCAGGGATGTCCGTTATCACCACTGCTGTTCAATATAGTCCTAGAAGTCCTAGCCTCAGCAATCAGACAACAAAAAGAAATTAAAGGCATCCAAATCGGCAAAGAAGAAGTCAAACTATCACTCTTTGCAGATGATATGATACTATATGTGGAAAACCCAAAAGGCTCCACTCCAAAACTGCTAGAACTTATACAGGAATTCAGTAAAGTGTCAGGATATAAAGTCAATGCACAGAAATCAGTCGCATTTCTTTACACTAACAACAAGACAGAAGAAAGAGAAATTGAGGAGTCAGTCCCATTTACCATCGTACCCAAAACCATAAGATACCTAGGAATAAATCTAACCAAAGAGGCAAAGAATCTATACTCAGAAAACTATAAAGTACTCATGAAAGAAATTGAGGAAGACACAAAGAAATGGAAAAATATTCCATGCTCATGGATTGGAAGAACAAATATTGTGAAAATGTCTATTTTACCTAAAGCAATCTACACATTTAATGCAATCCCTATCAAAATCCCATCTATTTTTTTTAAAGAAATAGAACAAATAATCCTAAAATTTATATGGAACCAGAAAAGACCTCGAATAGCCAAAGGAATATTGAAAAAGAAAGCCAAAGTCGGTGGTATCACAATTCCAGACTTCAAGCTCTATTACAAAGCTGTCATCATCAAGACAGTATGGTACTGGCACAAAAACAGACATATAGACCAATGGAACAGAATAGAGAGCCCAGAAATAGACCCTCAACTCTATGGTCAACTAATCTTCGACAAAGCAGGAAAGAATATCCAATGGAAAAAAGACAGCCTCTTCAACAAATGGTGCTGGGAAAATTGGACAGCCACATGCAGAAAAATGAAATTGGACTATTTCCTTACACCACACACGAAAATAGACTCAAAGTGGATGAAGGACCTCAATGTGCGAAAGGAATCTATCAAAATCCTTGAGGACAATGCAGGCAGCAACCTCTTTGACCTCCACCGCAGCAACTTCTTCCTAGGAACATCGCCAAAGGCGACAGAAGCAAGGGCAAAAATGAACTATTGGGATTTCATCAAGATCAAAAGCTTTTGCACAGCAAAGGAAACAGTTAACAAAACCAAAAGACAACTGACAGAATGGGAGAAGATATTTGCAAACGACATATCAGATAAAGGGCTCGTATCCAGAATCTATAAAGAGCTTATCAAACTCAATACCCAAAGAACAAATAATCCAGTCAAGAAATGGGCAGAGGACATGAACAGACATTTCTGCAAGGAAGACATCCAGATGGCCAACAGACACATGAAAAAATGCTCCACATCACTCGGCATCAGGGAAATACAAATCAAAACCACAATGAGATACCACCTCACACCAGTCAGAATGGCTAAAATGAACAAGTCAAGAAATGACAGATGCTGGCGAGGATGCGGAGAGAGGGGAACCCTCCTACACTGTTGGTGGGAATGCAAGCTGGTGCAACCACTCTGGAAAACAGTGTGGAGGTTCCTCAAAAAACTGAAAATAGAGCTACCCTACGACCCAGCAATTGCACTCCTGGGTATATATCCTAAAGATACAAACGTGGTGCTCCGAAGGGGCACGTGCACCCGAATGTTTATAGCAGCAATGTCCACAATAGCCAAACTGTGGAAAGCGCCTAGATGTCCATCAACAGATGAATGGATAAAGAAGATGTGGTATATATACACAATGGAATACTATGCAGCCATCAAAAGACATGAAATCTTGCCATTTGCGACGACGTGGATGGAACTAGAGGGTATCATGCTTAGCGAAATAAGTCAATCGGAGAAATATAACTATCATATGATCTCTTTGATATGAGGAAGTGGAGATGCAAGGTGGGGGGGTTTGGGGGGAGGTAGGAAAAGAAAAAATGAAAAGATGGGATTGGGAGGGAGACAAACCATAAAAGACTCAATCTCAAGAAACAGACTGAGGGTTGCGGGGGGGAAGGGGGATGGGAGAGGGTGGTGGGGAAATGGACATTGGGGAGGGTATGTGCTATGATGAGTGCTGTGAAATGTGTAAACCAGACGATTCACAGACCTGTACCCCTGGGGATAAAAATACATTATATGTTTATTAAAATAAAAAAAAAAAAAAAAGGAAAAAAAAAATGTGCTTTCTTTATAAAATGTGTTCAGAATAATTCTTGAGAAGCATAACCTTTGGTAAATTGATGTATGCCCAAAATGTGCGTAATCACTCCTGTGCAGAGGTCTCTAATAAATGTCTTTATTTAGCTGGCAGAAGGTGTATGAGGGAAGAATGTACCATCACCAAATGCATCTTGGGACACTGCCTCATGAGCCCAAACTACGCTAAGCATTGATAACCCAGTAACCAGAGCAATGACTTTGTATATGACTAAATTAATAAGTATTTACAAAATTCTGTACAATCAAAAAAGCATATAGAATATTATCAGTAGAATATGACCCTGAGACAATCAATAAACGAGTAGAGACTATTGGGAATACTTCTTGTAAAGGCACATGGCCAGACAAAAAATATACTCTGTAATTGCAACCATCATCAACATATTTACCTTTCAAAAACAAATCATTATAATTGCAAAAGGCTACTGTCTGTACTCAGAAAACATTTATGTGAGTGATAGGGGTTTAAACAGGAGTTAAGGGGACCTGGGTGGCTCAGTTGGTTGAGCATCCAGTTGTTGGTTTTGGCTCAGGTCATGACCTCAGGGTCCTGGGATGGAGCCCCACACTGGGCTCCCTGCTCAGCAGGAAGCCTGCTTCTCCCTCTGCCACTCCCCCTACTTATGTTCCCTCTCTCGGTGTGTCTCTCTCTGTCAAATAAATAAATAAAATCTTAAAAAAAAAAAAAAGATACTCTTTCCTTCTCCCTCTACCCCTCCCATTCATACTGTCTTGCTCTCTCTCTCTCTCTCTGAAATGGATAAATAAATCTTAAAAAAAAAAAAAAAACAGGAGTTACATCTTGCTTCCTTTACCATCTTCTTTGTTGTCAGAAAAAAAATAAATGACATTCTTTTTATATCCTGCTGGTATAGGACCAACAGATGTTTAGGCCATACTGAAAGTGAGGTAGCCAAAGGATATCAACTCCAGGTATCCCATAGTTGGAAATAGCAGTACGGAACTCACAGGAGAAATCTGGCTAGAGATTTACAATCGTAGTTAATCAGCATTAAGGATGCCAATAGAAGCCCTGACAACGCATAAGCCAGTGAAAGGGTTTTAAGGAGGGCATGTATTGCATGGAGCACTGGGTGTGGTGCAAAAACAATGAATTCTGTTACGCTGAAAAGAAATTAAAAAAAAAAAAAAGAAAGAAAGAAAGAAATGACAATTTGCAAACAGAGTAGAGAGCCAGGAGAAAAGCTTCCTAAATGTCCACATATAAAGAATATGCAGAAGAGGAGGAGTCTGCAAACATAGGTAGACTCTCTCAAAGCCAAAGAAAATGAGCATATAGAGTGCATAGATGAGGAGGGCTGCACCAGTCATGCCAGATGCTACAGAAAAGTCATGGAGGAAAAATCCTGAAAAGCATTCATTTGATTTCAGTTACAAGGTTGTTAGTGATCTTAACTAGACTGGGAAGTAGAGAGGACAAAAAGAACAAAGATACAACCAGCAGGGAATATTCTTTCAAGATGTTTGGCTAAAAAGAAGGAGATATGTCACCAGTGGAGGAACAGATGATATGAAACTAAAGACACTTATTTATTTAGGTAATTCAGTAGACTAAAAGAGGTTTGGGTACTAATGAGAAAGAAGAAGAGAGGAAAGGTGAAAGACACAGGAAGAAGAATTTGATGACTTTTAGGTACTTAACCAGTAACAAGTTTTAGAATGAGTAACCCAGTTCAACACCTCCCCATTTTAGATGGAGATACATTTTAGATACATTTTAGGATCCTAGAGTTTACAGAGATTAGTTTACTCGCCTAGTTGTGCTACTAATAATTGGCAGAAACAAGTTTCCATCACAGGTATACCATTTCACAGCCCAGGGCTTTCTCCGCCAGACCACTACGCAGGCTGTTCAACCCAAAGAATCTGCCAGGGTGTGCTTCGTTTGGTAAGGTGGTTAATTCAGCAATGTCGGTAAGATGTGAGGAGGACACATTCTAGAAAGTCAAAATCCCTGTTACAACCAGATCGAACAGCTTCTCTATCCTGAAACAAGTTTCTCCCCATTTTCAAGATCTCCTTATCCCAATTCACTATGTGTGTTTCTGCTTGCCCCACAATTTGTCTGTCTTGTACCCAGGTCTCTGCCTTGACATCTGCCTTTGTCAAACTCCCATAGGGTTGTTAGATAAAATTGAGGATGCCCAGTTAAATGTGAGTTTCCTATATTAACTATGCTGGAATTAAAAACATAATAAATGTGAATTTATAATAAACCATATTTTCACTTAGTATAGATAATGTACCATTCAATATTTGGAACATATTTACACTAAAAAGTTATTGATGTTTATCTGATATTCAGTGTTAACTGGGTATCCCATATTTTTGCTTATTTGTTTTTTGCTAAATCTGACAACCCTGTCCCAAGGGCCAGATAACCTGACTGACTTTCTTTTTCCCAACACTCATAACCCTTCATTGTGTAGCAGTCAGACCATAACTGTCACTACTACTATCTGACACCCAGATGGAGAAATATTTATATGCTCTCCTGGTATAAGAGTCCCCCAAATATCTGATAGACCCTAAGTCATATATATTTGTCTTAACAATGAAGTCTAGGATTATTTTTTTTTTCTAAATTTGCTTCCTTAATCATGTAGTTCTAATAAGGACCAAAATATCTTAGTATTCTAACAAAGACAAACACTAATTCATGGGAGATAAAGTCAGTAGAAATGGAAGAGAAGAAAGAAAACGGACTCATATTTTTGTTTTTCCTCTAATAATCCACACAGCAGATAAGGAGTAATAATCACATTTACTCGTTGCTGGTTGGTTGATACCTAAGGGGCAGTTTGGTAAGAAAGTCAGGGCTGTATCTTCTTCATCCTGTCTCAGAGGACTGCCTGGAGGTCAGCAACTCCTGTCACTCACAGTTGCTGACCCAACATGATGGCTTAAATAATAAATGCAATGAAATAAGGGCTCAGTTCATTTATGCAATCCTGCCCTGATCTGTAAACCCAAGTATATACTAAGTGCATATGGGAAAGAATGGTAGAAGTTCATGGTGTTTAGTCTGTAAAAAAACCAAAAACACATTTTGCCCCAAGCATTTTTCCCCTTCATTTAAAAGTTAAATTGTGTATTTCAGAGATAAATCTAAGCCATGTGTCTTACTTCTTCCCTTTAACAGCAAACTGTTCTGAAAGAGCTCATTGTCATATCAAGGACTTCCAGAATGTCATTTTTATTCCAAATGAGAAAAATCACATTTTTCCTAAACACACAACATTCAGGCTCAAAAATACATATTGTCTTAATTCATGTCTCATGAAATACAATAATAATCTATTTTCAGCTGATCAACCTATATCATTTCTGAAGATACTTGTCATCTGATCAAAGCCGTCAGCAATTTAACATTTACTAAGAGCCTATTATGGTGCCAGACACCAGACTATATATTTTGAAAATACTGGTTCTAATCTCAGTCACCCTGGTAGGGAGATATTATTAATTATTAATTAACTTAATAGATAAAAATATTAAAGTTTCAAGAGGTTATACAACTTGTGAAGCAAATAAAAGGCTAACACAACTTCTGCCTAACGCATAAGTCCACAGTCTTTCCATTTTTCCAGATGGTAGTATATTCCCTTACAGATAAGAAAAGTTAAATCCTCCTTATTTTCCATAAGTTGTTAGTCTTAATAAAAAGCATATGGACACGGAGTCGCCTAACTCATATTTAAGTCAGTGGAGAGCAATGCTCTAAAATGGTACATGCATGGATCTAAAAAATCCATCTTTTACAAGAAATTAAATTGTAGAATTCACAAAAAAAAATTTAGATTGTCTTTGTTAAGATGATGTATAATACATTCTATCTCCAGTACTCACAGCTTTTTTGAAGGGTTGTTAATTACATAGAGATCATATTTTTGGTATTGTGAGGGTAGGAGAAAAGAGAAAGAGGATTTTCAAAGTGTATGCATGAAAGAGTCACCAGGGAATAGTGAATAAAAATTCATGTTCTGGATTCTGACACTCTTGAGTTCCAAACCAAGTTCTGCTGCTTGCTTGCCAATTATTCAGTTACGGGCTCTTTACTTAACTACTCTGTACCTCATTATCCTCATCTACCAAATGGATATAATAACACTTGCTTTATAGGAATATTAGAATAATTAAATGAGATTATATTTGGAAAATAGCTGCCCTCGTGCCTGGGATCAAATAAGCATCCTGGGAATGATGGTTGCGGTTACAGCTAAACCATCAAGTAGAAAACTTTGGCAGTCGTGGTAAAGTCATGGAGACTAGTGAGGCACTTTCAAACAACTATAGCCCATGCATAGGAAAAGGAGAAACCAGCTAAGTGTTGGACAGCACTGGGAAGAAGAGGGGTGAAAGGTGAATGTCAGAACTGGATCATACAAAGACACAAAAAGACTTGTCAACAAGCATGGTATGTATCACAAAGACAGGCTACTTACATTTGAGCCATAAATTATCTCCCATCTGAATGTTTCACACAGGAGAACACAAGACATTAGAGAGATGATTTTTACTGGATTAGGAGAAATAAAAATCAGGGAATTCAGAATTTGTATTGTTTAGCCAAAGAAATAAGCATTAGCCCATGTGCCTCTTGCTTAAAAGTAACTCTATTATTATTACTATGGAGAATCATACATTGGAACTTTTAAAAAGTGGAAGAGATAATCAGTTGTCATGATTTTGTGTTTGTTTAGTAATAATGAAAACCTGTCTTTGAGGAAAAAAAAACAGAATATATCTGCTTTGGCTGTTTGTTTTTAGTGTTTTTTTTTTTTAAGGATTTTATTTATTTATTTGACAGACAGAGATCACAAGTAGGCAGAGAGGCAGGCAGAGAGAGGAGGGGAGGCAGGCTCCCTCCTGAGCAGAGAGCCTGATGCGGCACTCGATCCTAGGACCCTGAGATCATGACCGGAGCCGAAGGCAGAGGCTTTAACCCACTGAACCATCCTGGCACCCGTTTTTGGTGTTTTCTTGGAGCAAGGGCCAGCAAACTATAGCCTATGACCAAATTGGCTCATTGTCTATTTTTATAAATAAAGTTTTATGAGACCACAGCCTCATTTGCTTTTTTGCATACTGGTTATAGCTGCTTCCATGATACCAAGCTGCTTCCATGATACCATTGCAGAGTTGAGTGGTTGCAAAAGACTCTATGACCTGCAAAGCCTAAAATATGTACTATTTGACCCTTTACAGCCACAGTGTGCTAACCTCTTTCTTAGAGCTGAGAGGTAGTGAGTATTTCATCTTAGTCAGCTTGGGCTGCCATAATAAAATACCCCACACCAGGTGGTTTAAACAACAGACATTTATCTTCTCACAGTTCCAAAGGTTGTAAGTCAGTGTGCCAGCATAGTTGGGTTTTAGTGAGAGCTTTCTTCCTGGCTTACAATGGGCCACCAACTTGTTATGTGCTAGCATGACTTGGGGGAGGGGAGTTCTATTGGAAGTGAGTGAGCAGGAAGAGTGAGCAATAACTCTCTGATGACTCTTCTGTAAGGACACTCAGCCAGTCCTACCAGGCTCCAACTCATTATCTCATTTAACCTTCATTATTTCCTTGTAAGCCCTATCTTCAAACACGGCCACAGTGAGGCGTTAGGGCCTCAATGTATGAAACTGGGTGAGACACAATTCAGTCTATAGCTCGTTTCAAACCTGTAAAAACTGATTTAGCCATAAGTATCCATCATCTTTCATTCCCAATGTACCTTCCAATGTGCCTTTCGAAACACATCTGGAAAACAGGTTAAAAACAAAGCACAGCGGAAACCTCTCCTGCTAAGAGTAAAGAGACCATCCAGAAACCTTATCCCAAATGTTACCCTTAGCAAAGCATTGGAGTGTGGAGAAAAATAGAGATGAAATGACTTCTGGAGGGCAGAACAAATTTCTCCATTGAGAAACTGAAAGGCAACTATTAATCCATTCCCCAAATGGTCGTTTCCATCATGTGGATGCCCTTTTATCTTTCGGAGAAAAAGAACAGTGAAGTACTTGGGGATTATCTGTGACCAAGTGGGGTCAAAAGATTCAAATAAGCATTGGTGGGTCAAAGTCAAGTTGTAGGCTTCATCATTCTTGTGCTATTTGCAAAGAGGATATAACTCTATTTCTCTAACAACCACAGAGTATTTTAAGAGACACTACCTTATTCATCTCCCGAGTGCCCTTTGAAGTAAGTGTCCCATATTTTATTTCTATGTTATAAATGGAAAAACTAGGGCTATGAGGAGTTGTATGCCTCTCCCCAGAGTGAATCAATCACTAGAGATAGAAGCTTAAGTCCTTTGTTTTCTATGCATTCAACCACGGATTAGGTATTGAAGACCTTTCCATAAATAAAAAGTATCTTGTGCTCATTGGACATAGTATTACTCACACCACGATAGTGGTGTGTATTTCCTGCCATGCCAATATGGTGGACAACTCTCTCACTTAGGCACTTTTAAGGTCTCCTGAACAATTTTAAGAAGAAGAAACATGAACAATAATAGGAAAGAAATGTAGAACCTAAATAGGTTACGGTCAAAGCACCAAAAGTAGTACTGGATTGAGCGAGATCCCCAGACCAAATGCCTCACGACATAGAAATAGGCTCTAGCACCATCTAGTGGGAGACCAAAATAACTCATGGATTATTAAGAGGGTTGTTTGTCATCCTGGGGGCTCCTTTCATCAAGAGGTTTGGATTATTTCCAATTTAAAGCTTCCTTGGGCTTCACTCCTAAGTAAGCAAGTATATCTTTTATTGAAATCACTGTAGAAGTACACCAAGGGTTGGGCTTGGGTTACCTATTATAGTTTAGTTCCCAATGACACAGAGAAAAAAGAGCAAGGACTAGAAGTAGAAGAGATACGAATTTGAATATATTCCACCAGCAGCTCTTTATTTTTACACAAACTATCCTATCTCTCCCAGGGCCCATTACTCCACCAATATAATGAAGTTAATGCCAATCTTAAGGGTAGTCGTGATGATTAAGGGAGATCTTTTTTTTTTTTTTTTTTAATATTTTATTTATTTATTTGACAGAGATCACTAGCAGGCAGAGAGGCAGGCAGAGAGAGAGAGGAGGAAGCAGGCTCCCTGCTGAGCAGAGAGCCCGATGTGGGGCTCGATCCCAGGACCCTGAGATCATGACCTGAGCCGAAGGCAGAGGCCTTAACCCACTGAGCCACCCAGGTGCCCCTGATTAAGGGAGATCTTAAGTTTATTCCTATTTGTCTATAGAGTGACTGTCAACAAATATTAGTTTTCTCTTTCCCCTGAAAGATTTCTGTGATAGCCCCATATAGCACTACATTGGCTTGTTAGGGATACACTAACAAAGCAGCACAGACTTGCTTAAATGATAGAAATTTGTTTTCTCACAGTTCTGGAGGCTGGCAAATCTGATATTAAGGTATAGTAGGGTTGGTTCCCTCCGGGGACATCAGAGAAAGATCTATCTCAGTCCTCTCTCTCTGCTTATAGAAAGCTATCATCTCCCTGTGTATTTTCACACTATCTTCCCTCAGTACGTGTCTGTGTCCAAATTTCATATTCTTATAAGGACAACAATCATATTGGATTAGGGCCCATCCTAATAACATCATTTTATTTTATTTTTAAGATTTTATTTATTTATTTGTTTGTCAGAGAGAGAGAGAGAGAGAGAGAGAGAGCACAAGTAGGCAGAGTGGCAGGCAGAGGCAGACAGAGAAGCAGGCTCCCCGCTGAGCAACGAGCCCAATATTCACTCCATCCACGGACCCTGCGATCATGATGTGAGCCGAAGGCAGCGGCTTAACCGACTGAGCCATCTCCTAATAACATCATTTTAGTTTAACTATTTCTTTAAAGATCCTGTCTCCGAATACTCATTCAGATGCAGTAGGGGTTAGGAGATCAACATATGAATTTGTGGAGGGAGCCTAATTTAGCCCATAGTAAGCATGATGATCAGACAGCCATGCAGCAAGTAAATAGTGGCGGCAGGGTAAATCCCCAGCCCTCACCTCCTGTAACATAGCCATGCTGCCTCCAGGGAGAGGTAAGTAGAAAAATCCAGTTTTATAGATCAAATGAAAGATTCCATTTCCTTCGGTTTAAGGCAAACTAGTAAGATCTATTTCCTCCAGGATCATGGGTTTTCTGAGATAAAAAGGACTCTACAGGTACAACAATGTACTGTTAATTATAGCAGCCCCCTCAGGTACCCTGGGCAAATAAGGAGGTAAAATCAAAACATTTGTTCTGTCCCCTAAACGGATTGAATCAATGGTTCCTGAGTTATTATGTTACCCACCAGTGCTAAACCAACTTTGGGAAACTTCATTTCACTATTTAGCTGACTCAGGAAGGGCTTATTGTAACTTCTAGCTAATCTATAGTACAATTCAAAATCTTCAGCTGCTAAAAAAAAAAAAGAAAGAAAGAAAAGAAAAGAAAAGAAAAAAAAAACTGCACTCTCCAGTTCTATTCCCAAAAAAAAAAAAAAAAAGTGTCTGCCAGCATTTTCAAAATGTATTTGGTGAGGTGCCCATATGTTAATATAAGTATAGCAAAGATTGTCCACCTCGTTGCTCTCCTATTAAGCAGATTTCCCTTTACAATCTCCCACATAGCCAGCCTCTGCATTTCAGGTTTAGAGAGAACAGAATTTCAATGCTTTCCCTGCCTGCTGTACCGTGACTTTTACACTGCTTTTCCCTTCCAATCTCTCCACCACAGCTATTTGCATGTCTGGTATCCAGTCTTTCTCTGTCTGGGACAAAATAAAAAGTCATAATAATAAAACACAAACAGGAGCTTCAGAATCCCAAACAACGGCACTCTACAGTTATCATTATCATTATTATACCATTTATATTGTAAGTGACTATTTGAGTTTACCTCATAAAAAGAAAGAAAACGCAGCGCAAAGAGAGCAGTATCAAGCAGTACTTGGTTTTGAGAATCCAAAGGAAGTTGGGTCTTAGAGGTCAGCTAGGAATTTTTCTTCTAGAATTGCATATTCTACTCAATTTCAAAGGTGGCTTGTTATATATTTACCTCATAGACTTATCATCAATTTAAAATGCCTGGGTAGAGTCACCATGCATGTTAATGTACATTGTTTCAAGTGGGTAACCAGTGGGCACCATGATTGATCTCCAGCTTCAACCATCATTCAATCCTCAGCTATCATCCAAACCATGCCCTTCGTTCTTAGTTCTCGCTCTTCTTTCTTCCACCGGACAGATGATCCCTTCCTTTCCCTCAAGCTGACATTTGCCAATATACAATATTACTGTTTTTACACCCTGTACCTAGATCTTGGTTTCTGATACTATTTTCCAGCTGAAAAAAAAAAAAAAATAGGACTGGTTCTCGGTCTGGTGTACAAAGGGGGTATACAAGATGGGCCTTGAGCATTTTGTAGTGTCAGAAAGTAAGAAAATGCTCAATGGAAAAAAAAAAAAAAACATTTTATTTTTTAAAAGGTGGAGCATATCAGAGAAACAAAGGAACCTACCTGAAAAAGCTCCAGTGGCCAAAGCTGGGACAATTTGAACAACAAAATAAATAATATAGAATTGGATTATGATGCAAATATAAACTAAATATACATGAGTCCATATTGATATAAATGACTGAATAAATACATGGAAGAGAAAAGACACATCTTTCAAAGAGAAAAGTTACAAGTAATTTATGTAGATACCTTCCCATATTTGTGCCCCTGCCAAAACTCACATGTTGACATCTTAGCCCCCAATGTGATGGTATCAGGAGATGGGCCATCAGTGGGTCATCAAGTGGCACCCTCATGAATAGGAGAGTGTCCTTATAAATGAGAGTGAGCGAGCTCTGTCTGCTCTCCACCATGTGAGGACAGAACATGATAATAGCTGTCTATGAAATAGAAAGTGAGCTCTCACTAGTCATCCAATCTTTTGGCATCTTGATCTTGGACTTGTCAGCCTACAGAACTGTGAGAAATAAATTTCCGTTGTTGATAAGCCACCGGGTTTATGGTATTCTGTTATAGCTGCCTGAACAAAGACACCCTTCTAAAAGGTAGGGCTTAATCTCCCCACACGCGGCTCTGCATATGAGCTGGATTTACGACTCACTTCTGAAGAATACAGTATGAAAAGGAAAAATCATAAACTTACAGTGGAGAAATCTGGTAAACATTATTTAAGCAAGAAATTAAGTGTAATATCTGCAGGGCTAAGTCATGTTGATACCATATGCTCCCTCATCTGATGTAATGAGAGGTCCATTCATAATAGACCCCAAAACGTACACACCCAATCTAATCATGAGAAAAAAATCAGACAACCTAAACTGAGGAATATTTTATAAAATACCTGAACAATTCTCTCCAACACTGCCAAGGTCAAAAAAAAAAGATAGAAAGAAAAAAAAAAAAAAGAATGAGACAGTCACAGATCAGAGGAGGCTAAAGAGATGTGACAACTAAATGCAAAGTGGTGTCCTGGACAGGATCCTGGTACAGAAAAAGGACATTAGTGGAAAGACTGGTAAAATCTGAATAAAGTTGGAGTTCATTTAATAGTAACGTAGCAATGTTGCTTTCTTAGTGTTTGGTCTTGGTCCTGAAGTTGTATAAGATGCTGACCTTAAGGGAAACTGGATGAAGGACATATAGGATTCCTTTGTATCATCTTTGCAACTTTTCTGTGAATCTAAAATTACTCTAAACTGAAAAGATTATTGAAAAATTAAAAAGCAAAAATAATTCTGCTCTTTAACATGTTGTTCATCTACAACTTCAGTTTACCACTGCAGAATCTTCCTTTAGGAAAGGGTAGTAAAAAGTAGATGAAGGAAGAAAATAACTAAAATGAAAACAGCAATAACTCTGGGGGATGAAAACATGCTCATCTATTTGAAACACAACTCACATACCATAAAATTGACACTTTTAACATGTGCAATGCATTGGTTTCTAGTGTAGTCACAAAATTGTGCAACTACTACCACTATCCAATTCCAGAACATTCTTTATCATCTCAAAAAGAAACTCCATGCTTATTAGCAGTCATTCCCACTCTCCTCTCTCCATAGCCCCTGGCAACCACTAATCTATTTTGTGTATATATGGATTTGCCTATTCTGGACATTTCATACAACTGAAATCATATAATATTTGGCCTTTTGTGTCTATCTTCTTTCACTTAGCATAATGTTTTCAAGATTCATCCATGCTGCAGTATAATGTAAATCATTACTTCATTCCTTTGTATGGCTGAATATTATCTTATTGTACTAATAGGTCGCATTTTGTTTATCCACTCCTCAGTTGATGAGCATTTGACTTGCCATTTCTTGGTTACTATGAATAGTCCTGCTATGAATATTCTTGTATAAGTTTGTGTGTGTGTGTGAACATATGCTTTCTTTTTTCTAGGGTATATACCTCAGAGTGGAATTGAGGTTATATATGACAACTCTATATTTAACCTTAGGAGGAACTGCCACTATTTTTCAAAGTGGCTGCACCATTTACATTCACTCCAGACAAGCATGAACATTCCTTTTTTTTTTTTTTTTTTTTTACAATCCTAACCAATGCTTATTATGATCTGTCTTTATATTATAACCACCTAATGGATATGAAGTAGTATCTCACTGTGGCTTTGATTTGCATTACTCTGGTGGCTGATAATGTTCAATAACTTTTTTATGTGTTTATTGACCATTTCTAGATCTTCTTTGGAGAAATAGCTTTTCAAATCCTTTGCCCAATTTAATCAAGTTATTTGTCTTTTTATTGCTGAGTTGTAATCATTGTTTTTATACTTTGGATACTAGACCCTTATCAGATATATGATTTGTAAATATTTCTCCCATTCTGTGGATCACCTTTTCTCTTACTTGATAGTGTCCTTTGATGCACAAAAGTTTTTAATTTTAATGAAGTTCATTTCATTAAGTAATTCCTTGATTGTTGATACTTTTGGTGTCAGACCTAAGAAATTACTGTCTATTCCAAGGTCATGAAGATTTACATCTCTGTTTTCTACGACTTCCACAGTTTGAGTGTTTACATTTAGGTCTCTGATCCATTTTGAATTAATTTTTGTACATGATAGGAAGTAAGAGTCCTCTGTATTTTTCTTTATGCATTATCATGAATAATTGTTGGTCTTAGAATCAAAATTCCAAAGCTGAAATACTAGTTCCATCAATTACTAGTGTGAATGTGTTTCCCTTTTCTGAGATCCATTTTCTTACCAGTATTTGAGGGAATTAAATACCTTCTCTGGAATCTGCTTCAATTCTATTTGGGATTTTACAATCACTAAAATTTCAAGATACATTTAAGGAATTCATATTTATTTTCTTATAATTAAATGTTGAAATATTTGTGGATGAAAATATAAGATGGATTGGCTAAAAAAAAAGAAAGAAGGAAAGAAAGGAAAAGGAAAAAGAAAAAAAGAAAAGAGGTAGATGAACAGTGATATAGTCAGACAAAACAGAATTGACCATGACTTATGAATTGTAGAATACACATGGGTTTGTTACACTTTTTATAAATATATACATATATATTTTTTAAGGTTGAATGAAAGAAACAGTATCGTTGATATTTTAGATAGCCAAGTAAGAACATTTTTAAAAATCTATTAAAATTATAAAACTATTATCATTGTAATTATAATGAAAAAATGGTCTATGCCAAATAATTAGAGCAATATCACCTTTACATAAAGAGGATTTCTTTAATTTGGGGAAAAAAGAGCTTCATGAAAACTCATTGCCTTGTCCTTCTATTTTTCACTTGACCATTGACCAGAACTGATTCCTAGTCTGATGCTTAGGAAGCACTGACTCTGATTATAATTCTGAAGAATGAACCATAAAAGCTCAGGTTTATGATTCTGTCTACTTTTCAACAAAGAATAGCATGGTGGTAGGAACTAGATATTATCAGGTAGAATCCTGTTGATACCAAGCTTTCAATAAACCAGAGTGTTAACTGTAGGACACTAAGTGAAGCTCAACTTTATTCACAATACAGCAGGTTTTTCGTGAAGTGCTCATGACTACAGACTACATCAAAATAATTGTGAGACATGGGGAAAGTGAGAAGAGAAACTGTCATATCCTTTCCTGAGGTTTTTTTTTTAATTATTGAAATTATGCATGGGTTCAAATACATTGTAGTAAGTTTTAAGTGAATGTCTTTAATTGAAAATTAATAAAATTCTATAACATACAAAGGATAAAATCTAGCAGTAGACATCATTCATTTATAAGATTCAATGTGCTGGAACTGTTTATATAAGAAAGTTCCTTAATATGATGGTGTTGATTTCATAATATTTTGAGGAAAATAGACAGAATTATAATTTCTAAATCAAAAAATTAAAAAAAAAAAAACATGGACTTTTCTTTGGCCTCCGAAAGATCTCTAGACAAATAGCAAATTAGTTTCTCCACTGACTCAATAAATTTTAGAGCCTTTATCCAAACAAGGTAATGGTAAGATTAGTTAATTCTGTAAATATAAGAGTGAACATTTTCTGCTATATATATCACTTATACTTAAGAATGGAATGGCCAGGGGCACCTGGGTGGCTCCGTCTGTGGGGGATCTGCCTTCAGCTTGGGTCATGATCCCGGGGTATTGGGATAGAGCCCCACGGCAGTCTCCCTGCCCAGTGGGGAGTCTGCTTCTCCCTGTCCTCCCTCCTCCAGCTCTCTGTTGCTTTGTCTCTCTCACTCAAATAAATAAAAAAAAATATTTTTTAAAAAAAAAGAATGGAATGGCCATTAAACCATTACAACTTAGAACTTATCTTAAATTTCTTTATCTATTTAGCATTTAGTACCATCTATATATTTTTGAGTGATACCCTAAACTTACAAACTATCTTCTCCATCACATTTTTGGATTTCAGGTCTTACAATCTTTACAAAGGAATTTTGAATTTATAAAGTACTTATTTTCGAAGAAGTGATTCTTCAGCTTTAATCCCGCAAAATGGGTTAGTCTTAACACCTGAATTTTATAGCTGAGAATTCTGGATTATTGAAAATTTCAATGAGCTGCTTTCCTTAACTTCCTTTTTCCTATCCTCATACACCACTTCCAGATAATTCTTTACTAGCATTTGGATCGTTTTCAATTAATCATTTAGCAAATATTTAATGGGTACCTACCAGATGCTAGACATTGTTTGCATTATATGGATATAAGAGTGAACAGCAGCAATAAAACAAAAAAAGAAAAAGGCACTTGCACACCTGGAGCTGCCCTGTATATTTTTAAAGATTTTATTTATTTATTTGACAGAGAGAGAGAGAGTGGGAGAGAGAGCACAAGAAGAGGGGGGAGGGAGAAGTAGGCTCCCCACTGAGCAAGGAGCTCAACATGGGGCTTGATCCCAGGACCCCGAAATCATGACCTGAGCTGAGGGCAGATGCTTAGCTGACTGAGCCACCCGGGTGCCCCAGCTTCCCCTATCTTTAAAGAGGGAAATGAATGAATGAATGAATGAACTCTTATTTCAATAACTCATATAACTCAGCACTAATTTAGCCTTCCAGATAGTCCTACTGTTGCTTTATATCCTATATTTGGTTCATGAGCTTTTCTCTTATACCCTAATACAAGCTCACATCTTGTATCCTGACAAACTAGTTTGTCTCTTCATGACTTGATATTCTAAAACTGTGATGGAAGGGATAATATGAAAGTTCAAAGATTCACCCAGAAAATATATAACTGATACTAAATGCTAACGGTATAAAGAAATTTAGGGTAAGTTCAAAGTTGTACTGATTTAATGCCCATTTCATTCTTGAGTGCAAAGTGATATATATAGCAGAAAAAGTTTAACCTTACTTTTGTAGAATTTATGAATCTTACATTACCATGCTAGGAAAAAGGGTTTAAAATTTATTGAGTCAGTAAATACACTAATTTGCTATTTGTCGAGAGATTATACGGAGGCCAAAGAAAGATACGATTCTCAGATCCTACAGGCAATACTTATAAATATTGCATCCATCCTTAATTTTTCTAGCCCATTCAAGGCTGCAGTCGTGCTAAACAAATCTCATCATTCAACTGGTGCCTGACACCTGTTGCCAAGATCATGTCTTGCTGGACCACTTTGACACTGACCAGCTGCTGAATTGTTAAGTTCTATAAATAGCATGTTCCCTGCTTGTCTGGACTTCTTCCTCAACTGTTTAGAATAGTTTTAAAATGTCACCTCCCCACCTCTCCATCCACTCACCAGAGTGGATAAGACTTTAGAGACTGGGACTTCAGAGATGAGTCCATTTTCCTGGTCCTTAACCTTCCTGGTCTGGCTGCCAGGCTGATTCCTGAACTCAAAACTCCCTTCTCAAATACAACCTACACCTACAAGCATAGGCAGAAAATCAGATGGGATTACCATTTTAAACTTAAGAGCTTCCTAGATAAGCTCAATTACTGATTCTTTTCCAAAGTTTATAACATTTGTCCTGCAAATTCAGCATTATCTAAGGAGATGATTATTTGAACTTTCTACTACCATGACACAGAAGTGATGGCTATATTTTAATTATTCCATTGGATTAATTTTGGACACTTGAATATACAAAAAATAATATTTCATTCAATAAATTTCATAGTATTCAAAAGAGAAGTTATTCCTAAATTCAGGATGCTAACAAATGTCAAAGTAATAATTCAAGAGTAGTCTCATCATTCAAAGGCAGGATACTTTGAGGTTAGGATTGAGGTATTTTTGCAGCAAATAGCATGCACATGGGTCCATAGATCATAATTTCTCTGATAATGCTAGAGCCACACTAGATAGACTATTAAAAGGATGGGGAATGGAGACAGATGTCTAATCATGGTTCTAGAATGAGCTAATACACTTTATCTTATCACCAGTGTGTCTTCTAAGTAAAAAAGGAAAAATTTATTCATCTTCTGAAAGATGATGAGATGGGAAACTTCTCTAGCAACCAAATGTTTGTCAGAAAATAAAAGTATTTGTCTTTTGGTTACTTTCCCATGTCCACTCTCCCCTCTCCCCTCTCCCTTCGTTGTTTTGTTGAGACAACCAGAAAGTGTTAAGTCATACCAATGTAACAAAGGTAGCATTGCCACATAGAAAGCAATTGGACCAACGTTTGTCAAAATGTGACCACTTCAGAATCATGTTTGTGAAATGGTTTTCAAGTGCCATCTGAAATCAACTGAGTCAATCAGAATTTCTGAGGATGAATTCAGGATAGCTATATTTTGGAAGATGGGCTTCAGAAAGTTAACCTGCTGACTCTAATGATACTAAGGTCTGAACAGTATTGGTAGTAGACACTTTACCAAAGACAGAAGAAAGCCCCAGAGGTAGAGCTGGTATTGGGAGAAGATAACTGATCTGGGCAGGAGGAAAGAATTCAAGAAGAATGTGATGTTTGAACTGAGAGGAAATAATAATAGTGTATATCATCTTCAGTCATGAAAAGGAATCTTTCCTCTCACATGCTTCAGAGACTGAAAAAGTAATGTGTAAATTGCTAGAGATATTGCTCTTGACCTTGAGCAAGACTCCTTAAGGTCAGAGTAGCTAAAGGAAGCATGGGAAGGCAGTAAGGGGAAAAGGGATAGTCTGACAGAAAGTAAGATGCATTGCCTTTGTGACCAATAAGTGAATATCCAAGGAGGAGAGTATTGTGGGTTTGTGTGACACCACTGCAAAGAACTACACAGAAAGAATTCTGCAAAAAAGAACAGTAAGCATAGAAAAAAGATACCTTGCTCTTGGTGAGGCAAAAATCAGGTAAAACAACTTTGTTTAGAGTAGTCACACTGACAAAAATTTTAAAACCTACTCTTCGTTTTGAAAGCAGAAACATAGCAGAGATGTACATGTTTCCATATGATAATGATATCGCCTATCATACAGACAAGGTGAATGTATATGAGGAGTTTAATTTTTCAGAGTTTATTAATAATTAAGCTGCTCATTAGGTTTATTAGACAGGATCAATCCCTAATTGGAACAGAACAACCATAAGGCAAATTATTAAAATAACTGATGGAACTTTCTTTCTTGACTTTAAAAAGATAAAGTTTGGCAGCTCCAGGTACTTAATTCTCTGTCCAGCGTTAGAAAAAAATGGAGTTTTTGGTCTCAAAGAACTTTAAAGTAGACCAGCTGTGATGCATGTAAGTACAGACTGGATTCTTGAGTACTCAAGTGGGGTTTCCTACAGACACCGTGAAAAGAGAGTATTTTAAACTTAGATAGGTTCCTGTCATGGGGTGGGGGGATGTTGACCGTGAGGGAGGCTATGCACGTGTGAGAGTGGGGATATATGGGAGGCTATGCACGTGTGAGAGTGGGGATATATGGGAAGTCTTCGTACTTTCTTCCCAGTTTTGCTGTGAACCTAAAACTGCTCAATAAATAAGTAAATAAAGCCTTAAAAAAAAATGTATGTGTCTGTGTACTGACACAGCGAGTCTCTACCCAGCCCCTGAGGCTGGTCACTGTTGATGCCACATTTGCTAAGAAGACCACAGCATTGTACGTGTGTAGGAAAACATACGCAAACTGATATCTTCAAACTATATCTGACATGGCTTTGATCAATTAAGGTTTTTACAGATTTAATAAATAAATGAAGGTCTCTTTCCAAAAATCCATATTTGAAATTTTATACTAGAAAACTGAGGAAGAATAAAGTCTGCCAAATAGAAAAAGAGGTGATATTAAAGATGATTGTATCTGATACTTTATCTTACTTTTTCACTCCCATCCCAAATATTACCAAATATTTTTAAAGACTTATCAACTATCTCTTTTTAGATTCTGGGATATCTTTGCTGATTTATGCCCTAGAATATTACAGATTAAAAAAATCAAAATAACTCTTTGAAAAATGCTTGGATCCATTGATTTTGTGGAGAGGCTCTTGCTTGGCTGAATTTAATTTAAATGTAGTCCTTTGTTATTGCTTCAAGAGGACGACAGTCACTTCTAACAAGCGCAAATTATTCAGAGCATGACCCTAAATGCTGTATTTGAAATAGCAAAAGAAAACAAGCTATCCTCTAACCCACTTCACATTGCAGGAAGAGAAGCTGTGTGAAAGGGAGCTGCAAAAGGGCAACCTGACCCAGAGAGATTTGCCCTCACCGGGGCCCTCCTCCCAGCTTTCGTGGGTCTCTGGATGGGCCAGTTGCACAAATACAAGAAGATCAGGCCAGCATCCTGGAAGGGGGGAGGGTGCTTGGTATCACCCTCCTTGGATAGCTCTTTGCCAAGTTCTAGTTAACCCAGTTACAGTAAAGCCATTGTGGGCTCTTTAGTGGAGCGAGCCCCAAATCTACATGGCATTCACGATTTTTTGATGGCCATGGCCACAGCCAGTAACTGCAATTTAGTGGCTTACACATTGTCATGAAAGGGGGCGGGCAAAGGCTCAAGAGCAGTGGATTTTACGGCAATAGGAAATAGGACACATTTTGTGCAGTTGCCAACTCCTTTGCATTTCTGAGGATGAAATGCCCCCTAGATCAAAGTGACAAAGTAGTTAGGATATTCACGGGACAGAAGACAAAAGGAGTTCATTCACTGCCAAAAAACAGCCTTCTGTTAAGTATTTAGAAGTTTAATAACAGTACTTACATGAGAAGCAGAATGCAGGAGGGTAACTTGAAAGTGTGCACAGCTTAACAGAAACTGGTCATTCTTCAGGAGAGCAGACAATCAGTGATTCACTTATTTACTCATCACACATACATCAAGCACCTTCTATATGGGGCTCTGACCAAGGTATTTTAAGGAGTATAAATATACACAACAAAAGCCTCTACCTTAAAGGAGCTTATAGACCTATATAATAATATATTATTATATGTTATAATATATTAATATACATAGAATTAATGTAATCATTATAAATGCAATTAAACCAATAGATTGTATATAATACATTATAGATTATATATTACATATATACATACATATATAATATATTACATATAATACATTACTATCTATCTATCTATCTATACCCAACCTAAGATGTCAGGCCATCTGTACAGCACTTGCAAAGAGGATGGACAAAAACTAACCTTGTAGTTTTAGTCCAACACTCTCCTCAAGGGGATAAAAGGATTGTGGTTAAAGAGACAAGAGGAGAAACTATTTCTTTGGAAGGGTTTGTTGGGATACTGTACCTTTCCCTCTCCACGTGCCCTCCCACTCTATTAATGGAGAAGTTGGAGAGTACTTCCTCCTCATTGGGGCCAAATGAAAGACATGTCAAGAGAACCACGTGGGGGGATTGGCCTGTTTCCCTTTAGAGTTTTGGGGGTACAGGGTCTAATATAAGACAGATACCTGAAAAAAATCTCCAGACAAGAAGCTGCCTGAGGCTGCCTATAGTATGTGATTTAAAAGCTGTATTGAGGGGCACCTGATTGGCTCAGTCAGTTAAGCATCTGCCTCCAGCTGACGTCATGATCTCTGGGTCCTGGGATTGACGTGCACATCAGGCCTCCTGCTCAGTGGGGAGTCTGCTTCTCTCTCTCTCTCTCTCTCTCTCTGTCTCCCCACCCCCCAACACGTGTTCTCTCTCTTGCTCTCTCAAATAAATAAAATATTATTTTAAAGAAAAGCAAGCTGTATTGAGAGCAAATTGTGCTTCCTCTAATAGCAGAGACAAGGATGCATGAATGTTTTCTAAGTACTGCATGTGGTCCACAGCACGTGGGAAACAGCTGACCTAGAGCAGTTAAGGTCCTTTACGTAAGAAGGCTCCCTAGAGGGAAATGAAGGAGGGTTAAGGGAGTGGAAAATGAAGTTGCCTTCTGCCTGCCTCTGATGGAGATCATCACACTTCATCCAGCAGTTAGATTATATTAAGGTAGAAACTCTAAATCTCATTAAGATACTTGAAGCTACAGTGTTATGGGAGAAGATTTTTTTAAAGTCACCTAAGACTTGTTATACTCTTATATCACAGAATAAAGGCTGGATCTAAAAAACTTGTATCGATAAACCTAAGTGGTCAAAAGTGAAATTTTAAGTTATTACCCATATATTTAGCTCACACTACTCCAAGTTTTTAGAAACATCCAGAGTTTGGAAGTTTGGGAAACTATAATCTTTATCTACATGCCTAATAGACAGGACACAAATAAAAAATGTAGACTCAGACGCAGTCTAAATGTATTTGGTCCCTTGGCATAAAAGGCCCTTAGAGAAATGCCTTTTAAAAGTGAATCAAATAAGTAATTATGGAGGGTTTATAATCTCTTTCCCGGAGGAGTTGAGATGGGGTAGAGTAGGACAGAGAGAGTTTCTTCAGGATCATCCCTGCTCCTTAATATGGGGAGGTTAGGACATTCAGAAAGCAAAGGACAAACTTTGCCTCCATACCCCAGCTTCCCTCCTTTTTTACCCAGTTAGAAAGTCCCACTCCCCACCGTCTTGCTTCTCAACCCCCTTGACTGCTTAGCCAAACAGGCCATGCCTAGGAGTCCTTTCAAGGCTGGAGCCATGGTTTGCTGCAGTCCACAGACAGCTGAAGTCTAATCCAGAGGTCATGTGTTCTATACCCCTGTGTTCTGAGGTTTAGAGAAGTGGCCCACTAATCATAGCATACAGACTGGTGCCAGTGACAGAAGGAGAATCTTAATCGGCTACTTCTTTAATAAGGCTCTTTTAGCTACACTACACTGCAGGAAGGATTATGGGGTCACATGCACAGACACATCCCATTGCCCTGCCCCACTCTACTTAACAGTTTGGGGCCATGATTTCAAGCAATTTTATTTGGTATTAGGCAGAACCAAAAAAGAAGGAGAAGGTGGAGGGGGAGAGAGAAAGAGGTAGGGAGAGGAAGAAGGAGGAGATGGAGAAGTAGTTGTAGTAGTAGTACTAGTAATAATTTGAAAAAGTCAAAGAAATTTACAGAACCACTTTATATACTATGAAAGTATATCATAGTACCATGTGTTATGAGTCAACCAACCAATTAAACTGGGAATGTCATGAAAATTCCATTAATGCTCATGTCCTCTCCGCCTAGAAAAATTATGAAATTAAGTAACTTCTGAAAAAACATTTCTCTAATCTCCAATCACCTGCAATTTCCATAGTACAAACATATAAATCTCATGTGGTTGCTGTCCAGTCTCGAAGGATGCTTCAGGCAAAGGGCCATAGGGCTGTCTGTAGAACCTATGATAGAATTAACTTTGTTTTCTGCAGAATTCCTGTTCCTGAGATGGTGCATGGACCCACTTTCTAGGAACCATTCCTAGATAAGAGTCAGTTTCAGCCAAGTCCTCACTCGGCAGTGTTCTAGCCTCATCAGTGCCTGCAGGCCTTCACAGAGGGTCCTTGCTCTAAAAGCAAAAAGCTGAACAGAACTGGCTGCTAAGAGTCTCCTACATTTGGAAGTGCATTCCTTGATTTGATCATGGAGATAAAACCAAATAGCTCCAACAAAACATCTAGGTCTCCCACACCAACTGTTCTTTCAAGGCAAAAAACCTCAATTTTTTGCATAACATGAAAAATAAAAAGATAGGTACTAATGAGATCTACACAATATTGGAAAGAAGGATTATGAATGGGTAATCACACTTTTAGGTGATTTACAGATTTCAACCAGTTCAGCCCCAGGGTATGATTATCTCATTAGTCCTGTGCACTCAGAATAAATATAGAATAGGTTGGGTGTGACTAGCAAACAACAGTTTTTGCCAAAAACCTGTAAAGACCAAACTGTGGATTCAGTAGGGTATGTACCAAGCATTACCTAAGTAGATTTCATGCTTATGAAAGGTGAGCAGCACCTGGCAGGGCGAGATCTCCAAGTTCAGAGCGACTCACACATCTACCACATGGCCAGACTCCCAAACCACATTGTCTTGCAACCATCCTGGCCCGCCCCTCCTCAGAGTACTCGGTGTTCTTTCTAACCCACACTGAAACTACTGATCAATCTCTCCCTCAGGCCTTCTCTTCAGCTTGCTCCCTCAGCTGTCCCTGGAAATGAATTTATTCTCATCCACCCTTATTCCTGGGAGGCACATGAGAGTGTATGTGTCTGGAGGTGTAAGCCTACTGCCTTGGCTTTAATCAGATTTTTTCCTAAAAGAGTTCTCCTGAAGAGAGCAAGCCAGGAAGGGCTCAGGTGACCCGTAGTGACGGGTCAGAAAAACAGTTTCACCCATAATGGCTAATGTCAAATGAACCCCTACTAGGTGCCAAGTTCTATTCTAAGAGATGTATCTTATCGTCTTCATCTAATTCTCTCAACAATTTCATAGGATAGGTGCTCCTAGAATCCCTAATTACAGAGTAGGAAATAGAAGTACAGAAAAATAAAGTCAATTGTTCAAGATTAGAATGTTGGAACCAGACAGTCCCGTTCAATCATAACACAACTAATTGGACACTCAGTTGGTTTCATTAGTGTTAGTCATGTGCCAGACACGGTGCTCTAGGAGTTCTGTGGACTATCTCAATGAATCCCTACAACAACCTCATGAAGTAGGTACTAATAGGATGTCCACTTATACACTGGCTTTATTTTACCTCTAAAGTTCAGAAATGTTAACCAATAGATGGAAAACAAGGTTTGAATAAAGATTTGTTGTTGTTGTTGTTGTTGTTGTCCTCCTCACTATCACCTTTACGAAGTTAGTCCCTAGAGAAAGTGGGCGGGGTGCTTAAGAAGACATGGAGTGCCCTCTGATTGAAGACAGCCAAGAAGGAGGCAGATATTTACTCAAATGGGGTAGCCTTTTAAGTGGGGGTAAACTTTCTGTATTCCCCTGTACCTAGGGATATATGTTTATATTCATTCACATTGTTTTCATTGTATCTTTTCCTGTGTAGTTTCTATTTATTTACCCTGAGGTTGCAAAATACTTTTTCTTTTTCATTTTCATTGTCTCATAACATCTAGGCCCCATCTTCAATACTTCTTGCTGCTGCTGCAACTAAAAAGCATGGGATTATGCCCTGAAAAACAAGTCTGAACTGTCTTCTTACAAAACAGACATCTCCTTGCACAGTGTTTGTGCCGAGAGCCGGGATCGCATCGTTCAGACTTGCAATGGACTGGGTGCTCCGAAGAGGGCGGCACCACCACACCCAAACATTACCTCAAGGGTGTTTTCTTTCCCTTCAGATCTGGGTCCACAGGGTGATGTTAGGTTCCAGTACACTTGGAGCTTTGTGATTTGTCAAAGATTAAGAACCAAGTGAGCCACACTGATGAAAAGTCCACAGGTTCTGAATCCATTATTGTAGTCGAGTTAGTTTCTCCAAGAAGGAGGATATCATGACAAGTATAATAATTATTATTACTTAGTATTTACTAAGCACTTAGCCTAAGTCACTCTACTGACCACTTTACATCTATAATCTCATTTAATCCTCACACACAAAAGAAAATAAGATATGTATTAAGATCTATCACCCAGTTACAGGTAAGAAAACAGAGGCTTTTGAAAATCAAAATCGAATAGTTCATGCAGAGTCACATGGTTATGAGAAGTGAAAACAGTATTTTAAAACAACCACTGGGATCTGGAAAGCCTGCGTTCTTGACCACTACCCAACATGGCCTCCCACCTTCCCAATATAATCTATCAACACAGCATCACAAACTTGTGCCAAAAGAAGAGCATTTATGGATGCTGCTTACTAGAACTTCTGTGAGGGTCTTCTGTGTGGAAGAAAGTTCTCACCTGAAGTAAATTCCTGCCACCTTGACCTTAAGTTCAAGACGGACTTCACACAACTGGACCATTACTGAGTATGTTCTCACTGTATTTGCAAATATCAACAAATTCATACACTAGGGATTTAAATTCACAGTATAGATATTAAAGCCTATCGTCAATGGGAACCTCCACTCTCCTTATAAGCTTGCTTATTGATGTACAACCATCCTCAGGATTCTAGTTTGAAGAACTGGAGGCAGGATTGTATATGTATTACACAGACTCCACTTTAAGAGCATCTGGATAGCTCAAGTTACTGTTGATTTTGGCTTTGGTCATGATCTCAGGGTCATGAGATGGAGCCCCATGTGGGGCTTTATGCTCAGCGGGGAGTTGGCTTCTCTCCCTCTCCTTCTGCCTCTCCCCATTGTACACTGGTGCTTTCTCTCACACCTATCTAAAATAAATAAATCTTAAAAACAACAACAACAACAACAACACAAGGACCCCACTTTAGAACACACAGATTCTTTTTTTTGTTTTAGTTACCATTTGGTAGAGGGGATTTGGTTTCACTTTTTGCCATTGAGGTTTATCTTTTTAAGGTGTTTAGCTTTGAAAATGGCAGGTTTTTAAATTTTGGTCACTTGCTTCTCATAAAATAGTTTCAGAGAATATTTTGTGGCACAGATACTCTAAAACCATGGACATAAAGGAAAATTTTAAATATTATATATAAAAGGACATGAACCAATCAGATGGAAGTTTAAACTAAATATTTAAAACTTTAAGACTATGGAGACATGGCATCAGGAAAATACAAATCAAAACCATAACAAGATATCGCCTCACACTAGTCAGAATGGCTAAAATTAACAAGTCAGGAAACAAATGTTGGCGAGGATGTAGAGAAAGGGGAACCCTCTTACACTACTGGTGGGAAGGCCACCCTAATGACCCAGTAATTGCACTACTAGGGATTTATCCAAAAGTGATCCAAAGGGGCACCCACACCTCAACGTTAGTAGTAGCAACGTCCACAATAGCCAAACTATGGAAAGAGCCCAGACGTCAATTGACAGATGAATGGATAAAGAAGATGTATGTATACACATATACACGCACAATGGACTATTACTCAGCCATAAAAAAATGAAATCTTACCATTTGCAAAAACATGGATGAAACTATAGGTATTATGCTAAATGAAATAAGTCAATCAGATAAAGACAATTATCATATGATTTCACTCATGTGGAATTTAAGAAACAAAACAGAAGATCATAGAGAAAGGGAGAGAAATAAAATAAAATGAAATCAGAGAGGGAGACAAACCATAAGAGACTCTTAACTCTAGGAAACAAACTGAGGATTTATGGAGGTGAGGTGGGTGGGGGAAGGGATAATTGGGTGATGAACATTAAGGAGAGCACATGATGAAATGAACACTGGCTGTTATATACAACTGATGAAAATCACTGAACTCTACCTCTGAAACTAATAATACACTATATGTTAATTAATTGATTTTAAATAAAGTTTTAAAATAAAAAAAAGACTATGGAGACAGATGTAGCTAAGTAAAGATACACTGAATCCAGACTCTAGATTGGCTTGAACAACATCATAGGTTTACCATAAAACTTCCTTAGAAATGAGCTGTCCCAGTACCCTCACTTCCAGGTGAGGAAACACAGGCCCGTTGTACTAAGGTGCCTCATCTGGGATGTCACAGGTGGTCAGGAGCTGATGCAGGGCCACAGTGTGTGATCCTTTCTCAGGCTTGTCGCTTACCTTACCACCTGCACTTTTTTGGTTCTTACTTAGTTTTATCCCCGATCTTTCCTCACTTTCTTCACCCAGTGATTTTTTTTTTTTTTTAATAAAAAAGCACTTGGCCCCATGCAGCAAGAGATCCATCCTCAACCTCCACCTCTGCCACTAATGCCCTGTGGACAAATCATTTACCACAGTGCTGGCCGCTTGCTGTAACGTTGCTCATGTCTCTCTCTCTCTCCTTCTCTCCCCCTCTTTCCTACTCCACCCAACTCTTTCACTCTCTTCTCCCTCTTTCTCTCCCATTGACCCCAAAACAAAAGCAATGACTACATCGTGGCGCCCAGGCAGCATCAACAGGGACAGACTCTGAATTTTACAATTTGGGAAGCCCCGGTATCTTAACAAGTTACTTTTTTAAGGACCTGGAAGCTACCAGCAAGTGATGTAACATGTTCTCTTGATAACAAGCCAAAGACAAGATTACATATTGGTCTTTCTCATGGACATTCAGCCAGAAGTCAAACATTACCTTCCCCCTTTACTATGGTGAAGTAAAATATTTGTGTCAGATGGTTCCAGTGTATTTCATCACCCTAGTTTTCCCTTGATAGGAACTCTTCTGTCAGAACAGATCAATGGTATTCATCAACCGATGTCAGGGTTTCGAGTAGCCAGCACTACATGCCGTTCTAGAAGCTTCCCTCGCCTTCTTCACACACTGACGGGAGCAAAGGGGACTGCTCTGCAAACACCAGTGAGGAGGAAAGCAGTTTGTGTGCCTTCTACAGACATCAGAAATTTTCTTGTGCTGTCTCACACCATGTCCCTAACTGCCGCTGGAGATGGCACACAGAGAGGGGCCAACTGGCAACTCACCTGCTGGCTGGCTCCCTGAGACAAGTTCAGCTCATTAAACCAAAGTTAATAGCTGAGCCAAGATAATCCTGACCCTGTGTTGGAAAAGGCTGAAATCCTGCCACTGAAGGGAGGTGACAGGGAACATGGAGAGGTGGCTCTGGGTGCAGAGTTTCTGGCTGAGCAGCTGCATCTTTTGTGCAAGAGCTACATCTTCCTGGATCATGTCATGGTTGAATTCTGTCCATCTGAAAATCGTATGTTGAAATCCTAACCCCAAATACCTCAGAAAGTGGCCTTATTTGGAAATAGGGTTGTTGCAGATGTTATTAGTTCAGATGAGGTCATCCTGGAGTGGGGTGGGCCCTAATCCAAAATGACTGGTGTCCTTATAAGAAGACACAGCTTTACAGAGAGAACACCATGTGAACATGAAGGCAGAGCTCAAGGAGATGCTTCTACAAGCCAGTGGAGGTCAGTGATTGCCAAGAACCACCAGAAGCTAGGAGAGAGCCATGCAACAGATTCCCCTTCACAGTCCTCTGACGTAACCAGCCTTGCCGACACCTTGATCTCAAACTGCAAGCCTCCAAAACTGAGACGGCAAATTTCATCTCACCCAGTCTGTGATAGTTGTTACAGTAACCCTAGAAAAACTACTAGACCATACTTCCAAAGTTGTGAGAAACTTAACGTGTAAAGCTCTGACAATCTATATATCTCAGTCACAAGTTACTAGACTAGAAGAAAGTGTGTATAATGCATCATAGTTAGTATTTCTTCTTAGTGGGTGATACATTGTTCATCTACTTCCACTCAACACATACAAACCATCCTTTGAAGGTCTCGAAATAAACCTAAACAACAAACAAAAACCCTAACTCTTTAATGAAACTTAGAACTTTCTGCATAATCCTTTCCAAAGGAAAGTAGCATCCCCAAAGTGGACTTAAGATCAACTAAGGACCTCCCGTGATTCAACTGGTATACCGGAGATGTGTATTCTTTTTTTCCCTACACGTTTTACTGTGTGGCTGCTCTGTGCCAAGCAGTCTGATGGGCACTTGAGACCTAATACTCTCAACAGCAAAACAGGTAGCTGCTGTCTTCACAGTGGTCCATGTCCAGTGAGGAAGATAGATTTTGATCAAATAGTCACTCAAATATCTAGAACTATTAACTGACAGGTGCAGCAATGCACAAGTATTGCCACACTCTGTAGGCAGCTGCTTTCCCTATGGACCTGTGGACAGGCAGGGCTTACTACTCTGCATTATATACAAAGGCTGCAATACTATGAGTTTTCTCCCATCAAAAGAGAATGCTGAACTTTACATTCAGGGAACCAAATCACCTGCTAAAAATATAATCATCTTCATAAAACATGGGCCCCAAACGAAGGAGGGGATAGGTGCTGAAATGGGTAAAAAGAAGCAAAGAGGCAAGTGAGACCTGGAGAGAGTTAAAGAAATAGGAAACTCAAGACAAGATGCTGGCATTGAGTACCCCTCCCCCGCCCAGGATTCAAGAATAAGCGAGTGAAGACATATGCCCGGTGCTGTGAGCGTGGCAGTGGTGAATGGCATGTGGTCGGGCATGAGATTGTGTGCAGTTGAAAGGATGTTACCCAAAATAAAAGCCTACCTTTGTTTGCAGCTCTGTCCTTTTAAACTGGAACATCACTGTTCAGCATGCTCCTTGCTCTGTGCAATTGTGATCCCTTTAGCCCGCTGCCAAACAACGTAGCTGGTCACCAAAGCTGCTGAATGCTGCTGAAAACGGGGAAGAAAATTCATTGAACAAGTCCTGAACATTGCAAAAGCGGCTGCCTCCCTCAATTACTTTGTCAAGTCCCATTATAATTGTGGCTGTGATCACATGCAAGGTTCTCCCATGGGTGGGGATAGAGCCAGGATCCTCGAAGTACTGACATGCACCCCACCCCACCCCCCATCAGGCCACTGTGAACAGGTCTGTAGCTGCTGCATTGCTTGCCCTTGGTGGAATCTGACAAGGGGCACTTCTACCTTGGCGTCTATATTACCTTAAGCAAGGGTCATTTCCTGCTGGTGGTGACCAACTCAGATGATCGACTTTGAGCTTTCCCAAACAACGTATGCATAACTGATTTGAAAATACTTTGACAAATGTATCGCTGTCTGAAAACATAAACCCATCTGTTTTCCAAAGTATTTGTTTAGGGAACACCTTTGCTGATAGCTGGAGCCTGGGTTGATTAACAAACAACATCACTGGGCTGAAGAACTCCATCACAAAATGGAAATAAGCTTGCATCCCAGCACAGAATTTTACTGTGATGTTTGCTTTGTCCTTGTCTGCTTGAGTTGCGTAATTCGGGAGCTGGGCTATGATCGTTGGAGATGTCCAACCATCCTTAGGTAACTAGTTGCAACACTAGAATGCCCATATGAACAACAGAAATGAAAACTATGTATTTTGAATGTTATTACATCAGATGGTAAGGCTTAATTTTAAGCAAGTTTGGTACATTTAGCATCATACCTGAAAACGAATGGGGAAAAATGGATAGAAAGATCGAAATATATGACCTGCCAACAAAAGAAAGGTGCAATGTTCGGGAATGGGCACTGGTGGCTAGTTAGTGCATAGTTCTCCAGGTGTGGTCCTGGGGACAGCAGCATCAACCATACCTGGGAACTATTTAGAAACCCAAATGCTCTAGAGTCAGAAACTCTGGGGTGATGGGGGTGTTGTGTTCAGCAATCCATAGTTCAGCAAGCCTCCCAGTGGTTCAGGTGCATGTTCACATTTGAGAACCACTGAGTTAGGACGTGAAGACCAAAGCACAAAGAAGAGAAAAGCAATACCGAGCAAGCCATCTTCCCCAAAGGAAGATCGTCAGGGCCGATCCTCAATGTCTCCAGGGAAAGAAACTCTAATCCTGGAGTCTGGAAATTATCAGAGGGGCTAAGAATCAAAACAATGATGATAAAGTGATGAAAAAAGTCATTAAAGAAGACTGGTTGTTGAGTGGTTTTTCAACTGAATGGTGACAGACCCGATCCCTATCATTGTGACATTTGAGGAATTCCTACAAGTTCCCTACAAATAGTATTTTCATCCCCAGATTTTTAAGTGACTGAAATCAGCCTTAAGCCCAGGCTGCTGAAGTTTTTGTGGTCTGGCAAGTATTTGGTATGACTGCCTTCACCTGAATCTGAGCATTTTCCTTCTGAATCATTCACTGAGTGAGAAGAATTTGAAAGGAATTAGTAAAACACATTCTTTGAGGTTGGAAAAATACAATCTGCCCTAATCATAGAATGGCCAGGTTGGTACAAGCAAATGACACACAGATAAGAAACACAGACTATTTTTATCTTCATGGTATAGTCTTCCTAATTCTTATATATACCTAGGGAAATCCCAGGCAGAGGTCACTGGTCAAAGGTAATGTAGGAAGGATTGAAAACTCAGGAAAGGAAAAATGTGCTACAATAAAAGTGTGGAGTTAATGTGGTTTGTCCCACCTACAGCTAAATGCCAGAGATATTTCTCCACTTTCCTCGCCCGCCCAAATGTTACAAGCAACTCAGCTCTGGGATATTAACAAGAAAGAGGTTTGTGGGAATGGAACTTTCTTTTTCTTTTAAACTCCTTCACTTAGCATCTACCAAAAAGACACTTGTGTGCCTAAAAGTGCCATCCATTTGCTAGTTCCATTCCCCCAAGCTGGGCAAGTAAATGTATATTTTGGCAAAAGTCCAAACTAGCACTCAAAGTTGGGTATACCAGCCATGCTTGAGAAACAAGCACCCATAATAGCAGGTGGTACAAGATTAATTTTGAAAATACTGGAAATATTCTAACGAAATCTTTTTTCTTTCTTTCTTTTTTTTTTTTTTTTTTGCTATGCCTAACTTTTTTTTTCCAGGATGATTGTGAGCCTCATATCCCTACTACAAATTGACATTTCAAAAGATTCTTTAAAGAGGACACCCAAATGTGTTAGCTTCAGAGCCACGAAATCAATTATTTCAGTTTATAGAAATTATTTGGCTAAAAAACTAACATTTGCTCACTCGAGTCCAACTCTATGAGTAAAGATCCGGAATTCAATTTTCTCTACTGAATTCTTCTCCTTTTTTTTTTCTTTTTTCTTTCTTCTTCTTCTTTTTTTTTTTTTTTTGTACAGCCAGGGCGGCAGCCTATAGTCATATCTCTGCCAAAACTTTTGAGGGCAATAGGAAGTACAAAAATAGTAATTTAATATTTTCCACCTGTAGCTATAACTCTCTTTGGTACTTACTAGTCTCACGCTGGCAAGACACATGAAATGCTTTTCAAACACCTGAATTTTACAACTTTTCCTACTGTCTTTTACTCACCACTAAGAATAGCCTTCATTGTTTATTTCTTGTTTTAAGACAAGGCAGTTTTAGTCTGGGGTGTCTTACCAATCCTACAGATCACCAACCCAAACCCTAATCTGTTCAGCAGTGGTCTTCAAAATTGAGATGGAAAGGGACTAGTTCAGACCTCATGACGGCTACTAATGGGGAAGAACCACACTTAGAAGCATCAGCCCAGAGGGTTGCTCAAAGGAATTCAAAAGTTTGGCTGAAGCTAAATTTCCTTTGGGATTTAAAAAGCTGACCAGTTATTTGAACTGATACACGCTTGCTTTACTGTGATCTGTTCCTTATACTCCCTGGGCAAGGAGCTTTGCATGAGACTAAGGAAGCCAAATACCTCAAAGGACTCAGGTACCCAATGAATCAAAACTCTCTCTCTCTCTCTCTCTCTCTCACACACACACACACACACACACACACAAGTCTAGGAACCCCAACACCTGTAGTGGGGTGTTTCTCAAGCTCAGAAGCACAGTGCTCTTCTGTTTTGCCCCTCTTCTTTCCATGATCAACTAAATGGGGGTTGACACTAATCAGAGCCATGTGGATTGCTGTGCTTTAGGTTTCATCAATTGTATAAAACTTACTTCCCATTACTCACATCCCTTTAAATTTTCATTGTTACCATGTACATATAGGTCACCCCTCCTTAAAATAGAAACTTTTGAAAGACAGATATTTCCAAACCCCTAAGCCACAATCATATCTTTTTTTCTCAGACAATATGCAATGCTATAATTTTCCCTTTAACAAAATTTTCTGGACAGTCCTTGGGAGTTCATGTGAAAGGAATTGATAACTACAAGTAAACATAAATAATTTGAGAAAAAAAACAAATCTTGCCATTGACATAGCACTGCTTTCTTAATGTCATTCCATAAAATGTGATTCTGATTTACAGATTTGCTCAGAGACACAGTATACAATGTATACCTCATTTGCCCTCTATACCATCTCCTGGTTCCACCCCTAGTTTACATATGTTATTCAGTCTCCTTGGTATAAAATGAGACAACTGGCCTATGTAGTCATTAACTTCCTTTCTAAGCCCTCAAAGTCTCTGACTTTGAGAGAAGCCCAAAGAGGCTCAAAGATTCATAGTTTTTTCAGTATATTTCATGGACTTTCCCTACCAAGTCCAAACTACCCCCACTTAATTAAATTAAAGTCAAGTCAACCCATTCATTTACTCACTTAACACATACATATTGAACATCAACTATGTTCCAGGCATTCAGCTAGATGCTGCCCTTAAGAACCTCACAGTCTAGAATTTTACATATTTCATATTTGGTAGATATTTATTTTTAAGAGGACTATATATACTCTTACGCAGCACTCATCCATTTTATGTGTGTGTCAGTGTAGAAATGCCCAACTTGGTCTAGCACCCTTGAGACTATAGACCTCTTCAAATTCAGGAGAATATTTTATCAATTTTGGCCCTATAGACAAAGAAGTTAAGAGACAATCTATACATTAAGTATAAAAACAAAACAATAACAAATAGTTTACACAAATTAACGAACTACTATAGATTAAAAATTTCCAGGTAAAGTAGAAATCAGTAATTCAAATCCCTGATTGCAAAGACAATTGGGATGAGATTCAAATGAGATTTGAGGACTATATTTGCTAGTAAGTTCTTTCTAATTCTTAACCATTACCAATTATTCCTTGAGCCTATACATAAATCCAGTATAAGGTTATATCAGTTAGGCAGATAAATTCAAATTTCATTCTGATAACATTTTTATCAAATTCTAGTAATCTCTAAAGTCCATTAGTTAGATTTAGAATTTAATCCAAGGGCTGTGAAGCCCTCCAAAGTGAGCCTATGAGATAATTTATCAGCATTTCTAAATATGCCAGCATATTATCTTTTCATTGTTCTTCATCCAATATCTTAGGAAACATAGAGCTGTTCACAGGCATAGGAATTTTAACTACACTAGATTGGAGAAACTCTAGATAAATCACCATGCCTCTGAATATCTCCCTAACCGACAAAAAATTATCTGAATTTCTCCATTAAAGGTGCGTTCTTTTGGGTTCAGACACTACGTCAGTGGTCTGGTTACATTAATGATGCCCATTTGTTAGTGCCTAGTCTATTCCAGATACTGTGATAAGTGCTTTACATACTTATTTCCCAAAACATCCTGTAAAATAAGTATTATCTCTTTTTTCCCCCCAGAAGTAAGTGAAGTTAGGGTGGTCACCTAACTGGTAAGTTGTGGAGGCAACGTTTAGTCTCCGCATTCTTCTACTGTGCCATCTGGGGACACTGTGTTAAGCCATCATCACTTTTGGTGGTCCATCATAAAGAATTTTATTATATTATTCTTCCAGATGGCTAAAAATAATGAAATATTTTCAATAGTAGAGAAGAAAAACAAATGACACATCTAGGGCATGGGGCATTTCTCAGAGTGATAGTAGAATTGGTCCCTCTAGTGAAGAGTGGTAGTAAAAGATATACACAAGGCTGCAAAATTTGGAGGAAGTAAATACAACAATAATTTTTATAGCTAGCATTCACTGAGGACTTACTGTGCATATTCCCTGTCCTAAGTGGCACACATATCTTAACTGATTTAAACTCCCAAGATCAGAAAAAGATCTTGAATGTGGAGAAATCTCAGAGAAACATAGTCAAGAAAAGTAAAATATACCAAGCAAATTTTGTCTGCTTTAAGGACATTCCTTTGCATAGATAGCTACTTTGAAAGCAACCTTGTGGCTATCTGGACACATCACACTTTTCTAATCTAGGATTTACAATCCTTTAAAAATTATTTATATAATAAAGGAGACAGATCAAGTTTTGTTAGCCTTAAAGTTTATGAAATTTGTGGATCCTTCTTTAAGAGAAAGAATATAAAATTTGTTGTGAAAGTACATGGTGGTTATAACTGATTGTTGTTAAATTATCTTTTATTTTCAAATTTTGCACAAACATGGGATTGCATTGCAAGAGCTCTTGCTAGAGACTTGGAAGAGGATTGTGCAAACAAAAGGTCTTAAAACCTTCGTTTAATTCAAGGTAAATCTATCTCTGACAGTGAAAAAGAGTAAAGTGAATACATTAAGCAGGGTGTTAAAGAAGTCATCAATGAAGTTGCAAATTGAAGTTACCTTTCAAATTAACCACCAACAGCCCAACTGTTCAACTGAAAGAACTTTGTAACTGCAAGATCTCAGGAACTGAGATAAAGGTTGCGACTGATCATCCAAGTGGAGACTGAAGCACATATGATCAGGTTTAAAAGTGAGACTAAATGTACTTGCTTGGCAGAATGATGGAGTGACATATCGTTACGCTCCTTAAAACTTTTCTGAGAAACAGCAACCACCTCTCCCTCCTGAATGTGTCAAAACACATCAGAGCATTAGAAAACAACTTAGACATTCACCACATTTCCATTCTTGTATATTGACCCAAGAGATAGGGAGGGGCAAGTCTTGGTGAGGCAGTGATCATCCTGTTATACATAATCCACCCAAGAGAACAGAATTCATTTCTTGAATCACTATCACACGCCGGGCCCCTTTGTTTGTCCATAATAGATGGGCTCATTTTTCCTTTTACCTTGTAAAATCCACTTAAGAAGGAATTTAATGCAGTCAGAGAGCATTAAAAAATTCCTTAGTGGGACCACCCATTAATAACCTTACCCTGGAAGAGGCAAAGAATAATGAAGTATAGATATAAGAATCAAAGGGACCAGGTGGACAGGGTCCTAATGGCTTTTATGGAGAATGATCTAATAAAATGAACTGGCATGGTTTTCCTTTCAAAAGCAATCTTGAAATGAAAGAAAAATATCTTATGCGGAGTGAAACATACAGTTTTAGATGATGGACACAAACTGACTTCCTTATTTGCACCCTTGGATTTTTCAGAAGTCTGGAGATTGAACCCTTCCCTGCTGTTTGTTTGATTTGGTCTGAGTTGAAGCCAAGAGATGTGGTGATGGAAGTTTGGAAAAACAATTAAAAAGAAATGTATGCAGTGGTTTTTCTGGGATCCTAATTAACTGACCCATTTCTAGGTAACATTAGGGAAGTTGTGGGCAGTGATTATTATCTCTTTAAAGTCCTAATTAAAATGTCAAACTGTAAGGTAGAATGTCTTCAAAGCTGCATGTAATTTGATTGTGTTGGCTTATTGGAAAAATGGCCTTGGAAATACAAATAAACCAGCCACTAAAAAGATCCCAGAAGTCCAGGCTTTATTCCAGAAGTATAATGTGTTGAACCAATAGCATTTTATAACTAACCACTCACCAAGTGGTAGACATCCAAATGTCAAAGCCAGTTTCATAACATGGTAACACATAACATGCTGCAAGAATGCCTTGCCATAGAATACTGGGGTTTGAAAAGGATTTTGGCATTAGTTCACCTAAAAAGGCTTATCACTCAGCTTTAAATGCCCTCATTTGATGAGCTTCACAAATGGCTGGCACCCTACCCACTCTCCAAATTTGTCTGCTAGAGCTTTGGATCTCTAAAAAAACATTCCTGTATCCTATGGCAGACCTCTGCAACTCTCAAGTATTGAAATCTCGGGCAGAAAAGAAACCCCTATCACATTTGTCTATGAGCATTTGTAAAGCTGTCCTACACTTAAGAAGATGATGTGGTTTTGACACTTTGGGACGCAAGTGACAAAAGAGCCAGGCAAACAAACGGCTTAAACAATAAAGACATCTGTTGTATAACAAGTACAACATTGATTAATACAGCATCGCAATGATACCAACAATGGTGCACTTTCTTTCCATTTTTTACACATTGCCACTCTCTGCATGCCAGCTGCTCCCCTCATTGTCACATTTTGCTTGTATGAGCTCTAAGCATCACCTCCTCGTATAATCACTTCCATGGGAAAGGAACAGGAATGTTGCTTCCCATGGATCTCTTTTTGTCTTTTCCTAGACACCCCTCAGCAGATTTGCCACCTTGTTTCATCACCCATAATTGCATCACGTGCTAATGCCTAAAGCAAACACTGCCAAAGGGAATTAGTATGACTAGATTAGCTTGAACAAGACTCCTCTCCCACCCCTACACCTAACAGGAGACCTAGTCTCCCCTAACATACATAGCATACTGATACTGTAAAAATGAATCATAATTCTATCCTCAAGGAAAAATGGAACAGTAGTTACTGCATTGGCAACCAACAGCGTCCACCCTAGTAAATAACATGTCTAGCATACCACTGTCAGTAGGATCTGAACACAGAGTTGCTTTTCTAATGGTGAGCAGATGTGTATGGACGCATCGTTCACATTCTCTCTTCTATCTCCACTCATGGCAACATTTATATAAAATACCTAGCTGAGAACTTCGGCCGTGAGTAAGAGAAAAACTACTTCCACCTTGGAATTTGTCATTTCATTCACTTGTTTATTCACAAATATAGATTGAGTATCTACTAGGTAGTTGTTCCTGTGTTAGAGAGACAATAAATCAGACATAGTCTCCAATAACAGAGGGCTTAGAGTCTATTGGGGAGAATACCTAAAGGCAAATAGGCAGTATAGTATCATAGTTTTTAACAGGGAAAGCACAGTCCGGGAAAGTACTTAAGTAGTAGATTTTTGATAGCAAAAGTCCAAGGTACTACATAGATGTACATAGAAGATGTAGCTCACGCAGTCTCCTGGAGAAGAGATTCCTGGGCTAGAAATGGAGAATGATATGAGGATGGGTTGTAAGTAGATAGAGTACAAAGGAGATTACATGAGCCCTACAGCTTTGGCTCTCATCTAATTAATTCAGGTATTATTCAGGTAACTTCTCAAGAATACCTATATGACTAAAACAGAAATTCTTAGTTTGGGATACATGGATGTAATTCAGATTACTGAACTGGAGAAGAAAAAAAATCTTTATTTGTATGAACCACTAAGTGAAACTTAACATTTCCTTTAATAATATATGTGGGCAAAAACCCAAAGTAGTGTTATCATTACCAATTACTTTGTCAACAACAGAAATAGTGGATATGAAAATACTACATTATAGTTGATGCAGATATCTCAAGAAAGTGTTCAAAATTATGGCATTTATAAGACCTACTGCTAGATCTTGTTCTTTAAAGCATTCATTTCTTAAAAATGTGTTTAACATTTTGATTACTCTATTTCAATGTTAGATCCTTTTGATTCTCTATGTTTTATCTTATGCATCTAAAAGCAGTAGTCCAAGAGGGGTTCATAGATTTCACCAGACTAATAGGAATGCATTTCTCCCAAGTAAGACTCAGAGCTTATACCTGAGAGACTTGAAAAAGTTATGAATTTAACTTTTGTTGTAATTTTGCATTCTATCCAGTTGAAATTTTGTATCTGATTTTCAGCAGTGTTAGCTCTGTAGCTACAAAAAATAAAATATTCTTTTAGCATGGCAATAGAACCTCTTTGAGTGTTTGAATTTGTCATTTTCTCTCTGTATGAGCAATCAGACAATCCATTCCACACCAAAGTCCTTGTCATCATCATTATTGTCCTAATGGTCAAGGTCAGTATCTTATTAGGCACTCACTTTATCACCATCAATCACAAATGATCATTTGATTAAACAAGATGCTATTGCATTCCATGGATTACTAGCACCTAATTGTAGCATTGTGTCCAAGCCCAAGAACATGACCAAACCAATCCCCAAGTCCCAATTTTGGGGTGTCCATTTCCTGGGACCACTTGTGGAACCAGTTTGTTTGTCTGTTTGTTTTAATCAGTCAGGGTCCAAGCAGGAAACAGAACCATTTGAGTTATTTGAACAGAGGGAATTTAAGATGAGATTTTTAGATTCTAGTATAAACTTGTTAGCAAGAAGGCAAGAATGGAACACAGAGGCAGGGTTCAGTAAACTTTTTGTATAAATGACCAGATAGCCAATATTTTAATAGCCATTTGGTCTCCATCATAAAAACTCAACTCTTCTGTTCTAGAACAGAAGGAGCAATAGTCAACATGTATGTGTAGTTACTACCACGGCATTAAATTATCACAGAGGTAACAATTGCAAGAGGCAACCACACTCCTTGCCCTGGCGAAAAAAAATAAAAGGAAGAGGTTGGAACTTTTTAAACTTAGAGGAAAAACCCTATGGAGCTGAAATGCAGACTCCTGAGAAGGGAGTACAATCTGGGGCTGAGGTCTCAGAGGTGGTACCCTAACCCAACTCTGTAAGTGTTGGAGAAGCAACAGAATGAAGCCAGCTGTTGTTATGCAAGTATACTGCGATGCTAAGGGGCAGAAATATTGCACAGTATTATGAAAAAAAACAGGAAACCCAGACAAAACAAACAGGAAGGAGAAATCCTCCTGTTCAGCCCCTAGTCTTGTCATTTATCTCTAGTGCCTCCATTGGCATAGCCTCATGGGGAGCCAGGTGGTTAGGCCGAAACATGGTTGGCAAAGTCTCATCCTCAGCATCACAAAGTGGAATTTAGAGGAGTAAGATTGCAGCTAAGAAACAGTAGCTTTATAACTGGCACAGACGTGGTTCTTAAGCTTCACCAGACTAATAAAGGATAGAGAGCACAGGGAAACAAGTGAAGAATGAACCAGCTCAAACTTTTCATGAGCTCTGATTAGTGCATATGCCCATTAAGTAGCCTGCGTGAACTGTTTACTTCAGCAAACATTCATTTTCACTATGCCCTAAAAGAGTATTGAGTATTGAGAGTATTGAGAAGTATGATCTCCCTCGATATCAATTTGAAAGACAGAAGACTATAACTGATTCGTAAAGGCAATGACCCCATTTGGTTCACTTTTAAAAAAAGCTAAGCTGAGGCAGGTTTTCCTGCTATTATTATTATCATTGTTTCTGGGCATATGCAGATGGTTCCATAATCTCTTCAAAATCTACTGGGAAATTAAAAGGAATAATAAATCAATCTAATATTTTTAATAAAATAGTAATGTTTTTTAATGGAGTCCTTCATTGCTATGGGTGGCAGAAATGGACTGGAGACAGAAGAGATGATAATTGGTAAGCTATTTTATTTATGGAAACTAGTTCTTGGTCAAAAGGACCACACATTCTTTGCCCTTGGATAATTTCCACTATTAAAAATCACAGGGATTCTGAGTAATAAAAAAATAATAAAGCACATTCCAAGTTGACATGTCATAGTTGCAGGGTCCATCAAATATTCCAGGTTCCATTTTTCCCTGGGATGTTTATACCAAACAAGAGAGCAGACCACATAATATTTGGAATTTTTCCTTTTCTATCCCCCATTCTACGTCTTTGAAAAGAAGCAAAACCCTTGCAAAATTATATTACCTTCTTTGGAAACTCTCTATGACTAGTGCCATTCAATTCTTGATCACTTCTGTATACTGTATACCCTTATGACATCTTTCAACATGGCTTCCTCAGTCAACAAGCACACCCTGTGTGTTAACTGTTTGATGCCCAGCACCGTCCAAGGTACTACAGGATCCTCAGAATGACTTTCATTGTCAAGTGTTTACTATACGGTACGGAAAGCAAAATGGGATGATAGGAAACTCTTGGATTCACCAGAATGTTAAATGAGTTCGTTTTTTTCCCAGCTTCTCAGGTCATAGACTCATCTCTGGCAAAGAGAAAAGAAAACAAACATTCATAAGATGACGTATGTAGCCTACAATTTCAAGTTAAAAATAGGATTTAGACTGGACCTTGAAGGGTCAGTAGAATCTAAACCAAGGGGAGTAAGGCCAAGGAAATAGCTGAGCAAAAGCACAGAAGCAAAAATAAAAATTCTGACTTAGGTGAAGCCAGGACTAAATATCTGGGAAAAAAAAAAAAGTATGAAATAAGGTTCATAACAGTTCATGGAAGTACTTGAAAAATGATCAGTAAAGTGTGAACTTGACACAGAAACTTCAAGTCGGCAGGATCAGACTTGCTGAAAGTCGGGTTTTGCAAAGATTGATCATTAATATAAAGAATGGTTGGACAAGAGGCAGGCAGACCTTGAAAGGGTTGCCTAACAAGGGCCAGTGGCCAGGGAGCCGTCTTACTGCAGCAGTAGCCATGAGAGAAAAGAGGAAGGCTCTCAGCTATAGAAACTGAGGTCACCATGGCAGCTGCACACCAGTATTTGATCCCTTTCACAGAGATCAAATTTTTTCAGTGGTTTTTCAGCACCCTTGGTTCCCTTCCAGTCCATCAACCTTTAGCGAGACCCTATGTGCAGATTGCTCAAGGATCTAAACAAAGACAACACCATGCCCACAGAGGGCAGTGAGGAAAACTTTCGGGTGCCAAGCTGACAATGATGACCCAGTGCTTTCAGCATTTTTCACTGCATTTCTCAGGTAGTGTTTACAGCCACCTCTCATCTCCTGAAATCTTCCCTTCTGTACCCCTACACTGAGAGAATGAATGTGCTTCCTGCTTTATGATCTGATTGAGGAATTGAGAGGCATCAGAGATCCTATCTGACCACTTCAGGCTATAATCTCAAGCCCCATCTCACCCAGAACACTTGGCTCTTTGCACAGCAAGATACATTCTTGTTTAACCTGGCTTCTCAAGCCTTTACCTCCATACCTCCTCTAAAGCATAGGTACTCAGTATATTGGTTTGGTCTTGGTCTTAGGCAGCTCAGATATATAAGGCTCTACCATAGATTTTTATATTATATCATCATCAGCTTGTTTTTTTTTTTTTTCTCTATACTTGGAATGTACAATCTCCAAGCACAGGACCTTTGTCCTGCCTAGGTTTAGCATAGCATTGCCATTTTGTATCTCAATAAATATTAGTAAATGAGCTAATATTTTATTTTTTAAAAGATTTATTTATTTATTGAGGGGGTGGAGAAAGAGAGTGCACATGAGCTGGGGAAGGGCAGAGAAAGAGGGGGAGGAAGAGAAGAATCTTAAGCTGACTCTGCACTGAGCTCGGAGCCCAAAGTGGAGCTAGATCTCAACACAACACTGAGATCATGACCTGAGCTGAAATCAAGAGTCAGATGCTCAGTTGACTGAGCCACCCAGGTGCCTGGAATAAGCTAATATTTTAAGTGTTTACATTTCTTGGTAAGGAGCTGGGGATACAGGTGTAGATATCTTGACAAGAAAACTTGGAATTTCCAAATTTTAAAGGCACTGTGCTAACAATTGAATGAAATTTCATAAACACACTTTTCCCTTTAATATATGCTAAGAGATAAATTGTATATAGACATGAACCCTAGGCTTTGAAATGTCACATTTAGAAAAGGCTCTTAAATGCTCCTTGGAAAACAACTATAAGTAAAGTGGAGTCCAGTGTGAGGACTAGTTCTTTTTTTTTTTTTTAAACAAAATGTCATTTTTTTCTTTGTCACAGTGATCCCCAAATAGAAATTTATATTATAGTAAACACTAATAGCATGGAAGCTCAGATTATTCACAGTTAATGACCATTACCTTTTGCCGTTTGATTCATCATGCACAGATTTTCATTGTCCCCCCCCCCCCCGCACATTATTGTAGGATGACTCCTCCCCTCCCATTCTTTAACTCAGTTTCTCATAGTCTCCTACCTCTGCAAAGTGTCTACTAAACATATCTAGTTTCTCAGTCAATTCATGCCTATCTAGTTGCAAAATGTTATTGAGACTACTCTGATGATTTTTCAACAACCAAGAGATATCCATTCATTCCAGCTATAAACTTAAAGAAATTAAACTTACTAACTATATTATTGCCTCAAATCCTGCATTATTTATAACAGTGTATTCTCGGGGCCTTTCTGATGTTCCTTCTCTGCCTGGAATAGAAAAAAAAAAAGAAAAAAAGCCTAGAACTATCTTTGATAATCAGATACCTCAGAAGGAAAAAAGATACAATAAAGTTGAATAAAGAACATATACAAATATTCTAAATGTTATCAAAAGGGAGAATACATATTAAATCAAATTAGAAAAGTCTATCCCAGGTATATGTCTTTGAAACCAGATATGCTATTTCTTCAGTTTTAACCTAAATAAGCAGTCTACATGGGTTTATATTGATTTTTAGAATGACTAAGCTTAGAGAAATTACAAAAGAATTCATTTTAAAAGGTACAACATAAAATAGAATAGCATGTACCCATTACATCATGTAGAAAAAAAACCACTTAATGATATGGAGAAACGTTTGTGTTATATTGAGAGAAAAATCAGGTTGAAAATTACCAAACTTGGTATGATCCCCTTGGTGTTAAAAACATATACAAAAGGGAAGAAGCAAGATGGCAGAGGAGTAGGAGACTGAAATATCACCAGGTCCCAGGAGTTTGGCTAGATACTTATCAAACCATTATGAACACCTATAAACACAACAGGAGATAGAAGAGAAGAAGAGCAGCAATTCTAAAACCAGAAAATCCGCCACTCTCTGGAAGGTAGGACGTGCAGAGAAGTGAATCCAAAGTGACATGAAGATAGATCATCGAGGGAGGGGCTGGCTCCCAGCAAGTGGTAGAGCACTGGAGCACAAAATCAGAACTTTCAGAACTCTTCTCCACTGAGGAACATCACTCCAGAGGTTAAGCAGGGGTTGGGGTGTGTGGAGCCCTCATCAGGACAGTGTGGTCTCAGGACCTGCAGGGTCACAGAATGACCAGGGGTGTTTGAGCATAGCAGAGCTGCCAGAGCATCAGAGCAGGAAAGCTGGCTACTGAGACAGAGACAAGGAGTGCGCTTTCAGCTGGGGATTACCTTAAACCATGATCCGAGGCACAGCTGAGCTACCGATCTTTGAGCAGAGACCCCATAAGTGGTAGATCTGGAGAGATTCCTCCTCTGGGAGGAGCAGCATGGGAGAACACAGAAGGAATCTGCTGGGTTTGGAGATCCAAATGGGGCCATGTGCCAGAGATAGAAAAGCTCAGTCACAAACCAGGTGAGGTCAGAGTGCAACCTGAGACCAGAGAGATGGGAGGGATTGACTGCTTTTCTCCAAGGGCACACTGAGGAGTGGGGGCCCAAGCTTTTGGCTCCTACAGGCTGGAGACTGGGAGGCCGCCATTTTCATTACTGTCCTCCAGAGCTGAATGGAAAGCATTCATGGAAAAAATGTACCAAGAGTGAACCCAAGCAGATTACTTAGCCCAGCCCCGGCAAGGGCAATGCAATTCTGCCTCTGGCAAAGACATTTGAGAATCACTGCAACAGGCCACTCCCCCAGAAGATCAGCAAGAACATCCAGCCAAAACCAAGTTCACACATCAATGACAACTCCAGAACTCCAGAGGTAGGGGAAAGCAACACATAGAATTCATGGCTTTTCCCCCATGATCCTTTAATCTTTCAAAGTTAAAATTTTTTTATTTTATTTTTTCTTATTCTATTTTTTAACTTCCTCTTTCCTATTTTAACATTCTTTAACTAATGTATCTTATCAATATCTTTTAAAAAAATCTTTTAAAATTTTCATTGTTATAGTCATATTTTGTCCCTTCATTGTATTTAACCTTGTTTTTATATACATACAGGATTTTTTCCTTTAAAATTTTGGGATGAAATTTCTTCTAGTAGATCAAAGTATACCCTAAATTGAGTGCATGGTTTTGTTCTAGTCTCTAACCTGATCACATTCTCTCCTCTTTTTTTTTTTCTTTTTCCAACCAACTTATCTTATCAATTTCTTTTTTAGAATCTTTTTAAATTTACATCTTTACAGTCATATTCCATTCCTTCATTGTGTTTATCCTTATTATAGAGTATATATGTTTTTCTTTCTTTAATTTTGGGAGGTAGTTTCTTCTAAGAGACTAGAATACACCCAAAACCAATTGGGTGGCCTGCTCTATTCATCAGTCTAATTTTATATATATATATATATTTTCCCCCTTTTTTTCTCCCCCTGGCTTGGGGTCTCTTCTGATTTGGTCAGTGTATATTTTTCTGGGGTCTTTGCCACCATTTTAGTATTTTGTTCTCTCAGTCATATATTCTTATCTGGATAAAATGACAAGGTGGAAAAATTCACATAAAAAAAAAAGAGAGAGAAAAAGAGGCAGTACCAATGGCAAGGGACCTCATCAATACAGACATTAGTAATATGTCAGAACTAGAGTTCAGAATGACAATTCTCAGGGTGCTAGCTGGGATCGGAAAAAGCATGGAAGATATTAGAGAGTCCCTTACTGGAGAAATAAAAACCCTTTCTGGAGAAATAAAAGAACTAAAATCTAACCAAGTTGAAACCATAAAAACTATTAATGAGGTGCAATAAAAAATGGAGGCTCTTACTGCTAGGATAATGAGGCAGAAGAGAGAATTAGTAATATAGAACACCAAATGATGGAGAATAAAGAAGCTGAGAAAAAGAGAGACAAACAAGTGCTGGACCACAAGGGGATAATTCAAGAGATAAGTGATACCATAAGATGAAACAATATTAGAATAATTGGATCCCAGAAAAAGAAAAAAGAGAGAGAGGGTCAGAAGATATATTGGAGAAAATTATACTAGAGAATGTGGCAAAGGGAACAAGCATTAAAATGCAGGAGGCACAGAGAATCCCCCTCAAAATCAATAAAAATAGGTCCATACCCCATCATCTAATAGTAAAACTTACAGGTCTTAGTGACTTACAAGTCTTAGTGACAAAGAGAAAATCCAGCAGCTCTGGACAAGAGGTTTACAACATACAATGGTAGAAATAGTAGATTGGCAGCAGATCTAGCCACAGAGACCTGGCAGGCCAGAAAGAACAGGCATGACATATTCAGAGCATTAAATGAGAAAAATATGCAGCCAAATTACTATATCCAGCTAGGCTGTCATTGAAAATAGAAGAAGAGATAAAAAGCTTCCAGGACAAACAAAAATTGAAAGAATTTGTGAACACCAAAACAGCCCTACAAGAAATATTGAAAGGGATCCTCCAAGCAAAGAGAGAGCCTAAAAGTAACAGACCAGAAAGGAATAGAGACATTATAAAGTAACAGTCACCTCACAGGCAATACAATGGCACAAAATTCATATCTTTAAATAGTTACCCTGAATATAAATGGGCTAAAGGCCCCAATCAAAAGACACAGGGGTATCAGACTGGATAAAAAACCAAAACCCATTGATATGCTGTCTACAGGACACTCATTTTAGACCAAAAGACAACTCCAGATTTAAAGTGAAGGAGTAAAAACAATTAATCATGCTAATAGACATCAAAAGAAACCTGGGGTTGCAATCCTTTTATCAGATAAATAAGATTTTAAGCCAAAGACTATAATAAGAGATGAAGAAGGACATGATATCATACTTAAAGGGTCTGTCCAACAAGGAGATCTAACAGTTTTAAATATCTATGCCCCTAACATGGGAGCAGCCAATTATACAAATCGATTAATAACAAAATCCAAGAAACACATCGACAATAATACAATAATTGTAGCAGACTTCAACACCTTCCTCACTGAAACAGACAGATCATATAAGCAAAAGATCAACAAGGAAATAAAAACTTTAAATGACACTCTGGACCAGATGGACATCACAGATATATTCAGAACATTCCATCCCAAAGAAACAAAAAATAGAACTGGAAGGAAAACTTCCAAACTCATTTTATGAGGCCAGCATCACCTTAATCCCAAAACCAGACAAAGACCCCATCAAAAAGGAGAATTATAGACCAATATCCTTAATGAAAATGGATGCAAAAATTCTCACCAAAATACTAGCCAATAAGATCCAACAGTACATTAAAAGGATTGTTCACCAAGACCAAATGGGATTTATTCCTGGGCTGCAAGATTGGTTCAACATCCACAAATCAATCATCTGATATAATACATTAATAAAAGAAAGAACAAGAAGTATATGATATTCTCAATAGATGCTGAAAAAGCATTTGACAAAGTACAACATCCTTTCTTGATCAAAACTCGTAACTGTGTAGGGACAGAGGGTACATACCTCAACATCGTCAAAGCCATCTATGAAAAACCCACAGCGTATATCATTCTCAGTGTGGAAAAACTGAGAGCTTTTCCCCTTAGGGTACATACCTCAACATCATCAAAGCCAGCTATGTAAAACCCACAGTGTATGTTATTCTCAGTGTGGAAAAACTGAGAGCTTTTCCCTTAAGGTCAGGAACACAGCAGGGCTGTTCACTATCACCATTGCTATTCAACATAGTACTAGAAGTCCTAGCCTCAGCAATCGGACAACAAAAAGAAATAAAAGGCATCTGAATCAGCAAAGAAGAAGTCAAACCCTCACTCCTTGTAGATGATACGATACTTTATGTGGAAAGCCCAAAAGACTCTACTCCAAAACTGCTAGAACTCATACAGGAATTCAGTAAACTGTCAGGGTATAAATCAATGCACAGAAATCAGTTTCATTTCTATACACCAACAGTAAGACATAAGAAAGATAAATTAGGGAACCTGGGATGCTTAGTTGGTCAAGCGACTGCCTTCGGCTCAGGTCATGATCCCAGAGTCCCACATTGGGCTCCCAGCTCCATGCGGAGTCTGCTTCTCCCTCTGACCTTCTCCCCTATCATGCTCTCTCTCACTCTTTCTCTCTCAAATAAATAAATAAATAAATAAAATCTTTTAAAAAAGAAAGAAATTAGGGAGTTGATCCCATTTACAATTGCACCTAAAACCATAAGATATCTAGGAATAAACCCAACCAAAGAGATAAAGAATCTGTACTCAGAAAACTATAAAGTATTCAAGAAAGAAAGTGAGGAAGACACAAAGAAATGGAAAAATGTTCCATGCTAATGGATTGAAAGAAAAAATATTGTGAAAATATCCATGCTACCTAGAACAACCTACATAGTTAATGCAAACCCTATCAAAATACCATCAACTTTTTTCAAAGAAATGGAGCAAATAATCCTAAGATTTATATGAAACCAGAAAAGACCCCGAATAGCCAGAGGAATGTTGAAAAAGAAAACCTAGGTTGGTGGCATCACAATTCCAGACTTCAAAGCTCTATTACAAAGCTGTAATCACCAAGACAGTATGGTAATGGCACAAAAACAGACACATAGATCAATGGAATGGAATAGAGAGCCCAGAAATGGACCCTCAACTCTATGGTCAACTAATCTTCGACAAAGCAGGAATGTTTAATGGAAAAAAGCCAGTCTCTTAAGCAAATGGTGTTGGGAAAATTGGACAGCCACATGGAGAAGAATGAAACCAAACCATTTCCTTATACCACACATGAAAATAGACTCAAAATGGATGAAAGATCTCAATGTGAGACAGGAATCCATCAAAATCCTTGAGGAGAACACAGGCAGCAATGTCTTCACCCTCAGTCACAGCAACTTCTTTCTAGACACATCACCAAAGGCAAGGGAACCAAGGGCAAAAGTGAACTATTGGGACTTTATCAAGATCAAAAGCTTTTGCACAGCAAAGGAAACAGTCAACAAAACCAAAAGACAACTAACAATATTTGCAAACGACATATCAGAAATAGGGCTAGTATCCAAAATCTCTAAAGAACTTATCAAACTCAACACTCAACGAACAAATAATCCAATCAAGAAATGGGCAGAAGACATGAACAGACATTTCTGCAAGGAAGACATCCAGATGGACAACAGACACATGAAAGTGTGCTCCACGTCACTCGGCATCAGGGAAATACAAATCAAAACCACAGTGAGATACCATCTCACACCAGTCAGAATGGCTGAAATTAACAAGTCAGGAAACAACAGTGTTGGTGAGGATTAGAAGAAAGGGGAACCCTCCTACACTGTTGGTGGGACTGCAAACTGGTACAGCCACTCTGGAAAACAGTATGGAGATTCCTCGAAAGGTTGAAAATAGAGTTACCCTAGGACTCAGCAATCACACTACAGGGTATTTACCCTAAAGATACAAATGTAGGGATCCAAAGGGGCACATACACCCAAATGTTTATAGTAGCAATGTTCACAATAGCCAAACTATGGAAAGAGCCTAGATGTCCATCAACAGATGAATGGAATAAGAAGATGTGGTATTATGCAGCCATCAAAAGAAATGAAATCTTGCCATTTGCAACAATGTGCATGGAACTAGAGGATATTATGCTGAGTGAAATAAGTCAATCAGAGAAAGACAATTATCATATGATCTCTCTGATATGAGGAATTTGAGAGGCAGGGTGGGGGGTTGTGGAGGATAGAGAAGGAAAAAATGAAACAAGATGGGACCTGGAAGGAGACAAACCATAAGAGACTCTTAATCTCATGAAACAAACTGAGGGTTGCTGGGGGGAGGGGGAGTAAGGAAAGGGTGTTAGGGTGATGGACATTGGGGAGGGTATGTTCTATGGTGAGTGCTGTGAAATGTGTAAGCCTGATGATTCACAGACCTGTACCCCTGGGCAAATAATACATTATATGTTGATTAAAAAGATAAATAAATAAATAAACAAATAAATAAATATTAAAAACAAAAACAAAAAAATATATACAGAAGCTTGTCTACAAAAAACCTACAACTAACATAATGGTGAAAATTGCAAACTAGATAAGGATGTCTACTCTTGCTATTTCTATGCAACAAAGTAGTAAAGGTCTTAGCCAGGGCAATTATGTGAGAAAATTAAATAAAATCTCTAGATCAGAAAGGAATAAGTACAATTGTCTCCATTTGCCAATGCTATAACCTTACACATAGAAACTCTTCTAGGAACCCACTAAAAAACTGTTAAAACAGAGATAATCAATAAGTTCAGCAAGGTTGCAAGATATATCAAAATATCAGTGTTAATTATATTTCTATATAGTAGCAATAACCAAATCAAAAATGAAATCAAGAAAATCATTCCACTGAAAATAACATCAAAAATACTTATGAGTAAATGAACTAAAGAAATGTAACACTTATACTCTGAAAACTACAAAATCTCATTGAAAGAAATTAAAGGCCTAACTCAATACAAAAACACCCATGTTTGTGGATCAGAATATTTAATATTGTTACAATGGTAATATTCCCCAAATTGATCTGCAAATTCAATGCAATCCCTACCAAAACACCATCTGTCTTTTTGCAGAAAAAGCAAACAGATCCTAAAATACATATGAAAATGCAAGGGATGAGAACAGCCAAAACAATTTTGAAAAAGCAAAACAAAATTGGAAAATTCACATTTCCCAATTTCAAGAGCTACTGTAAACTATAGCAATCAAGACAATGTGGTACTAGTATAAGCACAGACATATAGACAAATGGAATAGAATTAAGCACTGGAATAAACACTATTGGTCTTCAATAAGAATGCCAAAGGTTAGACCCCTACCTCACATCATATGCAAAAATTAACAAATGGATCGGAGATCAAAGTATAAAATTCTTAGAAGAAAATATAAGTGTAAATCTACACAAACTTAGATTAGACAATGATTTCATCAACATGACACCAAAAGCATAGGCAACAATAACAAAAAATTGATAATTGGACATGTGTCATTTTTTGGTTTGTTTTCTATGTTTTTCTGTTTTCTTCCTTGTCTTCTTGTGGCGTTTTTTATAACAGAATTCCATTTTAATTTATTTATAGCATTTTTTAGTTTCTCTGTTTAGGTTTTTAAATGGTTGATAGAGTTACTACATTATATATACATAGCTTATCAGAGTCTGTTTGGTATTGTTATTCGACCAGTTCAAGTAATGTCTAGAAACCTTACCTAGCTTTATGTCTCTTTACTCTCCTGCACTTGAAATAATATTTCCTCTACATGTATTTAAAGCCTTATCAGTGTAATAAGTTTTTAAACCATCAAACATAACTTCTGTTTAAAGAACTTCCTTGAGTAATTTATAGTAGATCTGCTGGCAACAAATTCTCTTAGTTTCCATTCATTTTAAAATGTCTTGATTTCCCCCTCATTCTTAAAGTATGTTTTCCCCAGGTATGAAATTCAGGGTTAAAAATTCAGATTCCTGTGCTCCAAGAGCTGCTTGGGAAAGAGCAGCAGCACCTCTGGACTTCAAAGGAGCATGGCCTTTTCAGGGGTAACCAGAATGAAGCCCAAATCTCTGGAAAGAACACATGACCAAAGCTTTCGTCCCTGCATTACACTTACAAACAGGGAGGGAGTCCCAGTAAGAACCCAGACTGAATTTACCACTCTCTCTCTGAGGTAAAGAAGCTCAGGACCAAATTTAATCTGATTCCAAAAATAAGGTAACATATGTCTTGCACAGTTAGCTTTGTAAAATACTGTTTAAACCTCTTACATAGTTTTCATTTTTATCTAATTCTGGCAAGGGAATGGGAACTCTTGATCCTAGAACAATTCTACTTAACCTCCTTTTGATTTTTTTTCTAACTTGTTGATTTCTAGATCACAGTAGCCTTCTCTGATGCTATGCTCTCAGTTTCTGTTTTTGTTTTTTTGGAGGGTTTTGTGTGTGTGTGTGTGTTGTGTGTGGGTGTGTTGCTTTTTTTTTTTTTTTTTTTTAAAAGAAAACATCTAAAACAAGTCAGCTTTTCTTACAGAGCTAGCATTACACACTGTGGAATGACTTTAGCTTGGGCCCCAGTGTTAAAAGAAAATTTATCAAAGAGAACATGAGATGTTTTCCTCACCTTGCACCTGGAATGTCACCTGCAACTGTAAAGGTAAAAACGCCTCCTTTTATACTCTCTATTCCCTCTATGGTCTGGGAATTGCAGACATTACCTAGACAATGTGAGTCCACTTTTGTAGTTTTACAGACCTGGTGGACATTACTGGTTCTATTTAAGAGTTCTGATGTACCATGTATTCTTCCCAAGGCTGCATTTTTTTTCTATTACTTTTTTTGCTGTGCCCTGAAACCTCCATCCTCGTCTTCTGCTTAAAATCGTTTAAAAGCTATTTTTTGCTCTCAATTTTTTCTAATTATTTTCTCATATAGTTTAAAAAAAATTGGGGGCACTCAATAGGTACAGCAGTTGCAAATATGTTCTTTTTTTTTTTTAAAGATTTTATTTATTTATCTGACAGAGATCACAAGTAGGCAGAGAGGCAGACAGAGGGAGACAGAAGAGAAAGAGAAGCAGGCTCCCCACTGAGTGGAGAGCCTGATGCGGGACTTGACCATGAGATCATGACCTGAGCCAAAAGCAGAGGCTTAAGACACTGAGCCACCCAGGCGCCCACAAATATGTTCTTGATTATCAAATAGTTCTCTCAAGGCTAAGTCTGTCCATCTCCCTGACGTCAGACCTATATAGCCTCCAAGAAGACACATGGTAATGTTCCCCTAAGGATGTAGCAAATGTGTTTAAAATACAAAGTATACAGGGACACCTGGGTGGCTCAGTTGGTTAAGCGGCTGCCTTCGGCTCAGGTCATGATCCCAGCGTCCTGGGATCGAGTCCCGCATCGGGCTCCTTGCTCAGCAGGGAGCCTGCTTCTCCCTCTGCCTCTGCCTGTCTCTCTGTCTGCCTGTGCTCACTCTCTCTGACAAATAAATAAATAAAATCTTAAAAAAAAAAAATACAAAGTATACAAAACTAAACTCCAACTTCCCCATTAAAGTCAGCATCTCCTCCTGGGAGCCCTGTCTCAGGAAATGGCACCACCCCATGTCCAACCAAGAGCTCAAGCTATTTTCTCACCCACTTCTAAGTTCAAACTGTTACCAAGACTTGAAAACCTAAATATCACACAAAATTCTTCCCCGCTCTGTCCACAATGCTACCTTCCTAGTTTAGCTTCTGATCCTTTCTCACCTCAACAGACTACCGCCATCGCTGCTGCTTTCCTTGTGCTACTTCTGCTACTGTTAAGAATAGTCATAATAAAACAGGAAATAATGACAGCTGACAATAAGCACTTTCTATGAGCCAGGCACTGTTCTAAATACACAACATGAATTGTTTAACTACTTCTCCTCATGACCTTAAAGAGTAAATTCTACCTTTAATCCCAAAGTAAAGATACGGAAACTGAGGGCACTGAGAAATTACATATTTTAACCAATGTATTTCAGCTTTTAAGAGGAAGATCAAGGATTCAAACCCATGAAGTCTGACTTCAGAGCCAGGACAGTTAACCACTAACCCGGTGCATCCAAGCTCACCTCCCCTGACCCCCAATCCCTCCTTCAAGCCATGATGATGGTTTTAAAATGGAAATCTGACCATGCCACTCACCCATTTAAAATCCTGCAGATAGCATGAAATGCTTGCCTATGTCACTGAAAAACATTCATTGTCTGCACCATCCAGGCTTATCTCCCAGAGCACACACCCTCCTAGCATGTTCCAGTCACTTTAGCCACGTATTAGTCTTTTGCCCAGATTCTTTTGACTCCATTTCTTCTCCCCATCTTCCCCTGGCTGGAGTATATTCTTACTCCCAGAAGTAATAGGTAGGTGATAACCTCTCAACAGTCTCCAGGGCAGGTGGTTTCCATTAGTCAGGCACGGTGCTCCAAAACAAGTGGCAGGTAGAAGGCATTACCTTAGCACTGACAGCAGCTGAGGAAAAGGAGTCCCAGTCAGGGAGAGGAGATTTGGTAATAAGAGTCTTCTACAGCCTCTCTCACATTTATTGCCATGGCTTGTAGTTTTCCATTTGTTTTCTTCACTGCTACCCAGGGAATATCCTGAGGATGAGGACTATGGTTTTTACTTTAGATCTCCTCAGCAAGGCCACTTTCTGGTAAGCTAATGAAAGAGTGAATGAATGATAATTCAGTCCCTCCCACCTTGAGTGAGGAGATAAAGAGACAAATACTTAAAAAGCAAAGTGAGTAGTGCCTTAGAAATGCAAAGGAGTGAGACTCACCGCAGTCTTGGGTTCCCAGAGAATAGAAGCCCCAGGGAGCAGGGTTTCTGTCTGCCTTATTCCCTAGCGTATCCCCTGAACCTAACAGAGGTCCTAGACGTTACTAGGCACTCAAAAAACACTTGTTGACTAAATAAGAGAATTTGTGTGGATGGAATTCCTAAACTCAGGAGCTGATGAGAAGTAGTTACACTTAATTTCTACCAGCTTGTGTATATTCGAGGTCAGCAACTTCTAAAACTGTTCTCAAAGTAAGATCCCGACACAAGCATGACCTGGAGATGTGGTAGAAATGCAAATTCTGGTGCCCCAGCTGAAACCTAGAGAGTCAGAAACTCTGGGGGTAGTGCCCATCCAAACATTTATTAACAAGTTCTCCAGGTGGTTTTAATACATGCTGAAGCTTGAGAGGCACTGGTTTTTGCTTGTTTTTAAGATTTTATTATTAATTTTTTTTGACAGAAAGAGAAATAGGGAGAGAGGTAACAAGAGCAGGGGGAGTGAGAGAGGGAGAAACAGGCTTCCCACAGAGCAGGGAGCCCCATGCGGGGCTCAATCCCAGGACCCTGGGATGGTAACCTGAGCCGAAGGCAGATGCTCAAAGACTGAACCATGCAGGTGCCCCAGAGACGCAGTGTTTCAAAGCAATAGTTGGCAACTCTGGCTGCACATTAGAATCACCTGGGGGGGAGGGGTGTGTGCACCCATATGTATCCTATGCACTGAGTGTGTTCCCCCACAATTCGTAAGTTGAAGCCCTAACCCCCAATGTGATCATATTGGGAAGTGGGGTCACTGGGAGATAATTCGGTCTGGATGAATTCACAAGGGTGGAGTCCATCCTTAGGATGGGATCAGTGTCCTGATAAGAAGAGGCAGAAAGGCCAGAGCTCACTCTCCATTCCACCAGGTGAGGACACAAAGAGAAGACAGGTGTCACAAGCCAGGAAGAGGGCTCTCACCAGGACCTGACCATGCTGACACCTTTGATTTCCCACCTTCAGAACTCTGAAAAATAAGTATCTGTTGTTCAAGCCACCCTGTATATGGTATTTTATTATAACAGCCTAAGCAGACTCAAACAGTGTTTATGTGCACATATATGCACAGTTACATACACAGATCCGTACATATATACCTATATATCAATCAAGGAGCCTGATTTAATTGGCACTACACACACAGTGCTGTTTCCAACTACTCAGAATGCTCGGAGCCAGGTCTCAGAACCCCTTGGTTTTCTCAGTCTCAGGAGCAGACCTTTTTTCTGAATCTCACAGATGTTTACTATCCCCCAGAACAGTACATCATTCTTCTGCTCTCCACACCCCCATCCCTTGCTTCCTTATTTTTGGAGGTCGTGTATGCTGGGGTAAATAAATACACATAAAAGATGATATTTTGACATTATATGCTCACTAAATTTCTTGACAGTTTCTCCTTAAGAAACAAATTATGGAAACAAATTTAAATTGTGTGACCATAAGGATGAACCCAAACATTCCGCTTGTATACATATGCATGAATACAAATGTTTTGCTCTTACACCATGCCCACAAAGTGAGACAGATGGAAAGGTAACATCTTTTACCACTCTTTTGTCGGTAGAGTATGTGTGTTATTTTCTCTTGTTTTTAAGAATTTAGTCTTTATGAGGCCCTACCAGTGATTTTTTTTTTAAAGATTTTATTTATTTATTTGTCAGAGAGAGAGAGAGAGCACGTACGTGGGGAGAGCTGCAGGCAGAGGGAAGGGAGAAGGCTCCCCACTGAGCAAGGAGCCCAGGAGGGACTCAATCCCAGGACCCTGGGATCATGCATGACCTGAGCCAAAGGCAGACACTTAACCAACTGAGCCACCCAGGCATCCCCCTACTGGTGATTTTCTATGCTTTAACGTCTTTGGGGGTGTAGTCTGATTGCAAGATAAGAATGAGCCTCAAACTGTCACCAGTTTGCTATAGGTTTCATGTTTGCTTCCTGCCGGTTCTTATTTCTGTGAGCATTCCCTGTAGCAGTGCTTTCATCTTGTAGCCGCAGACCCTTTCAGTAACGCAGTTGAGTCTAGTTTTAATTACTCCAATATTGGTAGAAACATCCTTATCACCCACCTCCCCCCATGAAAGATATCAGCGCCAGCTAAGCACAGCTTCGTCAGAAGCTGACTTCCAGCACCACAGGCCCTTCCTCCTAGCTCCGGGGTTTAAAATTTCCAACCTCTCCCTCTTGCTCTCTCCCATCCTTAAGGGAATGGCTGCTTCCAGCAACTGCTACCTATGAGGCATTCCTAGTGTTTTAGAGAAACACCCTCATTCTCTCTCTCTCTCCCTCATTGTCTTTCTCTTTTTTGTTCTTTTTTCTTTTTTTGGTACATAGAGAGTAATTTTAATCATAGTTACTAATTCAAAACACTGCCATGCTTTGTTTTTGATGGACCCTGACAAAAAGATATTGGCACTAGGAACCATCCTGTGAAGCAGACTATCAAACATAGTATATTGGGGTTAATTTGGTCATATTGTGGGTTTGCATGAGTGTCGAGCTCCTTGTTAATGGGAAATGGATTGGTGGTGATCCATGACATGCACTGGCATATGATTAATCAAAGCATTACATGTGATTGATTATGGTAAGATGCCCACTGGAGTAGGTCCTTGGGAAACTAAATGACTATGGCCTTTCAGCTACTGTGGCATTAACAGGTAACAAGGACTGTGCTGAGATGGATTTTCTGATTGCATCAGAACAATTTCAGGAAAAAGATAGGGAAGACTCCAAATGGATTCTAAAGATGTTAGACCAAGGAGGTGGGAATAGAATTCTGGAAAACACCAGATTTATTGCTTTTGATGTATTGATGGTGTTTATGTACTTAATGTGTTGATTGGAAGTGGTTCTAATAACTTATTCTGGTTGAGTGGCCCTTGACTTTTTGATAGCCTGCATTTAATGAGATCAAGATGCCAGAACATCCCTGGCAAAATGCAGAACAGATCCAAAAGGCTTGAGGAGATAAGAATATTAGAGCAGATTGGGACGCCTGGGTGGCTCAGTTGGTTAAGTGGCTGCCTTCGGCTCAGGTCATGATCTCAGTGTCCTGGGATCGAGTCCCACATCGGGCTCCTTGCTCCGCAGGGAGCCTGCTTCTCCCTCTGCCACTCTGTCTGCCTGTGCTCACTCTCTCTCTCTGGCAAATAAATAAATTTTAAAAAAAAGAATATTAGAGCAGATTTATCATATGTGACCTACATTTCCAGCTCATTTCTGCCCTCAACCTGTGCTACATTCACTGGGAGAGCTTAAAGGACACTTGCAGTACATTGGTGAGGGGAGAACCAGAATCTTGGGAGAGCCCCCTGGTTGCTGCTCTTTGTAGGAAAGGTATGAAAATGGAAGATGCTGCTGTCGAGATGTTCTCCTGATTTGCAATGGGATCCTACAGTTTCAGAGGCCAAGTGTCAGTGCCTAACTGACAGAGGCAAAGTGGATACATTTACTCTATGGGGGGAAGAAATAAACTGGTAGTTTGCATATTTTGTCTTACAGGTATCTTTGGCAGTGGCAAATTATTATTACAGGGTCTCTAGGAATGAAATACGCAGATAGCTTACTAAGATGTTATTTGATCTATAAAAAAAATAATTTTCAGGCTGTTGGAAATCAGACATGAGTTGACACAATGCCACTCTCCCAGTTTCCATACATAACTCCAGAACCCTTTCATTAAAGAGAGAGACCAGTTTCATTTGAGGATACAGCCTGCTACACTGCCACATATATATACTATAAATCTTCCTTGAGCCTTTTACACTGTGTCTGTACTATAGGAAAAATAAAAACTCAGATATTTCAGAAGTTCTTAGGCACTGGCTTTGAACTGGTTTTGGCTTCCAAAAACCCTCAGAGCCACTTTGTCCACCAGTCATATTGTAGGTTTCTGGTGTTCATGTAGAAAGTAGAGTTAACAATGGTGTGCTGAAGAAAGATATAAGATGGAGATACAATTTTGGAGTCATTAGAATATAGATGATATTTAGGGACGCCTGGGTGGCTCAGTTGGTTAAGCGGCTGCCTTCGGCTCAGGTCATGATCCCAGCGTCCTGGGATCGAGTCCCACATCGGGCTCCTTGCTCCGCAGGGAGCCTGCTTCTCCCTCTGCCACTCTGTCTGCCTGTGCTCGCTCTCTCTCTCTCTCTGACAAATAAATAAATAAAATCTTAAAAAAAAAAAAAAAAAAAATTTAGAATATAGATGATATTTAGAACCAAGATACTAGATGATATCACCAAAAAGTGGTACAGATAAAAGTAAGTCCAAATTCCAAAGATTAAGCCATTAAGTGTTAAAGTTTTAGACAGTGATGACATGAGAAGGAACTAGCAGAAGAGATTGAGAGGCAGCAGCCGGAAATACAGTGGGGGGTACCAGCTGGATGTGTTGTACTGGAAACAAAGGAAGAAAAGTGGTTCAAAGAAGAAAATGAGCAAGTTGTGTCAAATGCTACTAATCAGGTAACTAAGAGGACCAAAAGACGGTAACAAGATTTCAGCAATGTGGTGACCAGAAGAAAGGAATTTCGGAGCAGTGGTTGGTGAGAAGCCTTATTTGACTGGATTCAAGGAAAAAAAAAATGAGAAGACACATTGGAAACAGCAAGTGCAGACAGCTTTCTAAAAGAGTTTTGCTGCAAAAGAACAGAAATAGGGCAGCAGCTGGAAAAAAAAAAAAAAGACAGTGAAGTCAAGAGCATGCTGTTTGTTGTTATTGTTGTAAGATGAAAAAATAATGGCATATTTTACATTGATGAAAATGTTCCAATAACAGGGGGAAATATGATGATACAGGGAGAGAGGAAAATTGGCAGGCCGGTATCTTTGAGTAGGAGAAAAGCATAAAACTTAATGCACAAATGAAGAAGTTAGACTTAGTATTGAGCAGTTTATCCACAGTAATAGGAGAGAAGTTCTCTCCTAGAAGTTCAGATTTAGAACACACATAAAATAGAAATGATCTGCAAATAAAAAGTTACTTCTATAATTATAAAATTCTTATAAACTTAATTTTATTAATTCTTATAAACTTATAAGACTTTAACATAAGTTAAAAGTTCTTATTAAGTGGGGCACCTGAGAGGCTCGGTGGGTTAAGCCTCTGCCTTGGCTCAGGTGCTTCACCCTCTTTCTTTGCCTGCCTCTCTACCTACTTGTGATCTCTCTCTGTGTGTCAAATAAATAAATAAAATCTTAAAAAAAAAAAGTTCTTATTAAGTTTTAAAATTGGTAAAAAAAAATTCAAAGTTTGTCAGGAAAAAAGAGAATGCTTTCATAAGCAAAATTTGGAATAAAATAGATATAATTTAAAATGTTGCAGATATTTTATAAGTAGTAAGACTTTCATGACCAACTTTATGCCAACAAATTTGAAAACAAATGCTAGGAAAATGTAACTTAGTAAAATTGACTAATGAAAGAACAGGAAATTAATAGCCCTATAACTTTTAAAAAATTGAATCTGTGATTTAAAATCTTATTATAAAATAAACTCATATGCAGTGATAAAGTACTGAAATCATTTCCCTTAAGATTAAGAATAAGAGTAAGAAGAAAAGAAATAATCACCATATATATTTAACATTGTTTTAAAGAAACCAGCCCAAACATTGAGGCAAGAGAAAGAAATGAAAGTCATGAGAATCAGCAAAAATGTATAAATACTCTTAGTATTCATAGATGCTATCATTGGCTACTTACATAACCTGAAAGAATCAAAGACTCTAAAAGGATTAATAAAAGATTACTATATTAAAAATCAGTGTATAAAAACCAATTACATTTGTATAAACTTTCAACAGAAAAATTATTTTTCAAAAGTAATACCCTTTCAATAGTAATACAATTATAAATATTTAGAAATGTACTAGACCTAAGGAGAAAATTGTAAAACTTTTGAAAGACAATTAAAGGAGATCTAAATAAATGGAGATATACCATACTCATGGTCCATGATACTCAATATCATAAAAATGTCTTTTCTTCCAAAATTAATGTATACTTTCAGTGCAGTTCATCAAGGTGTTAACCAGTTTATGTGTTTACGTGTGTGCGGGTTAGAGACTACAAAGATGTGTATAAGTGAGTAAGGGAAATCTGATAGCTAATTCTAAAATCAATGCAGAAATTTGAGGTTATCAAAAAACACAAAATTCTTTCAAATAAGAATCTACAATAGGGGCGCCTGGGTGGCTCAGTTGTTTAAGTGTCTGCTCAGGTCATGATCCCAGGGTCCTGGGAATCCCTGCTCAGCAGGGAGCCTGCTTCTCTCTCTCCATCTAGCTTGTGTTCTCTGTTACTATCTTTGTCTCTCTCTCTCTCTCAAATAAATAAATAAAATCTTAAAAAAAAAAAAGAATTGGCGATAGGTTTAAAGGAAAAAATAATAAAGTTACAATTTTAAAGAAGAATCTTTTAAATTATCCTGTGAAATTTTTTAAACTGCTTTATTGAGGTGTAATTGAAGTATAATAAACACATATTTAAAGTGTACAGTTTGATAAGTTTTGGTAAGTTTTGATTAGTTTGATACATTGGTGAAACTATCGCTCTCTAAAACTTTCTTTATTCCTCTTTATAATGCTCCCCCACCCTACTCTGTATCAAGGCAACTACTGATTTACTTTGCGTCACTATAGATTAATTTTCATTTTCTGGAATTGTATATAAATGGAATCATAAAGACTGTCCTGTTTTGTCTGACTTCTTTCACTGGGCATAATTATTTTAAAACTCATTCATATTTTAACATGTATCAACATTCCTTCCTCTTTGTTGCTGAGTAGTACTCCCAAGGAAGATTTGAAATGGTAACTTCCCAAACATATGGGAAAGCAAAGACGAGGCAGATGACCTCATATCCTAGAAATCCTCACAGGAATGCATGTTCACAGGTTTTCTTATGTTGGTCCTGATTTTGCTAACCCACTTTAGAAAGCTGTGGTTTTAACTAACCAGACCCTTCTCAAAGAGCCTGTTGCTAAACACTGTTCTTTTTATAGGCTTTTTTTCTTTTCGGCTAAATACAGCATATTGTTATAAAACTGCAGCTAAGAATGTAGTTCTCTTTTAGGCCATTTAGAATTGACTTTATTCTATTTTTATAACTGTAGCCCCATGCACCAAATAGTTGATCTGAGCTTTTGTTCCCAAGAAAGTGTTTGTGGATAGGTCAGCCCTCTTACTGCAAGAAAAGCTACTGCAAGAAAAGCAAGTCAAAGTGCAAACTGACAGCTTATCAGGACAGACAACACAAAAGCAGCAAAACTTCTAATGGATCCATTATTTACTCTAGGGCAGTCATGCAACTAACATTTGCTTGAGTATTTTCTATGCACTTGGCATTGAATTTTACATGTATTGTCTCATTCGGTCCTTAAATCCCAATGAAATTAATGTTTAATTATTCTTATTTTATACAAAGGAAACTGAGGCATGGAGACTAGAATGTCACAGAGAAAATGGCAGAACATAGCAGAGTATAGACTCTAGAGAAAAATATACTGTGGTGTGAATTCTAGCCAGACATTTAGTACTGCCCAGTTTTCTTGCTGGTTAAACAAGACTTCCGTAAAATAATTAGCATAAAATAACAGTAGCAGGTTATAAGGTTGTTGTATGGCTTGGATGATATAGTGCCTTGCACAAAGTAAGTAATAAACAGTAGCTATAATAATAATTATCATTATCATTATTATTGCCATGACCAAGTAGTAATGCTTTCAATCATTATTACCCTGAGTCAATTACTTGAAAGTAAAATGTTTTCAAACCTCCTAATCAAAAATGAGCTTGTGTCACTTCCAAATACTGGACATTTAAGAAGCATAGGAGATTAATATTAATTAAAATACATTCTGATTTTCCACCACATGTGTTGATTTATACCCTGTCATGAAGCAAGTCTCTTTACAACATTTTAAGACGACTAGTTTTCTTTAAAACACATAGAGAGAAAAACACACCTTATATTTTAATCCAGTGACAAATGCATTCACCACATGGGTATTATCTGAGAGTTAGCAATTTGACTCCTTGATCAACAATCCCAGCTTTACTTTGTTCAGTTCAGCCAACTCCCATTTCTTTTACTTTTCTCAGCACATAATGTGATAAATGTTCCCACTGCAATGTGTCACAGGGTAACTGAGGTTGCCAAGGTACACACACACACACAGTCTCACCAAGCGATGAGGAGGAGAATAATTCAGCAAGTCTGCCATAGCATTCTGGAATTCTTTATGGCTAGGGAAGCTTGAAGGCTTGCTCTTGAATACAGCTAACTTCATGGTGATTTTTAGTGTGAGTCCTTCCTTCCCCCTACATCTGATCATAACCAAGGATTATAGGCTCTTAGCCAAGATAAGGTGGGGACCACTGGCTTGCCACATGCCCTTGCATGCCACATGACAAAATTAGCCTTGCCAGTTGCATCTCTCCCTACCCCTAGTACAGTTTAGGATTAGTGTGATGACCTTTTCTAATTGGTTGGCACAAATTCCTGTCTGGAGTCTTGCTCTGAATTGTAGTTACCAATCATATGACTGTAAGAAAATACTCCAGGCTGTTAGCACCAGGCAGCTGGAGGAGGAAACCAAGGTAGGAATCCTGGTTCTACAAAACTGTCCTTGGCTCGCTCTTTATAACAGAACAGAACCGGAAACACCGTCTCGTCTTGTGGGAAAATAAAGATGAACATTTGGCAATTGTCACTCATAACCATCAAGTCCTTCTCAAATTCTTCCATGGAGGATGATTTTACTAATTTTAGCCTCCTCTTGGAAATAAGAGTTGGAAGTGACCTTATTCTAAACCCACCACCTCTTCATGTTAGGTTTACTGCCCCAGTCATCTGCACTGATGATCTATAACATTGCTTGTTTGTTTCTCCCTCAAAAATCCCCTCCTAGGCTCACAGACACCAAGCTCTCAATACCATCCAGCAATACTGCAATGTCTCTTTTGTTGACTCCTTCTTCCAGTCATCATAAGTAGTACACCCAACTTTCTACTCTCCTCAAATCTCCAGCACCCCCAACCCCTACCTACCAAAGCCTTTTCAGTCAGTGACTTCATCCTGCTGCTTCACAAAGAAAACCCAAACCTTCACAAACAGCAAACCTAAGAGAGTGCATCAATGTATGTATCCTTCCACAGTGAAAAATGGATGATCTCTTTATTTAAGAAGATAATTCTTTTACCTGTCTTATGGATTTTTTAACAGTCCTCCCTTCTTTTTCCTTTCTTTTCTTTTTTAGAGAGAGGGAGAGAGAGAACATGTGCAAGAGAGAGTAGGGCAGTGGGGGAGGGGCAGAGGAAGAGAGAGAATCTTAAGCAGACTCCATGTCCAGTGTGGAGCCTGACATGGGGCTCAACATGGGGCTCAATCTCACAGCCCTGAGATCATGAACTAAGCCGAAATCAAGAATGAGACAGTTAACTGACTAAGCCACCCATGTGCCCCCAATAGTCCTGCCTTCTTAAATACCTAATCCTATGGACTGCCTCACATCATTAACTCATCATCATCTTCATCTCTCTGTGGATTCTTTGCTATCAACATTTAAACATTCTCAACTTTCTCTTCTTTTAAAACAGGCAAAATCCCCTTTAACTGTAGCCACCAGCTACTTCTCTATACTTTTATTCACAGACACTACTTCTAATTTAGTACCTTTCTCTGTTTTATTAGCTCTTCAGAATCTTGTTCTCTACCCTACCACAAATCTCCTGAAATGGTTCTTGCCAAGGTCACCAAATGTCATCAAATTTAATTGGTCTTATATTTATCTGACTTCTCTGTGGTATTTAGCACACTCCTTCCGGCTGGAAACATTCTCTGTTCTTGATTTCAAGACACTATAATCTCCTGTTTCCTCCCACCATAGACATCTCTATTTCTTCTCAACTTCCCCAACTCATCCTGGTCTACCTCTCCAGGAAATAATGGAATTCCCCAAAACTTAGTTCTAGTTCTGTTCTTAAATAAAACTATAAAATGTCCCTAGATGATGCAACTGCTCTGCATATTTTCATTTACCATTAATATGTTAATTAAGCTAAAATAACTTTGCTACCAGCCTTCTACGAAGACCATATCTATATACCTACCAACCAACATATTCATCTTTATGTACATATTTCAAAGGCACCTTACATCTAATTAGTCCAAAACTAATCTCAATCATTCTCCCAAAAAACAGTTCTTCTGAGTCTTCCCCATCTAATAGTACTACTATTTATTCAAGCTCACACAAGAAACTGGGGAACGATTTTTGACATTTCTTTTTCTTTTAACACATCTAATCAATCACATCTAATCAATCATCAGGTTCTCTCTAATAGACAGAATTCCTATGTCCCTCTGGTCATTTTGCTTAAAAAGAACTTCTGGTCCTAGGAGAAAATTGTATTGAAATAAATCTTCCATTTCTCTTTCCATCCCTCCTTTCCCCACCCTCCTCTTTCCTCCTCAGAGGAGAAGAAATGAATTGCCTTATTGGTGAATTTAGGAGAAGAAGCCAGGCCATTTTGCATTTCCCTTTTGGATGTTCACACTGTAACAACAGGTGCATTCTAAAACATATAAAACAAACAGCCAAAAAAGTGTAAGACTTGTACATTGTAATCTATAAAATATTATTGAAAGAAATTAAAGAATATCTAAATAAACATAAAGATATCCCATGTTCATGGATTGGAAGATTTAATATTATTAAGATCTGCCCAAAAATGACCTACAGATTCTCTGCAAACCCTATCAATATCCTGACTGGCTTCTTTGCAGAAATTTACAAACTGATACTAAAATTCATATGAAAATGTAAAAAAGACAGTGTAGTCAAAACAATATTGAGAAAGAAGAACAAAGTTGGAAGACTCACACTTCTCAATTTCAAAACTTACTAAAAAGCTACCACAATCAAGACAGGGTGGTGCTGACACAGGACAGACAAATAAATGAAAACTACCAATTCCAGTTAAGAATCCAGAAATAAAATCTTATATTTATGGTGAACTGATTCTCAACAAAGGTGCCAAACAGTTAAACAGAGGAAAGAACTGTCTAACAAATTGTTCTGGGACAACTGGATATCTGCATGCAAAAGAATTAAGTTGAATATCTGCCTCACATCATATATAAAAATTAGCTCAGGTAGATCAGAGAATAAAATGGATCACATTACCTAAATGTAATAAACAACATAAAAATAGGTTTTAAAAACTATAAAACTCTTAGAAAGAAAAAAAGGAATAGACTTCTATGACTTTGGATTTGCAATAATTTTTTAGATATTACTTCACAAGCTCAAACAGCAAAAGAAAAAATGAAGAAGTTGGACTTTATCACAATCAAAAACTTTTGCACTTCAAAGGTTATCATCAAGGGAAGTGAAAAAGACAACTCACAGAAAGAGAGAAAATATTTGCAAAACACATATATTAAAAGAACCCAAAGAAAAAATGGGTTAGGAATCTGCATAGTTCTTCAAATAAAGTGTACAAATAGCCAATAAACCATGAAAAGATGCCAAAAACCATTAGTTATCAGGAAGATGCAAATCAAAATCACAATGAGATACTGCTTCACATCCACTAAGATGACTATAATACAGAAAGACAACAAGTGATGATAAGAGTATAGAGAAATTGGAGCCCTTCTACTTGCTGGTAGAAATGTAAAATAGTGAAGCTGCCTCAGAATACCACTTGGGGAGCTCCTAAAATGTTAAACCCAGAGTTACCATGTAGTGCAGAAATTCCACTCTTAGTTATTTATGTCTAAGAGAAAGAAAAACCAATACCCATACAAAAACTTATACACAAGTAGTCAATATCAGTATTATTCATAATAGCCCCAAAGTGGAAACAACTGAAATGCTCATCAACTGAAGAATAGCTAAACAAAATGTGATATATCTGCCCAGTGGAATACTATTTAGCAATAGAAAGGAATGAAGTCTTGGGGCACCTGGGTGGCTCAGTGGGTTAAAGCTTCTGCCTTCGGCTCGGGTTGTGGTCCCAGGGTCCTGGGATCAGGCCCTGCGTTGGGCTGTCTGTTCAGCAGGGAGCCTGCTTCCCTTCCTCTCTCTCTCTCTGCCTGCCTCTCTGCCTACTTGTGATCTCTGTCTGTCAAATAAATAAATAAAATCTTTTTAAAAAAACTTTAAAAAAAAGGAATGAAGTCTTAATATGGGATACAACATGGATGACCTTCAAAAACATTAGACTAAGTGAAAGAAGCCAGTCACAAAAACCACATATTTATGACTTTGTTTATATTAAATGTCCAGAATAGGAAAATCTATAGGGACACAATAATAGCACATGTAATTATGCTAAGAAACACAGAATATTGAACTTTATACAGGTGAATTTTATGGTAAGTGAATTACTTTCTATCATCTTTGAAGTTAGCAAAGTCACATCTCCCTGACCCTTAATACACTGTCAAATATTTCCTTCTATCCCCATCAGAAAAGGTTTTCCACTGGAAAATACTCACACCATAAGATTGAGCCCACCTGGATAACCCAGGATACTATCCCCATTTCAAGGTCCCTAAACTTAATCACATCTGCAAAATTACATTTATTATGAAAGGTAACATATTCACAGGTTCCAGTGTTAAGTTATAATGTCTTTGGGAGTCCATTATTTTGCTGACTACAGTAAGTAAATTATATATCATTATTTTTTTTTTTTTAAGAGTGGGTATATTTTGCTTTTCTGCCTCCAGGAGAACATCTCCTAGGTCAGATCCCAGGTTTGGCTTTCATGGGCAGTTTGGAAACCCATGGCTCTCTCTCCTGTGATGGGGCCTGCACAGTTATAAGATAGAGATCCTGGCAAAGTAGATCTATAGACTAATACACTCCCTTAGTGGGCCATTTCACATTCTAGGCTTGGACAGAGACATTAGGAAAGAACTAGTCACATACCCAAGTTTCCCTTGAATGATGCAATTATCTAATGTGTCAACTTTCTTCAATTTATAACAAAATCAAAGGTTAGAGAAAAAGAATTACTGTCCCCAGAAGCTCAAGCATTGATTTTTGTCTTCTAGATAATGCTCATAAACATCAGTTTCACTCCATCTTCACTGTCACCACCTTACTTTAAGTCCCCATCATGGTTCAATAAGATTATTAAAATAACTGTTTTGCATATTTTCTTTTTGTCTTCTAATCCAGTCTCCTAGATACAGCCAAAGTGACCTTATTAAAATGCAAATCTGATCATGTGATTCTGCTGTTTAAGCCTTCACTTTGTTTCCCATGACTGTTGGGATAAAAATTTTAAATGTCTCACATACTCTAGATTCCAACCACAGTGCCAGTCTCCACTTGAGCCATTCTTCCCCTGGATCATGCCATCTCAGAACCCTCATGTGCTACTTTTTTTTTCTGCTTTTCCCCTCAATTTTCACCTGGATGACTCCAGCATAGCCCACAATCTCAGATTAAACTTCTCTTCCCAGAACTCCACTCAGAGTTAAAAATCTTAAAGTATGCTACTTTTCTTTTAGTAAAAGTAAGGTAAGTGCCTTTGAGGCACTTACCACAATTTTTATTTAGTATCAGTGTCAATGAATATTGTTGACCATTTCCAATCCCAACTGGTACCTTAATACACTATTACCAGTACATGAGAGAGAGAGTAACTATGGGGTTCCCACTATCTCTGGTAGCCCTATTCTCACCAGAATGATTATATAATAACTGAAGAAGAAATTCTCCACTTTCTGGGGAAAGTGGCACAACCCAATGACTTCTTATTCTAATATAATTTTGTATCATTTGTTTGGTGGTAGAATTAATGTGGGTAATGGGACTATGAACACACCCATAAAGATAGGTCATTAATAAGCTTATGAAAAAATAGCCATATCAGTTGTATACATATAAATGGAATATTGGTCAGTCATAAAAAAGAACAAAATCTTTCAACTTACCACAACATGGGCAGATCTCAAGGGTATTATGCTAAATGAAATAGGTCACAGAAAGAAATACAAACACCATATGATTTCACTTATATGAGAAATCAAACAAAATAAGCAAAATAAACAAAATAAAACAGAAACAGACTTATAGGTATAGAGGAACAATGTAGTGGTCACAAGAAGGAAAGGGATGGGGAGATGGGTGAAATAGGGGAAGGGAATTAAAAGGTATAAACTTTCAGCTATAAAATAAGTAAGACACGAAGATACAATATACAGCATAGGGAATAGAGTTAATAATATATAACAACTTTGTGCGGTGACAGATTTATCATGGCAATCACTATGTAATGTATATAAATGTTGAATCACTATGTTGTATACCTGAAAATAATATAATATTATATGTTAACTACACTTCAATAAAAATAATAGCTATATCACAGAAGTTAATATTTCAATGACATATTTGTTCCTTCTATCACTTTCATTATCTGGTGATAATACTTTTTTTTTAATTGGAATAATGGTGTTGGAAGGGACTTCAAAATATCACTAATTGTGTAAGAGTAATTTATATGGCAGTATATAAAGAAAAAGGTAGAAAAGACTTTAAATATTGAGTCTTAACTGTGCTGTCTCCTAGCTGTGTGACTTCAGATAAATTATTTAACCTCTCTTGGCCTCCATTTCTTTATCTGTAAAAGAGAAGAGATAATAGCTAACTCAAATGGCTGTGAGAAGTAAGAGTCAATTATGATATTTGTGAAGTAACTGATACAGATTGTCAATATCAAGCACAGTAATTCCTGAACTTGTAGATCTCATGGAAATTTTATATATATTATGTATATGCATATATATAACATATTTGCATAAATATAAAGTATAAAAATAATGTATGTTAATATATACATAGATTTGACTTAGATAAGACCCACAGGATGTGTTGTTGCTTCTATTTTTTCAAATATCATTATGAAAAAATCTATAGAACACAATTATTTTACTAAAAGAAATGACATTTTAAAACACATTTGGAAACATATAGCTTTATGCTAAGCATTTCTCTATAGAAAGATGAAAACCTGATCTCAGGCCATTACTAACTTGTGGGCTGGATTTGGAGATCCATATTGCAGCAGATATTTCATAAATGGGACTTAAACCTAAATCTGGTTTTGGCTATCATTTCAGACAAGTTAAGTGTCTAGCCCATTCAGCACTAATTCTTACCTGGACTCTTTAAGTTCTCAAAAACAGACTCTCCTGTGACTCATGGCATGTCCAAATCAATGTATGCCACATAAGACTAATCTTTAAGTTACTTTCAAGCAAACTCACGCCTATTGTTTTTGATGGCAGAAAAGTATAATTCCTAGTAGAATTTTTTTTTTTAATTAAAAAGTCTTTACCCAATTTTAAGTTGTTTGGGAAAATTTCAGCTATGATATTTTAGTCTACTTGTCTCTAAAATAGGTTTAAAGAACTTTTTAAAGTACGGGATTAAGACCCTAAATAATGAAGCTATAGAGCTACCTATAGAAGGGTTAAATTTCAGGGTATTTGAAAAAGTCTACTGAGGGCTCTTGTGGAATATAACTTGTGCAACTTTTTGGAAAGCAAGCTGGCAGCAATGTAGTGAAAATCTTAAAATAGCTATACCCTCCAACTTGCATAATAATCCATAATAGAAATCTTTATGAACAAAGATGTTCATCTTAATTTAAATGACTGAAATTTGGAAAAATCCTAAAAATCCAAAAATAAAGAAAATCAACATCCAGACATGACATACACATTCACATGATGAAATATAATTATTAAAATGTTCATTAAGAGTTTTTAGTTACATTGTATCATAGACATTTTCTCATTTATTAGTCCTAGGTCAGTGGTCAGCAAACCATGATAGCCCGTGAGCTAAACATATTCTGCTGCTTGTCTTTGTATGGCCCATGAGCTAAAAAGTGATTTTTACATTTTTTAATGATTGAAAAAAAAAAGGCAAAATAACACCTTGTGATGCAAGCAAAATACATGGAATCCAGATTCCAATGCCCGTAAATAAAGTTTTATTGGAATATAGCCAAGCTCATATGATTATGTATTGTCCATGGTTTATTTGGCACTACAACTACAGATTGAAGAGTTGTTAAAGAAATTATACGCCTCACAGAGCATAAAATATTTATGATGTGACCCTGTACAATAAAAATTTTGCTGAACCCTGTTCTAAGCCACAGTGCTATTTGAGGTTGGTATGATTCCAAAGCTCCTTCCTCATGCCATGCTGCCCTCCCACCCTCGCCATTGCCAATGGGGTGGGGTGAAAAGCAACACAACAAAATATTAACAGTAGAAAATTATCTTTGAGAGAACAGTATGTGGCCAATGATAGACACTCCATATTTTTGAGTGAATAAATGTATACATGAATATTAATGCATACAGAGGGATTCATATGGAATCAGAGTTCTTTAAATGTCCTATGTCAGTCTGTCCTTTGCCATTATCTATAGAGAAGTGGCCAGTTGATGAAAAAACCAACAACTGCTTATAATATAATGAGAGAATTTCCTGGCTTTTGAACTTCTAGAGTCATGAAATAATGGGGAAAGAGTCTTCTTTCATTCAAGTCTGGTTTCTGAGAAGGCTTTTTTGACACTATTGAGTGCAACAAGCTAGCGGGGTCATTGGAATTAAACATGATAACAACAAAGGTCGTGAAATAGGAACTTCTGGTACATTAACTTGTCTCTAGACCTGTGCTGCTGACATGTGGCTCTATTGATATTCAAATGATTTAAAGTTACATATGATTAATGTTTCAGTTCCTTGCTCACACTCCCTTATTTTGAGTGTTCAACAGCCACACACTGTTAGTGGCTTCTGTTTTGGACATCTCAGAATAGGTCATGTCCATCAACATAAAAAGTTCTATTCGGCAATTCTTTTAGGACAGTTCTTTTAGGCAATCGATGGTATGGTGTGGGATTGAGCTTTTTTGCTCTGAGTCATTTGTGGGATTTGTTAAGCTAAGCTTCCAGTCCCAGTATTTTCCATGACAACACATCTCTAAATTTAGAAATCACTGGAAGAGATTTGTCATCCAAATTTCTGTTCTCTAAATTTTAAGAATCGATGTATATCTCTCTTACTTTATGCTTCAGATCCAAAAATTAGGCGTGGCTTCCCATCTTACAGTAGAAATGCAAGACTGGTTTTTCACAGCATATAATTCTTATTATGTAATTATGATAGCTCAAGCTCTGTGGATGTACATCGGTAATCATTTCTTTCCCTTCTCTACTTCTCTGTGATGTGTTTAAAGCCTTGTGGGCTATAAATCAAGTAATTGTTGAATGTGTACTGGCTTGCAACCTTACTTATAGCACTGATCTCTACTCCCAGGGCCTTTTACCCAAGCCTCTGAGAGTACTTTACATCTCTGGACTCATTAGAACATCTCATTCTCCTGGATGGGTGACAGGGATTAAATATGTTCACAGACAGAGAGACCAAGTGAAAGAGAATTACAAGGTCACTGTGTGACATTGACCATTCTAAGAACTGAGTCCACTAGACCAACAGTGACTGACCCAGTGCTAATAGTGATGATTTGACCTTTGAAGAACATTCCTCATCCAAAACTTCTTTACAGGCATTTTTATTTCTGGAACCATTTTCTGCATGTGGAAAAGAGCAACTTTTTTTTTTCCCTTTCCTTTTTTTCCTTCTTTTAGTAATTGTAAAAGTAGTGAATGCTCATTTTCTTTTTAATTTAGCAAGTATAAAGGAGAAAAAAAATCCAGAAGTCAAATGCTATTTTTTTTTTGTTTTATCCAAGAAATATTTAGTAAATGCTTAGTACATGCCACATACCATTTTACTTGAAGACAACTTTCCACTTCACCTCTTGGTGCCTTATATAAATAAAAGTCTGGGAGATCGCAGTGTAGTAAAAAGAGCCTGATCTTCAGCCTCAAACCGATCTGTGTCCAAATCCTGGCTCTGACACTTAACTGTGTGAAGTTGGACAAGTCACTTAAAATCTCTGAGTCCCATTTTCTCATATGTAAAATCATTATATTAATAGCAGTTCTGCAGTTTTTCTAAGGATTGGAATAATCTCTGCTCTGCTGGATTGTATCTAGGCTGTTTGGGACAAAAGCCCATGAGTACAACCACATTTTTGCTCTGCACCAATCTGGAGCAACATAAATGAGCAGGAATATACATATTTTTTAATCATAAAAAGAATGTCAGAGTGGGGGATCAGGGGACATGGGCCACTGGGATAGTGGCCAAGTTTTTCCAAGATTCAAGGAGGGAAGACAGATTTTTTTCCCCTGGGCCAAGCTTGCAAATCCCCAAGTGTGTCACCAACTACAAAGCACTCCATGTTAACACACCATTCAGGGTGAGAATTGTTAGGTTCTCAAGCAAAGTTGTAGACTCAACACAGAAGGGGATGTATGCAGGGCAAGTAGGGCTGTGTAATCTTAAATTATAGTGAGTTAAATGGGAGCCTTTGAGAAATGATTAGGTTTATCCATAGTATTTGCGAGTCTCTCTTGCCAGCTCACATACTTCTGCCACAATGGGAATGAAGGAATCATGGAACCTTCCATACAGCCTTGCCAATTCTTTTTTTTTTAGTAGGAAGCTGATTATTCAGTTTGGAAATTAACCCAGATTCCTTGTTTCTCTTTCTGCCTACTTTCCTCCACTGTTTTCTGATCAGTTCACTTATTAGAAGCTCTGCCAGAGGGTAGAAAGGAACATGTTCAGGAAGCATTGAGTCAATGTTTCATTGTTTTCTGGTTACACAGATAAAAGTTATTTGGAAGACTATACTCTTAAGACTGTCTTTACTCCTGATTATGCAAATGACAGATCAATCAAAGCCTTGGTAGAATTATCTTGTTTTCTATACCAATACTCCATTCTTTAGAACTGGGCACTCAAGAGCTACCATCTCCTTTTCCCCTCATTACCATGGACAAATTAAAATCTGGGTGTACCAAAAAATCTCCCAGAGGTTTTATATTTATTTTTAGCTCCACACATTGATCCAAAACTAGTTTAGAAAAACAACAACAACAACAACAAAGTGAATATCATCTTTGAACTGATGAGAGAAATTTATAACATATTGAATAAGTTAGAGTTTCCAGTGTATAATAAAGTCAATTGATAGCTAAGTTTCCTGCCTTATAACCTGATTTTATGAAAAGCATAGTTGTTCAGAAAATTTTTAAGAACATAATTTTCTAACCATCTTGCCACCATGCAATATTTATTGTTACTGTAGAGACTTCTCCTCCTCCCTTAGCCCCAGCTTGAGATCATTTTATGCCCTAAAGCACATCACAGTATGCCCTGGAGCCTATCTTGGGAATCAGAAGTGAATCTTTAAATCACCTAATTTCACATCTCAGCAGCTATGGTTTGGTCAATATCTGTGCAAAGTACACACTGAGGCAGAGGTTAAAAACACAAAGACAAAAGCTCAAACTGAGTGAAATAAAGAACTTGCCTTCAGGTAGAAACAGTGTATTTTTGTTGATTTTATCTTTCATAATACCCCTTTTGAAAAAGATTAGCACCTCAACATCCACAAAACAACATCCTCCTCCCACCAAAGTATTTTTAAAATAATTAGGCACTGTCTTTATTATATGTGAGTTGTCAGAAGAGATATGCCTCTGGAGTCTGCTTCTAGGTGATACATCACTTCTGATCTTTATTTGTTCAATTTGAAGATTATTGCTTTTCATATCGCCTGTGAGCCCCTAGAAGCTAAAACATGAGATCCAGCTATCAAGACCCAGGCAAGCTATCTATTCAGAATCCTTTAGAAACATTCAAATATGCATATTCAACTATGGCTACAAATATACTTTTATTCTTGGGCGCCTGGGTGTCTCAGTGGGTTAAGCCTCTGCCTTTGGTTCAGGTCATTGATCTCAGGGCCCTGGGATCAAGCCCCGCATTGGGCTCTCTGCTCAGCAGGGAGCCTGCTTCCCCCTCTCTCTCTGCCTGCCTGTCTGCCTACTTGTGATCTTTTTCTCTGTCAAATAAATAAATAAAATCTTTTAAAAATATACTTTTATTCTCAAAATTACAGAAGAATGTACATAGACTTTGGAGACTGGCAAAAATTATTGTGTGACCTTCATCAATTTAATGAGGCCCAGCCTTTTGTTCTGCAAAATGGATTTAAAAATATCTACTTCGGAGGATGGTTGTAAAGTCCAATGCAGTTCTCATTGTAAACTTCCCAGGGTATTACCTGTCATAGAAGAAAGATTCAAACAACCACTCTCTTTAATAGCAAACTTGAAAAGTTAGTGGAATATCTTCTTGTTATGTTACAGACAGGAAAAACTTATTTGGAAACAAAAACTCCTCTAAGGGAATATTGGTTTGTCTGAAGTGTCCAAAGAAGGTGGGTGGGGGGTGGTTGTCTTGTTTGTTTGCTTTGGTTGAGTTTTGTTTGCAGTCTTGCTGTCTACCACACAGGAGGCCAGGCATTCCGTATTTATTTCTTTCTGGGCTATAGTAGTAGGGGCTAACTCCCCATTATCCATACCATCCCCAAATCATATGTCCAAGTAAATACTGCTAATTTCACACCTGTCAGTGATGGGTTCAGGAAGACCCAATTCTGGTATGGCACAAGTTTAGAAGACAACACTTGCTAAAAAATCATCCCATGCTGTGCTAACTTCCTCTCATACCTCCAGACTTGGTCATCTTGGGGCATAATGTTCATAGCTACAGCAGCTGTCTGGACAACCATGAGAGTGAAATGAAAGTTAGGGATGATAGAAGGCATCTCCTGACAATATCATGGAGTTGCTGAAGTAAACAACCCTAGGGTCTACCTTGCTAATGGACTTCTTATATATGCTATAATTGTGTTCCTGTGTAAGGCAGTTTGGGGCATTGGATTCAACAAAACAAAACACCATTCTCATTAAAAGGAGGAGTCACCAAATGGTCCTCTTGTTTCTACTCATGCACCTCATGTCTATGCTCACACATTAGCCAAAGTGACCTTTTAATATCTTATTATTACCTGGCTCAGAATTACCTAGTGGCCTCCTATAACCCACAGAATAAAATCCAAAATCAGTGCCAAGGAATACAGTCTTCTATAAGCAAATCTACAGGGGGCGCCAGGACAAAGGACACAGCATTCTATATGACCTGACTTCTTTTTACTTCTCCACTTTTCCCTTTTCCCTTTCCTATCCTTCTTACCCTCTCTAGCTCTGTTATCACCACAGTGGCCTTCTTCCTGATCCTTAAATAGCTCTTTCCCACCTCCAGCCCTACATTCTTGCTGGTCCCTCAGCCTGGAATGTTCTTCACTTGATTCTCATTTCATCCTGTTTTCAGCTCAAAGTTACCTTCTCAGAGAGGCCTTTATAATCCTACTACAAAAATAGCTTGCATACTCACCTAAACCCAGATCTCTACACCATTATTCTACATTATTTTCTTTGCAACATATGTCACTATCTGAAATTATATTATTCACTTATTTTTTGTCTTCCACCCTAAAATGAAAACTCCATGGGAACAGAGAGCCCACCTGCCTTGTATTCCCTTGCATCCCTAAGGCCATATGTATGGTAGCATACAGCAGGCATTCAATAAGTATCTTTTGAATAAATGAAAAGCAGAATTATTGTAGGGATAGGGGTAACTCAGTCTGGGATAAACAGATAATATAGAAAAAGGAATTAAAGGAAATAGAGAAAAACATTCAAAATAAATCTTTATAGGGTCATTAAAATGAAAAAAAAGTACAAAAAGCAACATGCAACACAAAACAAATGTCTCTGAATACTTAAGGCTAGAGATCTAACTCTGAGAGAAGAAAAATCAATGGGTGTTGCTTTTGTATGACAATAAATCTGAACATGAAGAGGAAGACATGGTGCCTAGATCCCAAGAAGAGGTAAGCCTCACCAGCCCAGGAAGTCAAAAGGACCCAAGATCTAAATTAGAAGAACTCTCAGATGTAAATTTACTTGTGGCTGGTCAAAACAAGAAGCTTGGAATTGTATATTCCCTTCCTTCCTTCTGGGGAAAAACTATGAAAAATTGGAAAGAGATATGAGCTCTGTCTCTAGGAAACTGCTTAAAATTTGGAGAAGTATGAAAACATAGGAGGGGCCCAACCTTTTAAAAGTACCTCTTTAAATAGTATTAGGATGACATGCTTTTTGGAATACACATATAAAAAGTTAGTGAATCAGGAAAATGAATGGATATACAAGGAAAGAGGTGGAGCTTTGAAAAAGCTTTCTTTTCTGTTCACACAACCAAGAGGCTGAACTCATGTCTTCCAAACCTTAGCAGTTAGTTTACAAGAGTGAAAAAAAAAAATTGTCAGCTACACTAGCAAGAAGTTAAAAGAGGCTTGAAGGGAAGAGCAAGACAGGAGCACTTTGTAACATATATTTAAAATATGTATGAAGAAGGTGTCACTGAAGAGGTAAGTTTAAGAGCTTTAAAATAGAGATTTCCATCCACATAAGCCATTGGAAAGAGAAAAGAAAAGAAGTTAAAATTTTCACGGACTTAAAGTAATACAGAAAAAGTAAAGTGGTTTTAAAGAAATTCATAATAGTCTTTTTGAACAGTTGAGTCCCTGACCAGAGCTTACAAGCTATAACTCCATTGTTGTGTAAAAGTTTACCATTAAGTCAAGGACAGCAGTGTGATTATAAATGGATTGAGGAAAAAGTGTATTAACAAGAGTAGTCTTCAAAAACAAACAAAGGGCAGGAACAAGATGGTGGAGGAGAAGGAGACCTAAATATCATCAGGTCCCAGGAGTTCAGTTAGATAGTTATCAAACCTTTCTGAATACCTACAAACTCAACAGGAGACTGAAGAGAAGAAGAGCAGCAATTCTAGGAACAGAAAAGTGACCACTGACCACTTTCTGGAAGGTAAGATGGGTGGAGAGGTTAATCCGAGGCACTATATGGAAAGACAGACCTCAGGGAAAGGAGCCAGCTCCCAGCAAGTGATAGAGCAGTGGAGCTCAAAACTGGAACTTTTAGAAGTCTGCTCCATTGAGGGATGTCATTCCAGAGGCTAAGTGGGGTGCGGAGCCCTCTCAGGGACAGTGTGGCCTCAGGACCCGCAGGGCCACAGAAAGACCAGGGGTGTCTGAGTGCAGCAGAACTCCCAGGTATCAGAGCAGAGAAGCCGGCTACAGAGACAGAGCTGAGCAGTGGAATCTGAGCTAGGGCTTACCTTAAACTGTGATTTGAGACACAGTTTGGCTACTGTTCTTTGAGCAGGGACCCCACAAGTGGCATTCTTCCCCCAGGAGGAGTGGCATGGGAGCGTGCTGCAGGAATCTGCTGGGTTTGGAGACTCCAAATGGGGCCACGCACCAGAGATAGAAATGCTCAGTCACAGGTCAGGTGAGCTTGGAGTGCGACCAGAGACCAGGGAGACAGGAAGGATTGACAGCTTTTCTCTGAGAGTGCATTGAAGAGTGGGGCCCTGAGCTCTTGGCTACTACTGGCTGGAGATTGGGAGGTCACCATCTTCATTCTCCTCCTTCAAAGCTGTTCAGGGAACAAAAGCTACTGAGAGCAAAACCAAGCTGATTGCTTAGCCTGGCCCCTGGCAAGGGTGGTGCAATTCTGCCTCAGGCAAAGACATTTGAGAATTACGGCAATCGTCCCCTACCCCAGAATATTAGCAAGAACATCCAGCCAAGACCAAGTTCATAAATCAATGAGAACTGTGGAACTCCAGAGCTAGGGGGAAAGCAACACGCAGAATTCATGGCTTTTTCCCCATGATTCTTTAGTCTTTCAAAGTTAAACTTTTTAATTTTATTTTTTTCTTATTCTATTTTTAAATTTTTCCTCTTTCCTATTTTAAATTTCTTTAAAGATTTTATTTTATCAATTCCTTTTTTAAAAATCTCTTTTAATTTTCATTGTTATACTCATATTCTATCTCTTCATTGTATTTAACCTTATTTTTTGTATACATATACGTTTTTCTTTCTTTAAAATTTTGGGATAGTTTCTTCTAAAAGATCAAAATACACCATAAATCTAGCTCATGGTTTTGTTCCAGTCTCCAGCCTGATCACATTCTTTCCTCTTTTTTTTCTTTTTTCAACCAACATCTTATCTTATCAATTCCTTTTTTAGAAACTTTTTTAATTTTTCATCTTTACAATCATATTCCATCCCTTCATCATGTTTACTCTCATTTGTGTGTGTGTGTGTGTATATATATATTTTTTTCTTTCTTTAAAATTCTGGGAGGCAGTTTCTTCTAACAGACAAAATACACCCAAAATCAAGTGTGTAGCTCTGTTCTATTCACCAGTCTAATATATATAATATATATTATAGAAGTATATATTATATATATATATATATATATATTTTTTTTTTTTTTTTCTTTCTTCTCCTCCTGATTTCAAGTCTCATCCGATTTGGTTAGTGTATGTTTCTGGGATCATTGCCACCTTTTAGTATTTTGTTCTCTTATTCATCTATTCTTATCTGGATAAAATGGCAAGGCAGAAAACTCACCTCAAAAAAAAAAAAAAAAAAGAACAAGAGGGAGTATCAATGGCTAGGGACTTCATCAATATGGACATTAGTAACGTGTCAGAACTAGAGTTCAGAATGATGATTATCAAGGTGCTAGCTGGGCTTGAAAAAGGCATGGAAAATACCAGAGAATCCCTTTCTGAAGAAATAAAGTTCCTTTCTAGAGAAAAAAAAAAGAACTAAAATCTAATCAAGTTGAAATTAAAAAAGTTATTAATGAGGTACAATAAAAAAAATGGAGGCTCTTACTGCTAGGATGAATGAGGAAGAAGAGAGAATTAGTAATATAGAAGACCAAATGACGGAGAATAAAGAAGCTGAGAAAAGGAAAGATAAACAACTACTAGACCATGAGGGGACAATTTGAGAGATAAGTGATACCATAAGATGAAACAATATTGGAATAATTTGGAGGCCAGAAGAAGAAAGAGAGAGGGGGGCAAAGGTACATTGGAGCAAATTATAGCACAGAATTTCCCTAATTTGGCCAAGGGAACAAGCATCAAAATCCATCAGACAGAGAGATTCCCACCTCAAAATCAAACAAAAACTAAAAGAATTTGCAAACACCAAACCAACCCTATAAGAAGTATTGAAAGTGGTCCTCTAAGCAAAGAGAGAGCCTAAAAGTAGTAGACCAGAAAGCAACAGAGACAATATACAGTAATAGTCACCTTACAGGCAATACAATGGCACTAAATTCTTATCTCTCAATAGTTACCCTGAATGTAAATGGACTAAATGCCCCAATCAAAAGATGCAGGGTATCAGAATGGATTTAAAAAATAAGACACGGGGTGCCTGGGTGGCTCAGAGGGTTAGCCTCTGCCTCTGGCTCAGATCATGGTCCCAGGGTCCCAGGGTCCTGGGATCGAGCCCTGCATCGGGCTTTCCGCTCAGTGGGGAGCCTGCTTCTCCCTCTCTCTCTGCCTGCTGCTCTGCCTACTTGTGATTTCTGTCAAATAAATAAATAAAATCTTAAAAAAAAAGGACACATTGATATGCTGTCTGCAAGAAATTCATTTTAGACCCAAAGACACCTCCAGATTTAAAGTGAGGGGGTGGAAAACCATTTATCATGCTAATAGACACCAAAAGAAGGCTTATATATAAGCTTATATAAAAGATATATAAAAGATACGTAAGCTTACATAAGTATATATAAAAGAATCCTTATAACAAATAAATTAGATTTCAAGCCAAAGACTATAGTAAGAGATGAAGAATGATACTATATCATATTTAAAGTGTCTGTCCAACAAGAAAATCTAACAATTTTAAATATCTATGCCCCTAACATGGGAGCAGCCCATTAAATAAGCCATTCAATAATAAAGTCAAAGAAACACATTGACAAGAATACAACAATAGTAGGGGACTTTAATACCCCCCTCACTGAAATGGACATGTCATCTAAGCAGAAGATCAACAAGGAAATAAAAACTTTAAACGACACACTGGATGAGATGGACATCACAAATAAATTCAGGACATTCCATCCCAAAGCAACAGAATACACATTCTTCTCTAGTGCATGTGGAACATTCTCCAGAATAGATCACATCCTGGGTCACAAATCAGGTCTCAACTGGTACCAAAAGACGGGGGTCATTCCCTGCATATTTGCAGACCACTATGCTTTGAAGCTAAAACTCAATCACAAGAGCAAAGTAGGAAAGAACTCAAATACATGGAGGCTAAAGAGCATCCTACTAAAGAATGAATGGATCAACCAGGAAATTAAAGAAGAATTTTGAAAATTAATGGAAACAAATGAAAATGAAAACCCAACCTTTCAAAATCTCTGGGATACAGCAAAGGTGGTCCTGAGTGGAAATTATATAACAATACAAGCCTTTCTCAAGAAACAAGAAATGGGGCACCTGGGTGGCTCAGTGGGTTAAACCTCTGCCTTTGGCTCAGGTCATGATCTCAGGGTCCTGGGATCGAGCCCTGCATTGGGCTCTCTGCTCAGCAGGGATCCTGCTTCCCCCTCTCTCTCTGCCTGCCTCTGGCTACTTGTGATCTCTGTCTGTCAAATAAATAAAATCTTTACAAAAAAAAAAGGAAAGAAAAAAGAAACAAGAAAGGTCTCAAGTACACAACCTAACCCCACACTTAAAGGAGCTGGAGAAAGAGCATCAAAGAAAGCCTAAACCCAGCAGGAGAAGAGAAATAATAACGATCAGAGTGGGAATCAGTGAAGTAGAAACCAAAAGGACAGTAGAATAAATCAACAAAACTAGGAGCCAGATCTTTGAAAGAATTATTAAGATTGATAAACCCCCGGCCAGACTTATCAAAAAGAAAAGAGAAAGGACAAAAATTAATAAAATCATAAATGAAAGAGGAGAGATCACAACCAACACCAAAGAAATACAAGAAATTATAAGAACATATTGTGAACAACTATACACCAGCAAATTTGATAATCTGGAAGAAATGGATGCATTCCTAGAGACATATAAACTACCAAAACTTAACCAGGAAGAAATAGATAACCTGAACAGACCTATAACTACTAAAGTGATTGAAGCAGTCATCAAAAATCTCCCAACAAACAAGAGCCCAGGGCCAGACAGCTTCCCAGGGAAATGCTACCAAACATTTAAAGAAGAATTAATACCTATTCCCTTGAAACTGTTCCAAAAAATGGAAATGGAAGGAAAACTCTAGACTCATTTTATGAGGCCAGCATCACTTTGATCCCAAAACCAAACACCCCACCAAAAAGGAGTTTACAGACCAATATCCTTGATGAACATAATACTCGCCAATAGGATCCAACAGTGCATTTAAAGGAATATTCACCATAACCAAGTGGGATTTATTCCTGGGCTGCAAGGTTGGTTCAACATTTTCAAATCAATCAATGTGATATAATTAATTAATAAAAGAAACAACAAGAACCATATGATACTCTCAATAGATGCTGAAAAAGCATTTGACAAAGTACAACATCCTTTCTTGATCAAAACTCTTCACAGTGTAGGGATTAGGGTACATACCTCAACATCATCAAAGCCAGCTATGTAAAACCCACAGCGTATGTTATTCTCAGTGTGGAAAAACTGAGAGCTTTTCCCTTAAGGTCAGGAACACAGCAGAGCTATCCACTATGACCACTGCTATTCAACATAGTACTAGAAGTCCTAGCCTCAGCGATCAGACAACAAAAAGAAATAAAAGGCATCTGAATAGGCCATGAAGAAGTCAAACTCTCACTCTTTGCAGATGATATGATACTTTATGTGGAAAACCCAAAAGACTCCACTCCCAAACTGCTAGAACTCATACAGGAATTCAGTAAAGTGTTAGGATATAAATCAATGCACAGAAATCAGTTGCATTTTTATACAACAACAGCAAAATAGAAGAAAGAGAAATTAAGGAGTCAATGCCATTTACGATTGCACCCAAAGCCATATGATACCTAGAAATAAACCCAACCAAAGAGGCAAAGAATCTGTACTCAGAAAACTATAAAGTACTCATGAAAGTAATTGAGGAAGAAAAAAAAGAAATTGAGGAAGACACAAAGAAATGGAAAAACATTCCATGTTCATGGATTGAAAGAACAAATATTGTGAAAATGTCTATGCTACCTAGAGCAATCTACACATTTAATGCAATCCCTATCAAAATACCATCAACTTTTTTCAAAGAAATGGAACATGTAATCCTAAGATTCATATGGAACCAGAAAAGACCCCAAATAGCCAGAGGAATGTTGAAAAAGAAAACCAAAGTTGGTGGCATCACAATTCCAGACTTTAAGCTCTATTACAAAGCTGTCATCATCAGGACAGTATGGTACTGGCACAAAAACAGACACATAGATCAATGGAACAGAATAGAGAGCCCAGAAATGGACCCTCAGCTCTATAGTCAACTAATCTTTGCCAAAGCAGGAATGTCCAATGGAAAAAAGATAGTATCTTCAACAAATGGTGTTGGGAAAATTGGACAGCCACATGCAGAATGAAACTGGACCATTTCCTTATACCACAAACAAGAATAGATTCTAAATGGATGAAAGACCTCAGTGTGAGACAGGAATCCATCAATATCCTTGAGGAGAATATAGGCAGCAACCTCTTCGACCTCAGCTGCAGCAACTTCTTCCTGGAAACATCACCAAAGGCGAGGGAACCAAGGGCAAAAATGAACTATTGGGATTTCATCAAGATCAAAAGCTTTTGCACAGCAAATGAAACAGTCAACAAAACCAAAAGACAGCTGACAGAATGGGAGAAGATATTTGCAAATGACATATGAGATATAGGGCTAGCATCCAAAATCCCTAAAGAACTTATCAAACTGAACACCCAAAGAAGAAATAATCCAATCAAGAAGTGGGCAGAGGGGGCGCCTGGGTGGCTCAGTGGGTTAAAGCCTCTGCCTTCAGCTCAGGTCATGGTCTCAGGGTCCTGGGATCGAGCCCCGCATCGGGCTCCCTGCTCAGTGGGGAACCTGCTTCCCTTCCTCTCTCTCTGCCTGCCTCTCTGTCTACTTGTGATCTCTGTCTGTCAAATAAATTAAAAAAAAAAAAAAAAAAAAAAAAAGAAGTGGGCAGAGGACATGAACAGACATTTCTGCAAGGAAGACATCCAGATGGACAACAGACACATGAAAAAGTGCTCCACATCACTCAGCATTAGGGAAATCCAAATTAAAACCACAGTGAGATACCACCTCACCCCAGTCAGAATGACTAAAATTAACAAGTCAGGAAATGACAGATGTGGTGAGGATGTGGAGAAAGGGGAACCCTCCTATACTGTTGGTGGGACTGCAAGCTAGTACAGCCACTCTGGAAAACAGTATGGAGGTTCCTCAAAAAGTTGAAAATAGAGCTACTCTATGACCAGCAATTGCACTACTGGGTATTTACCCTAAAGATACAAATGTAGGGATCTGAAGGGGCACATGCACCTGAATTTTTATAGTAGCAATGTTCACAATAACCAAACTATGGAAAGAGCCTAGATGTCCATCAACAGATGAATGGATAAAGATATGTGGTTTATATTTACAATGGAATACTATGCAATCAAAAAAACCCTGAAATCTTGGCATTTGCAACAACGTGGATGGAACTAGAGGGTATTATGCTAAGTGAAATAAGTCAGTCAGAGAAAGACAATTATATGATCTCTCTGATATGAGGAATTTGAGATGCAGGGCAGGGGGTCGTGGGGGAAAGAGAGGGAAAAAAATGAAACTAGATGGGACCTGGGAGAGAGACAAACCATAAGAGGCTCTTAATCTAGGGAAACAAACTCAAGTTTACTGGGGGTGGGAGGGGCGGGATAGGGTGGCTGGGTGATGGACATTGGGGAGGGTATGTGCTATGGTGAGTGCTGTGAATTGTGTAAGACTGATGATTCATTGACCTGTACCCCTGTAGCCAATAATACATTATATGTTAACAAACAAAAGAAAAGAAAACAAAAACAAAAACAAAAACCTTAGAGAAGTAATGTTTACCTGGTAGACATAAGAAAAGAAGAAAATAAAAAAAGTCATCTGTGCAGACCAAAGGACCCTTAACTCAATCGCTTTAAGCAGGGGTCCTGGTTACTGTGGTTCTCTACAGGACTGAGACTGAATTGTAAAAGAAGGATAAGGTGAGCACTGCTAAAGATTGTGCAGTCTTGAAAAATTCTAATCTCTTTCTACCATGTAAGATGCCTGAAGTTATTTTCACTAAAATAGTAGTAATAGCTAACATTTTTTAAATATTTACTGACTACTCGATATTTGTTTTAAGCATTTTATACATAGGATCTCATCTCTCATAACAGCACTACAAACTAGGTTCTCCTCCTCTCCATTTTATAAGGAGGAAAAGAACTCATCTCTGACATCACAGTGTCTGGAAAATGATAAACCCCAAAATAGACACTGAAACCATAAATTTAGGGAATTAGGGAATAAATTAGGGAATTAGGGAATTAGGGAATAAATTAGGGAATGAGTGAAATTAGGGAATGAGTGAAAAGGATTGGAAGGAAGAAAAGAAAGGAGGAATTAGAGATAGCCGCAGAGCAAGAGAGAGAGAAGATTCTGGAAAAACTGGCAATAGCAAAGATCAAACAACATTAAGACAAACCAAAAGACCACAAACAGTAGAGGAAGACAAAGGACTGAAATGATCTTCAGTACAATAACAAAATTAGACCAGGAATAATGGCATAAAATGCATCAGAAATTCAAGTGACTGTAAAAAGATCAAACACGTCCAGACAGGATGTAAAAACACACATGTCTCACCATTTGGGGCCATGCTGCATGTACCTTGGGCATAGCTTAGACAAACAAGAGAAGGAGTCTACCAGAGAAGATGGAAATTGTTTCCTCCAAGGTACATGAAATACAAAAAAAAAAAAAAAAAAGAGAGAGAGAGAAAGAAAGGGAAGGAAAAAAGGAGAATGGCAGGAAGAGAAGAAGGAAAAGAGGAAGAAAGACTAGCATCCTCATTGTATTTACACTGACTCTTGGCACCCATATAGTATAAAATTCTGCTCTGAAGGAAGTGTCAAAAATAAACATACAGTTCGACATTCTGAGGCATGCCTTTCTCTACCCCCAAAATTTGTATGAAAATCAACAAGAAATGTAGTCCATTGCATGATGCTTGTTCTGGAAGAAAAGACCACTATTCTTACTAGACTTTAGTCTAAAGAAGCAACTCTATTGCAAGAGCAGGAAGGCTAAAATGCAGGGTATGCCCCAGTGGTACATAGGAAGACAACACAAAAAGTGAAATAAGCTCCTAATCTGGACAAAAAGGTACAGAAGAATAGCCTGGGAGAGATCCTGAGAACTTAGTAATGTGTTGAAAAAGACAGTTTTTAGGGCCATGAAGAAAGAAAGTGTCAAAGGTGAGTGGTCTTTTTCCCTGCTGTGTGACATTCAGGCCAATCCTGGTTTCAAGGGGTGAAGCCAGTGCAGGGAGTGGTAGGCATCATTTCATCCATCTCTGACAACCTTCTCAATGTATCTCATAGTCTCTGTACTACTCTAAACACTTTCTTTCTTATTTCTATTGTCTACTACCATTTCTACTACCAACTAGTTGGGTAACTTACACCAACTCTCTGGGATTCCGCTTTCTCATTTGTAGGAAGCAAAAAATTATATTGATCAGAGAGATCGCTTCTAATTTAGTAAGCAATTCTCTGGGGGCCTCCAGTAAGAACGGAAACAGGGACCACTGCAAGGAGGATCATGCAGCAGCAAATAGGGAAAGTCTTCGTTTAAAAAAAAAAAAAAAAAAAGTCACCCGCTGTTGGAAGAAGATGGACAACTTCAATGTAGGAATCTCTGCATTACATGGTACTCCTTTGCAAAAGTGACGACTAGTGAATTTCAGAAATTTCTAAACTCTTACAATATGAAAATCATGGTCATCTTTTGAATGTCTGTGAATTTTAAGTTTTTAACAATTTTAAGAGTTATCCTTCCACCTGACCTTTGGAATCGTTTTCCCTCAAAAACTGCCTCTGTCTCAGATTGATCCAAGTCTTTTTTCAGTGCCTATAGTTTCATCTCATCTTCAAAAGCACCTAGCAAGAGTGTGATATTTCCTTTGTATCTAGATATTGTCATGCTATTTATTTTTGAAAACTATTAATTCTTCTTTCAACAAAGGTTTTTTTGAACACCTACCCTGTGAACAATGATAGGAGTGAGGGATACAGTGATGAAAACAGAAGCCATCTTCAAGGACTTTATGGTCTGATGGAAACAACACAGTAACAATTAAGAGGGGACAGGAATGCTTTAATTTGTGAAACATCAATCTTAGATATGTAATTAAATTTTACAGTAGGGCAAAGAGTGAAGGGCAAGGATTATTTTTTTCTTTCTTGATTCCGTTAGAGTACCAAGCTACGGAGCTTTTCTAGAGTAAGTGTTCAATAAACACTTGATTGTTTTGTTGTTACACGGCCACTGTGTCATAACTGCCTTTGTGCTCTGCGTAGCAACTGAGTCTTTCACCCACTGTTCCCAATTAAACATTTGCTGAATGGCTATTATGTGCCAGACATTGTGCAATGCCCAGGTGGTCCTGGCTGTCAAGGAGAAAGTAGTGTGGATTAGCCAGGCATGTTTACACATAATTAGAGTACCACTGAAGATACACCAGAGTACTATGGGAGCAAAGAAGTGTGACCAACTTCATTTGGGGAAGTAACTATAATTTGATATTATAATAGGATCCTTAAAGTGCAAAAGTTTTACAGGCAAAGGAAAGTGGGAGAGGCTATTCTAGGTCATAAGAACATCATGTACTAAAGTACAGAGGCATGAAAAAGCAGATGGGTTTGGAGATTAGCAAAGCATTAAGTATGGATAGAATTGAGGTGGGTGGAAGCTGACTGATGAGAGATGAGGCCACAGCTGAACTGAGAAGAGCTTTGTATGCCAAAGTAATGAACCGAGATATTATTCTATGGAGATCAAAGAACAAATGGAACATTTTAAGAATCGAAGAATTGTGATTGGATGCCTTTATTTATTTGGGAGGGACCACGCCATGACAATGTGGAGACCAGTATATGTAAGGATAGCTTGTAGAGAGATAATAGGAAGGGTAGTTAGGAGGGGTGCCGGGTGGCTCAGTGGGTTAAGTGACCGACTCTTGATTTTGGCTCAGGTCATGATCTTAGGACTGTGAGAGTAAGTCCCGCTACGGGCTCCACACTGGGTATGCAGCCTGCTTAAGATTCCCTCTTTCCCTCTTCCTCTGCTCCTCTCTTTTTCTCCCTCTTAAAAAAAAAAAAAATTTTTTTTTTAATTAAATTTAAAGGAGGCTGGTTAAGAAAGAGTTCCAAGCCCAAAATGATTAAGGCCCAGCTAGGCTGGAGGGCGTATTGGAGATGTATCCACAACAGGATATGCTGAGTCCGCGGATGGGAAATACAGAGTGGGAGGTAAACCAAGTCTGCATTGTCTCTAAACTGGGAGCCCAGTGGGAGCCGTGATGTCATAAAATAGGAAGAAAGGCAAAGTCTGAGTAAAAAGGCCACTACTGTAGATTTAAATCCTGTCTGGTGTATTCATTGTTCTGTAATTCAGGTAAGGTAATTCACTTTGCTGAGCCACAGCTGCATCATCTACAAAATGGAAAAATATTATCTACTTCATGGGATCATCAGGGTTAAACAGGAGTAAACCATATGAAACCATGTAGCTTACTGCCTGGACCGAGAAGTTGCTTGATAAATATTTGTTGAATGAAGAAAACTGTCAGAAATAGAATAAACAGCAGAGACTAGGGTTTAAAACTAGGCTTTGTTGTGTGACCTTGAGCATGTTACCTAACCTCCTTCACATGTGAAAGAGGGAAAATTTATCCTATCTCACTGGCTAGTTGGGAGGATTGAATTGGAAACCCCGTGCAGTGCCTCATCTGGCACATAATTAGGGTTAAATAAATGTGCATTGAATAAAAATATAAATTAGCTCAACTGTGGTCAGTACATCTTATTTACAGAGGTAGAAAATGACCTCAGTTTACTAAATATTACATACACACTCACATGCTCACAAAAGAGAACACTGAAACTGTTTCACATTAGAATTTTAAATTGTAAGATACCATTGTTTGAAAAGTTAACTTGCGTAGAAAAGTTTATTTTTTAATGTCAAGAAAAGTCACGCCTATTTGTGTTATATAAAAATTAGAAAATACCTTCATATCGTCCCATTAAAAAACAAAACAAAATAGCTAAATCTTTGTGCAGAGTATAGATGACCTGCATAACTTTTGTTCTATAGAAGGGATACTGAGAAAACAATTATTTTTAAATAACCCAAGTACAACCAGCATTACTTCATTTTTTATTTGTTTGAATGCCTTTGATCATTTATTTGGATTCTGTTCCTGCTTGGATAAATGCATTTCACTTTGTGTTTTGTAGCTGTGACAGATAAGGCTAGATGATCCTCAACACACCTCAACTTTCTTCTAAGAGTAACTCACCTCTCCAACCTCTGACCTTCCTCCACCCCATTTTTTAGAAACATGGCATCCCAACTATGGACTACATTTCCCAGCATCTCTAGAAGCTAGATAAGTTTGTGTAAAACTTCCGGGCAATAGAAGAGGAGTGAAATCGATATCTTTAATTTCTGGGTCATCTCCTTAAACATTTGTCCTGTACTCTCCCTGTCCCTTCTTCTGTGGGCCATAGGACAGATGTGGTAGAGACCAAGGTTCTGTAACACTGAAGAAGATGACATCAGGGAATAGTAATGCAGCATAAAGGAAGGAACTTGCGTCCTTTAATGACCTAGAGGAGTCAATCTACTTCACCACCTGGACCAGCGGGACTGTAATGTGAGAAATGCATTTCTATCTATGTAAGCCACTACCTTTGGGTTTTGTTTTTTTTTTTAATCGTTGTTATTATAGCATCTCAATCTCTATCCCATGTATTGCAGGGTTTGACCTTATTTTTCAAGAAAAAAGTGATTTCAATTGTGAATATTGCCTCTAGGACCTTATGGGACAAATAGATTTTTAAAGACAAAGGTCTGATGTGTCAGGCTGAACTCTGAATATTCATTACCACACCAAGGTTATTACCAAGGGCTTTCTATCACTCCTTATTTAATAACAGTATTTTGAGTTCTAATGGAGAATGCTTAATTGTCAACTTAGTTGGTTTTGATTATGATTATGCTGTTGTTTGCCATGAAGTTTTTTTTTTATTTCTTTTACCATCTTCTGCCAGTCAATATTATTGGAATAAACTAAAGACCTTTCAATTAGACTTAACCACAAATTAGATTAAAAACTGGGGGTCTCAAAAGAGAATGTCTAAAAAAATGGTTCACTAAGTTTTAACCATGAAATAATAGTGTCATTTTGTATACCATAACCACTAATTTCCTTTAAGACATTTTTTCTTTAAACTAATGACCAGTCGGCATCGGAAATAGAATTGTATTATATTGTTTTGCCACTCTTGTGGCAAATGAGGTAAAATATGATTCAAGATTCTAGTTTTGCATACCTTCAGCATAGGGTATTTGCATCAGTATTTTTATTACTAGTGTAATGAATAGCTATGCAATGGCTTAGTTGTCAAAAAGTTAAGTCAATAAAAAAGATAGGTAAGAAAATAATTAGAGCATCAGGTGATGGTGGAATGTAGCATAATATCGACAAAACATATTACAGTTATCATATATGGTCACCTGCACAACCAAACCCAATCACACATAGGATTGTCTTGGATCAACTGATTTGGAAAACAATTGCACTACTGATACTTCAGTCACTTTCAGTAATTCTCAACTTCAAAAAAGCCAAATCAGTTTCTTCCCCTCGTCTTCCAAGTAACCAGTGACAGCTGCTGTAAGTGGAAAGAACTCTTGGCTAGGAATCAGGAAACTTCATTGCTAGGCTTGGCTTTCCCACTTAGGAAGTGTGAATTTGGGCAGGTCATTTAACCTTTGTGCAGGGTGATTATGAAGCTCAGAATAGGATCCTCTATAAGAAGTGTTTCGGAAAATAAAAAGCTTTATACAAATATGCAATAGTATGTGTGTGTATATATGTATGTGTGCATGTAAGAAAAACTGACATCATCAATAGTAGAAAGCCACCTATAAATGTATTTGTTCATATGTATGTATGAACACACATATATAGATATATACATATAGATATATACATGTATATACATAAAGAAACACACACACATATTTACTAAATTAAAAACATTTACTATCTAGGATTTAGGTCCTGGCTACTTCTGAAATGAATCAAGGTAGTTACAGATTAACACACAATGCCAAGGTGCAATGAAAAGCTTTAAAAAAAAAAGACAAAGTCCATGTAGATGACATTTAAAAAGTATTCTCTGGTGGAGCCCCTTGGCTCTTCACTGATGGTTGACAGCAAAGAAGACAAGGGGAGTTTCGTTGTAATAAAGACAGGTTACCAATAATTTATTGAACACCTGTGAATTATCCCACCCCAAATGAAAGTTAGAATCTTAACGATGACCTACATCTAATCAAAAGGTTTCACCCATATCCTATTCCTTTGTCTCCCCTTTCTGGGTGATAAAGTTAATAGGTCACCTCTGCCAGAGTTTTCAGGAAGTAACATCTGGGAAGTGTCAAGTTCCCACAGTGAATACAAGGCAAACATTAGGCTTGTACCCTAAAGTCAGTAGGACTACTACTATAACCATCTTTTAAACTTTTCTCTTCGTGATCATGTAAGATTAAGGAACAAAGTGACAATCCTGAGAACAACTAATCTCCTTTACCTAGTCCCACACCACCTGATAATTGTTGAAGACGCAATAATCTCCTCTTCTAAAATAATTTTAAGTGAGCTACACTCCTTTTTATATAAATATAAATAAATTAGGGATGAATTTCATTGTGAGGCAGAGGATAATACAAACACCTTTGATTTGTGAGCTCAGACAATGTTATTCTATTTTGAAACCATCCATCAATACCCTTTGATCTTTATTTTAAAACAACTAAGAGGAAAGCACTGAATTTTACGGTCTCAGACCTCATTGTGAACTACAAATATATTATACTGTATTTTTATTGGACAGAGTAGCATTGATGATCATCTACCTCAAATTGAAACTCACAGATTAAGCACCAGATTAATGAGGATGGGCCAAAAAAATGGCATTTGATGTTTTTCCCCACCTTTCCCACTCCCAGCCTTTTAAAAAAAATGATAATGTGTAAAATGGGTTCGAAATCTCTGCATAGGAGGCAAGGAAAGAGAGAGCAAGAGCTGATCATTACCAAACATTCTGTACTTTGTTCTACTGCAGTGGTTAGTTTGCCTTATCACCAACCAAAGGAATTACTTCAGGAGCATCTCCAGGCATTAAAAAAGCTCACAACTATGACATTCGTCTTTCAGAAGCTGGAATTTCTTCTCCAGACTAATATTTCCATTTTCTGATACTCACAAAAAACAGCTCCTAAGGAAGAATTCTGCAGCAATATATTCAAAACTTGTCACCTTAGAAACATAATGTGCCTCTTTTCTAAAGGAGACCTCCAAAAGAAGTGTCTCATTTAGTAGTACAGTGTACTTGCCAAAGAGTCTGCAGAGAACACCAGCTCTGTTTTACAAATGGAGGCCTGAGTGTCATCCCAGCCTCTCTTCATACAGAGAGAATGAGAGGAAGCAGTGACAGCCACATATTCTACTCATTTCTTGAATGTGCATTTGTGAATTCACATGTCAATGACAGACTCCGTAAGCAGGTGCAGAATCAACAAGCAGAATACATCGGGAATGCTGGTCCTTGTGATTAGAATTTAATCTGTCTCAGGAAGCAACTGCAAAGGGACAAAATGTATACAAGTAAACATAGTTTAATTGATTCAGGACTCACCTGACCCCTCTTGTCCTCTTGGAGTTGTAAATACCTGCCCACATTGGCAGAGTCAGCTAGAACAGACAGTGGAGAGAGAGAGAGAGACCCCAAGACCTTCGTCTTTATAGGCAACCCCCTCTTTCTTCAAACATCTTCTTCATTCTGATTGGCTTCTGATTCTTTCACTGCTCCTTGCCTTTGAATTGTTCTCCACTCAGCAGCATGCAGGGTTAGTATCTCCAACTTCCCCCAAAGCATCTACGCATGTCCTGGGCACGTATGTGTATTTCCAGTGACCCAAAGTGACAGTCAGTGGGAGGTATCTTCTTGTAACTCCTTTTCCTGGAGACTTGTCTCTCCCTTGCATGGCTTGTCTTGGCTCTTCTAAAAGGCTAAAGGAGGTTATCCACTCTCTTCACCCACAGGTTGCAAACCATAATGTGGCTCTGTTTTAGAAGGATGGCCTGCATGACTTGCATATCAGTGCCAGAAAGAAAACGCAGGTTCTATATTTGAACCCCTACCTTGTCCAAATCAAGCACCTCCAAAAATTATGAGCTCATTATTGCCTTTCTATTTGACATCTTCCTACAGAGGTATATTTCTGTTCTTAATCTGATTTTCAGCCCTTTTTTCTTCTTTATAAAGTTTCTTCTGACACAGGTGAAGCTATGGGTTGTTTTCTGAAGAAAAAAAAAAAAAAAGAAAGAAAGAGAAAAGTTCTTTTATTCCTAGCTTCCCATACCATCTTACAGAATGAACATTTGTGATTTTCAAGGAATAATAACTGGAATAATTTTGTCATTTTATCTTAATTTCTTGATTACACAAATGAAAGTTCAGGTCAAATTCTGCCATAAGACAAGGGAGTTTCCAAGTTACTTTCTTGGGGTGAAACATGATTATACCCATTATTGAGTGAAAGCAAAAGAGAAGCTTAAGAATCATTCAGCTCAGGGCACCTGGGTGGCTCAGTTGGTTAAGTGTCTGACTCTTGACTTCAGCTCAAGTCGTGATTTCAGTGTCATGTGATGGAGTGATATGTTGGGTTCTGCACTGAGCATGGAGCCTACTTAAGATTCCCGCTCTCTCTCTCTGCTCCCTGACACCTCTCTCTCTCTCAAAAAAAAAAAAAAAAAAATCATTCAGATATGCATAGACTTTGCTACTATAATGATATTTGTTGAATTGGCAAATATCCAATATACTGTTTTTGAATTTTACCATAGTTTTGATAACCAGAATGTAATAACATGATTACCTACAAGCAACTTGAATTTTACAGCCCTAGTCTATACAGAGACTGGAAAAATATCTTCTTAAAATCATGTTCAATTGAATTTAACTGATTTCTGCCAAAGAGACAAATGTCATCTTTCCCTACAGTCTTTTATCCCAGTGAACTTCAATTAGTAATGAGATTCAGCATTTTCAACATGTTTAATCTAAGTTTAATCTTTTGAAGTCTTGAAACAGATAATGTACCCCCTTCTTCCCAATATTCTCTGGGATGGAGATGTACTGAATGTCCTCTCAGAATTCTCGAATGTTGAGTTATTTTTGATTCAGAACATTTCCACTGGTTGCCCTTGGGTAGACATGCCATATTATCACATTACCTTTGGAATCTCTTTAAACTGTGACCCACATTCTTAGTAAGGCAACGAGATATGAACACCTTCCTTCCCACCAACTTTTTTTTTTTTTTAATGACATCTCCCTTGAGTAACTGGTCACCTTGCAGGGTCTCCATTCATTACACATGATACATATTCCTATGAACTATTGGGGCTTTTTGTTTTCCTTAACTTGGAAGCACCAAGAACTTTAATATTGCCCCACATATTTGAATTGTAATGTTTAGAATATTGTCCTAGAGAATTTCACTCCTCAGTATTTCTCATACTTTCTTTACACCCTGCACACTAGTTACACATGTGTGTACACTCATATATTCACAGTTAAAAACTTAAGTTTTAGGTTAAGTCCCACCTACCTAACTCACAATTCAGACCTTTAGATAAAAGAAAATTGTCTTACTCTTTTAACATTCATTATAGCTTTCTGTGGATACTGATCAGGGTATGCTATCTTTCACAATAATCTTTATCACATGGTCTGTTTGAAAAAAATCTTGTGAAGTCATTGTCTCCTTGTCTTCACCTCTCCACTCCAGGTGCCCAATCCAGTCTTCAGAAGTGTGTTTATCTAACACAGACTTCTGTCCACTCCACAGATGTCTTGATTTTAATCAAGAATGAATTTTAATGAATTCCTAAATTGCATGTTTTCAGATACCCTTAAAGGGGGATAGGGGAACTGGGGGTAGAAACATTGCCAGTGCTTTGAAAGGAAGATAACAAAAAGAAAAGTGGCAAAATGCATAGCTTGCAATTTTAATGAACAAAGTTGTACCAATTGATCATTGTATTTCCTTACACTATTTCTAATATTTACCCTGAAGAGTGAGTATTATTCTTATTAACCCCATGTTTACAAATAAGGAAGCTGAAGATCCCAGTTGTTCTGTGATTTGCCCAGGGTTAGATAGCAGTGAAGTGGCCCAGCCAGCATTTAAATCAGTTCTATGGATGCCTGTGCCCACCTACCTAGACTTTGGGGAAGGGTAAGAGCTCAAAATATCCAACTGTCAGCTCCAAGTAATTTGGAATTTGTTCAGACCAGAAGGTACATATTGAGAATCTAAAAATGCCCTTCCTTCCATCTCTTTAAATCCAAGGAAGGTATAAGAGTAAAACATAAAACATGGACTCAGAAGTCAGAAAACACCAGGTCAAATTCTGTTTCTGACAGTTATTATACTGGTTCTTACCCTGGGTAAAGTTAGTTGTTTGGAGCCAGGTTCTTCTATATAACAATGAACATAACAATACCAACTCCACTGGTCTACTGTGAGGATGCAATGAAAATAACTTACATGAAAATTTCAGTGTGAGTGCCCCACTACTAGTAGGATCTCAATTTTTTTTTAAAGATTTTACTTATTTATTTACTTGACAGAAAGATAGAGAGGACAAGTAGTCAGAGTGGCAGGCAGAGGGAGATGCAGGCTCTCTGGGGAGCAGGAAGCCTGATGTGGGGCTTGATCCCAGGACCCTGGGATCATGACCTGAGCCAACGGCAGATGCTTAACCCACTGAGTCACTCAGACACCCCTTATTTATAACCTTTAAATAGTAGTAAAGGAAGATGTATCTCAAGTCTATGACAACTTATTCTTAAATGATCAACGGACAGCAGCTACATCACCATGACTAAGAGTATAAATTCTAACTCCTAACTGCCTGTTTAAATCCTGGCTCTACTCTTAAAAAGTTGTCTGTCTTACTATATTTGCTCAATACTTCTGGGCCTCAGTTTCCTTATCTATAAAATAGGAATAATAATAATAATAATAGCACTTACCTGGTAAGATTTCGTAAGATTTAAGTTCATTAATATAGGTGATTAGTACAGTGACTGGCACTTAGTAAGTGCTTTATACATGCTTGCTATTGGGGTGCCTGGTAGCTCAGTGGATTGGGCATCTGCCTTCAGCTCAGGTCATGATTCTGGGGTCCTGGGATCGAGTCCCGAATTGAGCTCCTTGCTCAGTGGGGAGCCTGCTTCTCCCTCCCACTCTGCTCCTTCCACCCCACTCGCTCATACTCTCTCTCCCTCTCTCTCAAATAAATAAAATCTTTAAAAAAAATAAATGCTAGCTATTATTATTAACCAAGCAAATAATATAGCTAGAATAGTAATTCTCAGCCAGGGGTGATTTGGCCCCCCAGCGGACATTTAGCAATGTCTGGAGACATTTTTGATTGATAAAACTCAGTGAGGGGATGACATTTAGAGGGTAAAGACCAGGGATGCTATTAAACATTCTAAAATGCATAAGATAGCACCTACAACAAAGAAATATCTAGTCCAAAAGTCAATAGTGCCAAAGTTTAGAAGTACTGAGCTGAGAAAAACCATTGCTGGTCAACAGAGATCCTGAGATACTTTCCCAGGGGGTATAAGAATTCACTAACCAAATATTGCTGGAAAATCAAATAGGTGTATGGAAACTGTACCTTATTCAATGTCAAGTAAGCTAATATTGGAAAAAGTCAAATGGTTATTGGATATATGGGACTATAACATTTCAGTATGTCTCAGATTTATGTTAAAATGTTCTTTTAAAAGAGTAATATTTACTTCTTGTAAGATCATTATTCTAAAATCCATTGAATAAGAATTTGGGGAGTGGATAAGCAAGGATGTGCAAGGGCTTAAGAGCCTGCAGTTCCCACAAAAGTTAATGCTTGCCAATTTATTCGGATTTCTTCCCCCAGACCAGAGAAGATGGTCTGCGTATCATGGACACTGGGTAGGAAAGAAAGTGGGCATGAATTTTCATGCTCCTTTATATCTTCACCCTCCTCAACCTTACTTACTTTGTGGGCAGTGGGATTATTTAAAGAAAGCTAGATATGAAATGATCAAAGTTTCTCTTTTCTCACAGTCTCAGGGTCTCAGGTGAATTTAGCAGGATCTTGAACTGGGAGGATACCTTATCAATCCTGTGACTTTCTCTAGATTTCCTCTAGCTTGGGTTGAAGAGGACATGTTGGAAACTCTAATCAGAACTAAGTAAGCCCAGGGGATGGCTTTTCCTTAAGGCCTTTCCTTAAGAATAGCCTTTCAACTCTTCGGAGGAAAGTAGGAAGCTCTCTATCAGGAGCACACTAGGTCTTAACTTTTGTTATCTGGGACCTGACAGTTGATACTCAGGGAACTAGAAAGATAAAGTGAGGCCTCTTCTTTTCCAGTCCTTGGCAGGGAGATACTGCTCAAACACAAAACACTGTTCCAATGAACAGAAGAAACATGAAGAGGTAGGACTTTTTTAATGTTTGCAGGTAAGAGCCACCAGACAGGTTCGTATGAGTTTAGGATGGACTCAGTATTGTCTGCCATATAAAAGGAGGACTCTGTATCATTCTGATTGCAGTGGGTTGAATAATAGTCCATAAATATATCAGGTCCTTATCCCCAGAACCTGTGAATGTTGCCTTATTTGGAAAAAAGCTTTCTGGAGATGTGACTAAATTAAGGCTCTTAAGATATGGAGATTATCTTGGATAAGATAAGGCCAGGCCTTAAAGGTAATCAGGAGTATTCTTTTTTTTTTTTTTTTTTTTTTTTTTTTGGTAATCAGGAGTATTCTTGTGAGAGGGAGGCAGAGAAAGATTCAACACATAGAAGAAGAGGAAGCCATGTGACCAGGGAGGCAGAGACTAGAGGGACACAGCCACCAGAAGCTGGAAGGGGCAAGGAATGGACTCTACTCTCCCCTACAGCCTCCGAAATAAGTGCAGCTCTGCCAATACTTTGATTTCTGTCCAGTGAAAATGATTTTGGACTTTTGGCCTCCAGACCTGTGAGAAAATACATTTCTACTGTTTTAAGTCACCAGGTTGTGGTGATTTGTTTCAGCAGCTACAGGACACTGACACAGTTGTCATGACTGTGGCTTCTCTTCTCACAGGCATCCATAACCTGAACCTAAGCGGGGTGGGGGGGGGGTGGGAGGGGTGGGGGGGGGTGTGGGGAAAGGAAGTGGAGGAAGAGGAAGAAGAATGGGAAAACAAACAAACAAACAAAAAACAACACCTAAAGGCAGGCAGGAGATAGAAGATTGAACAGGAGCAGAAAGAAAAGAAAGAAGAAACAGAAAAAAGTGATAGAGAAATAATTCACTGAATGGTACAGGTCACCTGTGAATCATATTGGGGAGAAGTACAGAGAGTCCCTAAATTCCCCTCTTATCTACACAGCGGACACTGAGGCTATGCCTTGGGCTTGAGTCACAAGACTTGAAAACATCTTTAAAACATCTTCATGATTCATCCAATGGTTATATGTAGCTCACTAAAGGTTTTCTCATCAAGGTTACCAATGACCTCCCTTCAGGCAAAAGACAGTAACCTTTTAGTCATCAACCTCTTTAACTTGACTTGCCAACACTAAACATCGGTCAAGATTCTGCTCATAACCCACTTCTTCCATAAAATTTCCCTTGATCTTTGTTTCTATTTTCTGATTTCCTATGACACTCTTAGGAAATGTGGCTTTTCTTTCTGCCCCTCTAAAAAGAGGCCTGGGAGGCTGCTAAGCATCCTAAAACGCACAACACGACTCCCTACAACAAAGAATTATGATATTCTTATACCCCTCCAGCGCTTGGCACAGGGCTGGTGTGGAATAGAGTCCTGTGGTGACTGACTACCTATTACTCAGTTCAATAATACAGATGGTCTCATCTCCTTCATTTTCTACCTATTTATCATATTTTACAATGATGATTGATAATGAGAATTATGTCCCTGAGGCATGCTAGGCCTAAATCATAAAAAATAAACTGACAAAATTCATTCACTCTCTTGCTAGTTAAAAAGAAAAATAAAATTTACTCGTACATTTTAGAAAGATTTCCAACTGGGAGAGTTGAGGCCAGAAAGCATTACTCATTCAACCTAATTTAACTCCAAGATGCAATTAACAGCAACTCCTCAAGTCCCAAATATTCACAGCATCTGAAGATTTACTTATGACCGGGAGAGTTACAGGTCTGTCCTAAAATATACCTGAGGGTATCAGCTTTCTGTTATTTATTTCCCAATACATGGCAACTCTTAGTATAAAAGTAAGTTTATTTTAAAATTGATTATATGTCCTGGCTTAAAATTTCCCAAAGGACATTCTGCATTTGGGGGCTGTTTCTATGTTTCAAAGTGCTCATTTGCATCCAGTATAATTGAAATTTAAGTCTAGGTCAACAAATAAATCCACAATAAGTGATCAGATAACTGCCCACATGCAAACCATTATGGACACACATAGCCGAAGAATCCAGTCAAGGACGTAACAAGTGTTTGTGAGCATCCCTAGGATTTCACATTTTAATGTTTATTATTTTTTGTTTTTGAAGCATGAAAAGACCTAAGGGACGTTGTGGCATTCCCATCATGTAAGAGCAGTTTATAAAAAACACATTACAAATTAAGAATCACAAACACACGGAGAATGGAAATTAGTTAAATAAAACAAGTGAACTAATTAACACACTTCCAAAACAGAAAACCAAGACCTAAAATATTGCCCACCTTAGTGAAATAGCAGCTGCTCTTATTAAAGACCATATATTCCATTTATATAGTATTTTGTAATTTATTGCCTTTCCCACCTTGGAAAAATTATGTTAGTTATAAGGCCCCATATTAACATTTTTTTGGCCTTTTATAAGTAACAGCTTTGAAACTGGACATTTAGCTATCCATTAAGTCAGTTGCTTGAGAAAAGCTTTCATTTTTTTTTTCTGGCTCTTTAGAATGCTTCAAAAGAATGATTCAGGGAAATCATAAAAGGATTAATTCAAAATGATGAACTGATGAAATTATGAAATGGAAATGCACCCCTCCACACACACCCACTCTGTTATCTATGTCTCTAAAGCATGGTGCCCTCACAGTACTCATATATACCACAGATTTCTATTTTGATGACATTAATTAGTCCAGAATAATGACTGAGGTCAAAAGTCCTACACACCATGAAAAGCCAGGTTTTATGTAGAGAAGAGGATACTTGATGAGGCTAATATTACCAGGCTTCTTTTCTCCACTTTCCAAAGAGAATCCTATGGCTTGTAGCTGTTTTCCTGTCTGTTAATGATAAAATGCCTAGTATTCTACTAGCACTTTCTGAACCTCAAACTTCACTGTCTTCCTGAGACGAGTCTGCCCTGAAGGGAAAAATAGTTTTCTTCACCCAGCGCCTTTTTCCTTGTATTAATATTAATATCCCATGAGAATATTAGCTCTGGAGGAAAGAATTTGGTGGCAAAATTTCATATTTACTCATGAAATCCACCCCCAACTTCCACTCACAGATTTTAACAGGACAGTCAAAGGAAAAGCTCCCATGCTTACCGCCCTCTCTTCATGCTTCCTCTCAGCTTCTGCTGACACCCACTCTGGGTTTATTTTCTGTTGATTTTTTTTTTTTTTTTTTTGAGTTCTTCCTGCTGAACGAAAAGCCACTTTTACTAGCAGAGGCTCTTCTTTAGAGAATACTTTGTATTTATTAGGGCAGAAAAGTATTTAAGTTAAAAAAAAAATGACTTCTTTGGCCCTGGCTGAGGGTGAAGACAGAAAATGGTGTGTATCCAGTCCTCTGGCCCTACCCCCGCCCGCCTATTCTCCCCGTGCCTGGCCCTGTCTCACGGGTTGCAAGAAGTGTGTATCAAAGCCTCACATATCAGATCTCAGTAAGATTTAAGCAATGCCGTGGGGCTGACAGCAGTTGCCTGTCCTTCCTCTCCTGGAAATGCTGTTCAAAAGTCTTGCTGAATGAAACTCCTTGGTGCAACTGAATCTTTAAAATGATCTTTAAATGGCTATTTGCATATGTGACTGAGTGACAAAGCACGTGAACTCTGGAGTGGCTCTCTGCATTTACATGTGGGCTCCATGCTCGGCCTTGAGTAAGTTACTCTACCTCTCTATGCCTCAAGTTCCTGGTTTGAGGTCCAAGTTGTTGTGAGGATTAAATAAGTTAAAATATGCAAAGTGCTTCAGAATAGTGTTGCCATGTGGTACACAGTCTGTTTCAGATGAAGTATCTACGTCTGTTTCTCAAACATGAAGATTTGAAGACATGCTTGTAGCAATAGAGTATTTTGAACTCTGAACAACAGTTGACCTTGGAACAATATGGGGGTTCTGGGCCCTGACCTTAAACTCAGTCAAAAATCTTCATGCAACTATTGACTTCTCCAAAACTCAAATACTAATAGCCTACTGTTGGCCATAAGCCTGATAATATGAACAGTCGATTAACACATATTTTGTATGTTATATAATTTATTAAAAATATTCTTAGTGTATTCTTACAGTAAGGTAAGCTGGAGGAAAGAAAATGTTATTAAGAAAATCATAAAGAAGAAAAAATACATTTATGGTACCGTACTGTATTCGTTTTAAAAATCCAAGGTAAGTGGATCTGTGTGTTCAAAGTTGTGTTGTTCAAGGGTCAACTGTGTCATGTATATGTATATGTATATGTATACTGTATACATAATATATATAAAATATATATTTACAAACTTATGTATATAACATATATTTTATATATATATATAATTTGGGACTTGGCAAATAGTTGATGAATTAATACCATCTAACAGAATAAATTTATTATCTAGAGTATAATTAGCTTTTTCAATGTTCTATATTTGGGGTGATCCATTACTGCTAACCAATGGAGACAAGCATCGCAGGGTTCAAAGTAGACTTATATGGATGAAGGGGCCCAGGCCTAGATAATAAAGAAAGAAACATGTACAGGGAACCACCACAAGTCATGTTCTGAGCTTGGCACTTTTAATGTGCCATTACTTATAGTCTTACCAGCTCTTTTAAAGTAAATGCAGTAAGTTGTATTGTGCAGATGAGGTCAATGAGCTCAGAATTGCTCAGTAAATTACTCCAAATCACACAGCTAGTAAGGTCGTGGTGGAGGTAGGAGTCTAATCCTACACCACTTTTAAGCAAAAAAACATAACATGGGAAAAGGACCAAGATAGGTTATGCAAGGGAAGTGATTTTACGAAGGAGTCATTATGAATAGATCATTGACAAACAAGGTTTATAATTCAAAGGTGGTTTGGTTTATCTTAGACTCAGCCTTGAGGTAGATATGCAAGCCACATACAATCCACTTTCAATCCTGTGAACAAAGCCATTGTACATTTCAACTGTACACTCAAACATGGTCAGAGATGGAAAGTCACTTAGAAGACCATTTAGTTCAACATCCTCAGTCAACAGCTAAGAGACTTCCGAGGTGAAATGAAAGGCTCAGTGTCACACAGACAGTTCACAGCATAAGCAGCCAGGCTTCTCCTGGACCCAATACTCCTACCCTCACAGCATGTAGCAGAGCCAACCAGGACACCCCAGTTTTAAATCCATCCGTTAAGATGCATGTACATTCTGGCTCATTTTAAATATTCCAATTTCTACTTTAGCATCTAAACCTAAAAAGAATATTAAGGTGATTCTCAAAGTTCTTTGGGAAGATTTAACAAATAATAATATTTTCCGGTGGAAAATAAAATTTATCTCTAGGAGCTTCTATTTTTAAAACTTGGCCAAAATTCTGGTATTGCTGTATGGTGTCAAATGAGAACAAAATCTACACAGTGTCTGGGGGAGGGGGAAAACAGCCTTTTAAAAAGAAGGTGGTGCTTTTCTTCATCCAGAGAGGAATTAAAGGGATTTTTAACTTTTTTTTTTGTTAGATTACATTCATTCAACAAATATTTAGAGTACCAAATAACAATAACAGCAGGACTCCTACTCTCCTTGCATATTTTGTAGCACTCATTAGTGAGCTGGGTTTTTGATAGTCATTGATTGTGCTTTCCTGTGTTCAGTATAGTAGATGGCTCCTGGACAAGAATCACTGAGATTATGTCGCTACCACTGATGGCCTTCTGTGGAGGTAGAAGGAGATGGCTCTTGACTATTCCAATATTTGTGTTGTTTAGAACCAGGCATAATATGCACTTTCTTAGTTATATCATCATCAGTAATGTGACGTCCAAAGGCTTACAATTTCTTTCATTGTGCGTGCACCAGAAATTTATCATTAATAGCACTATTTCTTATCTGGCTGCCAAGCTTGAAGTAGTATGATGGTACATATACTTAAAAAAAAAAAAAAAGAAAGAAAGGAAAAAGAAAGAAAGAAAGAAAAAGCTGTACCATCTAGCTATACCATAGTATGATCCTATATCATGGAGCCTAGGATGCTTTGTTAATGTGAGTTATAAAAGACAGTTATAATGTGAAAAAGCACATTATCCACTGCTTCAGAAATACTGCATTATTTTTATAAAAGATTTTATTTATTTGAGAGAGAGAGGGAGGGAGAGAGCACAAGCAGGGCAGAGGGGCAAAGGGAGAGGGGGAAGCAGATTCCCCACAGAGCAGGGAGCCCCATTCTGAGCTTGATCCCAGGAATCAGATCATGACCTGAGCTGAAGGCAGATGCTTAACTGACTGAACCATCCAGGCTCCCCAGAAATATTGCATTATTATAAACAGCTGAAGATGCTAAAGATGCTAGATCTTGGGAATCTCAAACTTTTCTACCTAATCTTCAAAATGTGCCAAACATCATTTTGGTAGAAGGAGTTGCGATGGCAATGTGGAAAGGAAGGATGTACCAGAGTAAAGGTAAAGACAAAGAAGGAGGGAAGTACACAATTCTAAGTGATTTTTTTTTTTTTAAAGATTTTATTTATTTATTTGATAGAGATCACAGGTAGGCAGAGAAGCAGGCAGAGAGAGAGGAGGAAGCAGGCTCCCTGCCAAGCAGAGAGCCCGATGCGGGACTCGATCCCAGGACCCCGAGATCATGACCTGAGCCGAAGGCAGAGGCTTAACCCACTGAGCCACCCAGGCGCCCCAATTCTAAGTGATTTTTATAGCAGACACTTAGCCCAAGTCAGCAAATAAATTGCCAACTGACAAGAAACTGGCATACGAACTAAGCAAGTTTCTCAGGCCAAACGTCCAGAAATAAAGGAATGCTGGTGGGACTGAATAGGAAGGGAAACCACAATAAGCCACAAGTTAGCTGGATATTGTTAGACCTATAAGGTCCAGCAAAGATTTCCTTGCCATATTGTATAGGGGGTAAAGCCCCACTTCCTGAAGACGATACTGAAAAGTCAACAATGATGGAGAAACTGGTGTTCATTCATCATATGGGTCTATTTCCATAAAATTCTATGTTATAGAATCAATTTGGGATTTAAGGGACCAACATCACAATCTTAGGGATTTTTGTTCCTTATAAACCATCTGGTGGAAAAGTCCTGGTGAACTATGTGGTGATGACAGGAATCTCTATAAAAATCCACAAATATGATGGCCAACACATACTCAGTCCTCAACAGTACCCTTACACAAACACAAGGGAGATGGTGCACGCAATGATAACACAGATACTTTACTGATATCCATTATGGAAAATCAGCACATTTCATGCTCAGTAAATTGGTCACTAATATTGGTGACATACAGATGTTATCTGATCGGTGTGGTTTTCATGCCATTCAAAACACTGAAGGCAGGGTTGAAACCCTTAGGCAGAAATTCCAAGAACAACACTGCGATTTAAATTTTCATGAATACAATCAGGCAACTGGTCTGTTAAGTGCTGAAAGACATTGCAAATCTGGCTATCAAGATGTTAATAAACACCTTTTGCTTAGTGTAGAGAAAGATGATGGAGAGTGTAGTGTGGTTAGTTCAGTTAGTGAATACATTTTGAACCCTTACACTATGTTAGCTCCTGTGGTAGGCAAAACACAGTGCCTTTTTCCTAAGAGCTTACTATCTAGTAAGACATCTTGCAATTCAGAAATATAATTATACTGATAGCATTTATAAATACTACCTAAAAGATGCTTTCTCATATCACTGGTTGATAAGACCATTTTCTATATAGCTTTCAAAGAATCTTATTCTGGATCCATATTGATTTAAAGAATCAAGAAGATGTTCAATCTATGAGGATATCAAAATAACATAAAACTAAATCTTGGATCCAACCACATACATTTTTTTTTTTTTTGTATTCTAGACAGACCTTTGGCTAAAAATTAGAAAAATGAACTGCCAATATTAAATTGGTGACTAACTTTGGTCTGACCTTCCCAGATCCTACCTGGATTCCAAACATTTCCAAATGGCTCTTCCTACAAATGGTGGATAACTTGGGAATTCACTCTCCTTCTGGCACCAGCAAAAGTAAGTAAGTATTCTCTTGGTAGAAGACAATGTTGCTTTTGTGAGATCGATCAAACATTTGTATAAAGTTGTGGTGATGAGATGAGTATCAAAATAAGCTTGGATTTCATTCAGGTAGTTGCCAATTTGATGAGTTTCAGTTAAGGTAATGTTAGGAAAGTTGGTAAGTTTCAGATGTGTTGACTGCACGTGCAGAAGGACAAAACAAGATTCCTTTTGCATCCACTCTTCCAACCTATAACTTGGGGTCAGAGGGAGGGCAGGGAAGCCATTAGAGACTCTAGAAGATATAACTTACTCTCCTGTATATGACTATTTTGTTTACAGGTCACTTGTAATCACCCTCTGAGAAGAACAGTGAACACTAAATATTTAAGGGTAATGAAAATTTAGGCTGAACATCTACTTGTATCATGGGAAAGTTTTTCTCTAGCTGCTCTGTGGTACCAGTGTCTGCGCCTGTACATCCCACTGTGAAATATAAAGAGTTCCAAAGGGTAAAATTAAGGGTAGAGAACATCTGACCTCAATCATGGGCGTCAGGATAAGAAATGCATAACACATGCTCACAGCTCAAAAGCAGTGATCTCGAGGTTACTGAAGACAGAGGATGGCAGCTGTTCAGTTGGACATCTGGATCTCAGTGGCTCCAGAATGGGATTGTTCTCACATGAGATCTATGAGAAGCTCAGCCCATCTTCAGTAACGGCTTTGAGAATCTGATTTCATCTTCACGTAGAACCCAACAAATGGTAAATTTTTACATATACACAAGATCCTTGTTTCTGGAAAGTAAAGGTTGCCCAAAAGCAAAATATTAAAACAAGAAGGATCATTCTGGGGTTGTATGGCTCTGTCCAAACTCATCCTTCATCATTAGTGCCTACAGTCAAAAGCGATTAAGGGTACTGTAAGGGTCTTGGCTGTCTTCTTGTATTATTTGATATCATCTAAATACATATAACATTTCACTTACTTTTTAAAAGTTCAGTTTCATTCCCTCTTCTGAGAAGAGTAATAAACAGCAAAATGCTGATGGGTAATAAAGTTCAGCATATGCAAGGTTGGGTTAGTATGTAAGTTTAGTTGTCAACAATTTCAAATGGTATTATATAACTATTATAATTGGTAACTAGGAATTATGAAGTATTTGTATATTTAAACATATACATTCAGCTAATCAAATTTATCAGTGTACCAAATAAAGGAATTATATTTAAATTCTTAAAAATTACAAGGTTAAGACTGGTAATACATAGATAAGACTTCGGGATAGACATTTGAGTGAATGGAAACAACTTCTTGGGTGGAAGGCCACCAGTGCAAAGTAACTTATGCATGTAAGTATGTTGTTGGCATAGTTCTTGTTCAGCAGTGGAAATTTTTCCTAAAGCAGATCACAAAAGGTGTCATAAACTACATTTGTATACTTATATAGGCTTTTTTTTTGTTTTGTTTTTGTTTCTAAATTTTTATATAACTAGTTGGTACAAATCCCAAACCATAAAATAAAAACAGTTTGAAGGGATAAGTTGTTTGCTCAATTTACTTGATATTGCTATTTATGTAAGAATTGTACATTTTAATTGCTGTAATTGGCTGCAATTGGCTGGGACAGGGGCTTAGCAAAGACTCTGAATGGAGTCTATCTCATTCCTGCATTTGCTCAATAAATAAGCACCTTTCCAGAAAACACACTTTCTTTAATGTGTGACATCGTGTAATATTTAAATCAACTGTTCAGAAATTGAGAGAAGTTCTTGAAAAGATTGAGTTAAGATTCTTTAGAATTGGAATTCTGTGTAGATTTCGATTTAGTCCATTCCTAGACAAATGATAAGGGGAAACAACTTAATTTCAAACAAACATTTCGAAGTATCAGTTATATGTAATGGGGGGAGAGGTACAACACGTTAAGATAAAAGGCCAAGACAAATTATATATGGCCATTAATTATCATTCTTCCAAGGACAAAGAGACAGAATGATGCAATAAATCCCCGATCGCAGTTGGAGACAGTGAGGGAAAGCTGGGTGAGACTTAACTGTTCAGTGGTCATCAAACCACAATCTTTTTTAAGCCGACAATGTCAAGAGTCTGGAGATGTTCCTCTGCAAGAGAGTGTGGATGACTGTGGGCTGCTGGTACAGACAGAACAAAACGAAACTACATGTGAAGTGATCACATAGAACCAATGTCCCAAATCCAGCTACTTCCAAGCACGTGGGAGGAAGGAAAAACAGGATCGGAACTCAGTCCTGAAGAAGTTCATATCATTTGGATAATGAAATACCTGTTATACACTCCAAACCAGACAGAGGCGTACACCTGCAGGTCCTGATGATCCTGATAAATGGGGAAGAGTTCTGGTTAATAGAAGCAAGCCAGGCAGAGCCGGTGGGGAAGTAACCTCGAGGGGTAAATCAAGCATCTTTGGGGAAGCTGCTTTTTAAGTCTTCCACCTGGCTTGACCAAGGGGACTGGAGCCATAGCTTGGACATCTGGGAGGATATCTAATACTGGAAACCAAATTTTAAAAGGGTACCCTTGTACCTCCGGTGGAAAGGAAACCACATTCTCGTTTCATTCGGGGATAGGAACTAAAGCTCAAAGACAGCTATAATCCAATGAATCTTTAAGGCATGGCTCTTGAACTTGAGCATTCATCAGAATCCCCTGGTAGACTTTTTACAACACGTTGCTGGTCCTGCCCCCAGAGTTTCTGAATCAGTAGATCTAGGGGTGACCTGAGAATTTGTAGTTAACCAGCTCTCAGGTGCTGCTACCGCTGCTGGTTTGGGAACCACATTTTGAGAACCGGGAGTTTAAGGAATACTGGACAAAAGGATATGTACCTTACAGAAAATTAGGATTTGTTCTCAGTGGAATCTAATCAGTAAGTTTACATGCAGTTAAAATTAAAAAATGAGCAATGACCACCACTGCTAATTTGCAACAGTCAACCTAACCTCACAAAAGACTTCTCCAGTGGAAAAAATGGGAAACTCTTTCCACAGTACACATTGGCTTTATTGGCTGTGGTCTTAGTCAAAGCACAGAATGAACCTTGGCCAGCAGCATGAGGTCTCTCAAGCTTGCAGCTGTTGGGAGGAGGCTGCTCTGCCAGTGACTCTGGGCAGGAAGTGCCTCATTAGAACCGGTGCATCTATTTTATTCAACTCAGAATAAGGTTTAAAAAAAAAAAAAAAAGGGCAAAACTCCCTAGGTTTCTCCAAACTTCTTCTACACAGCCCAACCTCCCCAAAGCCACCATATCAGATAGCTTTACTGCCATGACTGCCTGACTTCTGGTAACTGACAGCTTGAGGTTCAGAATGATGGGAAGTTTTCAAAATGCAAAGCCATAAATCAAGCCTGTGTCTTCACTCACGGTGGGCTTAATGATAGCATAAATAAAATGGAAATCCAAAATGACAGACAAGCACAGGGCACTCCGACTGAAAACATATCTGAAAGGAGGCCACTTTCCACCCAGATCCAGACTGCCAGGAAGCAGTCCACAGAGAACATTAAAGACCAGTGCAACGTGCATCAGTGTGCAAGTTCACGGCACTTCTCACCGCGCCGCTTTCCAGGACCCTACATCAGATAAAGTGCGTAGTGCTACCGCAGTTTTGTTTTGTTTTTCTTTCAAGTAAACAGTTTAAAATGTGTGTTGTTGAAGGCAACCCAGCTTCCTCTGTGCTCATATCATTTTACAGAACTCCTGCCATCCTTCATTCCCTTCTCCAGCTAAGTGCTCAGCAATAATGGACAAACAAAATCTAAACTAGCATTACCACTACCCTAGGGATAACACTGAATACGAGTTATGCAGTATGATCTGATAATAGCTGGCTTCAAGAGCTGGGGGAAAAAGAAAAAAAACCAACCACCTTGTACAGGGGATATATTCGAAACTTAGAGTTTAAATCCTATGTGCAACATGACACACATTTTGGGAACTGCTCTTTCGGCTTTCAGGTAAAAAAGATGACATAAATAGGTTCTCCTGATAGATGAAGTACGTGTAAATACGCTCTAAAAAAGAGCTATGCATCATCCCACAAGGGTGAAGAGAAACAATCTTGTTTTACCAAAGGAGCATTTCACCCCTGGTGAACAGACCAGCCTATGTCACTAGAAAAAAAAAAAAAAAAATATATATATATATATATATATATATATATATCAGTTAATTACTAATCTCACAGCTCTTTATTTTTTTTTTAAGATTTTATTTATTTATTTGACAGACAGAGATCACAAGTAGGCAGAGAGGTAGGTAGAGAGAGAGAGGGGGAAGCAGGCTTCCCACTGAGCAGAGAGCCCAATGCGGGGCTTGATCCCAGGACCCTGGGATCATGACCTGAGCCGAAGGCAGAGGCTTTAACCCACTGAGCCACCCAGGGGCCCCCTCACTAGCTCTTTATGGTTGCCATTTATTCCGATGTCTTGAAATGTAGGCACAGTGCAAGCAGGCATGACTCCAGTCCCCGGGCCCGCCCAAGTAAAGAGCATAAATCTGCTTCCAAAGATCCTTGAGGAAATGACTATGAAACCTAGAGAAAGAAATGAGAGAGATAGACAGACAGACATTTGGAGGAAATATTTCCAATTGAAATAGAGTATTTCAAGAACAAAGGGAGATGCACTGTCTCGAAGTTCCTATTTTCACCTTGTTGGCCAAGTGTTTTAAAAGCCATTTGAACCTCCCAGTGGCTTCAAAAATACACCTGACTCTAAACGAAAAATTTGTAAGAAAAACAAAAACAAAAGGAAACTGTAATTTGATAGAAAACCTGATACTACAACACTTAGATTTGTCCCTTAAAAAAAAAAAACCTTTTAAGAAAATATTAAATCAGAATAAAAGGGAACTGTCAATTAGTGACTAACTAATGAACATATAATCCTCCTTTCCCTCAAAATAAGATCTTTTCTTACTTTTAAATTATAACATGTAAACTGTTGGTAGTTTAATATCCATTAATTTTGTTTAAAAAAATATTGCTTCAAGCCTGTATTCTGATCTTTTATTTCCCATCAAGTATCAGCTAAAATGACACAGAGCTCCAATATTTAAGGGTAAATTGTACCTTTTTAAAAAAATTAAATAATGCCAGTCAAAATGCTTTACTAAAGGATAACGTATGAGAGGAAGTCAAGCCGTGGTGATCTATGGAGTGATGACAGAAGACAGTGTGGGCACGAATGTCCAGCATCTGCCAGTCTGAGAAAGACACAGCATTCGTTCTGGAATGGCAACTGTGTGACTTCAGTGTCTTAAAACATAGCAAGTTATTGTTAGAATTACAGGCAAGGAGTGTGGTATGGCTCTTTTTTGAGTATGGTAGCCTTTTTGTTTTTTCATGTTCCCACCTCTGTGCTCCCTGGTACAAGACTCTACCTTTTGAAAGGTGGAGGTCATTGGATTATATATTGTTTTGACTATCCTCCTGAAAGGAAACTAACATGGTGCTATGTTTAGAAATCCAGTATTTTCCTGCAGAGAGCGAGGCAACAAGTTCTCATCCACAACTGTCACATGGCTCTGTACCATGTCAGAGTCAAGCTGTGTTACAGAAGATACCCAGCCACAGAAATATTCCTCGGCTTTCAGCCAGGGGCACTCAAAGACACTTGTCATTCAAATCCTTTTGCAATTGGCTGGTCCTGAAAGACATGCAGGTGCTACAAACCTCTGTAGGCCGCAGTTATGAGACTTCAGAGGTCAACGGTGGGGGCTGATCTGGTGGAACTCTTTTCGTGACCTGAGTGGGGTTTAGATTTAGGGAGGATGTGGGCCTAGATGTGGGTAAAGCAGGAGAGGCTAAGCTGGGGGCAGATGAGGTTAGAACTTGAAGGTCTCACCAGAGCAGAAAAATTGGTTTACTTTGTTACTAATCAAAAGCAAGGAGACTTCTCTGAAATCTGTTTGGGGGCTTGGACTCTGAAGTCCTGTTTCTAGATGTAAGCATTTCTCCTAGCCTTAAATTAGATGTGTCGTGTTTTGTACGGAAATGGAACTAAATGGAATCTTTCATGGTTTAAATTTCTTTTCTCAAATAGGGATAAGCTGATGTTTTTATTGCTAAACATTTGAGAACTTAAAAGTTGAAAGATGTAACTATTTTTATATCATACTTTGGTGCATGAAATGCCTTTAATATACAAACTTTCCCAAATTTACTTTCCAGCTTACGGTTCATGGTTTAGTTTTGATCCAAGAAAACCAGATGCCTTCGTGAGGGCAGCTTCCTCATTTGAAGGCCATGAAAATCACAAATTTTCTTTCTTTCTTCTTAAAATTAAATTGAGAGGAAATACCGGGATAGTTTGAGGAGAGGGTGTAAGAATATTAGAAAAGGAATAATTTACTCAATGATCATTCCTATTCTTAGCTATTATATGACGTAGAGTTGGGTTTATAGTACAAATCCTAAGAACAATTTGAGATTCCTAACTCCTTGCTAAAAAAAGGTTTGCTAAGTAAATATACCATCTAATTATATGTAAGAATTTGGTCCCATTAAAAAAATATTTGCTATTTAACTATAAGATTAAATATAGATTAAAGAAAATATAACAATTACTGTGACTCTAAATACAACTTATATACCATTGACCAGAGCCTCAAAATGGAAAATGCATTTACCTCACTTGAAGGGATAAAAATGGAAAAAAAAAAAAATTGGCTTGTTTTCTTAGCTAAGTAGGTAGGCACTTTTAACCCACATAACCTTTAAATCCAAATGCCTTATGTGTATTGTTTTGTTAAGCTATAGATCATATCTCTTTTATTAGTACAAATATGTAAACTATATGAAAAGCTGGTGATTCTGGGAAACTGTATGCATAAGACGTTATATAACCAACTGGTTTCCAACCTTTAAATCAGACACTAGTAAAGGAAGTAATAATAACGTTAGCCAATGGGAAAAACATCCAGCCAGATTTCTCCCAGCTGTGTTTCTCCCCTCTGTGGCCTTCAGTAACTTCAATGGAAGTTCAGTGTGTTTAGGGAGAAAGATGGCCAGAAGAATCAAAATTATTAAACCAAAAAGGTCAATCTTCAAATTAAGTCTTGGACCAGGCTCAGTGCAAGAATAAGGTTAATCCCTTCCAATGTCCCAGTATTATAAGCAATATGGCTGATCGGCCACAACTCAAATGGGGCTGATATCAGGAGTTATCCTGCCAAAGGGGTGAATGAAGGAAAAATAGTTGGCTTTGAAATGTACAAATCAAGCTATTAGTGTTTCCTTAGCATTCCTTTTGATTTCCAACTCGAGCTTATGGTGACTGCAAGAGATAGGAAAAATCCTCAGAAAAGACACGTCCTTGGATTGAATTCCATATAAACAGAGGGCCAAGGAATTTTGACAAAATTGTTGCTCACAAAAAGTTGACTTTGCCTTTGAAGTTCTTGTGTGTTCCGTATTTACAGGCAGACACCTTCATTCATCCAACAGTAGCACAGGGCGTTCAATAATATGATATAATGGCTTTATTTTTTTTCAGATTAAAAAAGGTCTTTCATAAGATTCTTCTCCATTCTGTTATAAAATCATCAGCTAATATGTTTTCAAGGATTTGCCAGGTAAATAATCTGTGTTACCACCTTCAACTTTCAGGTCTAACTGGCCTGATGTAATTTTTTTCCTTTTTTTAATGGCCACAGATGTGCGAATAGTGGTTTGAACCAGTTCCTACTAAAAAGAATGGACTGCATGGAGTTCCTCCTGACACATTAAGGGAAAAGCTATTTAACTTAAATCCACAGGATTTTTTTAATTAAATCCATAGGATTTAAACAAAACATGTTCATATTCTCCCTTATTTTCTCCCCAGTAAGTCATTTCGATCCAAGGAGAGAAAATATTATAGTGTTGGTCAAAACATCAATGAAAATACTGACATAATTTCTCTCTACCCCCAATATTACTCTGGTGTGATATAGGTTCTGAGAAGCACCAGGACTGAGAGCTGCTCCTTGCAAAAGGGCTACTCCCACTGAACCTTACTGTGCTCATCAGCCCATTAACAGCTGGAAGTCCTGAGGTTAGAGAAAGCAAAACCAAACCTGTTTAATTTTGTCTAATGCAGAATTTCTCCAGCTAGCCTGAACACATCACTCCTTTTTTCATGGAATCCCTAATGCCAAACAAACTGTACATCATGCACAGCTGGTTTTGTGTTTCCGTTTTCCTTCTTAGCACAATGACTGGCCCCTACTAGGAGTTCAACATATTTCCGTAATGGATAAATAATAAAATGCATGGCTATCCTCCCAGAGGTCATGTAGGTTGCATTATGTAATTTTTTTCAGATCAAAGATCTCCGTCTCCCGCAGTAACCACTGGCACTCAAGTTCAGAGATAAGAGTACCGTTTCTTCTGGACATTTAACTACAGTAAGTTTGTAAAACATACGGTCGTGGAAATAGAAGCATCTTTACAGCATGTGAGAAACTTAACAAGCAAGTATACTTTAACAAACACAAAAGGTTATTAGGAAGGTATTGCTTTATTGCCCTTGTCCCTCTGAAGAACATTCCATCATGGCCCAGTGGGATTCAGTTCGTGGATGTTTTACTCTTAGTTAGCATTTAATAGAAATCTTTCTCCACTGGTAGACTAGCATGTAGAGAGCAGAAGTTCTTAAAAACACTTTGATGTTGAGAAAGGCTGAGATGCTGAAAGTATATAGTGTCAGATTATACGAGAACTCTCGCAGAGCAAATCTCATGACACAGGAGTCTGGCAACTGTGCATTTGGTCAGAGTAAACTGAAAGACGGTCCAGAATATGACTGAAGTGATCGCAGTGAGATATTTGGCCACAAAAAGATAAATAAATAAATTGTGCTATGAATTCTTTACAGTGTTCTACAATTCAGATATCACTTGTAAATTCTTTATTGCTATTAAAAATGGATGATTGGAAATAAAATTTTAAGGTACCGCATGTAGTAACAGACTGCTGAGATGATGGATGTAACAATCCTGAGCGTTTATAAAACGGACTGTCTAATATTATATATGCATATCTCCATGACATGTCATAACACGTGAAAATTTATTAGGGAGAAAGCATTTTTTAAAAAATCAATTGTATATAAACACTCCCTGAATCTAAAGTGCTGGCAACTTCTGCCTCAAGAGGAACTTGTTTCCCTGCTTTTTAGCCAGTCATTTGTTTAAAAAAAAAAAAATCCCAATTATAAATCCAAATTTTGTTTGGAAAAATGTGACTGACCACACCTGAAGAATGAAAATGCAAAGTGAAAAGTATCTCCCTTTCTCTGCTGGTATAAGTTGCCAGTAAGTTAGCTGCACGTCATTGATGAGCTGATATTACTTGGATTGATTTAACTTCTATCCTTCCCAAAGACCAAATATATTGTTGTTTCAGTCAGTGCTTGGCAATGCTGAAGAGCAGAAGCTGCGGATACGTCTGCTAGACAATCTGGGCCAAACTGCGACAAGGACAGATTTGCTGTCATTGGTAAAATACTCGTGTAAAGCGACGAATTACATTTTGCTTTTTTTGCTTTCATAGTCCTCCTTCTTAGACTGTGGACTGGTCCCATCCATTGGTAAACTTGTGGCATCTTCCTTGATTGAAGGTGAATCTGGAGTAACTGCTCTTTTGGTAAATGCTGGCAAGGTGAGAGAAAAGACAAAAATAAACCCAGATGAAGAGAACCCCCGGGCCGACAAAATTGTAAGTAATCACTGTGTCTGACCTAGTTTCCTGCAAACTTTACATGGTATAGACCTTAACAGACCCCCATGTAGGAATAAACGTAGTACAGTTACCGTATTTTGGAAAACATCTATTCATAGGATTTAATTTCAGAGGGATTTGAAGAGTATCTCAGAACAAGAGATGTGCATTTGGTCAATATACAGTGATATAAATCACACACACGATTTGGAGGGAAAAACCTTCATTGCCTTCTTTTCATGGACTCTTCCGTGTTCCACAAACTGAGACTAGATCTAGAATCTAGGCTTACTATCTTTCTACAACCACTTACCTCTCTTCTGAGCTCCAGATGGGCATGTCAAACTACCTACAGGAAATCCGCCTGTCTGATACCAATATCTGATGCTTGCCCACCCCTTACTTTCTCCATCTTAGAAAGTGACACACTCATCAACCCAGCCCTGGTGTCTCAAACTTTTGTTTCCTCCTTTTTTTGTCCTGTCTGCTCCACTCATCCTATTTAAGGGTAAATTCTGAAGATTTTACCTCCCAAATTCACCCCAGGCCTCGGGCTCCATACCTTCTCCATTTCTATCGCCTCAGCCCAAGCCACCATTTTCTTCCTGACTATTTTCACTAGTCCCCTTCTCTAAACCACAACCAGGATTATCTTTCCAAAAGGTACATCTAATTATGTCACTCTCCTCCAGTGGCCTCCCAGGAAACTCCGAATAAAATCCAAACATCTGACTGTAGTTGAAAAGTCTCCCATGGAACTTCACCCCTCCTCTCCCTCTCTCTCTCTCTCTGTATCTCTCCTTTCCCGCTCAACCAGAGTTCCATCTCTCTGGAAGACCATATCCAATTATTTTCTGTGGCCTTTATACTTACTGTTCCCTCTATCAGGAAAACTCTTCCCACCCAATTTTAACTCAGCTGATTCTTGCCATTCAGGCTTCAGCTCGTTGTAACCTCCTCAGAAAGGAATCTCCTGATCACTAATCTAAAGTAGCCTGTTCCAGGTACTTTCTATCATTTTATCTTCAAGCACCAAACACCATTAAAAATGACCTATTACTGGGACACCTGGGTGGCAGCTGCCTTCGGCTCAGGTCATGATCCCAGCGTCCTGGGATCGAGTCCCACATCGGGCTCCTTGCTCGGCAGGGAGCCTGCTTCTCCCTCTGCCTCCGTCTGCTCACTCTCTCTCTCTCTCTCTCTGACAAATAAATAAATAAAATCTTTAAAAAAAATGATCTACTACTGCTTACTGCCTCTTTCTTGCATGGGATGAGGTAACGTTTTCTGTCTTGTTCTCTTACTATATTCCTCCCTGAGGCCAGAGAGCCTCCTGCATAACCTCTTAGTAAATACTGTTTGAAGAAGTGAATATAGTTATGGGATTTTTAAGAGATAGTGAATTGGGGATTTTCTAGCTGTTTTATAGACAGTATCTGCAGGGTACCTTGTGAATCAAAATAATCAGAACTCAGTTATTTAAAAATATCTGACACCTAACTGGTCAGTGAAAAGATTGTCACATACACAAAAGTCACTATCACAAGAACTGAACCTATAAAATGGAGAGACAAATGTTGTGTTTCCATGAAATAAATAAATCCTTAATGGACAAGAAACATCTTTTTTTTTTAACCTTTATCATTACCCCTACATTTTGATTGCCGTAAATCTTTGGCATTTTATTCTGCAAGTCCGAGGACAGACTACCTATGAAGCAGTTCAGTTAAGACAGTGGATCCTGAGGTACAGCATAGAAAAGAGTGTATACTGTTCTTGCTGCAGAGAAATTATTTTTCATCAGAGGGACTTAAACACCCCACTTTTAAAAAAAAATTATTTATTTATTTGACAGAGATCACAAGTAGGCAGAGAGGCAGGCAGAAAGAGAGGAAGAAGCAGGCTCCCTGGTGAGCAGAGAGCCCGACGTGGGGCTCGATCCCAGGACCCTGGGATCAGGACCTGAGCCGAAGGCAGAGGCTTTAACCCACTGAGCCACCCAGGCGCACCTTAAACACCCCACTTAAAGGCACCTCAAAATACAAACTGAGAACAATAAGTTTTCTTTTCATAGCAAGTAAACGGAGGTAAGAAAGCAAAAGAAAGTTCCTTTTAGTAACTTTCATTGACTTGCTTTTTAAAGAATATCAAGTTAAATTAATATGTAAGATTCACATTCAAATCCTATAATAATCTGAAGATAACATCCCCCCCTTGAAAAAAATCATAGTCCTTTATTTTGGGGTTTGTTTATTTTAATAAACATTATTGACAATAGTTTTAGAACACAGAAAGTTTGAATCTGCATTTATTTTAAAAATTTAGCTTAGAGATACCAACTCCATAGACATTAGGCATTTTAATCTTAAAGGACTCAAGATTTGGAGAAGTCATCAGATTACTACAGCCCTCTCTCAAATCCAGTTTGCTCCTGGCCCCAAGAGTGAGGGCCCTGTCTTAGGAGTCATGTTCCTTTAGCCTAAAAGAAGCTATACATGGAGACTAGTGGTCAGTCACTACTTATAAAAAGTAAAAATGACAGTTTCAAAAGCTGGCATTATAAGTCTCTCTTTCTAAGCCCCCACTGTCTAGAGGCTGAAGGTAATGGAATCCAAGCCTTCTAAAAGAGTATCCTGAATCACGGCCATCACTTCTAGCCAGCCAGGATAAATTTGGTAGTAATCATGGCTCTAAATAATGGATTTCTGTGTTCCTATTTCCAATGGTAATATAAACTTACAATTTATACATTTCTTCCCTTCTTTCTGGCAGAAGGAATCTACCTTTTCTTGAATTGACCTGAACTACACAAAGCTGACATAAATTACTACTTAAAACAAACTTTCATTAATGCTGGATCATTTCAGAGACCACAAATTATGCAGTATTTTCCCATTTCCTTTGTTTTTTCCATGGTCAGTGATTCTACGCTTTCGTTTGGTCACAGTTTGACAGGGCGCCTACGTCAGCAGAATGAAAGCCTTAGCATCTACGGCACAGACAGAAGGGCCTCGTCCTGTACAAATCCCAACTTGAGTAAGAAGGAGCCTGTTCTGTGGGCTCATAAACTTGCGTCTGCCTCAGCACCTTATGGTTATGCACCCCTCACACCTCCGTACAGGTCTAAACTGCTTTAAACTCCAACCCCCAGCTTTCATGTTCCATTCACAAGGCAATGAGAAAATCGAACACTTGCTAGTCAGACATAAAAGCAGGGGTGTTCTTAATAGAATTTTATTTTTACAAAATGCCTTTTCAGCCAAAGTGTATGTACAACCTATCAAATAGCAACAAAGGGCTACATAGAAAGGCAGCAGCCTCTTACCTCATTCCACCCAGTCCCCCAATCCTACACCCCAGGGTCAACCACAATCAACCCTTTTAGCTTTCTTTTCTGCATTTATTTCAATTTTGTAAGAAAAAGAAGCTTATATGGCTATTTTCTGACTTATCATTTATAGATGTATTCACACCCATCCACTTCCCCTCACCCCATCCTCCTTATATAGTTACATTTGAACTAGTTGTGTCTGTAGTGAGTATTTATAATATTATGTAAATACAGCTCACACAAACCTAGCAAGTATACTATGACAATGTTTCTTTTCTTACCCATTTTCCCCGTAGAGTTATTAATTGACCCATGTTTTTATTTTTGTTTTTTTTTATTTGCTCTTACTCTGACTATCCTTAATTATTTTAATAGCTCAATGAGATCTGCCAGATTCTAAGTGCTTACCTGAATCAAATAATCTAACATCATTATTTTCTAAAGATTTTCCTAATGGAATCTTTCCTTTCTTCTATCAAGTTGAGAGAACTAAACATGAGTGTCCAGATTAAAAGTGCCCACCCATCAAATGGCTAGAAAAGCAAATAAAGTAAGGCCTGCAGGGAGGTAAATCATCACAAAATTCACTGGAGTTCAAGAGAAGATCCTAAAAGGTCACAGCACTGGGGGATGGGGCATTAGTGGTGGTGGAGAAGATCACTTCAAAGGAGTGGAGGTCAACACAAAAAGACATAAGGTTTTTCAATAGCAACATTAGATTTTGGAAGAGAATAGTGTAGACTGCAGAAGCAAAGTCACTTTCAACCTAGATTTTTATAGCCAGCCAAAGTCTCGTCAAGTGTGAGTGGTGGAAGAAATCTGTTTTTGGAAATACAATGAACGAAAGCATTTACCTCCTTTTCTTTGATGTGCTCCCACAAAAGAAAGAACTGAGACAACAAAGGAAGGCATGAACAAAGGGAGGCATGCATTCTGAGAAACTTGGGCACCAACACAGGATGGGGATGAAGGAAAATCTCAGGACATCAGCCATGCAACAGGTACGGGTTGGGTGGGCCCTTCTAACCTGCCCGCTCCTGGCTTTTGTTCTCTCCTCTCAAGACTCACTAATCAGGTACTGTTCCTCTTCAAGGGATTTTCTAAATATCTTCTCTCTCCTATTACCCATTCTTTTTCTTCTAGTTTCTTTATGATTTTTGCAACTTTGCCTCCCACCTTTCTAGTTTTTCATATTTTAAATTTCTGAGACCTCTTATACTGTGGTCGTTTTTCATAGCATCTTGTTCTTATTTTTAATGGGTATAATGTTTTCTACCTCTGAGGACATTAATGATATTTAAAAAGACATATTCTGTTCCTTGTGTGATCAATTTACTGTAGCTTGGTTTTTCTCTTTGTTGGCTTTGACATTTCTCCTTAATTTTGGAGATTTAAAAGGAGGTTAAAGAAAAATTACAGGATAATTTCTGTAACTAAGCTGAAATTTTTTATGCTACAAAAATGGGGCAGTATTCAGGGTGATCCTGATCCACTTTTAAAATACTACATTACGAAAAAAACATATAGAAAATTCAAGGATTGGGCGCCTGGGTGGCTCAGTCATTAAGCGTCTGCCTTTAGCTCAGGTCATGATCCCAGGGTCCTGGGATCCAGCTCCGCATCAGGCTCCCTGCTCAGTGGGAAGCCTGCTTCTCCCTCTCCCTCTGCTTGTGTTCCCTCTCTTTCTGTGTCTCTCTCTGTCAAAGAAATAAAATCTTAAAAAGAAATTCAAGGTTTATCAGAAAAGTAAATAAGAATAACTATGATCTCTAAAAATAAGTTTAATTGAATCACTTAAAATGACTAACAATAAGGTACCAATGATTAAATTTTTAAAAGTATCCTTGAAAGCATGGAGGTAGGTATGGAGGAAAAATAATAAAACAGACTTGTCAAAAGAGGAACAGTAAAATTTAAAGCTATGAATTAATAAATTAATTAATAATTTAACAAGAAGTTAATGAGGAGGTTTACTTTTTAAGTTGAATTTTCCAGTCAGATTTTACAATGTAAACTATAATAGGTACTTTCATATCCAAGTTATGTTCTCAATATTTTGTCCTATTCTTACTTAACTTTGTTTCCTTTTGAGCCAGTATTTATATAGAAACCTATGGTTTCCTGTGAGGAACACATCTTAAGAGAGATGACCACAGGTGGTCATGAAATGCTACTGAGTGTAAAGCTGGATGTCCTTTCTTTCACTGCCTGTCATAATAGTAATAATAATAATAAATCTTAAAACCTTGGTGTTTTCCCTCTAATGTCTCCTAACCACTACTTCTTAGGTGCCTTTCTAGGGAACCTTATGAAAGTCATAATAGCAAAATGAAATAGCAGGAGAACAATGACATCTATGTCCATATCATCGTGCTATTTATATCTCAAGCTCCTGAATGTCTTAATGGGTAAGATACTATGATGTTTGATGGTGTTTTGTCCTTACCCTCTGCCTACATGTTCACACACATCCAACAGACCTGAGGAAAATTTTTCACTTCTTCATATGAAACACAAAACATTTGTGTATGTGTATATCAGATTCTGAGGTATCATAATCCATTTGAGATACAATTTACATTGAAGGGCAGCTGCCAGATTAGAATAGCAGGGGTTTTTATGCAGACATATAAAATCACTTACTAAAATGGTTGGGACAGGAAAGAGAAAATGCTCAGCTTTGGAGTAAAATAATCATGATATAACGAAAACCGAACCATTTTATCAGAAACTGATAAATATTTATTCAATGAATCCATGAATATAAATCAGCAAAAATGAGAGTTATCACTTTTGGATCTGACCTATTTCTTTGTGGCTTATTTTGGTATTTTATTTTATAGCAACCTACATTTTTTAAATGACAGAATTGTCAGATTTAATATATAAACTCTATGTCCATGGTAAATTGAGGAGTTAAATGATTACTTAAATAAGAATCCATTAAATAACATTTAAGATCCAATGATTTGGGTAAAAGTGGACTTAAAAAAACTCATATTCTCATTCATCTAATATTAATTGAGCATTTACTACATTCCAAGTACTATGTGGGATGCTGAGGAAACAATCGTGAACAGACATTGCTCCTTTCATCACAAAGTTCACTCTTTAGTGAAGAGTATAATCACTAAACAAAAAGTCACTCAAATAAAAAATAATTCCATAATTATTCTAAGAAGGGTTTTAAAGGAAAATTGTGATGTGTTATGGACACTCATAATAGACACCATATTTAAAACCATAGGTTTCAAAGACTTCTTTAAGGATTTTACATACAAACTGAGACTTGAAATATAGTAAGGAAGAATAGAGGTAAATGGTGGGGAAGGGTAGGCTAGGTCAACAAACTCACACCTTGTTCACACGGGTAACATTTTATCAACATTTAAAGTATATTCACAGAATGAAATCTAGCCACTAACAGTAGATGATATATTTCTGAACAGTACTGTGAAAAGATTTTCTACTTTTTGATGACTTAAATTTTATAATATCATCTAACTGCCTTTACCCACTCATCCACAATTACCAGCAACCTCCATACAAAAAATTTGCTTAATGAAGATTATTACCTTGAGTGATTCATTTTGTTTTTCTGAGAACTGTAAGGTTTACAAAGAAGGGATCCCATACACTTTTTAGTAAATTGGGTAACATAAATGAATCTGGGAGGTGTTATTTGTATGATTCATAATAACAATTTCTTCAAACTCCTAAAAAAACTATTACTATCAGGTACTTTACATTTTAATCTATCTGTGAGTTGCAGTTCCTTAAATCCAATTTAAAAACTGGTACAGGACTTCATTACTTACGATTCAAGTGTGACAATCGTGGGCTAGACAGGAAGCAACTGCGATCATGCCAAGAGAATGAGTTCTCTAACCCATGAGCAAAGGAACTTTCCGGAAAGATTCTGTCATCCTAAAACAAAGAACATAGCACTTCAGTGATTACAAAATGTAAGGATCAGGACTCATTTAAATGTGCTGAAAATGAAATTGAACCTCAAATATATGAGTTATGTTATATAACAATTTAATTATCAAAAAAATACATGCATGCTAAAATAAATAAAATATATATGTATATATATTATATATATATGTGTGTGTGTATATATATATGTGTGTGTGTGTGTGTGTGTGTGTGCATATATATATATATATATATATATATATATATAATATAAAAAGGAGAGAGAGAAGGAAATCACCCATGGCCACAACAGCATGACATATTTCTTTCTAGTCTTTTTCTTCCTGTGGATTGGTTTTGTAAATGTTGTTATAAAACCGTGTTCTTCATTTATTTATACTAATACTCTGAACACTTTTGAAGTCACTATATTATCTTAACCTTTAGCTTACGTGTTACTCATATACTATCTAGTGGATAAACTATGCTTTCCTCAGTTATTACTTTATTGGGCATTTAGGTGGTTTCCAATGTTTTTCTCCTATAAATAACACTGTGAAAATATCTTTAAATATATAACCTTTTCTATATTTAGGACTATTCCTTATGACAAATTCTTAGGTGGAAATACTGGGTCAAAAAAACCCAATTTGATATTTTTAAATACACTTAGCTACACTGCATTCCATAACGATTATACCAATCCTCTTACTCATTCACAAATATTTAATACATAAACAAAAATGAATACAGAAAAAGGCCCTCTCCTCATGGACTGTATGAATGTGTTCTTGTACCCAAATCTTAGCTGAAAATGGGAATTTTAACTACAAATAACTTATTACATTAAAAACAAATGCTTTAATTTTTTAAAATTTTTAAAATATTTTTCTGTAATAGTGAAATTACTATTTTTTTCTCTTAGATATGTTCTAGTTATTTACACGACCCTTTACTTTTTTCTTTGTTTCAATTCATGCAACAATAATTTATTGGGCACTAAGTATGTGCTGGTCAAAGAGCAAACAAAACCTTGTGGTATACAGTTATGAAACTTTCAGGCCTACAGAAGAGAAAGATACAAAATAAACTATGCAAAATATAATGAAAAATTACAATGAGTGCTATAAGAAGAATAGGAAATACTTAAATTTAGATGAGAGGTCCAGAAGAGGCCCCTTAGGGACATGATATTTAAAGCAATATTTGAATGCTGAGTACGAATCAGCCAGGCAGAAGCTTATGGGTGGAGGATGAGAAGGTGGGAGGCGAGGGGCAGCAGGAGATGGTGGCCAGGCAACGATGTTCCAGATGTGTGTGAGGGGCTGAGGTGAGAAAGTCTGGTGTGTTTGAAGAACTGAAGGAAGGTGCCTTGGCTGTGGCACACTGAACTGGGGTAAGTGGTTACAGTGAGATCCAGGGGTGAGATACGGATTAGGGATTTCTTTTTCTTAAGTACCATCGGAAGGCAATCAAAGGTTTAAAGAAGATTTCTATTTATATTTTAAGGAGATTTAGGGGCACCTGGGTGGCTCAGTCAGTTAAGCATCTGCCTTTGGCTGAGGTCATCATCCCAGGGTCCTGGGATCAAGTCCCACATCAGGCTCCCTGCTCAGTGGGGAACCTGCTTCTCCCTCTCCCACTCCCCCTGCTTGTGTTCTCCTGCCCTCTCTGTCAAATGAATGAATAAATCTTTGGAAAAAACACATAAACTTTAAGGAGATTTAAATTTGTATTTCTTAAAGATACTCTGGTCTTTATGTGGAGAAGAGACTGAAATAGCACAAGTGCTGAAGTGGGAAAACCAATTTAAAAACTGTAGGGGCGCCTGGGTGGCTCAGTGGGTTAAGGCCTCTGCCTTCAGCTCAGGTCATGATCCTAGGGTCCTGGGATCGGCCCCCGCATTGGGCTCTCTGCTCAGCAGGGAGCCTGCGTCCCTTCCTCTCTCTCTGCCTGCCTCTCTGCCTGCTTGTGATCTCTGTCAAATAAATAAATCTTAAAAAAACAAAAACAAAACCAAAAACTGTAATTTTAGAGGATGGCTGTGGGGTCAAAGGAGAGAAGGGATCAAGAATGCTACCAGAGTCTTGATGAGACACCTGCGGTTAGGAGGCCCCCATGGATCCCCATGGATTCCTCCAAACGTCACCCCACAGAACAGGGCCTCGTGCCACAGGACCATTTGCTGAATTAATTGTCATTCTCTGTATCAAGTACATTTTAATTGTTTGTCACATAAGTATGTGTGCAAATGCAAAAGAAAGGCCAAAAAGACCAAGTTTATGTATAACGGTAAAAGGCCCATTTATTCTGAGCTAAAAGCATGGACATCATCTTCAGATCACTCAAGATCATTAGCCTTCATGTACCAAAAGGGCGTTTAGATGAAGATCGTTTAAGATGAAGGCCCTGAGATTTTTAACCATATGATTTAGAGTTTTTACTAATTATGGGGATTTCATAAGAAACTAGAGGTCATTCACTGTAGGATCTCTGGAAAGAAAAGGATGTACATTGTGTCCCCAGTGCACTCCAGAAGCTACTTTAAATAAGCTGACACGGGGCAGGTGGAGGCAGGGACAACAGAGCTAGCTTATCACAGTTAAGGCCTGGATGGAGTTGGAAGTTGCACAAATGAAAAGGAGAGTTATGTCTTCACACAGTGCTAAAGATCTACATTTAAGTGTGGTTTCTACGAAGCATGAAAGAGAAAAGCATAGTAATGGCTTCCCACTAACAGATGCTTCAATCATTATGCGCCAATAAGAAAAAGAAAAAATAAGGAAAGCAAACACACACACTTTTTGCCCATTGACAGCTGGGTTGAAAAGACAGTGAGAGAACAGGAGGGAAGCTGGAGGTCTGAGCATCTTGCTGAATGAAAGACAGTGCAAAGACAGACTCAAAATGGGCCTACCAGAGGAAGGATAAAGTACCACAAGACATTCAAATCCTATTCATCCTTCCCAAAAGGCATGGTTTTAAATTTCCAAAACATCAAGACTGGCATCAAGACACGAAGTTATATGTTTTCTGTTTACAGAAAAAGAGTAATTTATATTTTCAATGACAAAACCACCTTATTGGCATATGACAATTAAAATATGGCCCTGACCTATTTCACTCTTAGCAAATCTGGAAAATACAGAAGAAACTGAGAAGAAAATAATGTGATAAATTAAAAAGTAGCCTATTAGCCTAATTTAAGGGTATGTTTTCTGATTCTTCTTTACAAATATCTTTTTGTATTGAGTTTACCATTTGTTGACATTTTTATTTCCTACTTTTTCATGCGGGGTTATATATGGGAATTTATTCTACCATCATCATCATCGTCAGTATGTTTATACCATAGTTTATTTGATTAATCTGCCATTGTTGGAAATGCATTTCAGGTTTTTTTTTTCCTATTATAATTTGATAAACATCTTGGTATGCAAAGCTTGGTCAACATTTTAAATTTATTAACATAGATTTCTAGAAGTAGAGTTATGAGGTAACACATTTTGAGGGTGCTTTTTAATATCCATTTCATCTATATTGTCAAATTTATTGCCAGTATGCTGATACTCACAACATTTCCTAAATATCCTTCTAGTGTCCATGAGAGTTCTAGAAATACTCGTCTTTCATTCTTAATATTGGCAATTTGTATGTTCTCTCTTTTTTCCTAATCAATGTGGGTATACTTTTAAAAATTTTATTAATATTTTTTTTTTTGCAAGCCTCTTATTGATCTTTCCAAAAAACCCGGTTTTGTTTCTATCCCCCTTCCCCATTTTCCCGCTTTCTATTTCATTGATTTCTGCTCTTATCTTTATTATTATCTTACTTTTACTTAATTTAGGTCTGTTATTCATTTTTTTGCTTCAAGCTATGATTATCTATTATCAACTTTTCTTCTTTCATAATATACACATTTAATGTTATAATTTTCTCTCCAAGCACTATCTTAATTGAGTCCCACAAATTCTGATAAATTGTACTTTTATTTTTATGCACTTAAAATATTTTCTGATTTTCCTTTTGAACCCCCAATGGGTTATTTAGAAATATGTTGTTTATTTTCCATCTAGGAATCTTCCAGATATCTGTTATTGATTTCTAGCTTCATTCCATTGTGGTTAGATGACATACTTCACATAGTTTCAATCATCTTAAATTTATTGAGATTTGTTTTATTGCCCAGAATATAGTCTATTTTGGAGAATATTAGATGTGCACTTGAAAATTACATGTAGTCAGCTGTTGTTAGGTGGAGTATCCTATAAATGTCAGTTAGGTCTTGTTGGCTGATAGTGTTGCTCAAGCTTTCTGTATCTTTACTGATTTTCTGCCTACTGTTTCATCAATTACTGAGAGAGGGATGTTGAAATCTTCAACTATAATTATAGATTTGTCTATTTTTTCCTTATGATTCTATCAAGTTTTGCTTCATGTATTTTGACACTCTGTTAATAGGTACATACCATTTAGGAATGTTATCCTTTCCCTTTAAAATAGTTGACTTTTTCAAACCACTCATGCCTGTTTTTCATGTATAGAAATGAGGAAGCTTAACTCTAATACAGGTTTAAGTTGCAACATTTTATAGGTCTTCAAAAGACTGTCAGACTCCTTCATATTACCCTGAAATATAACTAAGGAAATGAATAAAAGAAGACCCCCAAAGAAAAACACCTCACAATCCCTTTGAACAATCAACATACAAGAATTAGGAAAAGCAACCAACCAACCAACTCTCCATTTTCCCCAATTTTATATTGATATTTAATTTGTGGAATTTCCAAAGAACTAAATTTTACAAGGTAACCTTAAGATGAATGTTTCTTTTGAATTCTTATCCATCTTTCAATCAAATACTTAAATATTTAAATGGAAATACTGGTTAAAAAAGGAAGATTCGGTGCAATTTTAGGAATCCTAGCTTTTGCCTTTTACCAATTCTTAAATCCTTAGCACAAGGACTTATTTTTATTGCTGTCTTAAGTCTCAACAAGCTAGTTAGCCAGAATTCCCTGCAAAAATTCCACTGGGTGAAGGGACTTGCATTTTCTAATATTTTCCCTGGGTTTCTTCCACTTCTCTTTCATAACCCACATTGTAATTGGTTTCTTAAAAGCTGTTCCAACCTGACTAAATCTCTTTGCTAAACTGATCTCTAATGATTAATATTTAATGACGCCCACCAAGTATTTTTCTCTCAGGAATATTATAAGTTCAAAGTTTAGAAGACAGATGATACATGTGATTTTTTTTTTAAATTTTAATTTATCCAACACTTACCCTGGAGAGAAGGAAAAAAACACTTATGTGTTTCTGAATCTGTCTCTTGCCTCACAATGCACCATACCTCCATCTCTTCCCCACTCTTAATTCCCAATTCTCCATCAGTGCTCAAAAAAGCTTAACCTCTTCTTCAGTAAATTTTATTCCTATTTGGAAGTTCGACCAGGCAGATAGTTTACTTAAAGCCTGTCTTCTCCATCTCAGTCTGTGTGGCTGCAATTTTAGCTTTAACCTCAATGAGGGTGAGGCTTTCCCTGTCTCGATCCTTCCATCTACCCATCCCAATAGTCCAGAATTTAGCACAGTCCCATTTGCTTTAAGGAACTCAAACATAGTCATATATGCTCACTTCTTGGCCAAAGTGAAGAAATTCAAGTTTGCTATGGCTGAAGCTGGGAAATAGGAGACAGCCACTCTCACATTCCAGTTTCCTCGTGTCCAAAAATGAAGACCCTGGAACAGATCATGTTTACGTCCTCTGGGCACTAACACTTGATGATTCTAATCCATGTGAACAGAACCACTGAAGAACCAGTGCTCTAACTATGCAAATGATCTTTATCACAGAAAATGCAAATTTATACAACAATACCATAAACCCAAAGCCACACTTGTCCACAGATGAAGAGACTCACAAAAATACTGTGCCAGATCAGGCCATTTGATTAATTTACCTTTAGTTAATTGATATTTTGTTATGTATCATTTAATATTCCTGGTGACTCACTAATAAAAAAGATAGCACTTATTTTTTTTTTAACAAACTTTAGATTTGGACCCATATGACTTTCATCCATTTTCAGAAACCAAATCTATTCACTGTGGATAAAAATTTGCCATAAATACAGATACTCAAGAGAATATGCCACTGACTTATAAAACAATGGAAGGAATCAAAGATGTTTTAATCATCGTGCTTCATTGGAATCAGTGCTTCTTCTCTTAATGTGACTGTTGTAAAGGAAACAATGATTGTTTGGATAAATATAACATTTTTAATTAAGACTAATAAGACATTTAATCAGTATTCCTTATGTTTTTTAGCATCTAGAATTTTGGATTTAAGGTGCTTAAAAGTGAATTTCTCCACAACCTTCCTAACGTTCTTGTTGAGTAAATTATTGGGAAAGGTGAAAGTATGGTGCTTATCAAGGGAACTAAGTTTGGTAGAGGGGGGGCTCAAGTAGGTTAAGAAATTAATATGCTCATCTAAGTACCCATGTTGATTCCTAAATAAGCACCTTTGACTCATTGCTATTTTCAAATTTTATAACAAAGAAAAAGTCCAATTCATTTGGCAATCTTTTGTTTAGCTTTTAAAGAGCTAGATGAAATCAACTAGTTAAATATTATGGCTGGCAAGTTAGTATTGATCACTTCAAAAGAATGAAAATCTCTTTAGACTTAAGCATGATTTGTTTGTCTACAGAGTTTCAGACATGTCATCTAAGCATTCCTGAAAAAACAGCATTTAAATTTTTGTTAGAATTCCAGAAAAGCTGAAGCTAGGAGGAAAAAGAAAAAAAAAAAAAAAAACAAACAACAACCTCATCACCAATTTAGCATCTATAGGATGCTCATTGTGTACTCTGGAGTTAAAGATGAGGCAGACAGTGTCCTCAAAAGTCATATAATCCAGTAGGACAGCATTTCCTAAATTTCAGTAATCACCTATCATTTTACTATTTTTTTTTAGTGTTAACCTAAAGATTAGCCTTGAACCCTAAATCGCTATATAGGAGAGGCTTAAAGGTTGGGAGACTGGTTAAAGCTCCTCAAATTCTCCCACGGTTGCTGCTATTGTTTCTAAGGAACATCTGTAAAATTACCTCAATAATGTGATATATTTTAATAGTTACTCAATAAACGTCACCTCCAATCTTGAATTGCACCAGGAGTTATGCATAGCACGCAGCAGCTACTACTGGAGAGGATTTAAGCTATGTCCAGAAAGAGCTGACCTAAGAGAGGAAGTGCTAACAGCCATTAACTGCTATGAGCAAAGTATAAACAAATCATGGAGAGATTCAAGGAGGAAGAAACAGCTTCCAGGAGTAAAGCATGTACTTATATCATACACACGTTTACATTGAACAAATAGGACAAAGGGCTTTGGCCGACTCTGCCTGCATAAACTGTGCCGAAAACCATCGTCAACACTTCTTCACCGACCTCATCTTATCCTGCAAAACATCTGCTTCTTTAAAAAACGTTATGTACTAAGTCTTCAGCTAGAAATTGAAAATCACGATTTTCCTTCCAGGAGAAGGAAGGAAGGGGGGCGGGGAATCATGCCTTCTGTGATTTTACTATAAAATCCTCTGCTACTTAAAACTATATATTTAGTATGGGTAGAGAGCAAAAAAGGGCAGGCAGTAAATGGGGGATTTTTTTGGACAAAACCATGCTCCTCTGTGAATTCAGATTAGGAATGCTATGTTGACTTTCGAACATTCTGTTCTATTTGAAACAGCTGGGACAGCAAGGAAGAGTGTATGTTCTACAGAAACCCAATTTGATGAAAGAGAGGCCGTGAAATGCTTCTGTTGTCTACACACAGAGAGAAATGTCGTGTCAGATTCAGGTCTGAATTGCATTCTAAACATAAACTTTTAGATCAGGCTTTGTCGAGTTAACTTGGACAGCTTAGTACAATATTATATTATGCTCTCAGAAACTGTGGACATTGAAAATCTTGAAAGGTTTGTAGAAATCTGATTTTTTTTTTAGTTTTAATTTGAATTCCAGTTAGTTAGCATACAGTATAACATTAGTTTCGGGGGTATACTACAGTGGTTCAACACCCCCATACATCACCCCATGGGTATCCTGACAAGTGCCCTCCTTAAACCCCAGTTGCCATAGAAGGAAACAGCAGGAGGTTGCTATAGCCTAGACAGAAAGAGCCCCTGGTTTGTCCCCTTCCTGCTCACTGCTCTCTCCACCAGCAGTGTGGTTAGGCTGCATGTCTCACTGCCTTCTTACAACAGCAACAAATTGAGAGAAGCCAGTGGCCAATATGGTTCCGCTATTCCAACAGTTCGTCGTCTGTCAAGAGTAACGCAGTCAGGGTTCTGTACGTGTAATGCTAATAGTGATCCTCTTCCAAACAAGCGTGCATAAAACACTTTGTCTTTTGTGCTACAGATTGTGTGAAGGCTTTGCATTCCTAAGGGTTGGTGATGATTTTTCTTCTTCTGCCACTCTCTCCCGCCCCCAGCAGAGTGCCTATATGTTGCAGAAACTCAGGTTCTCGTTGAATGTTGTACTTAAACAAAAACAAGCACCTGTGTGCAGCAATTAGAACGGAAGCTCCAGAGAGGCAGTGGGCTTCGTCTGTTTTGTTGACGGATGTGAGTGGCAAGCACCTACCTAGTAAGTTCCTGGCACATAACGGACACTGAGTGAATATTTGTTGGATGCATGGATAAATACGATGACTTTCCAAAGAGCCTGGGAAGTACTTATTTGATTACACAGAAAGAAAGACGCGGTTGGTAATTTCTCCTTTCTTCCAACCAGGGGCTGGCAAACGCTTTCTTTGGAGGGCCAGATCATACAGAGCGTAGGCTCTCTGCCCTACCTACTCGACTCTTGCTGCTGAGTGTGAAAGCAGCCACGGATGATACGTGAATAAATGCGTGGCTGAACTTCAATAAAACGTTACTTACAAAAGCAGTCAGCAGGCAGCACTTACCTCACGGGAGGTAGTGTGTTGACTCCTGCTCTAACATAACAGCCGAGAACGAAGCTATTCAAGAAGACACACAGATAACTATTCCCTCCACGAGGACCACGCTTTGGGCATCTTTCTGTGTCCTGCGACCTCACCTGGGTTAGGTCGTACGGGGCTTTGCAGGGTGGTGGCAGCTCAGTATGTTTGTCGAATTTTAAACTGAATCCTACAATAACTGATTTCCCGGAACCACAGTTGTCAGGAGAACCAACAAATTCAAGTCACTGCAATGTGCCTTTTCTTTGAAGTCTCCTAGCAAAACATGTGGGCAGTTAATAGCTGTGGAAATAATATCAAATAAAACTAGGGCAGCAACTTCTCTCTTGATAGAGGACCAATGCCTCTTACTTGAAGCCTAGCCTTCAGGATGTCAACAATTAACCGGAGGTAGCTCTTCTGATTATCTATGAGGCTAAGAAACGATTAACAAATGTCTCACTGCCCATCTGAGCTCCTGCTTCTTTTGAAACATTTTCAGTGAATTGCTTTCATAAAGGGTATAGAAGCAAATCATTGTTGGTATCACAACTGGCCAAAATGTGCTCCCACATTTTCTTCTCCAAAATATGATGTACTCATGGGTGCTGAGTTAGACTATGCATTATTTCAGGCCAGACATCTGTTACAAATGGTGAGAGTCTACATATTCATTACTGGAATGGATCAATGTTTTAAAATGTTTAAGTAATATTAATGTAGAACAAATGTCATCATAAAATGTGCTTTGCGGCCTTTTCTAATACTCGCGCTACCTATTTGCAAAATTTTCAACTTATTTCTTGTTTTACTAAGTGTTGGCCTCCCTTACAAACCAGGCCTGATTTCTTCTTTAGCTGCAAATGTAATTTTAAAGAGAACTCCAACAAGATTACTTGCTGAACACGTTAAACATTCATAGCTTTGCCATATGCTGTTATGGAAATTACCCTGATTTAAAGCAATCTGGTTGTCACTAGGTAGTACTGATTCACCTGATACCAAATCTAACCACAGTGAGAAATAATGTTTTAAAGGTGTCATTTGCATCTAGACCTCTGTTGAACTAAGAGGTACGTACTGGGTTTATTTTTGGAGACAATGGATTTTCACATTAAAAATATGGTTCTACATCTGGTGATTTCTAGAAAAATTAAGGTTATAGGAGGCCCAAATTTACACTATTATAGCTTAGCAGTCAAGGATATAGATTCCTAAAGCCAGGCAGATCTCAGTCTTAATCCTGGATCAACCATTTAATAGTTCTATAACCTTCAATGGTAAGAGAGGGCAAATAATGGTGCCGACCTGCCAGGTTTGCTGCAAGGATTAAATGAGCTAATGCATGTAAAGCATGTGACAACTGTGAAACAGAGCACCTTCATGCGGTTGGCTCAACAATGAGTCAGTAGTATTATGGGCTATGGCCGCCTAACCTTTGTACTTCTGTTGAAGGTTAGCAGCATCCCATATTAAGTGGTGGAGAAATGCTTGAGTATATGGGGCCTGATGGGGATGTTGGAAGATGATTTAGTGAAATTAGGATCTGCTATACAAGACAATAAGGTCACTGTTACAGTCAATAATCCCCAACTATAAAAAAATCAAAGGGAAAAAGGCAGTCGCAGGACACCCTTTGCACGGTTACAGCATCAATAATGTGGCATAACTGTGTTGTTTTTATTTGGGATGGGGAAAGCGGAGAGCTCATTTTAAGCATGCTAGGGAAAGACTTATGGAAATGAACACTGTCTTTAGATCCACTGAGCATTCTATCCAATTACATTCAGAGGACAGAAGAAGCTTCTCAGAAATAATTACATTTGGCTGTAATAAGTGAATATATACAGTGTAATGAATATTCATACATATTGAAGTCTGTGAGAATATAAAAAAGCTAGAAGAACCTGTAATTTTTGTTTGTTTGTTTCCCTAAATTGACTTGGGCACGTACATTTGAAAATAGATGGATTCTCTCTAGGTCAGTGTTCTGAATGGCGGGATGGTTTTGCTCTCTAGGGGGTGTTTGGCAAGTGTCTAGAGACATGTTTTGATGCCACAACTTGTGATGGAGGGTGCCACTGGCATCTGGTGAGTAGAAGCTCGGGCTACTGCTAAATGTTCTCTAATGTGTAAGGCAGCCTTCACAACAAAGAATTATCTGGTCCTAATGTTAATGCCAAGGCTGAGAAACGCTGCTCTAAGCTAGTAACTGTTCAGGGCCTAAAGGGTTTAAAATCACTCACACCCCAGGCGGATCTTGGGGAGACTCTAGAGAATGGTAGGCTTTTTTGTCAATATGGTCAACTTTCCAGTCTCCTGTGTTGATTCCACACTAATGAACCATAAGCTGCAGTCATTGTATGGAGTTCATATCCTCAGGAAAAGAATGATTATAAACACCAAGATTAGAGTTCACGAAGTATTATGTGTTACTTGACCTTCCGGAGACTTCAGCTCTGAGAGTAGCCGGACTTACTATGCACAGAGGAGGGCTACCACCTATGCAGAGCCTCTGACCGACCAAGAGACCAAGGGTCTCCTGGCATATGATTTCTCAAACAACATCAATACCAAGAGACAAACAACATGTTAAGCAACAATGGCATAAAATTAAAGATAATTCCCAAGTAAAAAGTTATAGGTACAATCTCAGGAAATGTTATTTTCTAGTCCCCCCAAACTCAAGATTAAGGAGTATCTTTTCTTTTACGTGAACCCTGCAGGGGCAGCTTAGAAGGCTGCAGCCACAAACATGGATAATGCTCAAAGACTGAAAATGTATATAAAGGACATTACTTTGAAGCCTCTGACTCTGTACTTGGTGTCATCACAGCGCTGAAGAGACTCTCTGTGAACGCTGTATTTAGAATATCTCCCATCAATTCTTTCAGAAAAACTGCGGGAATCCTGAAAAAAACAACAATGTCAAAACCGGCAGATGAAAGGAAAGTCGGTAATTGAAATAAGAAAAAGAAAGTATTGATAGGTGTTTAGAAAGATCTGGGGGAAACAGAGGTCACACCAAGGAGAAAGAAGGAAAGGGTTGCTTTGGATGCTACCTTAAAAATAAAAACAGGGTCCCACTTTGGTTATGTGTATTCTTTTCACAACTAGTCCTTTGTCAGTCTGAAATGACTGACACTTTTAGTTGAAGGGAACAAGGTTCCAGTAAAAGTGAGTTGTCTAAAGATGGTCATTAATGACACCGTGTCACTTTTGAATGCTTTTGAATGCATTCTCTCTCTTGGAGTAGTACCTGACATCAGAATATTCTGTGTTAAAAAAAAAAAAAATGTTACTGGGTTGCCTGGGTGGCTCAGTAGGTAAAGCAACTAACTCTTGGTTTCAGCTCAGGCCATGATCTTATGGTCGTGGGATTGAGCCCCATGTGGGGCAGGATCTGTGCTCAGTGTGGAGTCTGCTCTCGATTCTCTCTCCTTCCCTCTCCCTCTGCCCATCCCCCTCCCCCCCCCCCACATGCATGCTCTCTCTCCCTCAAATAAATAAATAAAATCTTTAAAAAAATGTTACCTCTTTAAACTAGAGTCCTCTTTCATCATTAATTCTTAAACATTCTACCCTGTTAACCAATATATCACATAGATTTTTAAATTGAAGGATACTTCATCTGCTCTCAAAAGCATAGAGATTCAGGTAGTAAAGAAATTAAGAAAGAAAAATGTCAGAGTCATTCATTCATTCATTCATTCATCTCTTCCCCTTCTCTCCTCCCCTTCTTCGCTTCCTCCATTGTTTGGAGAGAGGATGGAACATAGTGGTCATGATACCTAGTTACTTAGACATTTCTATTATGAATTAGGAAGAAATTAGAATAAAAGAAGAACAACTGATTTGCATATATAAGAAAAATTACCTATAGGATTTAGTTTCCCAAATAGTCCCAAGGAACTTACTGAGTGTTCAGGCTGGAAGGGGTATTAGAATTACAAATTTCTTTATTATAGATAAAAAGTTATACCCCAGTGGAAGTTAAAAATGATTTCTCCAAGACTAGGCAATTTGTGACAGATTGGGCTTGGAGCCCAAAGCTATTTCTTTTCTACCATACCAAGTATATAAGGTTTAAATGTGGAATTGTAGAGTTGAACCACTTCTTTCAAAACAAGGTTAAAGAAAATAAGAGGGCCTATGACATGTTTAAAGGAAAACAAAAGACTAAATAGGATGAGATTTGCATTTACTATAGCTTATACTTACTTAGCCATAGACTGTAGTATTATAAAGAAAAATACACGTGAAATATATCTTCACAGAGATCCTAGCAATGCCAGTGTGAGTAGGAACTAGAGATAATGTTGCTCAAGGCCCTCATTCTAGGGATGAGGAAATACCAAATTTACTAAGTAGTTTTGTAACTACTTAGTAAAAGCTCAGATCAGAGCTTATGTCTTTGGGCTCTTGTTGACAGCATCTTGATTTTTAGAAAGTTTTAGAAGTTTGAAAAACATAATCTCATAATCTAAAGGCTTTATGCATTTTTATTTAAGGCCAGGTCTAGTTGTTTTCAATAAGTTGACTAAATAAGCTCTTTTTAATCACAGAGGGGACTTAAGAGTACATAGAGAGTAGGTTTCGAGGTAGAGGCAGTAAAGGCAAAGAAAATGGGTTTTCTTTGGAACTAGATCCCAGTTCCAAACACTTTACATACTCTAAGCTTCCGTTTCTTTGGCTGTAACAATGGGGAAGATAGTGCCCATGAGTAGGGGGTCAGAGGATTTGAAAATAAATGTAATACAGGTTAGAACGTAGCTACTGCCCGCTGCATGCTAGTGCGGAACACTTGCTAATGGACTCCTTTCCTTGAAAGCTAAAGGTTTCAATTTTAATGACTAATATTGGAAAGCACGATGACAGGCATCTTCATGTGTGTGTATATATAAGCTAGACTTGTAGGTAATCACTTAGCCCATATGATGAAAAAAAGTAAAACTTTTGGTAATAGCAGAGAACTTATAAATTGTACTTATGAATATTCTGTTCAGTGTAGACCCCTGGAGAAAAAGTGATCTGTCACTGGAGGTTAAATTTTTTCTTTTTTATGCTGGTATAAGAGAGACATCTGTTTTTCAGTAGGAAATGCCACCTGTTTCCAACAGCTTCTCTTGTCTGCCCTTCCTTCCCTTAGATGACTTGTTAGCTACAGAGAAAAATGTGGAAGGGATATGGGAGTAACATACTGCCTGCTATCTACATTGGGTAATAGAAGGGTGAATTAAAATCACATCTCTTTGGACACTAGTTTCATAATCCTTTGATAGGGATTTAGACTGCAAATATGTAATCAAATCATGAGAAAGAATCGAAACTTTAGCAAAATGTACTAGAAACACTTTGTTCTATCTGTGATAGCCTTGATTTCTGGATGTGTCAGCTCAACCCCGGATCCTGTTCAATAATGTTTACTTACAAAACTATCAAAATATGCTTAATGAAAGGTGACTTTAAGATAGCATAGATCTTGAGAGCCTCATTCTGTCAGTGCCTCTGATAATCAATATGGCATAATCAGGCTATATTTCCTACTCATTAGATTCTCAAATAATCTGTTAGATTTAAATAAAACCTAAATGTAACACAAGTTATATTTTAAAGCCAATATGAAATAAGGGGTTCATGGTTTTCAAAGTATACTCTCACCATTGCTAGGTTCAGCCACATGGGACCACGGTATTATAAATCACTACAATTGCCCATTATCTATGCATCCCTAAAGGGATATGCAAGGTATTCTCTGGCCTGAACCTTGTCTGGCAGGACTGGAGGCAGAATTATTTGTTTTACATGTCTCCTCTTCGAGAACTTCAAGAAGTTACAGTAGTTATGTCCACACATGTAATTAATTTCCTTGATAATGAAATGATTTGTGGTTTGAGTTCTATCGATAAATAGCATGGGATATAAAATCTAAAACTCTGTGGTTTTGAATTCAAATATCATAGTATAGAGATAACCTGTGTACTATCATATCTCTAAAACAAACAGTACTCTGAAAATTTGTAATTAAAGAAAGAAGATAGTCCATAAATTAAAACTGCTTGTCAAAAAAATTATCTACTGTCAATATAATGTGTAACCTCTTTAAAATCTTAGGTGTTTCTAAATTAAAGTTAAAGCTTTAGGAAGCCAAATGAGCTTCTAGCGTGAGGATAAAAGTCTTTAATTTCCTCTATTGTGGTAATACGTAAATTCTAGTATTTTCAATCCTGACTTAACAAATGTCAATAAACTCTGATAAGATGGAATATTAAGAGTCTCCAATATTTTTTTGGTTCTTCCTCCCTCCCTACAACCTTCTTTGCACATCAGGAAGATGTCAAATGTTCTCACTCAAATAGGAATACTGAAAGAGACAAGCCAACTTTTTCTCACTCTCAGGTCTTTGAAATCTTCTAGTAAGCTCAGTTTCTCAGGCACAGACTCCAGATGGTCCAAGGCCACGCGGGTACTCTGAAAAAGAAAACATACGGCAGCCAAACATTATAAAAAATTGATCAATACTCTCAGAATCCAAGTACTAAAAATCACTTGTACCATGGGTAGAAGCAGTTCAATCTATAGATTTAGACAGTAAAATAAGAACAGATATAATAGTATTTCTAAGATAAATATATACTTTTTAAATCAGGAGAATTATTTCCTTTCATAGAGCCTATGAGATGCATTTGTAAAACTGCCTCAGATATAAAAACTCTTCCTGGATAATTACTTTCAACTGATATGCTATGAAAGTTTCTATAGAGCATTTCATATTAATATTAGTTTGCAAATCTGCTTCAGTGAATATCAGAAATAAAGCACAAAATATATTGAGAAACAGATGAATTTGAAGTTACTTCTCTATGGAATATATTAGAGATCTTCCCATGTTGCCATTATATAGAAGAAAAGAGTTCCCAACCATTATTTTACTTAAAAAAGAAGAAGAGGTTCTCATAAAATTTGGGAGAAACATCTGAAATTAAATATTTATAAGAGAGACACAAAATCCTGTTGATTACAAATAAAAAATTTAGTCTTTAATTAGCTTTGATTACACCCACCAATATAAACATTAAGAGGGAATGATCTAAACATTATTTTAAAGGCAATATGAACCAAGAAGTGGTAGAATAACCTTGAGACCAGAGAATATATCCTAGGCATCTCCATATTCTTAGTCCTGTCACAGGCCCAGCATATCAATGTATTCTTAGTCAACCGATATTAGCTTTTAAATTTAAAACGAGTTGCAATTACTCAATGAAATAAACCACAAACCCTGTGGCTGTCCACGGGAAGAAAGCTAAGTGTCTTGTGATAACCTGGACCTAAGTTTGCACAGTGTTGTTGAGAAGTTAGTGGCCACCCAATAGTCCATATGCTGCTCCCCTACATCTCCCATGTGAATGGTTCTGAACAACACACAATGAGTGCAAGTGACATGTCTCACCTAAGCTTAGTCAGTTAAGGCCCTATGGGCTCCCGCGTCCATCCCAGCCCCTGCTATGAGGACCTTGGAGGCCACGTGCTTCAGATGGCAGAGCTACAAGAGAGAGGAGAGCTGTCGGCCATATTGGACTTCATGTGAGTGAGACATCAACCTCTACTGTGTTTAGCCATGAGATCTCAGGGTTTATTGGTTATTACACAGAACAAATGCCTTCATTATTAAAAATAATGCCAGAGAATTACATAAATTGTAGGTTAATCTTTTTTTTTGGTGGGAGAGGAGGCTCCAAATTATGAGTACATGAGGATTTTTTCTTCAGAGGGAGTTCAGTTTTTCTGGAACCAGCCAGGGTTAGGAACTGATGTTACCTCATTTGGTATGCCCACTTACACTTAATCTTCCTATTTTAAATCCTCTGTCTCACTCTAGTGTTGTGGTCTGCCTTCACTTCCAATCCAGAGCTTCTCCAGAACATACATGTATGTCTCTGCAGGGTTTGTGCTGGGGTGGGGACAGAGACAGAAAGTTGAGGGTCTAACTCCTCCCTGCAGACATTTTCAATATACTCATTTCCACCCTCTCCTTCTGGAGTAAATGGTACATCCAATTCAAAAACCTCTCTAAAAGTCTGCAGGGTGAAAGATATTTGCTTTCTGTTGGTATACGCTTGACAGGTGCTTGCGTTTTTCCTTCTCTGCTTTGAATCATTTTAATATTTCTCTAACAGGATTCTCCAACATGGGAGTTAGACATGTCTTCTAGTTGTCAATGCATAAATCAGTGTTTCTCTTTCTTCATATTCGTTTCTAATGTGATTTTTAAGAGAGCAGAAACACTCTAACTTCACCATTTTGAAATTGGAAGTCATATGTCCTATTTCTTCAAGTTCATAAAAATCTTCCTTTTCTAGTTCCATTTAAAGGCTTTAGTATTTTCTTCCTTCTGTTTAACATTTATATGCTTGTTAGTTTTTTTTCTTTTTGCCGCATGTGCTCACTTAAACACCCATGCATTTTAAATGGCTTCATTTAATTTTTTCATGTGTAGGAAAGATTCATCAAAATGACAAGTTTCTTAACATAGGCCCCAACATGTAGGTTTAGGAGAGCAAGTAATTTTAGCCACCATGTGTGCTATATTCATCAATAGTAAAATTAATAGATCTCCTCAATAATTATATTGGCCCTTTAACAATAAAATACAAATCCATGCTGTGGTGATTTTAAAGCAAATTTTTTTTTTTTTTGCATCAAAAAAAATCTTCAGAAACAATGATTCAAATAGACTTGCAATTTGGAAACTATTTCCCTTTTTTTAGTCCCATAAATTTTCTCATTCAGAAGTGACCCTCTGAACTAGGGAGAAGTATGCTAAACTCATTTTGTTCTTAAAATAAGCACATGATTTCTTTCCCTACTATAAAATGCAGCATGTTATGCAAATATTTTTGTTTAAAATTTTCAATCAACCAGGTGACTGCATGAAGAAATTTTTTTTCTTGCGTATTTTCACATACTAGTTTATTTTGACTATTTGATAGTTTTTGGATGCATATTCAAAATGGCTATATATATTTTTTTTTGCGTGAACCTTAAAAAACTCCTTGGCTCTTACTTTCTTCAGTACAGCTATTTTTCTACTCTCCGCTCCCACCCTCTACGTCTCCATTAATACTTTAAACTTTTTCATCATCTATTTTAGTTGGGGCTTACTTTGTATTCCTTTTTTGTGTTGTTTCTAAGCATCTTCCTTAATATCAGAAATAGTTTCTGGTTCACATGTCTTTCCCTTCATCCTGGCAGTCTTGTCAATCAGGTAACACCAAATGTATATCTAGATGTCACAGAACGATACACAAGGCAGAGATGGCACAGTTCCTGTTCTTAAGGAGCTTTTAACTCATGGGGGAGGGGCATGAGGGAGAAGTATGCATATGCAAAAGATGTAAGAATTACAGAAAGAAAAAATTCATTGCATTTATTTTAAAGAAATTACGTATACAGATGCTGAGATTTTTAAGGCCTCTGCAACAGTAAGATATGAAATAATGAAGATAATGAGTCCAGCAGGCCTACAGGCATCTCACATCTCATAATTTCATGAGTAAGTGATATTTGGCAGAGTATATTTATTTTCTGACTGTCGTGGTCTCTCTGTATGCATGTGAGTGTGCTTAAAACCACCACTTCTGCATATAGACTTCAGAGCATGCATATACACGTTCTAACTTTTTTTTTTTTTTTTTAAATAACGTGAGCTGCTCTGAGGTTCTATGATTAGAGTCTGGTCACATCACATGTCACTTCAAGTTCACTTTTCCCCAAAAGCTAACAGTGCTAGAAAAATGGAACCATTAGCAGATGAATAATCTGAATAAGGAACTTACTGGTTTTCCAGTGCCATAAGGACCCATAGAGTATGTTAGTTCCTAGGGCAAAATACCTCATGCAGAGTCAGGGAAACTTTCTATTTTTTAAGCTGGTTAATTTTTTCTGCCTCACCCAGTCTGATGCTTTAAAGGGCACAGACAAGTCCCTACTCCTAGAATTAAGGGACTAATCTCTCCAGTTATTCAGTAATGGCACCAAACGACAGGTGCTTAACCTGTCTTTAATTTTCTTGGGTGAATTTTCTAGAAGAACTAAATGAGACATTCACAAAAGGGCTTAAAGATGGTTTCTCTTTTGAAAATATTAAAAGATACTCAATTTCATATCAAAATTGAAAACAAAGAAAAATTCACAATTAAGAACCCACTTAATAAAGGACCAATACTTTGTGTAGTAACACTTGGTTTATCTCAGAGGCTTAAGGAGCTGGACTCCCACTGAGCTAAGAGCAGTGACAAAGCAAATGATCAACTGCTCCTAGCACCATAATGAAAGACCGAACCATAAAAATGTAACTCAATTTTGAATATACTTCTTAATCCTCACACCATGATATGCTGTTATATGTGTTATTTCCCATGACACAGATGAAGCAACTGAGAACCAAGTGTAACGTCAGTCTGGTGGTGGCAAATTTGGAGTATGAATCCAAGCAGTTAGAATGCAGAAATGAGTGTTCTTACTACACTAATACTCTGATGGTAAATCCCCAGAAGCTGTAACACTGTTTGATGTAAATTCCTAGCCTTCCCTCACTATCAACTTTTGGCATCTAGAACTTTGGTAATATGTCCCTGAATGGCCATATTTATGGAAGAGGAGTTTCAAGATGGACGCAGGAAGCGGTCCATCTGGCCAGTGCTGAAGACTGTGTGCTCAAGACCATGCATCCAAGCACATGCGAGCTCAAGAGGGCTCAGGATTTTCCATCTTTTGATTTGAGGAAGTCAGGTATGAGATTCAGTTTTATGATGCTAACACACCCTTTTCTTTTTTGTAACATTTTGCAACAAAGTAGCACACTATCTGGCCACAAGAGGTGCTTCGGTCATTGCTGGCTGTAAAGACAAAGGCAGAGTTACCACTCTCTGATCCATCCACCAAATCTTGGCTTCTTTATTAAAAACTGAGAAATGAAAGTCTGTGGTTTCATTTATTTTGTCTAGATTAAGGCAAGATCAAATGGTAGAAACAACAGTGAAATTCAGAAATCGTGTCCATTCGGCTCTGTGGCTTTTGCACCTACAGGCGGATTTTGCTATCCATCTGTCCAAGAGGGCAAGGAATAAGCTGGCAATTTTCCTATTCCAAAATCTTCAACACACACCAAACTGCCATGTAGTTGAGCACTTTGTACTGGTCGGTGGTATATTTTTCCTTAGTTGTTCCTTTGTTTCAGACTACAGGGAAATTGAATAATGAATGTAGTATGACAACATAAATAGCAGTGATTCGGAACTAGAAAGGGGCTTCATTGCAGTTGTTAGTTTCCTGTCTCCTGCAGAGAGAGCTTAAGAAACAGATTTAATCGTGGGTATACTTTGGTAAATATTCTTCTCTCTGTAAAAATGCACATGTGTTTATTTTCCTCGGAATGTATAACAACTAGCATTTTCTGAGAGTGCTGTTGCAATCATACATTTTGAGGGCTAGATGATAAATGAAATAAGGAGATGCTATATTTTTATTTTAAAAATAAGCATGTGCATTTTTGGCAGTATACAGATGTTAAATAAACAAGGTTATGAAGCAGTTTATTTGGGTTCAAAAATGCAATTCTATTTCATTTGGAAAGAGATCCACTGCAAAACTTTCTTGACAAATGGCTAAAAGGTGGTAAGAGGAACTGAGTAAACAAATTTCAAGGGGAGGAAGGGTGAAATCATAAAAAGGATAGACTGTCTGCCTTTTTACTTATGGGGACTTGATCCAGCACGGCTGTATCGAGTTCATAGGGCCCTCTTTTCATCCAAATTGTATCAGGAGCTCATTGAAACCAAACCGAACAGTAGCAGAGAATAGGCTGGCAAGTCATTCTGTGGCTGTACATCCTTCAAAGGGCCTCAGTGCTCAGAGTTGTGTGGATTTCTCCAAATACCAGAAGAGTCCTCTATTTCTGGATTGTGTACTTTAAGAGAGTTCTAAAAATCAGACACCCACTTAGATACAAATGTTTATGTGTATCTTGGAGTAAGAGGGTAAATAAGGGTGTTACCTAAAAATACCAGTTCACGTGGCAATATGACATCAGTGACTGTATTTGATCTAAAATCCAGAAGAATTTTTGTCAGCAACAAATTCTATGTCTTCATATAACAGCATTCTAGTCACAAGAAGAAGAGCTCCTTTAAAAAGCACTCATCTATAAAATTTGAGAACAGGTGGCATATCTTCGTTGAAAAACTTGAATAAAGAAGGTTTTCTAGATCTTTTCCAACTCTCATTCACAATAGTATTTTTAAGTGAAGAACTATATGAAACCTACAGAATTTGCCATTCCAGATTACTGCTTTCTTATTTTTAGACATGACCAAATTATAAGTCATAGTCAACCCATGATCTTATTTTTTTAGATTAATTGGGGGAGTTTTTTTCAATAATACCATGAATGAGCTGAAGGGAAGACAGAAGGAATAAACAAATGTATCTCTTCCCCTTGAGGTCCCTGAGATCTCCTTCCCATCCTTCCCTTGCCACTTCCTGATGCGAGGGAAAATCACGTATGAAGACAAATGAAGAGTAGGTTGCTGTTGTCTGTATGCCCTTACCACTGGTCTACAGGCAGGAGGGTCTTGAGACCCACAATCTAATTTCTGTGACACAATTTTATTTCTTAAAATTGAAAATAAAATGTATTCCCAAGGCAAAGAATTTTAAGAACATTTGCCTCCAAGATATGATTGCATGTTAATCAGGGGCAAACAGCATATGCAAAGACTTCCTGGAAGTGATGGAGTTTAGCCATTTCCACTACCGGGGCAGGGAAAGAGACCATGCTTCTGATTCATTGGTCCCAGACACATATTTCACACTGGCAGATGAAGATCAGGTGAGGGGTAAGGCATTCTGAACAGGAAATCAGCATACCTGATTTGTGGATATGCATAGTTCTAGTAATGTTATTTGTGTTTGTGGTTTCTGGAATATCACTCTTCCCTGCCCTTCTAAACTTCAGTCTTTAATTTGCAAAATGGGGATAAATACTGATGATCTTTATTATCTCATACCCACAGGGTAGCTGTTATTATTAAGGAAGAGAGTGAAATGAGTGAATGTGAAAGCCTCAAATACTTTCCAAACAGCAGGTATTTTAAAAAGGCTGATTCTGTGAGGTACTGTCAACTCTGGTAATTCTCAAATGCAGAAGAGGAGGTCAGTGACACTCTAAAATTTGTGACACTAATAAAAATCTGTCACAGAATTCGATGCAGAAACAAGGCAAACTTAATTAAAACTATATCCAATATTTAGGAATACATTTGCTGTTCTGTAGACATTATCCAAAACACAAAAGTAATAGGAGTGTAATGGCACATAAATACTTTTATACATACTGTGCCCTCAGTGGAGAATGTTCCCTCCTGTTTCCTGATCTGGTTAAAACTTTTCCCCCCAATACTACGAGCACTTTCAAGCATACTGGAAATCTGAAAGAAATTTACAAAGATCACCCATATACTTATCATCTAGATTCTATTATTAACATTTCATTATATTTGCTTTAACACATATTAACCCATCTATCCATCCCGATGCGTATCCACTAACCCAACTTATTTTTTGGATGCCTTACAAAGTAAATTATATACATCAGTATACTTTCCCCTACGGACTTTATCATGCATACCATTAGTTTCACTTGGATTTTTAATTTTTAAGTACAAAATTTATCTTCAATGAATCTTAAGTAGATCTTAAGTAAAATGGTTAATTTTATTATCCTTTATCACTTCCTTAGGGAATGCTCTCTCCCGCCTTTACTGAACCCATCAAACAAGCTCTCCACTGCACCCTGAGCCTTTCCTCTGCAACACTTACCAGAAATAAATCACATTTATTTGTGTGATTACCTGATTAATGGTCATGTTGACTCTGGGAAATAAGCATGAGAAGGGTAGGACATAGTTGTCTTTATTCGCCTCTGTATCCCTAGCACTCCACCCAGTACTTCCATAAAGGTGGTATTTAATAACTATTTCTTGAATGAATGAATGAATGAATGGGTCTTACTCAATGACGGAAAGGTTCTCATTCATTTATACAATCTGCAAACATTTAGTGAATGCCTCCTCTATATTGGACACTCTTCTAGAGTGAGCTAAGGGAGCTCACAACAAGATGAGGCCAAAGATGTCTCTGGGACAAGATCTTAAGAAGGGCTTTTTGGCCGCAGTAAAGTTTTTTATATTTAATTCCAAGTGAGATCGAAGGTCTTCTGAGGACCTTGAGCAGAGGAGGGATACGCTCTTATTTACAGCCTAAAGTAAATCCTTTGATGTTGTTTTCAGATCACTAGTCCCTCACCCCCACGCAGGAGCACTCCTGGTCTGGGGGGACTGTGAGAAGTTGAGACAGGCATCTCATTCCCAGGTTAGAGTCCTGCAGAGCAGCAAAAACTCTGAAACGCACCTCACGGGAACCTTCTGTTTGGCACTCCGTGAGAAATTTACTGACAGAACGTACCGTATCCCTAGAAAATGACGGGGGTGTCCTATCAAAAGCCCTTGATTTATCCGAAAACATACTTTGTGACTGTAAGCACTTGGAACTGTCCTCAATGTCCATAAAATAGATTCTCTAATAATGTTGGATTATTTAGGTTAATCAGATAACATTCTTATTGTGGTAGTCTTCTGTCTGAGGTGAGGCAGCAAGATAACAGTGAAAAAAAAATCACTGATTAGAAATCAGGAGATACAAAGTACTATCTCAGCTTTGCCATAACCAGTTGCATGAACTGGAAAAATCACTTAACCCTTGGGTTTCCGTTTCCCAATCAGGAAAAGGGGAAAATAGGATCTGAAAGTCTCTAGGAGACCTTCTGGCTGCAGCTGCAGTCACTGTGGCTTTAACTTCTTTTCCACAGTAGGTTGGGGGGTCTGATTTTTAAGCTTAAAAGGTTGGAAATAATTAAAAAATAGCTTCAAAAAGAGAAAGTAAAATAAGGAGAAAATCACATATGGGATTTTAGGAGTTAATACATACCCAAGATCACCTGTGGGGTGGAAAAACCTTCACTCCTTTACAGCAGAAAGCAAAGCTAATGATTACATAAGAAAAATAGGAAGAAAGACATTGTGATCTTCTTGGGTGTTTGCTCCATCGAAAAACTCCAGATATTTACGATTTCGTGTTTTTAGAACAGATACTTCCAAAAGCAGGCAAAGAATTGCTTTTCATTTTTTTTCCACTTTTTAACTGGCACGCACGCGCGTGTGTGTGTATACACACACATATTCATCTAAATACTGCTAATCAGCTTCCAGTTCTATTATCATGAATGTTACTCCATACTTTTGCTTTTGTCTGAAAACCTTCTGTTCAATCATGACTTTGCACGTGAAGTCCATCTGTCTGAATGTTCTCCACACACTGCTTAAACTAGTTCACGGATTCTCCTTCTACAAGACTTGGTTTGGTTGCTACCTTCTCTAAGACGGCAGTTAAAAGCATGGGCTCTTGAGCTGGTCCGCCTGACCTGAAATCCTGCTTCAGTCACCTGCTAGCTATATGTGTCTAGGGAAGTTCTCAGATCCCTCAGCCCTGGGACTCAGTATCCTCGTTTATAAAAGGAATGATAGTAATACTCATAGAGTAGAATTATTGTAAGGACCAAAATATCTTGGCGGATGTAAAGTACTTAGAGCAGAGAGGGACAATAGTAAGCACTCAGTAAGCACTAGTTATTGTTACAATGGAGATCCTAGCCTATTCTGTGAAAGGCTCCCCTAAAGTCTGGGTTAGGTGTCCATTCTCAGTGGTTCCTGTGCACACATGTCTCATGTCCTGTGTCTAATACTCCCTAACTGTGTGCTTGTCTCTTTTAGTAGACAGCAAATGCCTTAAAGGCAGGACTGTATTTTTCCCTGTATTTCTAGTACTAAGTACTTAGCACCACACACAATAGATCTTAGTTTTATGGGAAGAAAAAAAAAAAAAAAAAACTTCAACACAAAGATCAATAAAGGCACAATTAGAACTCAGAAATGTCGTGGAATGAAAATACACCACAGATTATTTTTAAAGGTAGAATTTAAAAAGCAACTGTTTTGAGGCATAGAGAATGTTACCAAACAGACTCAAAATTAAAGAAATAACAACAGAAAACAGAACTGGAAAAAAATGAAGGACTGTAAAGTGGAGTTAAAAGGTATAGACAAGAGTTAGAGACAGAATGAGGAGGAGTAAGATCCTCTTGTGGACCTAAGAAGCTGAAGCAGGAAGCCTGTGATGTGGAGAGCACCCTCTTCCTGTGGACGAACTGGCAGGGGCTTAGCCACACAGGCCGTGACGGGGACACTGACACATACAGAGAAATGCTAATCATTGCCCTGAATATTGCAAAGCCCTCGTCATCCCAAGGCCTCTAGACATGCTAATGCAGGCAATCACGGTTGTCTCTTCTGTGTTTAACATGGAACAGAGGATCCTGACATGGAACACTGATAAGGAATGATAATTGTTCTGGTTGAGGTAGGGTCCAGGCTAATTTACTTAAAAGCACCTTGGCGAGGTTAATATAATTAATCTTCTCTGTTCTCAAAATAAAGGGTTATTTTCTTTTTAAGAGATGTCTTGTGTTCTCAAAGAGAATGACAAAACAAATTAATCATTTTCCATTACTCCACACACAGCACTTGGATTTTTAAAGAGCATGTGAACAGTTAATCCCCTATATGGATGAGTTTCTGGTGACAGGCAGATCAGATCTAAATAGAAATCAGGCAAGGTATTTTATTTTTATCATTGTGGCTTTGAGACTTAATTCAAAAATAACTGAGATCAACCCTGCCTATACTTTTAAAGTTTGCTTTCATAATTAATCCTTTTTTGAACACTTAGAAACACTCTTTTGGATCTTGTACAAAGCGTTCCCCTGGCCGATTGCTGCCAAAGCAGACAGACGCAGAGCCTATCTAGAATATTTTAAAACCACTGAAAATTCAACTGAATTATCTCTTAAGGAATCCCAACTGGCAGGCCATACTTGGTTGAAAGCAGCAATAATTTGACATTAGAGCAATACATTTTGGCAGATAGCCTACCTAAATAACTAATGTTGAAGGTGAGCTTTAAGTAATTGAGATGCTCTGTTAAGCTATGTCTTGAATGGTAAACAGAGGGTAAGAGGGCACTGATGGACTATATGTGAACAAAAGTATATATTTTTAACTAAAGCCAGCCCGTTTCTAAATTTTCTGCCATTGGCTGAGAAAGACGGACTACGAAAGCCAGTGGGCATAAATCAGCTGACGATATGATTTGGTGAGCAAATTCATCTGACATTTGCCACAACCAATTGTTTTCCTGAAACTTAAATTGCTAGAAAGTTTTTTTTTTTTTTTTCCTTTTTCCAAATGAAAGCCATGCATTCATTTAACTGGACAACAATGAAGCTTTGTGGCCTCGTGGTTAGTATGAAAAGGAGTTGGTCCTGCCAAAACAATTTGAAATTTTGAACTTAGACTCCCTCCCCCCACTTCATTTTAATATACTTAACTAAAAGGAACAAGTTCTGCAGCTTCTACTGGACACATTTTAAAAAACTAAAAATCAGAAGTGGCCAAAACCACATGACTTTGGACATTTAAAGGATGTTATGAAAACTCTAGAGGACATGCAAGACTCTGGGAATTACACAGGAATTCGCAGCATTTACTATACAGAAACTAGGTGAAACATCGGTCAGTCTTCCCTTTATGCAACAAGAATTATTAAGCACTTACTATGTGCAGATCAAACTATAGAACATCACTACATCAGACTTCATTCTGCTAAAGCTGCCCAGATTGAGTTCAATCATATTCTTTTGGTTCCTGAATGAGAGTAAGTTATCAGGGCAATAGAGAGAAATATGTATGTTGATTGCACTGTAATGTTTCATTAACTGACTTTTTTCACCATTAAACTGGAAATTTTCAGTATAGTGATTAAACCTTGGTATTCTTTGGATCTATGATGTTAATACATTAACAGTTACTCGATAAATACTTATTGAACTTGGTACTATAGTTGCTTCTCAGCCATCTGGTAACTACACACATGCAATGATATTTTTAAAATACGCTAATGTAAAAGATAATTTATATTCACAATTTGGGAATGATCTCATATGCTCTTGAGTGAAAATGGGTGTGCCAGGAGTTCTGGGATATACTCTAAAAGAAATAGTAAAGTTGCAACAATAAACCACATTGTGTGAGAAAAGTACTCAACTTTTTCTTTGAGGATTCTTGCTCTATCTACATTTTCGTGGGATATACTAAGACAGGATACCCTTGAGAAGTACCAGTCAGAAAGACCAAATCTGAAGTACTTTATATTGCTTTGTACTGCCATTACTTTGATTGGAGGCCAAATCATCAACTTTGGTTGGTGGCCAAAGGGAGACCTTTGTTCTATATATTTTTCTTTTTTAAAGATTTTATTTATTTATTTGACAGAGATCACAAGTAGGCAGAGAGGCAGGCAGAGAGAGAGGGAGAAGCAGGCTCCCCGCTGAGCAGAGAGCCTGATGCGGAGCTCGATCCCAGGACCCTGAGATCATGACCCGAGCCGAAGGCAGCGGCTTAATCCACTGAGCCACCCAGGAGCCCTGTTCTATATTTCTAAAAAGGTGCAGCCACAGATACTTATCACAAAATCATGCGGAACGCTACTTTAAATAAAAATATGTTCTCTCTCTCTCTTAAACTTAGAGGGAATCCATTGATTTAAAGGAAGTTTCTGGAGATGCAAACAGGATACCTATTGATAATGAATCAAATGAATCAAATTTACTGTAATATCATTTAATTCAGCTACAATTTGCACACTGTGGGAACCACAGAAGATTCATTTGTAACAAAAACAAACAAGCAAACAAACAAACAAAAAGAAGGGAATACAAAATAGCACTTTACTCCCAGATCCTGGAATACAACAATGTACTTCTGCTTAATCTTTAGTGTATTAGAAAACTTAGTCATTGCCATTTACTCTGGTCCAATGGGTGAAGTTTAAAAAAAAAATCTTTTGGTTATATGATAAATAATTCAGAGAATGATAGTAAAGAAAACTTTATTAGAAATTTTAGTAAGAATTTAAGTATATTATATATTTTCTAGTTTTAAGGTATGAATGCAACTGACTTCTGATGAACTATCATTCATAAGTCTGGAAAATACCCATCTTATAAGTATTGATTTCATATTTCAAATATATTTCTAATGAGTCTAAGTTTACCATTACTTCTGGCTCATTATTCTTGCATTTGCATCTTCAAAACACAATACTTCCAAAAATACAATAGCTCTTAACTGTCTTAAATTGATGAAGCTATCTTTTCACTATGTAATTGTAAATTTTTCATTTTTTAGATTTATAAGCATCAATTAGTATGGTAAGTCCATCAAAAGTTTTCTTTTTTGTATCATCTTCTCCTTCTAACCGCATTTTTATATAACTTGCTTTCAACATTTGCCCACTTACGAACCATATAAAGTAAATTTTGGTGAACAAACATAAGTTGAAAGAGTACTGAATATATTCTTTCAGCAAAATGGGATGGTTCAGGTTCTTACTGCAAAATACTGCATAATAAAGTCCTTCTTGTTGAATAACTAACTAGATGAGACTATCCTATTTCCTTTTTGCCCTTAGAAATATATTGTTCATTCATCGATTCTTCAGTTTGCAAAATTCATCTAGTATATTATCATTTGAAGACTCATAATCTGACTTTTTGCTTATATAATCAATTTCACCATCTTCATTAGTTTCTAGAGTGCTGCTGTCTGTCTCTTTATATTCATCTTCTGAGTCATCTAATAACTGTGAAATGTCTTCCTCTGTCAGTTTCCTTCTCTTTGTCATTATGCGAGAAAATGAGAAATTCTGAATTCTCAACCTCCATTCAATAAAAGTAATAATAATAATGAAAAACACTACAAAGCTTCTTCTTGAAAAGTAATAGAACACTTAGGAGGTACTTCTCCATGACGCTGCTACGCGTCTTGGGTAGCTGTATTCCTAGAATAGCTTTTCAAGGATGTTTGTATAGCAAACAGAGATAGTGTCTCCCTCTGGTACAAAGGTTGTGTGAGATTTCTTAGCTCTCTTCATAACACTGGGGGTTGCATAACCTCAGGGTTCCTCAGCTATAACACAAATTCACTCCATGTGCAACAACCACCTAGACCCAAGCCCATTGCCCCTATGGGACTTGAGAAGCAAAGGAAAAATGCAAACATATATGTAGGTCCTGGGGCCTGCTGTGCCATGAGTAATAGAGTCTTTTGTCTTGTGTCCTCTCCCAGTATCCACCAAAGTGTGTCAGGATAATGTGTAGGTAGGGTAAAATCTTTTCATTTCTTGATAGACTTTGGACAACACAGTAAGAAAACTGAAACATTATATAATACTAAGGATTTAGTTCTACTTATTGCAAATCCTTCTGTATGATTCCATTATTCCTCCACTTTCATACTATTTTAGTTTTAACTAGCATAGTTGGGAACAATTGATGAATAACAATAAAATAATTCCTAGGATGGTGAAACAGGAAAACATTTCAAGAAAATAAGCTCACCAAGATCCATTATGTATCTTAGATTTATAACATGGTACAACAGACCCTGTGGTATCTACAGGACAGAATCAGTTTTTTCTCTGTTAAAAGTGAGGAAAATTTCTCTTTATTCTTTGGAAGGTATTTTAAAAAGAGTAACGGTAAAAACAATGACAAAAAATCAATCCTTACCAAAAGGAATGTAAAGACCAAGACTGGGTCCATTTGGTATAGTGAAGGTTAAATCACCCTTTTAAAGCTCTCTACTTTTTATCATCACCTCTCAGAATACCCTTTATCCATTTAGTGCCAAATTTCTCTTCCTTTAGAGTCTTCCTAAACTGTTCCGGGGGCGGAGAGGGGGGTACTGATAGGAAGTCTGACGATTCATGAAGCACGTGTATAGTAGCACTGCTTTGTGAGAAGGCTTGCTTCCCACTCAGTTCGGCACATGGAGCAGATGTTGAATGGAGAAGTGGCTTAAAGGCAATGAGCATGATGCTACCAAGGGGATTGACACAAAGGTATTATGAGGAGAAAGAAGAAGAAATGAGGAAGGCAGGTAACCGACATAACCTTAGTCGCTATGCCAAAAGCAACTTGTTTAAACAGCCATTTTCCCCAACATACTGATGTACAAAACAACTTGTTACTTGTTTTGTAACTGTTTGTACAGTTTCCAAAAGTATTGTTTTTGTAAACTGCCTGGTTTGTTAAAATTCGTTAAAATCAGAGAGTAAGTCATTTGGCAAATTCATGAATAGATAAATTTGCCCTTGAAGTTAGGTCTGGCAAATTTAAATTTTAGTAAGATGCTTGAAAAATTAAGGAAGACAGTGTCTGAGAAAGAATCTTACAACTGTTTTGGTAGATTAGAAAGAAGAAATATTAGAGACAGAATACATAATACTAACAGTCAAAAAGGCATGAAATTAATTCAGTGGAAATGAATAGGACTAAATCCAATAGACATGAAGGCAGAGTAGCACTGGGCCCTAGACAATGTACCATAAGGTATATTCTTAAAGGGGATGCTGACAATGGCCAAAATTAGTGATTCTCAACCATAAGTGCACACTAGAATCATCTGGGTGGGGGGGCTTTTAAAGAGGGTCTTACCACGGGTCAACCAAATCTGGGGGCTGAACTAAAGTTATTAGGATTATTAGTAGATCCGTAAATCTGTATGTCTCAGAGCCAACATCTGAAACAAGTGAATTAAATTTTGGAGGTAAACTTCATATAACACAGTGTCTAGACACATAACCTGTACGATGAAACTCAGATCAAAATTCAAATGTCCTGATCAAAGAGCTCAACCTTTCTAATCCACATACTGCTTCTGTGACTGGTCAAGGTAACGCACACCTAAGGGAGGAGTATTTTTAAAAATAAAAATTAAAAAATCAGAAAAACCCATTATCTCATTTGCTCTTCTGTACAAAACTATGAGACAAGCAGGGCAAGCACTGTGCTCATTTTATAGAAAACAGAAAAATTAAGCTCAGAGAAGTTCAGGGAGTTGCCACTGTCAAAGAGCCAGGGTTCACAACCAGATCTTTTAACTCCCAGTCCGCCAAATCCTAATGAGACATTTGGAGGTCACTTATCTTTTGTCTTTCCCTCTCACTCAACTGCAAACAAATACACTCTTCTCCAAGACTAAATGGATGTCTAATGAGGAGCTCTGAGGTATTTAGAGAGCAAAACAAGTTTCTGAGTTAGAAATGATAGAGAAATGCAAATGATGAAGACAGGAAGTTCTCTGAAAAAAACGTAAAGGAAGTCCTTCAGAGACTCTAGATCTTTTGTCAGTGAGTCTATACTTAATGTGCTGTAGACAATCTGGTGAAAGTCTGATGACAATGAAACAGAAAGTCAAGGATGTGTTTCACTGGCCTTTATTATGGATAGGTAGAGAGGGAGATGATAGTGAAAAACACTGAAAAAGCTCCAGAAAACCATTTATGAAACACCAGCTATGCAAATAATTAGGAACAGAGCCTGAAGAGAATAATGAGGAAAGGGCTATTTTGATGGTTTGGCCTTTTAGTGTTTGATGTTCAAATATAATGTAATTGGGGGCAATGATAGGTTGAAATCATTCACTAATGTTCAATAATTAACATAAGACCACTTTGGATATTTATATTAATAGTGCTAATAGTGACAATTTATGCTCTCTCCAGCCTTTCATCTGAGATCAAAGTTTATTAAAAGTCCTAAACAAACTTTATAAACACTTGCGTAAGTAGAATTAGAGTTGGTATGCAGATGCCTAAAGTAAAACAGATCAACGGAGGCATTTAGTATCACTGAGCAAGTTCAGGACAGAACTAATAATACACCAACTCTTTCCTATAAAAGTCAAAAAGCAGAAAATTAGTTCAAAGTTGCTTTATAAAACTTCATTGACCAATATGTTGAGGGCATATTCTGACAACCCTTCCTATGGTCCATGAATGTCAGTGTCCTATTTATAAGTCCACTTCTGGCCCTGCTCAAGGTAAATAAAGGACCTGGCTGTTGATTTCCTTCCTCTTTACTTTGCACATTCACCAGACCCTTGTCAAGTGTTCCTTACTCATGTCTTCATTGCTCTTACCAGTCACAAGAGGAGTATGTGGAATGGAAAGAACACTGTCACTAGTCAGAACACTTGAATTCTAGCCCTAGTTTTGCCATACGTGGCAATGCATTAACTCCTTTGGCCTCCACACTTCTCATCTGTAGGGTGAAGGGTTTTGAAAAGGATCTCTACGACCCCTTCCAGTTGCTATGTTATTTAAAATATGCGACTCATGGCAGCAGGGACCTAATCTGCTATACCCTGAGGGATGTAACAATGGTAGAGATTCAACAAGTACCTATTATAGAATATTATATGATTAAATTAAGTACACTGTTTGATAGCAACTTTTGGTAAGTCAGAAATTCTGAAGACCAGAATTTTTAATTCCTTCTAGACTAGACCAGAGCCTATTAGGGAGGGGACCTTTCAGATATCACCTAGCCCAGCCCAATCATTAAAAAAATAAGAAAACTGAAATTTAGAGAGCTCAAACAACTTGTCCAGGATCGTGTGCCTGGCCATGAAGAGTTATGATCAGAACCTAGCTTTTTTGACTCTGAACCAGATACTATTTTTACCTTATCATCATCACTTAATCTAGGTATGTAACAATTTTCAGCTGAAACTTGTAATTGGTTAAAATTAGATGCACAAAATGAAAATCCCCCAAACAGCTTTCTATTTAAAGGCCACTTCAAAAATGTAATACCTACTACTCCCACCAACCATATTATTAAGGGTACAATACCAACATTTTGTTTTATAGTTAAGTAAGGATCTTAAAAAAGACTTCATACACTATTACTCTGAGATTTCACCCATATATGTTCTCTTAGGGTAAACAGAGAGCATTTCTCCTATGTATTATATTTTTCAGAAAGAAAGACCCTTCCATTGTGTTTTGGAATATACACTCATATTATCTTCACAATATAAAGCAAGAGCTTCTTACGGAGAGAATGCCCTCTTATTGACAGTATTTAGAGCAGGGCTGTGAAACACATTGTCTAGCAAAGCAGTTAGGTGGGCGGTGTGACTACTTATCAGCATCAAATATGAAGCTGTCAGTCTGACCTCCAAACACTGAGCAATTCGATAATATTAAATTCATCTGCCGGTGAAGCTGTATTCATTATGTAATTTCTCGGTGACACTTTCCCTATGTGACCATGTTTATGAGAAATTTGACAGGGCTGTAAGAAACCATTTTTTGCAGGCTGAAGGAAGTCTTACATTTTTAAATTGGTCATCACCTTCTGCCATAAGGAAGCAACTCTGAACACACAGCCTATTTGTCTGAGTAGCATTTTCTTCACTTGACCTTAAATACAGTCATGTTTTAGAACTTTAACCCTTTGAAGAAGACCCCATTATTGGAAAACATACATACTTTAATACTGACGAATGCAGAAAACAGGCTCTGTATTTTGGGACAAGGTGGCGAAAGGAGAATGTCTAGATTGTTTCCACCAAGATCCCTCATGAGAGATTCATGAGGATATTTCCGTTTGCCCTCAATGCGAATATACAGAAGGTAGACTAACATTAGAGCAGTGGGAAACTTGGCAGAACGGGCTAGGACAGGGTTTGTGCAAAAACTTTTTCCGGTTTCAGTTTGAATGGGTTCCCAGGAAGTGTCAAGTTCGAACAAATCCAAAATTTTACAATGTAGCTCAGCCAAAACTGCTGAGATTCACCTGATTCTGGGTCAAAACTGTACAGAGCACACTGCGTTTTATTTGGTGTCAAGCCAGTTTGACTGAACCTTTCAGGCAACTTCAATGAGAGGCTCATAGCCTTGGCAAAACCAAAAATGAACCTAGCTTGATCTTTGGTTTTGAAACAGCAAGTTCTGGTTTTATAAAGAGATAAAGGCAAGTTTTCCTTAGTTTTAAGATTCTTACAAATACTCAGAAGAACCACTGCAAATAATTAACAGTTATTTGGCCAGATTTACATTCCCAAGTCAGTTATTTCCTGAGCTTAACCAGGACACTTCAGTGACTATGTTAACTCTATTGGCACCATATACTCCTAAGTGCCGTAAAACAGAATCTGCTGTTCTAACAAGGAGAAATGATCCTCCCTCAACAACTTATGAGTCTGAAGAGTGGATCACATGCGTAGTAAGATGAAGCATGACTAGTGCTGGCTCCAGGGTGGGAAGGAGAGAATTAAAAATAAAAACTCCAATAGCAATTGTCTACTGTAATGGCAGACACGTGAGGGAAGAGTATATAGTGTTACTTGGTGATTTCCACAGAGACTCACTGGCATTCTCCTGTACTCTTGGACACTGAGATCTTGAAGATCTACTGGTGGGCACAGTTCAAATCTGCTACCACTAATATTAGCTGAATGAAACCTTTAGATGCCAAAGGCTCCAAGAGCTTTTTTTTCTTTTTCTTTTTTTTTAAATAAAAGCCATATTTCTAAGAGTTTCAGTGTTTTGTAATTTTTCTCAATATATGTACATTTATGTATATATTTCTCCATATTGTTACAGGTTAGGACTTATCCTGTATGTTATACTATCTGAGTACACATTGAAAACAAGGGAGACTAGATTGTTTTAGGTCACTTGGATTTGGGAAGATGATTAAATGTTGATGAATTATAGCTATATGATTATACATTTGCTCCAAGTCAATGATTTTCAAAATTTGGGGTAGATATTCCCCTAAGATAATTTTTAAAACTATATATCTCCCTTCCCTTTAACCACCCACACACACATTTTAAGTTTTTTTAAACATTTTTGTCAGATTTACGCAGCTGCAAAGGATGAAATTTCTGGAATGTAGTAAATACTGATATAGTAAATACTGTAGTAAATACTGATAAAACTCTTGTATTACTCATATAAACTTACCCAGCAAACTTTAAGTACTTCAGTCATTTGTTACTACCATTTGTCCACTGACAAAATAACTAAATTAGATCCTCCTTAAAAGACAGAAATTTTATATTGTTCCTCTGTCCTTTGAATTTATTTCCCATCTATTTTCCCCAACAGACTTTTACCCTAATATAAAAAAATATTTATTCTTGGAAGTCTTTTTATTGGTTATCTTATCATACTTCATCTTCTCTGTAAGAAAAATGTATATATGCAGAGAGAAAAACTGATTTTTAAAATGCCCTGTGACCATAATGTTCCAAGAGTTATACATTTTTATAGATTGAATTGTCATTACAATATTAGGTCTACTAAATTTTTTTTTAAAGATTTTATTTATTATTTGACAGAAATCACAAGTAGGCAGAGGCAGGCAGAGAGGCAGGCTCACAGCTGAGCAGAGAGCCCGCTGTGGGGCTCGATCGCAGGACCCTGAGATCAAAGGCAGAGGCTTAACCCACTGAGCCACCCAGGCACCCCAGGTCTACTAAATCTTTTGAGAAAAATTAAATGTAAACTGCATAAAGACCCCAAAACTTCTAAAAATACATCCCTTAATGGGATGGATACTGCTTTCTCTTCTCCTGTACTTAATTAGCTCATGCATCCATGGGTAAATACTAGATTTGTTTGAGTGAGACAGTGTTCCATTTCATTTCTAGTTCTATTTTTTTTTGTTTCTATAGATTTAATCACTGAGAAATCTTGTTCACATAAAAAAGTACATGACAATGAAAGTAGTTTGGTTATAACAATGTCACTCAGTTTCTTGAATGCCTTCCTTGTTTTATGGCAAAGATTACATAGTGATCTGTCATCAAAAATTAATTTTAATGATCTATCAGCTCGATTAGGTCCTCTTTCAATTTTGTTGAAAGCAAAAAATTAGAAACCACTTGACTTGCCAAAGGACTGTAATGAAGTTATTAAAGCGCTCACTTTCTGTTTTGGAAGGTATATGAAAGCGGTTTTATTTACCAAGACTTGTCAAATGACTACAACAGGTCTTCCTTCACTTAGAGGCATTTCAATAAGTTCTACATACGCAAAAAGTATTGAGAAAAGTTAAAATCTTATTAATGTTAATACCATTCTATCAGTATAAATTTTTAATACTTTTATTTTACATTAGCATTAAATAGATTTTCACTAAAACCTTAGATCTGCGGATTGGCAAAGCTAGTCCTTATTGTCAAACCAATCAGCTAAATCAGGCTTCCTTTCTGGCAGGAAAAAATAAGTCTGACTTCATGTGCCCCATGACAATGGCCTTTTGAATTATAATCCTAAAACAGATAAATAAATAAGGCATGGAGCCAGGCCAAAGTTTGTCACCTGGATGAAATAAGACACTTTCGATGATTTCTTTCCAAGACTCAGTTTTGTTTTCTGGAGCTATACGTTCTCTGATCATAGTAGGGTGGTAAAAAGAGGTGAGGTCATCAAATAAAACTGTCATCCTCCCCCCCATCATCAACCCACAATATATGTTGATTTCAGAACGCCCCCTTCCGAATACCTCATCTAGCTAATAAAACTCTTTGTCTTATCAAACATATATGTATGACTAACAGGGACAAGGAGGCTTACATTAGTGACTTGACTAAAGAGGATATGAAAGCATCAAAATCAGAAAGTGCCCCTCGTTTGGCAACTTGAAGTGTCTGGAGGAATCTGCCATCATGTAATCCAGGATGGGTGGAAGGTAGGCCTCTCTCTCATAAAGTGGGAGGAGGTTGAACAAGAAAAGTAAGATGGCCTCATCACTCAAAGACACTTCAAGGACTCTGCTGGAAGTGCCTGTAGAAGCTGAGGATATAAAGATCAGTTCTCTTAAAGCTATTTGAGTCTGAAGACCTTTGGAAAATCTTTGCATACTCCTAGGGGGTGTACTACTCCAGTCTGAAGACTCTAACTCACCAGCCATCTTTGAACATTACCCTCAGAGATAGCATTAATCATTTCATCATAAAATTGGGGGGGGGGAGAAGTTCTGCCACCATTTTCCCATTCCTTCTGTTTTTTGGAAAAACATGTCACAGGTACAAAAAAGTACATAAAATATATATACATGCATTTTGAAGAAAATGACAATTCTTCATGATTTTAATTAGCATTCCTTGTTTACTAATGAATGTGAATATGTGCACATATTTCTTTTTCAACTTAAGTGCTTGCTCATGTCTTTTACCCTCTTCCTTTCTTTCTTTCTTTTGGAGGAGGGGAATTTGGGTTGTTTATCTTTTTCTAATTGATTGTTGACAATAAGATCTGGGTACAAACTGATTTGGATACAAAGCGCTACTTAGCTATATATTTTGCCACCAATATATCCTAGTTGTGCTTTTCTTTACACCCTTTTTATGTTGTCTTTTGACTTGCAGAAGCTCTCAATTTTAATGTGGTCACATCACTTACATCCTTTTGGATCTATGTTTTCAGTGTCTTTTTTCTCCCAGAAATCCTTCAAAATCCTAAGATCATGAGGATATTTAACTACACTTTGTTTTCAGGTTTTATGGTTTGCCATTCACCTTGAGGCTTTCATCCATTTTTTCATCTGATAGCAGTTCAATTTTATTTTTTTGTTTTTAAATACTGCCTATTGAAAAGTCCCTCCTTATTCCCTCAATAGGTGATGCCCATTGTATCAGAGACATCAAGTTTCCATGCACAAGTATTTCTGTTTTGGGGTAGTCTATTTGATTACATTGGCCTATTTTTATATTCTTGTGCCAAGACTACACTATCTTAATTTTCACAGTTTTAATAAGCTTTAATAAGGTTTGATACATAGTAGGAAAACCACCCCCAACTTGTTCATCTTCAAAAGTGTCTTGACTATTCTTGAGGGTCTTCTCTATGAAGAACTTGTGTTTTTATTGCTGTTTGTTAGATCCCCCCACCGCCCATGTATTTTGTATTTTTTTGTTACTTTTGTACTGGTATACTTTAATTACATTTTCTCTGTACTTGTTGCTGGAGTTAGAAGGAAAATGGACTTTTGCAAACTGGCTTTTGTAGACTAAACTTACTAAACTCTTTTTAATTTAACTATGAATTCCTAGGGCTTTCTATATAGACAGTAACACTATTTAGAAAATAACATTAGTTTCACTGCTCTGGCCAGGACTGCATGCACAGTATCTAACAGAAGCTGTGGAATGGGGCATCCTTTCCTTGTTCCTGGTCTCAAAGGATGACTTTCAAAACGTTAAGGTAATGTTTGCTATTGGGTTTTTTCACATGACTTAGTAAGTCAATTCCCTTCTATTCTTAGTTTGCTAAAAGGTTTTTGATGATGATAATGATATCATGGGAATAAATGCTTCTTATTCATCTACTGAGATGACCTTATTAAATTTATTTCTCCTTAATCTGTCACATGGTAAATTACATTGATTGATTTTCTAATATTAAACCAACTCTGAATTCCTGGAATAAACGCAGCTTGTTCATGATGAATTATCCTTTTAATACATTCCTGGATTTATTTTGCTAATATTTTGTGTATAATATTTTTGCATCCATGTTAATGCATGAAAAGTCCCTTAATTTCCCTTATTTATACTTTCTATGCCTGGTTTTGTCTCGAAGGTTATGCCAACTCATAATGAGTTTGGCATGTTCCCTCCTCTTCTAGTTTCTGTAAGAGTTTTTATAAAATTAAAATCATCTGTTCCCGTAACATTTGGTAGAACTTATCTATAAAATTTATTTGGGCTTGGTGGCCCTTTCTGGAGAAAACTGTAATTGACTAAAAATTGTTGATGTTACTTTTTGTGATTTAAAAAAATTTACGTATAGTATGTTATTTCTTCTTAGTTCTGGAAAATTATATTTTTCTAGGAATTTAGCTATGTCTCCTAATTTGCAAATGTATAATCGCAAAATTATTCACAATACCCTTGTATGTGGTTAAATTCTCAAATAGCTATAGTTCTATCTACTTTTTCATTCTTCTGTGATTTATTTGTATCTTCTTTTTTTCATCAGCCATGCTGGATATTGATTTTTATTCTTTTTAAACAACCAGCTTTACTTTATTGGCCCCACATGCTGCATGCTTGTTTTCTATTTATTATACTCTTTTCTCTATTTTTACTTTCTTTTGTTCTTAAAGTGTTTGTACCATGCTTTTAATTTCTTATGTTGTATGATAAGTTCATTATTTTTATCTTTCTTTTCTAATATAAGCATGTAAGCCAGTAAGTTTCCCGTAAATACTATTTTTGCTGTATCATTCACATTTTATAACACAATGTTGCTGTTATTCAATTCTATTTATTTCATAATTCCTACTATAATTTATTTTCTAAACTTGAGTTGTTTAGACATTTACTTTGAAACTTCCAAAAGTCTAGGGCTTATCTGGTTCTCTTTTTGAATCCCAGAGTTATAATCATGTCACCGAATTCTGGCCCATGGAAATGGACAGAAATAATATGTGCAAATTCTAGTTTCTACTAAAGGAAAGTTAAGTGCTCTCCCTTCTTGTTACAATGCAAATATAAGGGCTGGAGGTGGTACAGGCATCTTGGATCAGGAACGGGAAGCAGTATTTTGAGGACAGTGGAGCAAAAAGACAGAAGCAGCCTGGGTTTCTGACACTGTATCTGCCACAGACACCATATATTTGGATTGTTACACAAGAGAGAAATTAATTTCTATTTTGCTTAACCCACTATTACTTTTGGATTTCTCTGTTAACTGAAGTCAGGCCTAACTCTAATATGAAGGTATGCAAATATCATGGTATTAATGGAAATGAAACTAAAGATAGATTTGAGAGTTGACATGAATTTATATCTCCAAGCTGAACTGTCTTACGTTCCTTTTAAATTTTCTCAAATGATTCTTACTGTTCTGTCTCTATCTCTGCTTTACCCTTGACCTCCCACTTCCTAAGTTCACTAGTTTCCATCTCTAAACATTTACCCCTGTCTTTTTGGTACCAAGTGCCCAACCCCTAATTTTTCAACTACATTTCTAAATTTGGATTATTTCCAACATGCACTTCCCCTATTCCTACATGCAGTCTTTCACCATTTTACTCTACCCCTGCACGGAACTACAGCATTTGGATTCCGACACACCACATTTACCAGCCACAAGCCCTGATTAAAAACCACTAATGGCGGTCATCTGGGTGGCTCAGTGTGTTAGCCCTCTGCCTTTGGCTCAGGTTGTGGTCTCCGGGGTCCTGGGATCGAGCCCTGAATAGGGCTCTCTCCTCAGCAGGGAGCCTGCTTTTGCCTATCTTTCTGCCTGCCTTTGCCTCTCTTTCTGCCTGCCTCTCTGTCTACTTGTGATCTTTCCCTCTGTCAAATAAATAAATAAATAAAAGTCTTAAAGAAAAACCAAAAACAAAAAACCATTAATGACTCTCTATTGGCTCTAAGGCAGTGCTACCACTTTAACCCTTTGAGTTGTAGGTAACTGATAGCAATGCAAATGATTCTTGTTCATAGACATGCAAATAAATGTTGTCTGATGGAGGTTCAATTGATTTCCTTCCTCCACCTTGGAAGAAGCCAGTTTTACATCTATTTTAAATTCACTTCAGTGCTCTAGTGCCTACCTATGTGGTTCTTTGCTCCTTTAAGTCTACTTTAACATCTTACTAATTCTCTCATTAATGAGTTAAATAAACTCATTACTTCATTTCATATTTGTGTAAGAGTCATAATTTCATAGTTTTACATTTTTGGAAAAATATTCTTTTAACAACCCCTTTCTGTTCCTTACTATCTTCAAAGTTCGATCATAGCCCCAACATGGGATGACTTCTCTGGCTCTGACACTACTGATTCTTTGCATTTCAGAGATGAATCTAATCTCTTCCATCATGTCCCCAAAACTACAAGATCCATGGTTTTCCTAGAACCTAGACCATGATGGTGTCTTATTTTACAAGTTTTTTTCTTTATAAGAGCTCCTATAAAACGCATTGTGTTTCATTCATGTGGTGTAGACAGTGTATTTTTATCTTACATCATTAATTTATTTACATGGGAGTAGCTGTTCTCCTCAATTAAAGTACAGATTCCTTGAGAAAACTAATCAGTTTTTCCTCTTCCTCTTCAGTGTCAACACAGTGCCTTATATAGTAGTCAATACGTATCCACTGCTATGTCTCATCCATGGCCCATCAACTGGGGCTATCAATCTAGATTTTTTCAGGTAATCACTTAGATTTATTTGGAGAATCAACATGCCATATTTTGGCACAAAGTTGGTTCCTTCCTAAAAAATTCACATTAAACTTAAATGAAAATCATAACTGCTTTCGTGAAACATCAAGTAAAGTGCAATACTAATCAGAAAGGCTAGGGAAAAAAAATAAATTGATGTCCTTCTGGGGAATTTTTTTCCCTTCAACTATTGAACTGGTTCTGTGTATACCTATATTCATAAAAACAGTCTATGTGAGGGTCATATATGGACTATATGTGGGAGGATCATATTCTTTTCTTCTACAAATGTTTACGGATTGTCCAATATATAGCAGGAATTTTTGACAGGTTCTGGGATGCATTTACACCCCAAATTAAAATGTAATTTCTAATCCAAGAAGCTCAACTGCTAGTGAAGAAGAGAGAAACGTTGAGGAAGAGGGGGATACATGGACATATGATAATGACCTAAGCATTTGCATCACTAGTGACAAGCCATATCAACGTGCTCATTTTGATGAAAAGACCATCTTATTTTCATGTATTGTAACTACAGAACCTTTTAAGTCTCCTAATGAAACAATGAAATTTCAAACTTTTGCAGACTTGTATCACCATAACATATACCCTACATTCAACACTTTCTACGTTAATACCAACCCAACCAAATGTAGACCACCACCATTTCCTGCAGTTTAAGTGCTGAGTTAGTGAGAGAATAATAAATGATCCTGAGATTACTTTCAGCATATTTGATTTTATGAACTATAAAACACTTTACCAGTTGAATAGTCTACCAAGTGTATTAAATCTGCTGCTTATAATGCCATACGAAGTCAAAGAACTTCATAATATTTGAGCATTAACATTATTACTAAGCATTTTCATTTTTATGGTTTTACTTATGATAATTATTTCAAATTAAAACCATCTTGAGAAAACCGCCACTGTAAAAAACCTCGTCCATTTAATCAATTTTATCTTTCTCATGATGACTTTTTATTTTTACCTTTATTCCTAAAGGAACCCTTAGAATAAGGCACTTAAGATCATACTCCATAGTACTTTTAGTAAAGAGATTATATAAACACAAAGACTAACAAATGCTAATAAGAGTTATAGGCTTTTGGTTGTTTGTATAATTTTCAGTTTTGTATGGCATATTGGCATAATTAAAATAATAATTAAAATAATTAAGTAAGATATAATAAGCAATCATATAATGATAACCTAACATTTGTCTGGCCCTAAATATTTTCACATATATTCTGTCTCAATTCTCACAACAACCTGACAAAGTTTAATTATTATTATTATCATTTTTACAGATGAGGGAATCAAGAAACAAGTGACTTGCTGAATGTTGTGTAAATGGCATTTTGAACGTTGAACCTAAGTCCTCAGACTCAAAATTTCTGTTTTTGTTCATACTCTTAAAAAGGGCATTTAATTCACAAGCCAAATCCTGTTGGCAAGACACTTCCTAAGGGTAAGTAAAATATATGTGGAAGAACAGTAAACATTTTATTCACCTACAATGTCATCATACTGAAACTGAGAAGGTCAGTGTAATTTCCAAATGGCCCAGTTAAATCTAAGGAATAGATTATTTACCCACGAGGGTCTGGACACTGTCAGTCAAAATCACTTGCTTACATAGGACTAAAATGAGCTCCATTAGCATCTTTCCATTTCTCACACTCACAAAATAAATATTTTATTCTTTATTTGCCACATTGTTTAAAGGTTTCTTATTTTTTTCCTGTTTTTTAAAAACATATAAAGAAAAAATAAAAATCACCACTAGACCAAAGCCACTCTTAATATTTTGTGTGCTTGTTTTCTGAATGTCTTTTTTTAACACAAAATATTCAATATTTGCATCATACTCTCCATATGCCTGTGTATTCTACTTCCCCTCCCCCTGTATAAAGAGCATAGCAATATTTACTTTTGAAAAATATGACTTTTTATGACTAAAAAATCTTTTGTCATAAGGTGGTATTATAAATTATTTTACCATTCTTCCAATTCACATGGTTTTTATTCCAAAAAGGTTTATTTATAAAAGAGTATAACGTTTTATAAAACTTGAAAAAATAGAGAAAGGAATGAAATCACAGTCCTCTCATCTAACAAGTCATTTTTATGAGTTTTCCTCAGTCTCTTCTACTCTTTATTCATACGTCTATCATTACCTGTTATCACTGAAGTACACACGATTATATTTGTCTTTTCAGTTTGTTTTCTATTATACGCCTTTTCCGTAACAACAGTGGTATGCTGGACGGAAAAGTCCCCACCTTTATCCAACCATTCAGTACTATATTGTCAAACAATAAGTTGTCCCCCCTTTCTTCCTAAAATCATTTAAAATAAATCATTTTATAATAAATATTACAAACATGTAGTCTTTACATTCACTCACCTTAAAAAATTCATTCCCTGATGCTAGATTCCTGCAAGCAAGATTATTGATAAAAAGGCTGACCAGCTTTTAACATTATTTGGGTATTGGTGAAAACCTTGTACAAAAATATTAAGGTTGAATATCTGTACTTCCAAGTATAAACAGTTTCCCAATCTCAGCTTCTGATCAACCAGTCCTTTTAGTGATTGGGCAATACAGACACAAACATATAGGATATTGATTATACTTAAGCTAATTATGCTTTCCATGGATTAGTACATCTTGGTATCCTCAGTCTTGAGAGAGCAGTGACCAGTGAAATAGGCACATTTTTGTTTTTTCTCTTTTTTCACTTTAAAAATCTGTATCCACATACTTTTCAGGTATAGTTTAGCTTATCCTCCCCTCTGAATCCTAGATGTAGTTTTAGAAATGCTTTCTCAAACTGCTTCTTTTGGGGAGTGCTCTGAAATCCACCTCAGGACACAGCAGTAATTCTGACAGAAGGAGAAAGAAAACGCCTCAACTTACCATTTCTAATGCATTTACACGGTCCTGCAAATAAAGCATAATGCAGAATTATAAAAACAAAGCTATTAAAAATCATTTCAATTTACTTCTAATTTTCAGATTTTCTACTTATTCTCTATTAGTAATAATGTTTTGAAAACCTCAAAAAATGAAAACTCCTACTCAGGATGATTTCTACAATAGAAAGAGTCAGGAAAGAATCACTGTACTTCTCATCTCAGTTGTGTTCAATTTAACATCTCAGTTGTGTTTAATTTAACGGTAAATATCAGAAACTCATATGCAGTGACTAAATGGGATAAACATTACCACTTTTGCATTGGTAAAATGATTTATCTATGTAAGGATTTATAAGTATTACATACATACATTTGAATATATGAACAACTAGATGATAGTAGTAATATAAAAAAGGACTTTGGCACAATACCAGCGCTCAGTTAGGTACACAGTACAAAGTGTGACTTGGAAAGTAAAGTTCAGACATAAGAATAACTTCATTGGGACGCCTAGGTGGCTCAGTGGGTTAAAGCCTCTGCCTTCGGCTCAGGTCATGATGCCAGAGTCCTGGGATGGAGCCCCGCATCTGGCTCTCTGCTCGGCAAGGAGCCTGCTTCCTCCTCTCTCTCTCTGCCTGCCTCTCTGCCTGCCTCTCTGCCTACCTGTGATCTCTGTCTGTCAAATAAATAAATAAATAAAATCTTAAAAAAAAAAAAAGAATAACTTCATCAATTAAGATTAAGAAGTAATTTGTTAACTGAAACAAGGCAGGAAATATAAACAAGAAAGATGTCACATGCAGCCAATCTTGAATTCAGATGGGCCCTCTCTACCTATAGTATCTTTGAAGGTTCTACAGAAAAATCTGTTTTCCTTTTTTCAAGATTTTATTTATTTATTTGACAGAGAGAGACACGGTGAGAAAGGGAACACTGGCAGGGGGTGTAGGAGAGGGAAAAGCAGGCTTCCTCCCGAGCAAGGAGCCCAATGCAGGGTCGATCGCAGGACTCCAGGATCATGACCTGAGCCAAAGGCAGACGCTTAATGACTGAGCCACCCAGACGCCCCGGAAAATCTAGGTTTTAAAAAGGGTCATTGACAACAATATTGCTACAAAGCTAAACGATTAGGTAAATGGTTGCATTCTCAAAGCAGCAACTATATTCTCAACTTTTTTCAGAGCTGACAGCTACGTAGAGGAAATCTTTATCAATGAAAAGAGGCTGAATTTGAGAGAGGAGAGTCTGAAGATTTAACGAAATAGAAGGCCGTCTTTTGGGGGAAGATCAAGGCCACTTTTCCTTCTTTTCTCTCATTGGAAGCAATAGGACACGTGTGACATCTGGATTTCCTTTTTGTTTAATCAAATTAATTTTGCCCAAGACGTAAGGGGGGAAGTGGTACAGAGAGCCACTCAGCTCAGATCTCTCAGTAGTCCTACAGGGACTGAAGTGGACGCAGGACACTCAGAAGCAGCAAGAACTTGGCACTCACAGCCACACTCCCAGCCTTACCTAACACATACAGGCCTTGCCTTTGAGGACTTCCACAGAGTTGAACATTCCTACCCTTTAAACATTTGGCTATGTGGGTACAAGTGAAATGAATATATTATGCAAAATCAGCCAAAGCAGACTGTTCTTAGCAATATAATCTGTTTAATTGCATTTTGTTGGCATACTTGAGAGAACTTCACCCTCGCCCCCATAATTTTCATGAAATAACTGCCGTTTGGTTGGTGACTTGTGTACTGTCACTTTTGAATGCTTCATAATAAATGCATATAATAATGCCTCAAGGGGGTTTTGATCTGTTGTTACCAGGCATCTTATTCACAGTCCATCTGGGACAAAACCATTCAGCAATGCTTTATCATCCTTTGCAGATTGAACAGAAGAACCTCATTAGATATCTTACGGAGACAGAAACAGCCTTTGGGCAGTATCACATTTATATGAACCATCTTGGAAGGCTCAAAATATTTACAGCCACTATTTGGGCCTTAAGTTTTCCATATACCGTGTATTTATGGGCTCATATTATTTAGGATTAGCACATTTTAAAGGCAAACATACAACTAGTTTTAAAAGCACGCATAAAGTTAGTTGGAAATCAGAGTTTTCATATGAGGTCAAAACAGTAGAATTTAAATTGTCTCTTAATTCAGATCTCTGTGTTTGGCAAAGATAAACTGATATAATTTATGTATTAGTGTCTTCATTTTACTTGAATATTTGTCACAAGATTTTTAAAAGAAATACACACTGTCATGGACTGCGTGTTCTTATTCTCATAAAATTCATGGATTGAAACCCTAATCCCCAATGCAATGGCATTTAGAGATGGGACATTTGGGAGGTAGTTAGGTCATGAGGACAGAGTCCTCATGATGGGATCAGTGTCCTTATAAGAAGAGACAGAATGCTTCTCTTTCTGCTCTCTGCCATGGAAGGACATAATGAGAAAAGATGGTCACCTACAAGAAAGGAAGAAGGCCCTCGCCAAGGACCGAATCTGCCAGACCCTCAATTTTGGACTCCTCCCCCTCCACAACTGTGAGAAATGTTTGTTGTTTAAGTCCCCCAGTCTGTGGTAAATTGTCGTAGCAGTTCAAGCTGACCAAGGCATGTGCCCAGTCTTTAAGACTATGAACACAAATGGTCCAAGAAAACTCCATTTTGTTAAAATATAAAGATGAAGAAATTATTTACTTCAGTGCAATTTACTTACGTCTTTTCTTTTCTTTCTTTCTTTTTTTTTTAAGATTTTATTTATTTGACACACAGAGAGAGATCACAAGTAGGCAGAGAGGTAGGCGGAGAGAGAGAGGAGGAAGCAGGCTCCCCGCTGAGCAGAGAGCCTGATGCAGGGCTCGATCCCAGGACCCTGAGATCATGACCTGAGCCAAAGGCAGAGGCTTAACCCACTGAGCCACCCAGGCACCCCTACTTATGTCTTTTCATCTATAACCTACTTCATTCCAAATTGGTACTGAGTTTTCTACGAAAAATGTAATATGTTACCAAAATGAGAAAATTAGGGCAATAGACAATTCAGTTCATTAACCTGAATTTCAATAATTCCATTTGCCAATCAACAGCAGCTAATCGAATACCAGCCATCACTGCCAATTAGTGAGGTTTGTCTAAACTGTACAGTTGTTTGGTCTTAATTATAGGCTATCAATAAAAAGAAACTACTCCTAGTCTTTATGGACTTACTGACTTGCTTTTAAAAGTTAAGAAATGCTTTGAAAATGGAAATGGTTGACTTCTTTTTTGTCAGATAAGATTATAATTCTGTATATAAAAGAATTAGGCTACTGCAAATATTTTTTCTCAAACAAAATACATCCACACTTCCTTTCTGGTTCTTCTTATTAAAACAGAGATAACTTAAGCCAATACTGTGGCACTGATACAGCCCACAAAACAAACGTCAGTATATGTCCTAGAATGAACATCTAAGTACAGGATAGTAAATTCTGTTCTTTTTCACCTCTCTCACTCCAACCAGAAGTGCACAGTGTTTTGTTGTTGTTTAATCTCCAATTTTCATTTCATACATCAGTCATTCTTATTTTTGTAGTCAGGGACTTTGAGAGTCTGATGACACCTGATCTTCTCCCCAGGAAATTGTACATTATCCACAACATACACATAATTCTGCATACACTTTTAGGAGAACTGTAGACTCTCAGAGGTCTTCATATCCTTTTACCCCCAACAAAAACACTTGAAATAAGATGTAAGAGCATTATACAAAAATTATTTTATTAAGATGAATCTACTGATTTCTCCTATATGAAGTATTTCTGGATAAATGACACCAATAACAAAGAAAGAAGTGATTGGGAGCGGAAGGTTAAAATAAGAATCGAAGGAAAAATGCCTTCAATGTTTTGAAGAAGAAAGTTCTTGGGGGCGGGGGAACCATTTTTTTGGTTTTTTTGTGACTATTCTTTCATTTTATCTAAAGAGGGGAACAATCTAAGACACACCTAAAATGGCAAAAATTATTTAAAGTTTACTCTAAAAATTATCCATGTAGTCACTGCATAGCCATTGAGTTCCAATGTAAAGTGCTATCTACTCTTCATAATGTGAGCATTATATACAATTTCTGAGTATTAATAATGCTGCTAGACAACACACTGTAATTCATTCTGGGCTAGGCAGAGCAAGAAGGGAGAGGTATATTTTGGAAGAGGTCTACAGCGTATGTACTATAAAAAGATGTATTACAACTTTTTATGATCATGTTAGCAATCTGCTTTGAGCTGTATATATGCCTTTTCTACCTGGTTGTACATTGGAATTTATGACTGAACTGAGGCAAATTCATTAGCATCACTAGAGATGGGCAAATATTTGTAGCCTAAGTTAGGAAATGAGTGCTATATGGATCACTGGCATCTGAATCCCTGATCATTAACAGTTTGATTTAGCCAAGCCAATCAATAAGACATATTGATTCATCCATCCCATCTAAGAGATGAATTAGAGGACTTGTAGGTCTAAATAATCAGAGTTTTGCCTCTGGTAAGTGTAGTTGAACTGGCCTAGTGACTTTAGCACAATAATGCAGCATTTTCCAGGAATGCTTTACATATATCCATTGACATATGAAAATGCACAATACCGGTATAAGAATATAACAAAAGTCTCTCACTCTTCTAAGTCTGGATCTTTAGGAGTATAGAATAATTCTGAAAGCTTCTCTGGAACTGAAAGACCATGATGGACCAATAATTTTCAAAAACAAAGACCCACAATGGGGACTCCTTCCACTACTGTTCCAAAAGCAAAAGGCCTCTCTTCTGAAAGAAAAATCCACTTGGCTTCATCCAGAGATACCACTGTGTGGCATTTTTCCAGTCAATGTTAACACTGCTTAATCAATATTCACACTTTACTTGCTACTTCTATATAAATGACATAAAACAAAATACAAATATGTGCATTTTTTTCTCTATGAATTTCCACATGACAATCTGTTACATTTAACACACTGTCCGCCATCTTTTAATAACTAAAAGAGCTCAAAATAATTCCAAATATATTCTTTTCCAAAATTCAAGATATTAAAATGAATGAAAAGGAAATGGCCTTTATTAGTCATCACAAAAAAATGAGTGTTTCACATAGTGATTTAAAATAAATTAAGACAAAGAGCTAAAAACTGCAAACAACCTTAATGTTGCAACACCAAAAAAGTTTTAAAATATAGCTTCAGTTGACTTTGAATATAGCAAAAGAGTCAATGATCTATATGTAAAACTGTACGTTGTCTATTGTAAGTGAAACAAAATTACTCTCAAGACAAACTTCAGAACAAGTGGCTTGTGAGCAGCATGCAGTGGTTTCCCAATCATCCAGAGTTTGCTTTACCCGTCACTGGATTCCTATACTCTGTTCTTGTTCATTCATTTCACTAGCTGCTTAAGTGTCCTTTTCAAATAAGCGACTACAGGATCCAAAATAACAGCACAGAAATACTGAAAAGAAAACTGCAGCAAGGAATCAAGATTTTGTCTAGGAAGTTGTTAATAACAAAACAATGGGAAGAAATCAGAGAGAGAGATAAACCATGCGAGACTCTGGACTCGGGGAAACAAACTGAGGGTTACAGAAGGTAGGAGGGTGGGGAGATGGGGTGACCGGGAGATGGGGGTGACCAGATGATGGGTATTAAGGAGGGTAAGTGTTGGGATGAGCACTGGGTGTTATATGCAACTGATGAATTGTTGAACACTACAACAAAAACTTGTGATGTACTACATGCTGGCTAACTGAACATAAAAAAAAAAAAAAAAAAAAAGTCATCAATAACCCTCCCCGCCCCCACCACTCCCCAACCCCACCACTGCCCAACACTTTGACTTATCAAAAAAAGCCAGTTTAAAGGGATGTATCATTTCCCAGCCTAGGGGCAATACCCAGTAACACTTGTGTTACCTGCTTTTCACTCAGGGTGTGGCAAATACCTGATAGAATTAGAGGCAGGATTTAAGAAGGGAATCAAAATATGTGCTCCCCATTTCTGATCTGTTCTTTCATCCACTACCACTGTCCTGATCAGACCTCAGACAGCCCGCTGTTCTTCTGTAGGGTTCCTCAGCAACACTGGCAGGTGGCATTTTGGGTTTGCAGTCTTCTTATGTGGCGAGCACCATCCCTTCTACTCTGACAATGCTTGTGTCACTTGTTCAGAGAAGTCTGAGATTGCACTTGTCCCGAATTGGGAAAGGGTTGTGTGCATGTGTTTGCTGGGGTGGGGGTGGGGCAGGGAAGATGAAGAGAAAGATAGGGAAATGGGGCTCCGTTGCTTTGTTCCAACAGATTTCACGCTGGAAAATGCAGCCCGAGAGGCAAAGTAGGGTTTTGCTTGAAATCCCTACAAATGCTTCCAGTCAACTGCACAAAATTAAAACCAAAGAAGTCCCACATCTACCCTTTATGTTTCAGATCACGGAGGAAAGCAATGAGGTTTTTTTTTTTTTTTTCTCCTTTAAAATGAAGAATCACATTAGGATTCTTCGTTAATGCACAATGTAATGTGGTGCACAGGTACCTAGAGGATAAGACTACAAACAAATGAAGGGCAAAAGATACAGAACATTCTTTCTCCCAGAACTGCACAATTCCACAGAAAACCTGTTGGTAACAGGTAATAAGAGTTCAGTGAATGACATCTGGACTGGGGAACAACTAAAAATTATTTGCAGATACATAAAGGTTATGATGGTGGTTAGGGGCAATGCAAATGACAACCAATGTAATTGCAAAGACTGACGGTCCCCCAAAAGAGATGTAGGCACAGTAGTTGAATAGTAGGGGGAGAAAGCCAGCAACTCAGAAACCAATACACCATATTTCTCCCCCAAGGATTTACATTTAAAAAAATAAAGTATATGTCTCCAGTGGTGAGGTAGTCATACATCAGCTGAATATGCTCTGAACTCATATGCAAATTACAGTGCAGTAGTGATTATGGCATAATTTATGAGGAGGTTTGTGTCATGAAGAACTTGTGGAAAACAATTGGGTATGTTTTTTTCAGGGTGTGTATCTGACTGTCACCAGACACAGCTGGCCTAATGAGACTCCCTGAGGCTGACATCTCCTCTGAATCCCTCAAGGACACACATCTTCCAGACTCCAGGTGGAGAGTATTCACAGAGAAACCCACTTCACCATGGAACCCACTGCCCCAAGCTCCTTCTTCCTGAATATATGAATCGCAGCACTTGGTTGCTGACTATCATGCATATCACAAGCTAAGTCATTAAATGGTATGAGAAAATGGTCCACTTTGGGAATTAAATTGCTTACCTTTGAGCAATTCCAATAACTCACATCTCAATTTACGTGCAGTTATTTTACTCTAGTGTTTTCAGGAATTAAAGGACAAGGAACAAGTATGAGGGGCTCTCTCATCCTCGTTCCCATATTCCTTCTGAGGGCTTCTGTAGAGTTACCGCCCACTGTCCTATACTAAAGAGATAGACTGTTGATAAGGATATCCAGACATAAGCAGAAGGCCTTAAAATAATATATTTGGCTGACACAAGTTAGGTTTTTCTTGCCTCCTCTTCAGTTTGACTAAGATCAAAACTATCATTAATCTCCACTTCCCAACATACAAGCACAGGTTACGTAGGGGACAGATAGTTCAAGGATTTAAAACTAACCTCAGATTATTGGTACTTGGACCATCAATGGTACACTATTCTTAGTATCCAAGAAAAACAAGGAAAAACCCCCAACAACTCAGTTTCCACTTGTACTGCTGAGATACATACCTGAAGGCTGACTTATCCTATACGTCCTAAAATAAAGTAGATGTGTTTTGACTGTTCAGTTTCAAATATCCTAAATAGTCCTTCCTATGAAATACTTAACTGCTTTTTCTTCAAATTGAGCTTCATTCTGAATTTTCATTGCAGTCTGACTAGCATCTTCCCAACGTGGAATTTTAAACAGTTGCTTTGGCTGTTTAAGAGAGATGTGAGTAAAGAAAAGAGTTGGAAAGCTCTATTATCTTAAAATATTTGAAAGCACTATAAATAGCCAGAGCTATAAAAATAATACTAATAGGACTATAATAATTTCTACTAAAATTTTTAATTTCTGCATTTAGAAAATGATATCACACTGTGCTCTTAAAATGTTTTCCCCAAATAATTCCTTACCCAACTTAAATACACAGATTTTAGGGAAATCATTACTTGAAACTTAAAGTATTTGATTCTTCAGGATTATAGAGCTAAAATTTTTCAGGATTATAGAACTAAAGTATCCTAAAACTTCTTACTTTCAAATATCCTTAGAAGAACCTAATCATAAATTCCAAAGTCTATGATATGAAGGAATAAATAAGGTGAGAGCTTGCTAATGGATGCACCTGGGCAGTTTTAGCCAGTCATGAAAGCTTCTTTTAACACTCACAACCCTACTTGTGGATAATGCAGCACTGATGTAATGTGCTTTTAGGAGTTCAGGAAGGTCTGATTAGTCAAAATTATGTTTCCTTCCATTTGCAAAATTATTAAAAATCCTACCAATAGAAATGTATTCTTTGCCTCCCCCCACTCTAGTTCACCTTTTCAAAGGCAAACAATCATGGGATGGAAAACCATTGAACTAGTTCATTCTAAGGCAGGGGTCAGCAAAGTAGGACACGAAGCCATTCGAACCTATCCCTTGTTTTTATAGGCTCATGAGCTAAAAATGGTTTTTACACTTTTATTTGGATAAAGAAAAATCAAAGTAAGAATAATATTTTATGACATGTGAAAATTACATGGAATTCAAATTTCAGTTTCCCTAAACAATTTTTATTGGAACACAGCCCATTCATTTCCTTACATATTGTCTATGGCTGCTTTCATTCTGTCATGGCAGAGGTGAGTCATTGGGAGACAGCATATAGCCTGTAAAACTGAAAATATTTAGACTCTGGCCCTTTACAGAAAGTTTGGCAACCCTCTGTTCTAAAGTGTTGATGTCCTATAGGAATTACTTCCTGCCTCACAGAGGGAGGTCACCGGATAGCAAAACAACCCCTGTCAGATTCTGGAAGGAGGAGATAAGGTGAAACACACTGACCAGGGGCAAGAAAAGACAACAGGAACAGGAAAATTTTTACTTAACTTTTAAACTTTAGAATAACATCAAAAAGTTGTATATGCATAAATACATATGTCCAGAATACAAACCATTCCTCAGATCATTAAAGTTTCTTCTTTTTTTTTTTTTTTTAATTTTTTTTTTTTTTTAATTTATTTGTTAGAGAGAGAGAGCGAGCGAGCACAGGCAGACAGAGTGGTAGGCAGAGGCAGAGGGAGAAGCAGGCTCCCCGCCGAGCAAGGAGCCCGATGTGGGACTCGATCCCAGGACGCCGGGATCATGACCCGAGCCGAAGGCAGCCGCTTAACCAACTGAATGTCTTTCCTCCCTCCCTCTCTTCCACTCACTTATTCATTTAATTAATTCATCCATTCATTCACATTTATTGAGGCAGACACTTTGCTGAGCGTTGTGTACACAGTTATCAACAAGAAAGATAAGGTCTCTCTGCCGTTATGGACTTTACATGCCAAAGGAGAAGACACATAAATAAGATACTCAAAAACTGTGATGGGGGTGCTGAGGGCAGAGATTTACTTTAAACAGGTTGCTCAGGTTAAGTTCCCACAAAGAGGTGACATTTGAGCTGAAACTCAAAGGATGAAAATGAGCCATCACTGAAAGAGCTAAGGGAAAAGCATTACAGAGAGAGGAAGTACCAAATGCAAAGGTCCTGGGACAGGAAAAGGGTTTGCTTAATTTCAGGAGTAAAAGAGACAATGGTATGTGTGCTGTGGCTGTTAACAAAAACATCCTTTTAAAGTTCCAGTACCATAAACTCAACACTATTTATTAAAAGCTTATTATTTGCTGAAAATATGTTTTCATTTAATGCTCTCCCAAACTCTCAATAGGTGAATATCATTAATTTCATTCATTTTATAGTCAGAGAAATAGACTCAAAGATAGTAAACATATTGAATTCCACATTGTGATTGAGCTTAGACTATAATCCAGGTCCGTGTGATTTAAAGGAGTCTATACTCTCAAAATCAAAATCTATGTTAAAAAAACACAAGCCCTATGTATATATTTATATATTTATCTATATAGATGATACCTTTTTTATTACCACTAGGGCTATATTTTGTGTGTGATAGAAGTTAGGGCTTACCCTGGAAAACCAATTCAGAGCCTCTTTCTCAAAATTACACATACCAGAATAGCATTCCAGAAACTTATTTTTAACAGATGCCAGGTGACGGTATAACAAAACACATACTATATCACAATAAAATTTCATGTTCAAATAAAAACCATTATTTGTACCCATTCTTATAGTTATTTACCATATAATCAAAGGGATTATATTTTTGCCATATGCCTTTCTTAAGTAAGCTGTGACTGCTTCTGACTTCTGAGTCTCACGTTTGGCCAGCTGAAGCACACAGAGCCAATACCACCGGGAAAATCCCAAAGAAAAGGATAAAAAAAAAAAACAAAGATCTAAACTTAATTAGCTGTGATGCTATACAGCAAACTGGCACCTCTATTGTGCTGGTCTCCCAAGTCTTTCAGGTCTGGCTGCGCGAGTTAGATTCATTACTGAGCTCATAAATGGCCCCTCTCCCCCCGCTCCTGTTTTACTGGTGACAAATTTATTAGTTCTTTTCTAACAGTGAAATGAGAACTAGGGATTTCAATTACACCCAGAATGTAGTAAAGGCATGGAATCTCTTGTAAGTAACATTTTTCTATTCCATTTTAAGAGCAAATATAGAAGTACTGTTAATAGACATTAAATGTTATTTATTAGCATCCTAATAAGCCTGCACACTTTTAAAAGTAAACATTAAACTTCTAACAAATTACATTTAGAAGCTAAGTGGAATGCAGGTACTCTGGAAAGGGAATGCACTTCAGAATCAATTTTTAAAAACCCATATCATCACTGATTATGATAAAAAGACAAAGATATGAGGAGATGCTTATTACTCATTCCTTCAGCTCATTTTAGGTTTATCACTTTTTGCACAATTTAAAATTTATGCAAATGTTTTCAATGTTGCCTTTAATTTTTGCCAGAATATTTTGAACCTGGTTTAAAACTGAAATTAAAGAAGCCCAAGGAGGGCTTTAATAACAAATTTCTTTGGTCTGTTTATTTAAAACATGATGAATAAGCAAAAAGAAAAGGTGTAGAATGGAAAAAGGAAAATGAGCCCTTCTCCTTCCTAGAAGTATTTGAGATTACCGGATTGTTCATAATCTTGCACCAGAAATTAAAATCTTCCCCACATGCCAACAGCCAAGTACACACAGGTACACACACTCTCTCTCCCTCTCTCTCTCTCACACACACACACACACACATACACACACACCAGTTGCCATGTATATGAAAGCCTAGAGTCTAAAGGTTTGTAATAGTTTTAAAGTTAATAGAAGAGCAGTAAGGACTTTCACTAATATTAGTCCCCAGTATTGCCTGATTCATTTAGTGCACTTTCAACAAATCATTTAGCTTCTTATAGTCTTTTTCTTGGGAAGATAAGGGGTGAGTTAGTAGTTTACCACACTAAATACTTAATATGTCTTTTAACGAATCATTCTCCTGGGGGGGGGGGGAGAAGAAAGATGGAAGAAATTCTAAGGAAAGGCCAAGAACCCAAAGAAACAAACAAACAAAAAAAGTGTGGAAGTTCTTTTCTCCATAACCTCTGGAGACATTTCAGTGCAAGAGTACAGAAGACAGGGAGATTCTAGTCTACGTACTAGCCCATCCAACTGCTGGCTGAACCAGCTACAAATGTTTGTGTCCCTCCCTCCAAAATTCACAGGTTGAAATCCTAATCCCCAAAGTGACATCAGGAGATGGAGCCTTTAGCAGGTGACTGACTGGTCATGAGGGTAGATCTGTCATGAATGGGATGGTGCCCTTAGAAAAGATTCAAGAGTGTTCCATCTGCTCTTCTCCTGTTATGACGCAGGAAGTGGGCCAGATACTAAAGGCAGGTACTGAATCTGCCTTGATCTTAAGACTACTTGACCTCCAGAACTAGGAGAAATACATGTTTCTCGTTTAAGCTACTCAGTCAATGGTAGTTTTGTTACCGCAGCTCAAACGGAAGACACATGATTCTTTATCCAAAGTCTGAGGTCTATCCAGCGGTGTGACTGAGAAGAATAAGCAGATACACATAAAGGAGAGTGGTCTTGAAGTGATTGTTTAAATTGCGAGCCAAATGAAACTGCCCCAAATTGTGAGGTGACAGTTGACTCTCGAAACGTGGCAAAAACTCCCAGACAAGCTCAACACTGCAAAACATCATAACATGCTTAGGTGGTTTTCATTTTTCCGGAGAAAACATAAGCTGTTCTTTCATCAGCCCCAGTGTTCATGGGGCCCAGAATTCAGACTCTGACAAAGGCACTAAGGGTTATTTTCTGGAAGTGTTGCATTTCATGGAGTGAACTCCAAAGGGGTTGGTATATGGAGACACATAAAATAAATTCCCCCCTTGTGGGAAAATTTATGAAATTTGTAACACACACTTGGCTCATTTAACTTTACCAAGTTTTTAGAAAACTTTGTCACAGAGTAAAATTTGGGCACTTGAACTCAAAAATCACACTTTATATTTGCATTTTAAAAATGTTTCCAGAGGGCGTCTATTTTTTTTTTTTTTAGAGGCTCTTGTAGACCCTTGACTCAAAGGAGACTCCGGAATCCTGAAGACTCGAGCTTTGCATCTCTTTGGATAAACAGAACCAGACATATTTTCATATTTCTCTTATTCTCCAAAGAAAATGATCTAGTCACTCAACGTCCATACATTCGGACATAGACTACTTACTTCACTTTCAGGGACTCTTACTTTCCAGTTTTATTGCCATAAATTTGGAACTAAAATTAAGTTGCCAATTTTAGGTAAAATAGAGTGATAAAATTTAATGGCCATTAAAATTTCAAGTGGAATCGATTTTACTGAGCTTGGTTCCCTGTTCTCCTGAGGCCTCTTGACATACTAAATGGAAGTGTGCAAATCTAATTGGCTAAGACCCGGCTTGACCCTAATACAGACTGCTAACGTTTTATCTCTGTGGAGACCTCATACTGAATTTAAGCTTGGTAAGCTTCTTTTTGAGAAAATAAGAGATTTGAATGCGCCATTAAGTCAGCTAGTCCTCCAAGTGGCAGTGTTGCCCAATCCTCCATCCCCCAGAAGCACCCATGTTTTGCTTGGTTTATGTCATTGCTTACAACAGTTATTATTTTTTTTTTTTATATACCATATATTGGAAAAAGAAAGAGAGACAAAGTGATTTGCCTACATTCTTGCATCTTGGAAAGAATACGTACGTCCGTACGTTTGATTTCTAGAGGTATGGAAGTTGTATTTTAACTCTCATGGGTCACCGTAAGGAGGAGCAGGATACTGCATTTACCTTCTAGTTTAATAAACAATCAACCATAAGATCTCAATTTATTCAAATTGGGACTTCTAAAAATGTACTTTAGTACCTCCCAAGCAAATCAGAATTTCTGGGGCAATTTAAGAATTGCTTAAATGAATCCTTCAGTTCTAGAGAACCAGTGTTAGCACACAGCATCCGACTTCCCCCTTACTTTCCTTTCTAAATTAACTCAGGGATTCTTCACGGCCCCCTCTCTGCATTTGTACCCATAATCTCTAAAATCCCCAAATCACTGGGTGGTTTGAAAATACAGGCTCTGGGCACTGTACATTCAGAAGAAGAAGAAATGACTGACAGCAAAATTACAGAAATTATCCAGTTGGTCTGTCATTAGCTCAGCTTACCACATGGTTGTAGAGCCAGAGGACTGGCCATCTACGGGGACTACTGAGATGTTGATGCATGATCCTGCTAGCCTCAACCACGGCAATTTTTTTACCCACATCAGCTTTTTGTCTTTGGTGTTTTTCTTGCCCAGTTTATTTCCAACAATGGATCTGCCAACTCTACACTGGAACTCTTTTTCATAGTATAATACCCCTATATTAATATTTATTAGATTTCCACAAGAACTAAGAAATTTCTGTTCTATTTTCCCTCAAACACCATGCTGTCATAGTTTACTCCATAAGTAGCTGAAATGAAGTAATGGCTGAGGAAAAGATTATCTTCTCCTTCCGCTCGTTTCAAATGCTTTTACCTAAGCACGACTGAGGTGACAAAAACAAAATCAAACACCTATCCCTCCTCTCCCAAAACATTTCTAAAAAATAAATCAAGTCCTTCAAATGGAAGGTTCCAGGCTATTTTTAAAACTACCTGGGAGAGAAATTAAATATAATTATGGGTCATCTGAAAAACAGCATGTCAGTGATGCCACTTTAATATCCTTCAAGGGCATATGTAGCTTCTGGAATGTCTCAAAAAAATGTACATTACTTAAAAAAACCCCATAAACCCAATGTTTTTAATTAAATGAAGGATTCAGTTCATTTCTAATGAAAATCCTGATACTAAAGAAAGTGTCCAGAAATACTGGTGACATTTACAAATCCTACAACTAAAACATTTCCTTTTCCCTCTTAAATAATGAGATTAATGTTCAAATTCAATCATATAATCAATTTCATTATTGCCACAATGTAACTTTTTCTACTGTTTCATTATAATTAGTAGCTATCCAAAGATGTAACACTTCCATTAGCATAATCTAACTAAAATCTGAATTTAAAATTATGGTTGCCCAAGGAAAGAGCAAGGAGGGTCGGACAGAGGGAGAGGATGACTCTGGGAGGGCACAGGGACATTTACCACTTTATCCCAGTATGCGGTGCCATGCCTGGTATGCAGGAGATGCAAATGCATAGTGTGTGGAATTAATATTTATGGAAGATCTGCCAGGCACCAAGGTTTGTTTATGCATTTCCTATCCCAATTAATCCTCTTAATAGTCCTATGAAGTATTATTACTGTCTCCAACTTATAGATACGGATATTGCTTTAAGATGACCTGAGTATGGGGGCTCCTTACCTATATTGTACAATTGTACAATTTCCTTCTGGCTTAAAGCATTGTCATTGAAGAGTGAGATGAGATTCTCTTTTTTATTTTATTTTATTTTATTTTTTTTGCCTATATGCCCGGAGTGTCTAAAGAATTTCTTCTTTCTCTTTAAAAACCAATAATTTGGGGCACCTGGGTGGCTCAGTGGGTTAAGCCTCTGCCTTCGGCTCAGGTCATGATCTCAGGGTCCTGGGATCGAGCCCCGCATCTGGTGCTCTGCTCAGCAGGGAGCCTGCTTCCCCCTTTCTCTCTGCCTGCCTTTCTGCCTACCTGTGATTTCTGTCTCTCAAATAAATAAAATCTTAAAAAAAAAAAAAAGACCTGAATACGACTTAGTAAAACAGGAAAGTGAATAGGAAAATCATGTTCATAATCATCTATTTTTATCTTATTTGAAATAAAATGAAGTGAGATGACTCTAAGTCAGCAAAGAGGGGAGGGACATAAGTGTTTTTGAGATAGTCTGCTTAGTGACTGTCACAGGTAGTGATTTGCAGCTTTTTGTGACTAGGCATGATACTCTTGTGGTGTGATTTGCATTCTGGGGTTCACAAAGCAAGAAACTGATGGAAGGTGAACCAGATAGGTTGGTACTTTAAAAAATGAAAACAAAGGGGCGCCTGGGTGGCTCAGTGGGTTAGGGCCTCTGCCTTCGGCTCAGTCGTGATCTCAGGGTCCTGGGATCGAGCCCCGCATCGGGCTCTCTGCTCAGCAGGGAGCCTGCTTCCCCCTCTCTCTCTGCCTGACTATCTGCCTACTTGTGATCTCTGTCTGTCAAATAAATAAATAAAATCTTTAAAAAAAATAAAAAATGAAAACAAAAAGCAATAGCAGCACCTACAATTAACAGTCATCACAAGAAAGATGACAGTCATTGAATATTTTTCAACTAAACTGAGGAAAATGGATTACCTTTTGTGTCTATTTAAAATGTTTCAGCTGATCTCAGAGTGTCTTAATAGAGAAGGGATTTGTTTGTCTCACCATCCCTCAAACCCTTATGCAAACAGGACTCTGGTGTGGTACCACACATTTAGAGTCAAAGACAATACTCTGTTTTTAAGAACAGGGCACAATGTAACTGCAAATGAACGTCATACACACACACACACACACACACACACACACACACACACACAGAAAATATTAACCTCCAGTGAAGAATTTTGGTAATTACCAACTGTATTATAGAAATCACTGTCAAATATGTTTGTCTCCACTGTTTGTGATTCCTCTTAAGATTGAAAATATTCTCCTCGCTGCTGCCTGCCTCCCTCACCATTATATCCTCTTCCTTTGCCACTGATAACTACAACTTGTGCCAAATTACTCACTTATTGACCTTTTGGTTCAATACTACATTCAAAGAAGGAGGGGGAATAGAGCAGGATAGTGAAAGCGGGTGTGTGTGTATATGTATACACAGGAATGCTAGAGCCTAGGAGCTCTTTCCTCCAAATGTTTTTAAACAGAAAATGACCTGTAGGACAAGGATGGTTTTTGTTTTTTAACGGGCAGACCTTCTGAAGACCAGAAACAGGTGCTAAATCAGAGTCCGGTAGGTGTATTCATTTGTTTATTTGATCAACAAAAATTTACTGAGTCCCTAACTATGGTGAGGCACTGTGCTAAATAGTAGATATTTGGGAACATGAAAGACAAGAGTGACTGCATAGGTATGATAGGAAATTACCGCTTACTGTATGGTAAATTTTAATTTTAAAACTTAAGCCCCTTAGCTAGGGGGATTCAAGGATTTATTTACTCGGTTTTATTATTTTTCCCTTGAAATATGCTTTGCTACACTTCATGACAGTATGCCCTCCTGAAGTTATTTTCTCTATGTCTTAGACTGCTTTGCAAGATTTTCATCCTTAGCTTAAAACTTAAATGTGAATGTTCCCTGTAGTTCTGGCCTGTTCTCTTCTCTTTATTTTACATACTTCCCCTGGGGCATCCTCACTGCTCCTATGACTTTTTTTCCCCCCAAGGTAAGCTATACACCCAACACCGGGCTCCAACTCACGACCTCAAGATCAAGAGTTGAACTCTCTCTCCATCTACCGAGTCAGCCAGGCATCGCACTCCTATGACTGTTAGTATCATCTATAAGATATGGAGACCAACCTGCTGACAACAAAATCTGCATGTCCAATTCACACACCTTCTGAGCTCTAGACTCATGTAGGAACCCCCTCCTGACACTGCCACCTGGATGTTTCAAGGCACCCAAACTGAAAATATTAAAAGTTGAACTAATCAGCTTCCTTTTCTCTCACTGACTAGCACAACCATCCATGAAGTGGCCCAATCAAGAAATCCAGGAGTCATTCTTAGCCCCGTCCGTTTTACTTCCTAACAACCAATCTCAAAGTTCCATGGAATTGTAGATCTTAAAATACATTAAGAAACTACCCACTCCTCTTCATGCTCTCTCTCTCACCCAATCCAGGTCACTATCATCTCTTGTCAAAACTCCCACAAACATCTGCTTAAATGTTCTCTCTGGTTTTAATCTTACCTGCACCCAGTTATTTTGGACTTTATAGCCAGTTAGTTACCCATTAAAAAAAAAAAAAATGAAGATTTGAGGCAGCTGGGTGGCTCAGTCAGTTAAGCTTCTGTGTCAGGCTCCTTGCTCAGTGGGGAGTCTGCTACTCCCTCTCCCTCTACCCCTCCCCACTGCTCTCTCTCCAATAAATAAATAAAATCTTTTTTAAAAAATGAAGATTTGATCATATTGTTCTCTTGTTTCAAATTCTTAATTCTTCAAACTCTTGCTTCAAACTCTTAACTGGTTTCCCACATACTAAGAGTAAGGGTCTTTCTATCTTCTTCACACTGCCTACGACTTATTTTTACTCCAAACTTGCCAGGGTGAACTCCTAGTTATCATTTCAATATTGGCTTCCTTTGGGAAATCTACTTGGTTTGCCATTCTACCCCCATCTTACCCTACCCACCGCCTTCAACCTCCTACTCTTCCACCCAACTTATCTTATATCTCCACCAAATAAAGGCAGGTGTTCTTATTATATGTTCCCACAGTGACTTGCACATCCCCTCTAATATCTAATCCCCTCTAATAATATTTATTATTATATAACAGATACCTTCCCAGGGCAGGAAGGCATCAGTAGAAACAGCTTGCCTTTGTATCCCTAGCACTCAGTACGGTTAGTGCCTTGCCCAGAAATGGTGCTCAACAAGTATTTGTTCAATGAGTATGTGAAACATCTTTTATTTGAAGAAAGCTGGAAAGGGTATAGAGATAAACACCCCCTATCCTCAAGGAGGATGACATTAAATACAGAAGGTCTGTTATACATAATTATATGATGATAATGAGTAAATAAAACTGACTCCAATTTGGATACATGGGGATTTGTTAACATTGTAAATTGGAATTAAATATTTAGCTCTCCCTCCTAGGATAATCTAATCCACACTAAACACTTCTGGAAGACAGTTTTATGATTTTATATTAAGATGAGAAAATAGGCACAGCAAAGTTAATTGAGGTACTCAAAGTTGCCCAGAAGCAGAGCCAGTATTAAAATTCAAAGTCATCAATTTCCAATCTTTTGCTATCATTTTTTAAAAACTGTTTTTTGTCTTTCACTCCTTGAAGTTCTACTGTGTGATTGTAGGACTTCAACCTAAATACTTTTTTTTTTTTTAAGATTTTATTTATTTGACAGAGGGAAAGAGAGAGAGCACAAGCAGGGGGAGCAGCAGGCAGAGGGAGAGGGAGAAGCAGTCCCCGCACTGGAGCAGGGAGCCCGACACGGGGCTTGATGCCAGGACCATGAGATCATGACCTGAGCTAAAGGCAAATGCCTAATGATTGAGCCACCCAGGAGTCCCTCAACTTAAATACTTTGATAGTCTTCTCAAAACTATCACCTGCAATATTTATAATATGAATACAGAAATTCAGGAATATAGGTCTTTTCAATGAATTTTCCTCTAGTGTTAAAATGAAAGGTTTTCTGTGCTGTGTCTCTGCACTCTTGTGTACTCTCAGAGGTGTCAGTTTCTTTGTTCTTAATAGACTGTTACTATTAGGCACTAATTGTCACTACAAAGTGCCAGCATTAAACTTTCCTGCTGTTGGACATCATACTGGATACTCTACATCTATCAGTGCCCACAGTTAGTTGGCTGGTGCATTCTATTGCACTCGCTGGACATTTTGGTAGGAAATGCTGCCAGTTCTTAAATATTTGACAAGCAAGAGAGGCTATTCAATTTAACAGGATTACTGGTTCCAACATTTGTATTGTGAGAGAAGTAAACTCAAAAAGGTTGGTGCTGTCATTTCAAAAGCCCATATATGTACTATCTACTCAATAAATTTGTTTACATGTGTTATTCTGACAAATATAATGCATAACCAAAGTGCTTCTGAAAGACTTTATTACCTTTTCAATATATACATTTGGTATACATGGAAGCTTTGCTTTTCTTGATTCTGATAGTAATTTCTCAGACATAGACACAGTGACTATACACTTGAGATTTTTCCTAGCCCCAGATAGGACCAACCAGGGCTGTTTCTTTTTAACCTGACTATAGTTCAAGCTGTTAAATAAATCCAATCTGTACATAACTGTGGCCAATACATGCCACTTTTATTAGGGATATAGAACTATCTTCTTCTTCATTTTTAGATCAATAATACAATTTTCCTTTAACAAATACACCATTAAATAGAAGAAACCCCAATTATAGAACATTTCTCTCACTCTTTGGGCTTCGCTTGACCGGTCCTTCATTTGCCAGAAGCAAAAACCTCTACCTCTAAAGCATTCAAGCCAGCTCATTATATCACTCTCCAGTCCTGCCTTGCAGCTTCTATGCCCAGGAAGAACTCTAAATGTCCAAAGTATTTACTGTTCTTAATCCCCAGCATGACGTTAAGTGAATTGGTTCTGTCATGTGAGTATAACTGATTATGTTTCCCCTAATAAAGATAGACACTTGAGTTACCCATCTGCAAGTGAGCCCAATGTAAAAGGAAGAGAGAACTACCACTGTCAGATGCCAAGTTAACATCACTTGCTCATACCATGGAACTGTCAATTAAAATTCTAGAGTAATCTTTCAAACACAATTTTCCAGTCTAAGAACTACGTATAAATCCACAGTGACTTAAGAGGCATACAAGGTGAAGTCTTGAGCTCCATGTATGTGTTAATATTCTTGGTTGGTCATCGGTAGATGACATTCATGGAGCCAGAATTCTCTTGACTTTCACTTGAAATGCAGATTCCATTAATTCATCCTCATTCATCAGCCCTGTTTTTTGGGGAAATGACTTTGCAAAGATGTTGCTTTCATTTCTTAACGCTGCGGTTCCTATTAAGCTATACCAAGGAATAAAGGTTCCTTTCAAGAGTAGCACAGGGGCTGACTGGGCCTCCTGCTTTAGGAGATTATAAATATTCTCACACACTTCTAAAAGGAAGCAAATTCTAACTTGGGCTTTAACATTCTGACATGTTTTTCACTCCATTTGTCAGTGGTCTGAACGTGGTAACGATAAAGGCTAACAGGGTAAAAATAAATGTTTTTATCCCAAGGATAAAATTCTGTTGGAGAATTTACCTGCAAAGATTCCACCTCTTCATCTTTCCTGTGGGTCTCCTCCAGGAGATCTATAAGAAAGCAAAATGCCCATCAAGATAACATTGCCTCTTAGTATCAAACCCAATGTAGTCAGGAGCATGTAAAAACTGTTGCCTGGGGGGCACCTGGGTGGCTCAGTGGGTTAAAGCCTCTGCCTTCGGCTCAGGTCATAATCCCAGGGTTCTGGGATCAAGCCCCACATCAGGCTCTCTGCTCAGCAGGGAGCCTGCTTCCTCCTCTCTCTCTGCCTGCCTCTCTGCCTACTTGCGATCTCTATCCATCAAATAAATAAATAAAATCTTAAAAAAAAAAAAACTGTTGCCTGGAAAGAGAATTTAATGTTTAAGTGTGAAAAGGGATGTCAAAGAAATGCCCTCTGATGCTAACAGAGGAGATGGGGCAGAGATCTGGACTCTGCCAATCCTGAGCTAGCTGAGAAGCCCTGGGAGGTCTGGACTCTGGTGAAGGGACCAGAGAAGAAGGCCAACTAATTTACAAATCCAAAATCATATCAATATTTTAGGAATTTGGCCCACTGTTTATGTAACTCTGAAGTAACACAAAATTTTCTTTAAAAAAAAAAACTTCCTTTTCTCTTTAATGAAAAATTAGAAACAAACCATTTGCTCTTAAAATAAGATCCCAAGCCAAACTCCACCTCCAGAATCCATTTTTATAACCAAATTAAAACATCCTGGAATAATGGGTGTTATTAATGGAAGTAGAACACCACCTTCACTGTAAAGGCATATTAATTATCATTTCACGCTGAGAAGGTGGGAAGCACTAAAGCTACATCTGATCAAGAGCTTAGCATCATCATCTCAGAGAAATTAGTGACTAGAAGCAAAGGTAGTCAACTGAAGAGAGTCCTGTCTAAATGCATGCATATAGCCATGGTATCTCGGTGCCCTACATTAATTTACAAACTTGCTATAAAGGAAAATATATTTGGCAAGCAGAATTTTCTGCCTGCAGCTATACCACCCTGTGCTATGATCTTATTAGATCTCACAGACCTAAAGAGGGCTGGGCTGAGTCAGAAGTTGGATGAAAACAGGCAAGAAACACCTACAGCAGTGCACATTAATATAAGCATTTGCCTTGCTCTGTGATTGATGGAGCTCACCAAGAGGCTGTGCTGCATAAAAGGAAAATATAACTTACAGAAATTCAATATATATCTCAGAAAGGCAAATGCAAATGTTTTTAGCAAGTGCTATACTACATACAGCAGGAAGCAATACTACAGTGAGTAGCCAAGGCACGCGGCTATAGGTCATAAGTGAACAGGCAATACGCTGGAACTTAGGAGAGCTGGCAGATGGTAGGACTGTTGGTGAGACTGCATGGCTAATTCAGCCACAGAAGAGTCACATACAATCCCCTCAAGACAGGATGTACTGGGATTCAGGAGAACGGTGATTTTTGCTCCATATCCCATAGGGGTGGATTTTGGCTCCCAAACCTCCCCTAATGAGGGTAAGGCCTATAAAGTGAGAGGAGAAAGTCAAGGCATTAGGCTGCATTTTAGAAGGTCTTTGGTTGGCATAGCAGGTTCTTTAGCTACAAAAAAACCAACTTGGGGGTGGCAGATTGTTTCAGAGCCTTCAAAAATTCCTCACCCTGAATCCTTACTCAGATGCATTGTGACACTGCAGCTGCCGCCTTGAGGAGGTCACACTCATCTACTTTCTACATGTCACCTCTGGCCCAGCCTCCTGACTTGACTGGCTAAACAGACTACAGCAGAATCTGTGCTCAACTGCACTGAGAGTTCAAGAGGCCTTGCGCATTTCACTTTCCCACTTGGAACTCTCTCACCACCATAGAACAAGGCCAGGACAACCTGTTGGATGACAAGGGCCCGGGACTCTTCCCACCTATGACACCCTGCAGTTTGCCTTAACTGGCAGCTAGCAAATGCCCAGAAGCACAGTTGTTAACTGGCTTGAAGATGATTATGGATGACTTAGAAGGGGAGCTCAAGAGATACCAAACTGCCCAGTGAGCCCAGGGTCAATCCCAACTCACAGAATCAGGACCTGTATACATGGAATTGGGGATGCTTTGGTACCCAGCACTTGCTAACCTACAGCAACCATTTGTTAACTGTACATGAAGCATTCAGAATTTATTAGAGGGACATAAGAGTAACTAACAGATGCAGGGGAAAGAGGAGCCAGACTCTACAGAGAATAACAGCTGATCTGGGACGGTAGGGATGTAAGTATCATGAACTAATGGGCATTTTATCCTGGGTGCCTCTAGTCTTTGTGTCATTCCACTCTGGGTGAAATTCCAGAAAGAGAAATGCTAATGAGCCTAGCTTAGATCTCTTGTCTACTGACTGGCTAGGGGAAAGGATGGCGCACTTCCACTGATAACCCCAAAAGGATTAGATGAAGAATAGAAAGGATAGCTTCTAAATGAAAGACCAGGGAACTGTTAAAAGAAGAAGGAATAGGGATCAGACAGGCTAAAAACAAGTTTCAGTAAATTGTGTCTTTAGCACAACTCTCTTGAATAGTCACAAGATATAAAATCACTACTGTGTCCCTATGTGAACATGGCCATTTTGATTCACTACTTCTGGATATTAGAAGGTTCTCTGAGCTAGGCCCCCTGTACTGAATTACATCGTTTATGGTACACTGGACTTGGGAGTGATGGATAGTAGGGTCCACTAACCATCAAAGAAAACTGATCTTGTTCCTCCAAACTCCACTTGGTACATCAAACACCAAACACCTTTGCTAAAACATAGCAGATAAATAATGGGTACTGTATCTCTTGTACAATCAAATTCAACTCACAGATTTTTTTTTTAAGATTTTATTTATTTTATTTGACAGAGAGAGAGATCACAAGTAGGCAGAGAAGCAGGCAGAGAGAAGGGGGAAGCAGGCTCCCCGCTGAGCAGAGAGCCCGATGCGGGGCTCGATCCCAGGACTCTGAGATCATGACCTGAGCCAAAGACAGAGGCTTAACCCACTGAGCCACCCAGGCGCCCCTCAACTCACAGATTTAATAAGATTATAAATGTAAAGATGTATAAATGTAAAGATGTTCAGTTACCCTCAGAATTTCATAGAATTATTGCAATTTAAAAATTATGTTCTCAATTTCTCTAAATATATGGAGGTTATGCTGTTTTTCCAAAAAGGGTAGTACCAATTGGAATGCTTAATTTTCGACAACTGAACAAAAAAAAACTACAACTGGCATTTCAAATATAGAACTTCTAGACTTTTGGGAAGGATGGTAGAGTAGGAGAACTCTAAGCTCACCTCATCCCACAGCTACCGCTAGATAAGGCCCACATCAGTGTAAATAACCCAGAAGATGATTCAAAGACTGGTAGACCAGACGTTTCACAGCTAAATGTAGAGAAGAGGCCACGTGGAAGAGGATAAGAAGCACAGAGATGCTGTTGGGAGCTAAATAGACCCTCAGACTGTCCTCAGGAGGGAGGACAACTTGGGCACAAAGAGGGGAAAGAAACAGACCCTCACAGCAGGCACCCCAGGCATAGGGAGCCCGCACAGGGGAGAAGGAATCCCTGTGACATTTGACTCCGAAAACTAGAGGCGCACAATTTCAGAAGTTCTTACAATCAGTGGCACTTAACACCTGGAACTTTAAAAATAATCACCCTGGGCTCTGGGAGAGCCAGGAAGGTGAGAGGATACTAAGTCTCTACCCTTAAAGAGACAGCACAACGAAGGGCCTTGTGGAGCTACAGCCCAGAAGCACCAGTCAGAAAAATGCCTGGATATATGGGAAAGAGATCTGTTTACTAAAGTCAGAGTGTGAGCTGGAGGGGCAGGGATCATTGGGCAACTTCTCTAAGAAGAAAAGAGTTGATGGGCATCATTTCCCTTCCCCTAGCCCCCAGCCTAGACACACAGACACCTGTGTGAACCACAAGGTGCCAATGCTTGCTACCTAACTTGCTAGCAGTGTGCCCTGCAGACAGGAGCTGCCCCCTCTAGCTAAGCCTCAACTCAAGCCCGGAGTAGGACCAGACTGTCCTGCTAACAACACGGGGACTAAACCCTGTCCACACAGGCAAAAATTGGTAGAATTCCCTTCTGAAGCCACAAGCTTATATTAGCCTGGTTCTTTCCAGGCTGTATTTTCTACTATGCCAAAGGAACGTGTACAACAGCAAAGCTGGTGAAGAAGAAAGCAGAGCCAAGAGACCGAGTAGGCTGAGGACAAGATTGACCTTTGCCTGAAGCCCACATAACTCTGGAACTTCTAACTCTCTTCTTTCCCTGCCTCCGTCTCTTCTTCTCTCCCTATTTTCCTTCCTTTCTTTTTTCTTTCCATCTTTCTCTTCCTTTCCTCCCTTCCTTTCCTTCTTGCTTGTACTTAAATTAGGTTTAGTTGGATTGCTGTCAGTTTTAAAAGTCTCTGGTAGTCCGGCTGTATTGAGCTTTCTTATTTATTTGGAAACTTGGAGAACTCAGAATTGACAAAAATGTTCTATTTTACAGTGAGCACTTCATTCTACAATAAATCAAGACACGAGGCTCAAAGAAGGCAAATGATTTGCTTGAGATTCCCTAGTTAGTCTAAAGCCCCAGCTAGAGCTTTGCTCTCCTTGCAATCCTAGGGCAATCTTCCTGCCATATATATCACGTCCTGCTCTCATCTGTAACCCCCTTTACTTAATTGTACCTTCCTTAATACTATTATTTTTTTAAATGCACATGTTTGTATTCCTCTGATTTCCTTCAGGAGTTCTCTGATGTCAACGATCAGGGCTCCGATGTCTTCACATCCATATCCTCCCTAACTACTACCTCTCTACCTTTGCTGCTTAACGTGGATCCCCCAAATTGTCTCCTCCTCTACATCACTGCTCTATGCAATTGTTCACTTGTTAGGTCCCTTGTTTGCATACATGCATTTGGGATGATGAACAGGGTTATTAAGCTGTGCTGATAAAATATGGCCACTGGGCTTTGCTGAGAAGCAACTACTTCGCTGCAAACACAAGAGCAAAGAATATAGGTGAGGCCTCTGGACAGCTGCAGTGATAGAGGCCGGGACGACAGGGTGTGATTAGTGCATCTCGTTATAACGAGCAATCTTGTTTGTTGTTTGGTCTTGCCAGCTTTAGAACGAATGATCAGCACGGAGAAGTGGAAGGGTCTGCCCTGTTCCCTTGCACACCACTGGCATGTTCCTGTTTTGCTTTATTATTCTCTGGTTTACTGTTCAATACAAACAGCAAGTCAACTGCCATGCAAATTGCTGTGGCTAAATGTGCTTCCATCAACATGAGTTCATGAAAGATTTTTCTTTCTTTCTTTTTTCTTTTTTTTTTTTGGTGAAAAGGGCAGCAGTCCTGCCTGTTTTCCTTGGACTGGCTCCAACTCTTTAAATGAGCTGATACTAACTCATTAGGACATACAGTTATTAGAGTAAAAAATACCATTAAAAAAAAACAGGCTATTATGGATGAGAATGGGAAAACCCAGTTGTGTTGTTTTGTTTTGTTCCACTTTGCATTTCTCTGGCACATTCAGGGTAATATATCATGACCATGTTTTTGGCTAAGATGGTCTTGTACTACTTTCTTCACAGTTTTTGCAACTAGTGGTCTGGCTGTTTAAGGAGGTTTGACACTTTTTTATGTTGATTCTGTATCCTGGTAGCCAAGGAACAGATAGGTTGTTTGTTTATTTGCTTTTAAAAGGAGAATCATGGCAAGCTGTACATGAGCAACCCATCTCTCTAGCAACTTGACCCTTGACAGAAAGGTTGGAGATCAAGTTTAGAAATGAGTAGATTTTCTCCCTTAACCTTTACTATAAAATATCTCCACCCAGCTGGTCATGGACAGAAAGTTATAGAAACAAGGGTTTCAGACACAGCAACATGTATAATTGCAGCACTGGACAGAGGAGCATTGACAACAGAATATGGCAAATTAATGATTACAGAGAAAAGCATTTAACTTCTGGCTCCTATACCTCACTTAGTAATCAGTGTTCCTATTCAGTATTACTCTGAGTCCTGCCATTTACCTAAAACAATAGGTAGTGTAAATTCTCAAAAGAATGTAAGCTTTTAAAAAAGTAAGTCTGTGGGCCCCTGGGTGGCTCAGTAGGTTAAAGCCTCTGCCTTCAGCTCAGGTCATGATCTCAGGGTCCTGGGATCGGGCTCTCTGCTTAGTGGGGAGCCTGCTTCTCCCTCTCTCTCTGCCTGCCTCTCTGTCTAATTGTGATCTCTGTCTGTCAAATAAATAAATAAAATCTTAAAAAAAAAAAAGTACACCTGTGTCATTCATCTTTGTGGGGTACAGTTGTGGTATAATAAAATTAATCAAATAAAAGAGTACCTTACAACCTTTCAGAGGTCATAAATGATGGACCTAGTCTCCCATCGTTGTATACTAGAGACATTGGCTACATGCTAAGGACCAGGACCAATTTATCTTTTTTCTTTTTTGGCTTCCTAGTTATTAGAATCATTAATATTTTAGGGACAGAAGGGACCACTGAAATAACCTCATCCGAGGGTTTTCAATCTTTTTTTTTAAACAAGTAGAATTTTGTCTTATGAATAACTCATATACACTTTCAAGTGTATACAGTATATAAATAAATACTGTAATTTAAATAGCTGAAAGGAAGCTTCTCAGGTGAAAGCAGAAGGGAGGACCTGGGGGCCAGCCTGCCGGGGCTCTATTCCTAACCTAGCATCACCCCCTGTGGTGCCACGGTGAAGCTATAAAGCTCCAAATTATGCTGATTGGAAGCCACTGATCTAATCCAACTTCATCACAGTTTATAGATGAGGAGTTCCCAAAGGGCAAAAGCCTCTGTCAGTGTCACACAACTAGTGAACAGATGTGCATGAACCTGAACCCAGGGCTTCTAAACTAAATCAGGGTCCAGTACTTTTTCTCCTGAAAAATTGACTCTCCTCCTCTGTTTTTCAAGATGTATTGAAACGACATATTATTCCAAACTCTATCATAAATGTTTACACATCATCCAATGCCTCCCCAAACTGGAAGAAAACTTTCCTAAAGCAATTTGCATAACAACAATCTGTGAGAAGACCTATAGTTAATTGCTCTGCAAAATGAAATTCCTCAAACCTGGGAGAAGACATCAAAAGATGTGGCTTTGACAGAAAGCAAATACTTAGGACATTTGAAAAGGCAGTTGTTTTTGGCAAAGTGTATGCATCACACAATGTACAGTATATCTCACAAAATAAAACAACAAAAATGTAAGTGAATGGCTGGCAGCTGAATAGTTCCTCTGCTTAATATAATATTTATCAGCAAATTTCTTTTTCTATTCTGTTATACTAGTATAGGTAAATATTTTAAGTGAATAATAATATAATTGTATACGAGCCAAAATACCTTAAAAATAATCAAATGTGTTATTTTTAAATATATGTAAAACACTTAAAATTGTGTCTGATACATAGTAAAAATGATATACACATTAGCTGTTATTATTATTTTAAAAGTTACCCTTCAGTATGCCTGCTAAAGTCAGAAAAATGTGTGAAAAACAATCAGTTACATTTTAAAAAAATACGCAAAAAAAAAGCCCTCAAGTATACTACTTTTAGATTCCATCTATGATTGGTAGCTACATTACTTAGAACTCTGCCATATCTACTGCCACCCACTGGTACATATCTGGATATACCACGATGAGTTAAGAGTTTTCTCATCAGGACTGACCACAGAAAACACACAGATTAAAATAAAGAACAACATTCAAAAAGTATGGCTATCCTCTGTGGTTTGTCTCAGACGCTGAAACAACATACTGGTCTACGGATGGAGCCCAAACAGTCCAATAAATGAAAGGTTTACAATCCACTGTCTGTCTTGGGTATGTGGTAAAACATCCAAATACAGGTACTCATGTTTTATTTGATGTCCATTCATTTCTGGTGAAACTTTCCATCTTGACCACTATAGAGATTTAAAACTTCTTCTTCACAAAACTGCTACCCTATAGAAAACAACACAATAATCTACCCCATTCCATCTCATTCTTGGTGCTGGCTTGGAGAAACACCAAGATGTAGAACAAAACGTTCTGACTCAGCCACCTATTAAGACTTTTATCATTTGTATTAGCAACACAAGCAGAGAAAGTAAGAACATATTCTTTAATAAATAAGTCACTGTTCTAAACTGTCTTGTTCAATGGGCAAAATAAGGAAGAGAAGTTTATAATGAATTATAAACACCACTCCAAGAATAAGTTTCATATGCTCATATCTAGCCATAAAATCATGCTTCTTTTTGCATATACTACCTCTAAATTGTGTTCACTTAACAGAAAGCTTGGCTTTTATATAAATTCCTTAGGTTGGAAGGCAGTTTATCTTAGACCCCATTTTGGTTCTAGACTCATATGGTGCAAGTAAGTATGTAATTTTGGGCTTATAAAAATCCTAGGTTTATGACTTGTTCTTCAAGCATCTTCTGCTTATGGAAGTTACAAAAGTTTGTGCTGGTTTCTTGATGCATCTACTACTCGGCTGGGCATTTCAGACTCCTAGGTCTACTCTACACCTACTCTAAATATCACAGACAAAGTTCTGGAAACCAAATTATCAAGAGTAAATTTTGAAAGCAGTGAGAGAGAAAAAATACTTTAGTTATGGGGGAAAACAATTAGAATGTTAGTGAATTTCTCATTAGAAACCATACAGGTCATAACACATTTTTTAAATGCTGGAACAAAAGAACCAACAACTCAGAATCCCACAAGCAGTGAAATATCCTTCAAGATTGAAGGTGAAATTGAGATAGTCTCAGGAAGAAAAATTAAAGTGAGTTATCAGACCTATGTTAAAACAGTGACTATCAAAAAGAGAGAGAGAGAGAGAGAGAGAGAGAGAAGAACTAATTAACAAAAAGGGAATCTTAAAAAATGAGGAAGAAAGAACACAGTAATAGAAAATACACATAAATCCAACAATTTCCCTCTCCTATTGATTTTTAAAATTATGCTTGATGTTGAAACAAAAAATTGAACACTATCTGACATGGTTCTAAATGCATCAAGAGGAAATATTTATATTATATATTTTTAAATTTATTTATTTTTTTAAGTAGGCTGCCTGTCCAACATGAGGCTTTAACCCCTGACCCTGAAATCAAGAGTTGCATGCTACGCCGACTAAGACAGCCAGGGCAAAAGAATATGAAGAAAGACATTTGTTATACTTTAAAAACTGGTAAAATGACAATGCCAGTAGACTTTGATGGCTATATATGTACAATGTAATGCATAGAGCAACCACTAAAAGAACTACACAAAGAGATGCACTAAAAACACAATTGATAAAATGGGATTCTAAAAAAACAAAAAACAAACAAACAAAAAAACCCACCTGCTAAATAAACAACAATAAGGGTGGGGAGAAAAAGCAGAGAAATAAAAAACACAGAAAATAAGCACAGATGGCAGACTTAAGTCCTAACATATCAATAATTACCTTATATGAAAATGGTCTAAACACACCAATTAAAAGATAGAAATTGCCAGATTTGAATGACCTCTCTGCCATTAATTGATGGCATGATCCATGGATGATATGCTATCTATAAGAAACTCATTTCAAATATACTGATTTGGCAGGATGAGAGTAAAAAATGAGAAAGATTATGCCATGCAAACATTAATGAAAAAAATCAGGAATGATATAGCAATATGAGACAGAGTAGACTTCAGAGCAAAGAAATTAATGGAAACAGAAAAGGACATTATATAATGGTAATAAGAGCTAATTTACATAACAATCCTATATGTGTATATACTAAATAACAAATTTGCAAAAAAAAAGGTGATGAAAAAACTGATCAAACTGAAAGAGAAAACAGAAAAATTTAAAATTAGAGAATTCAACATCCTTCTCTCATCAAGTGATTACACAACTAGACAGAAAATCATCAAGGATATATAGAAGCACATATCAAAGCTATATTTAAGCATAAGTATAACAGGAAAAATCTCTAAACATTGACAACTAAACAATATTAAATAATCTATGGGACAAAGAGAATGTCTCAAGGGAGATTAAAAGATATATATCATGAACTGAATAAAACGATTGTAGGATACAGCCAAAGCAGTGCTGAGAGGTAAATCTATAGCGCTTAATGCATGCATTAGAATAAAGGTCTTATGAATACTTTATACCTCAAGAACCTAAAAAAAGAATGTAATAAAACTCAAGCAGCAGAAGGAAGGAAATAGCAAATAACAGAAATCAATGAAGTTAAGAACAGAAAAGCAATAGGAAAAAAAAAAACCTAATGAAGTATAGAGCTGGTTCCTTACATAGTTCAAGAAAATTGACAAATCTTTAGCAAGATTGACCAAAAAGGGAAAGAAATATTGAGACAGAAAGTGGTGGGGGGAATTACCAATATCAGGAATGAAACAGGGGAAATCACTACAAATCCTAGAGATATCAAAAGGATAATAAGGGAAGACTATGAGCAACTCTTCATATGTAAATGTGAGAACATGGATGAAATGAACCACTTCTTTAAAAAGCATAACTTACCCAATATAAAATACATAATTTGAATAGCCTGTGAGTATTAAAGAAATTGGATTTGTAAGTGTAAAACTCCCAGAAGAGAAATATCTAGGGCAGAAGTTTTCACTGGTGAATTATGCCAAATGTTTAAAAAAGAATCAGCACCAATTTTACACAATGTCTTCAGAAAACACAAAAAGAGGGAATACTTCCCAATTCATTATATCAAGCCAGTATCATGCCCACTACCAAAAATATACAGTTAAAAAAAAAGATAAAGAAAAAAATTATAGCTCCTTCCTAAATAAAGATGTAGAAATCCATAAGAAATATTAGCAAACAGAATTTAACAACATATAAAAAGAATTATATTTCATGACTAAGTTGGGTTTATTCTCAGGACTGGCTCAATGTTCAAAAATCAGTTAATATAATCCATCACCTTAACAGAGTAAAGAAGAAAAAATCACATGATCATATCAACTGATGCATAAAAATCTACCTGACAAAATTCATAACACATTCAAGATTAAAAAAAAAAAAAAAGAAACTTGGAAAAAAAAAATACAAGGGAATTTTCTCAACCCAATAAAGAGCACCTACAAAAATCCTACAACTAACAATATACTTAATGTTAAAGAAAGATGAAAGAGGGCATGTTTTACCTTTAATATCAGAAATACGGTAAGAAGGCTCTTTCTCACAATTCTTATTCATCATTGTTTGGAAGACCTTTCTAATGCAACAAAACAAAGAAATAAAAGGTATACAAATCAGAAATTCTCTATGAAAAGAAAATGCAACTACAGTAGCTAAAAGAATTTTTAAAAAGTTGAGTAAACTGGGAAAAATCAGTCTATTCAATTTTTAGGTTTATTATACAGCTATAGTAATCAAGACTGTGTGGTCGTTGTGGAGGTATATATACAGAGATTAATTGAACAGATAGAGAGCCCAATTACAGAAAATGGAAAACAGATTAGTGGTTGCCAAGAGCTAAGGATGGAGTCAGGGTGAAAGGGAAGTCAGAAAGGGCTATAAGAGGCAACATGAAGGATCTTCATGTGGATGAAAATGTTCTGTATCTTGACTATCAATGTCAACATTCTGGTTGTGCTACTATACAACAGTTTTGCAAGATATTTCTATTGGGAGAAAATGGGTAAGGGGAACTTTATATATTATAGAATCTCTCTCTTTTTAAAAAAAAAGATTTTATTTATTTATTTGACAGAGAGATCACAAATAGGCAGACAGAGAGGGGGAAGCAGGCTCCCCATTGAGCAGAGAGCTGGATGCAGGGCTCAATCCCAGGACCCTGACTGAGATCGTGACCTGAGCCGAAGGCAGAGGCTTAACCCACTGAGCTACCCTGGCGCCCCTATAGGATCTCTAGATAGTCTCACAACTCCATGTGAATAGAAAATTATCCTCAAAATAAAAATTTCAATAAAACTACTGTTATTTAACATAGTACTGAAAGTCCTAGTCACAGCTATCAGACAACATGAAGAAATAAAAGTCATCCAAATTAGCAAGGAATTTTCACTCTTAGCGGATGACATAATACTCTATATAGAAAACTCGAAAGAGTCCACCATAAAACTGCTAAAACTGATAAACAAATTCAGTGAAGTCACAGGATAAAAAATCAACATACAGAAATTACAATAGTATTGAATCAGCGGAATGAGAAATTAAGGAATCAATCCTATTTAAAGTTGCCCCCAAAACAATAAGATACCTACGAATACACTTACCCAAAGAAGTAAAAGACCCATACTCTGAAAATTATAAAACACTGATGAAAGAAACGGTATATGAAATGAAGACATGGAACATTCCAGGTTCCTGGACTGGGAGAACAAATATTGTTAAAAAGTCTAAATTACGGGCACCTGGGTGGCTCAGTCGGTTAAGCAACTGTCTTTGGCTCAGGCCATGATCCTGGAGTTCCAGAATGGAGTCCTGCATAGGGCTTCCTGCTCAATGGGGAGTTTGCTTCTTCCTCTGGTCCTCCCCCTCTCATGCTCTCTCTTTCTCACTCTCAAATAAAGAAAAAAAATTTTTTAAATGTCTATATTACCCAAAACAATCCATACATTCAATGCAATCCCTACCAAAGTACCAAGAGCATTTTTCACAGAGCTAGAACAAACAATTCTAAAATTTGTATGGACCACAAAGACCCCAAATAGCCAAAGCAACCTTGAAAAAGAAAAGCAAAGCTGGAGGCATAACAGCTCCAGACTTCAAGTTATATTACAAAGCTGTAGTAATCAACACAATATGGTGCTGGCACAAAAGGACACACAGATCAATGGACCAGAATAGAAAACCCAAAAATGAACTCACAATTATATGGCCAATTAATCCTTGACAAAGCAGGTAAGAATATCTAATGAGAAAAAGGTAGTCTCTTTAACAAATGATGTTGGGAATACTGGACAGCAAAACGCAAAGAATGAAACTAGGACACTTTCTTATACCACACACAAAAATAAATTCAAAATGGATTAAAGATGTAGCTGTGAGACTTGACACCATAAAATTCCTAGAAGAGACACAGGCAGTAATCTCTTTAACATTTGCTATAGCAACTTCTTTCTAAATATGTCTCTGGAGGCAAGGGAAAGAAAGCAAAAATAAAGTGTTCGAGCTTCATCAAAATAAAAAGCTTCTGCACAGTGTAGGAAACAATCAACAAAACTAAAAAACAACCTAGGGAATAGGAGAAGATATCTGCAAATGGCATATCCGATAAAGGGTTAGTATCCAAAATAAAAAGAACTTATATATAAATATGTAAAGAACACCCAAAAACAAATAATCCAATTAAAAGATGGATGGAAGATATGAATAGACAGTTTTCCAAAGAAGACATCCAGATGGCCAATTGACACATGAAAAGATGCTCAACATGGGCACCTGGGTGGCTCAGTGGGTTGGGGTCTCTGCCTTCGGCTCGGGTCATGATCCCAAGGTCCTGGGATCGAGCCCCGCATCAGGCTCTCTGCTCAGCGGGGAGCCTGCTTCCTCCTCTCTCTCTGCCTGGCTCTCTGCTTACTTGTGATCTCTGTCTGTCAAATAAATAAATAAAATCTTAAAAAAAAAAGATGCTCTTTCTGTCAAATAAATAAATAAAATCTTAAAAAAAAAAGATGCTCAACATGACTGATTATCAGGGAAATACAAATCAAAACCACAGTGATGTATCTTATACCTGTCAGAATGACCAAAATTAAAAAAAAAAAAAAAACAAACACAAGAAACAACAAAGGTTGGTGAGGATGTGGAGAAAAAGGAACCCTTAGACACTGTTGGTGGGAATATAAACTGGGGCAGCCATGGTGGGAAGTAGTATGGAGGTCCCTCAAAAAATTAAAAATAGAACTACCACATGGTCCAGAAATTCTATTATTGGGTATTTACCCAACAAATATGAAAATGCTGATTCAAAAAGATAGCATGGGGGCACCTGGGTGGCTCAGTGGGTTAAGCCGCTGCCTTCGGCTCAGGTCATGATCTCAGGGTTCTGGGATCGAGACCCATATCTGGCTCTCTGCTCAGCAGGGAGCCTGCTTCCCTCTCTCTCTCTCTCTCTCTCTGCTTACTTGTGATCTCTCTCTGTCAAATAAATAAAAAATCTTTAAAAAAAAAAAAAAAAGATAGCATGGGCCCCCATGTTTACTGCAGCATTATTATTATTTACAATAGCCAAATTTATGGAAGCAGCCCAAATGTCCACAGATAGATGAATGGATAAAGATCGAGAGAGAGAGAGAGAGAGAGAGTGTGTGTGTGTGTGTGTGTATACATACACACAATGGAATATTACTCAGCCATAGAAAAGAATGAAATTTTGTCCTTTGCAATGATATGGATGGAGCTAGAGAGTACTATGCTAAACAAAATAAGTCAGTCATAGAAAGACAAATACCATATGATTTTCACTCCTGTGTGGAATTTAAGAAACAAAACAAACAAGCAAAGGGGAAAAAAAGAGAGGGAAGCAAACCAAGAAGCATATTCTTAACTACAGAGAATAAACTGATGGTTCCCAGAAGGGAGGTGTGTGGGGGGAATGGGTGAAATAAGCGATGGGGATTAAGGAGTACACTTGTGATGAGCACCAGGTGATCTATGGAAGTGTTGAATCAGTATATCGTCCATTTCAAACTATTACATTGAATGCTAACTAACTGGAATTTCAATTTAAAAATCATCATGGCTTTAGACAAAATAAGAGATAATGGATATTAGAGATAATTAATTAATTATTGCTTTTTGAGTTCAGTACCTCAAAATCTGCCCTTTCCTGTCCAACCTCACTGCAACTGCCCTAGTCTACACACCCATCTTCTCTTTCCTATATTTCTACTGTACTACTATACTAAAATGAAAGAAAGAAAAAATAAAAATAAAACATTGGACATGCTGAGGAATACAGAGCATGAGCTTCGGTGTCAGAGTCACTTGGATATATAACCTTACCCATCTACTCCTCTTTCCTTCACTCTAAAATGGGGACAAAAATGCCAACATTTTGTAACTGTTGCATGATTATATGAAATAATGCACATGACTTCTTCAATTATTAGTAATTATCATTATTTCATCACACTGCTACAAGGATATCACAATAATAATTATTAACTATGAATATAAATTGTGTTGATGATTAGAGAGTCCTGCTTCTGCAAGAGAGAAAATAATTAGGCAAACCGCACATTGATAGGATAAAGACCATCAATATTTTCCCAGATACTGTATTCTTCTGAAGACAGAGACTCCACAATATTATTCCCTCCCCTCTCACATCTTGTAAACTGGAAATTAAGTCCTTTGCTGATCTGAATTTATGGGAATCTATATAGTAGAATGCTGTGAAATAAACTATATAGTTTTTACTCAATCCCAAATAGATGTTAAGGGGCGGGGGGGGAGGAAGCGGGGAGTTGTTACTAAAACTTTGAGAAAAGCAGTGATACCTTCAAGTTCCATAAATTCCATCTCAAAAACGTGTTCTAAAATTCTCATCTGAAATACTACAGTAGTGTCTTGGCTGTGTTCTCTACTCCCAGTGTTGTATCATTCAACCTTTCCCCTTGACTGCCCTGAGTAATGATTCTAAAACAGATATGCTTATGTCACTCTTTGTTCAAAGGTGTTCTGGGGCTGTGAGCTACTTACAGTGTTGGATTCTATCTGTGCTGCCATAAGTGATCGATCGGTCATGACTTCCTACAGTGTACATGGTCAAGTATTCTAGGGTATGCCTGAGCTCAGTGAAAGAAGCTCTTAAATTCAGTTTTGATGTCTCCCATGGATATACAACTATAGGGGAATAGTAAAATGTAGAGGTCTAGTATTTTCCATGCTGAGATAAAGTCCAAACTCCTTAGTACATTATTTATAAAGGATCCCTCCACAGTTTACTTCCAAGACCATTATCTTTTGTCATCCTTTCAATATCTCCTTACATCATCTATAATGTCCTGCCTGAACTTCGCAAATTAGAAAACATCTAACCATTTTTCAAATCCCAACCTAACAAATATCCTGTGTTGACTTTCACAAGCCATCCAACGACCAAACACCACCCATATTCCTAGAAATACTGCTTCGGCTTCCGTGTTCCCAGAGTACTTTCTTTTATTATTTATTCTATTGTAGTTAATTGTTATAAATTTGGATCTGTCATCAAAATCAAACTCTTTGATAAGTACCATGTTCAGGAGCTTAAGCTCAGAATATTGCATAAGCTAAAGAAATATTTACTGAGTAAACGGATTTTTAAGATAACAATAAAAACTGCGTTCTTACAAACATTCATAGAGTAAGAAGGGGGAAGAGAAGAAATATTTACTCCTACTTTGCTGTACTCTGGTCTTCACATCTATATACCATGATATATCACATACTATATATCATGTATATACCACATACTATATACCATGACATCTGGAAAGCTGGAGAAGTCAAGAGCTCACTATCTTGGGCTGATGTAGAAACATCACAGAGTTACTATATACCCCTCAAGATAGGAACATCAGATGACAAAGCAGATGATATAAAATAGGTAAGTACAATCAGCATTTCAAAATAACTATTCTTTAGTTATAGCTGTTTTTAAGTGATAACTATTTACTTCATTACAGTTTATATTATTATTCTATATTTTACCCCCTTCTAATAATTCTGAAACAGTTGGGATTTCCTATCCCAGAAGTAGTTCATCCGCTGGCAAAAGTCAGAAGAATCTGGTCATATCTGTAATTGGGATAATTTGTCAATTAAAATAATAATGGCAAAACGCAAGATAAGTCAATCAGCAATGTTCAAGTTCACAGCCAAATTTCTACAGGCCCATTCAAAAAAGGTATGGTTTAGTCACTATGGTGGCAAATACTAGAATGACAATCAGGAGATCCGGGTCCTAGTTCTTCCCCTGCTATTAGTTAGCAGAGTTATAAGAATGACCACTTAATCTTCCTTGGCCACAGTGATTACATCAGTAAAATAAAGGGAGTAATCTAGGTTATTGCAAAGATCCCTCCAGCACTGAGACTCTAAGTACTTTGGTAAATTGCTTCATGGTCTCTACATATTAGTTGTTGTTTCTTAGTTGAGCGGCTTGATCTGTATGAGTAATAATTATTCATAATTAATATGGATGACAATCATCTCCCCAAAACTTTTTAGAAACCCAAACAGATTCTTCACTTAGTTTAAGTAATTATTCATACTGTTAGGACTGTGTATAGATAATGAACATGTGATAAATTCATTCTCATTTACCTCTAATATCTATCTGTTTTCTTTTATGCCCAGGGTAAATACACTTTAGATAATTACAAATCTTCCCTTTTTGTTCTTCAAATCCTCACAATTACAATAATTCTTCTATATCTTCTTATTCAGAGTCTTTTTAAATTCCAATGGACAAATTAAATCAACTATTTCAGCTGGAAGTAGAAAAAGAGCACAAAGTGGATTTTTACAAAAATGAAGATTATATAACACAAATATTTTCATTTGCCAGATCAGTTTCTTTCCTTGTCAGTGTCAAGACAAATAAAACAAAAAACAAAAAGACCAAGAATGTCTTCAAAGGCATTTGACAGGCATTAGACCTTCTACAGGGCACTCGAGCACCTCAAACCCAGTTCATGAATGGGTAGGATTGGGATGTTAGTGGTTTTAGTCCTTTACTATTAATGAGAATTTAAAATAAGCGTCTCATTTAAATAGAAGGGATTAAAAAATACTCAGCTGGTAACAAAAAAGATAAAGAGTAAACCAAAAGAGTCCCCAATGTAAGTTTATACCATGAAAAGAAAAATCTTAAGCGAGTGTTTTCTTTTGATGCTATGTTCAGATGGCAAATAGTTTTCATGGATAATCTCACATACAGGTCACTACTTCCTTTAATTAGTAACTTTTGTTCAACATAAAAAAACCTTCAGGTTATTTTAAAACTGATTACAACTGCCTAGTCCATTAACAAATTGTCATATTACGTTGGCCACATTGTACTGCCTATCTTTAAAGGTTACTCGATTCATTTTCATAGATTTTAATTAACTTTTCTTTACCCATTAGGGCTGATCATGAAACAGTGACAGAGGCATTTTGTCTTTTTTGCTTCTAGACCTACAGCATTTTGACTGAAAAACAGGACCAGAAAATGCAAAAGATGTGGATCCCAAATTAGTCGGTGGTGACTTGTAGATATATTCAAAGAATCCAGGCTCTGTGAACTCCACCAGCAAACTGACTGAATCAATTTCATGTTGCTACCATACTTCTGGAAGTCTCTTTAAAATTCTGATTTCCATCAGCAGCTTCTCTTATTTGCATTAGCTGGGAACTGTACATATAATCATAACTGACAGGCGAGAGGGAGTTTAGGCTTATAAAACAGGGAAAGGAAAGGAAAATGCTCATTGTTTAGATTCCCTAAAGTAGAAACTGTTATCTTTGTTTCAGAAATAGATGTACTATACTTGCAGTCCAATCCATAAGGTTTAGGCAAGTCTACAAGTTTGTAACAGATTCAAGAGTTCTATTCTCACACAATGACCTCTTTTCTCAGCACTTTCATATGTGAATACATATAGAGACCAGAAGAACCTGGCTCTTGAACACCATGTTATTATGTATATATATATTTATGTAATACACAGACATACACACATATATACATATACACATATGCGTGTGTATGTTCTCTGCTCAAATGCCATCTTATCAGAGAGGACTCTCTTGATCTAAAAAGATCTAAAACAGTACTTATATTTGTCTTTGCTATCATTACTCCCTATACTCTTACCTTGTTTTGATACTGATAAACATATTTGTTAACATCAAAGGCTATATCTAAATATGAACACATGTAGCTCATTTTCAAAATAAATAGGTGCTATAAAGAAAACTATGTATTAAGAAAAGACTGAAATTGCATAATAAATATGACCAGTTACAGGATAAGCAAAATAGTACAAAATTAGAGAACGAGAAGGAGGAAGGAGATAGAGAGACAACAGCAAAAGATACATGGGAAGGACTGCTATTCCTGGAGCATTTCCCCCTTCTCCAAAAGTAGATCTCATTTTTTAAGTCCTGTCCTCACATATGCAATCATTCTTTCAATATGTCCACTGGCTCTATCTCTGCTCTACGACAGCTCTCCTCCCTACAGTCTCAGGTCCAGTTCTACTTGCTTTTCTGCTCTTGTATATGCCATTTATTCTGCCTTAGGGTCTTCGCCAAGACCAATTCTTCCACCTAGAACAAACTTTCCATTCAGGTCTCTGCTCATATTGGAAAGGACTTCCTGGATCTAAAAAGATGTACAACAGTACACACCTCTGTCCCTTCCAACTTACCCTGCTTTGATTTCTTCTTAGTCCTTTCTAACGTAGAGAATATTATCTGTATATCTCTTAACTGTTTATTGTCTTTCCCCCTCCACCCTCCACCAGAATATTAGTGCTGTAAAAACATGGAGTTTGTTTGTTCAGGTCACTAAGTATCTTAGCGCAGTTTAGAGCAGTGCCAGGCACAAAAAGGGTACTCAGCAAATACTGTTTGAATTAATGACTCTAATTCTAGCCTTCCTACTAAGGCAAAATTGAATTTTACAAACACAAATTACATCTCACTTCACATCTTCATTTTCCTCCAACACCAACCTAACATTGCTTAAAATATCTTAATCAGTCACTTCCCTATGCTTTCAGACTATCATCCACATCCCCTTTATGAATTGAAGCTGTTTAATTTTCCAGTCTTATTTTTCACCATCCCTTTTCATATTCTGAATTCTAATCATACTAAACTCTTTGCAGATCTAAAATGTAGTCTGCTCCCTTCAACTTCTAAGTCCCAAGTTTGTTTTTTCTGCCTAGACTGTCTTATCTACCCCGTTTATCCTGGCTAACTCTTACTTGTCCATTTGGGATTAGATATGCTTTGTAATTGCTCTCACAGTCACTACCCTGTGATTTGATATCACACACCACTTTCATACTATTTTTTTTTTTAAATAATAATGGTCTCCTTATTTATCTGCACCTCCTCCCTCATTGCATGAGGGGTTCTTTGGGGACTGCAAAGTATCTCTTTGCATTTATTCAACATAGTACCTGGAACCTAGTCAATACTTAACGAATATTGACTAATGGAGACACCTTATAAGTTTGTGTTAAAAACTAAAGTATTCTGGTTTTTGAGATTTGAGAGCTTGCTGCACCATGACCTGAGAATAATGTAGATATACTATGATACCGCATAGACTAAGATCACAAATTTCTACAGTAGAGTCTTCATTTTCAACAAACTACACAATCAAATATTTGTTATATGTAATTTCAAATATACAGCTGAGATATTTTAAACTTGGTAAAGCATTTGGATAAGTAAATATTATGTAATTGGAAAGGGCTAGGCATGACTCATTTTTTTTTTTTTTCAAAACGAAACCTTGGTTAATATTTCAAGATTTGCCTATAAACTGAACTTCCTTGCCTGTAATTGACTTTTAAAACCAAAACATTAAATCACATATCTTGAACTTTACAGTGTAAATAATACAAATTTAAGATGTGAACTTAGAGATCTCACTATGATCGTGCCCCTCAGTCATTGCCCTTCCCCCATCAGCTGGGTGAGCACTTAGCTGTCCATTTTCCCACATGGTGATGGATTTGCACTTTGCTTCATCAGGTCTCCCTTGGGCCAAGAACACATTTTAGACATAATTATGGGAGCAGTCTGTGGCAGTGGAAAACCAAAGTTAACTGAACCACATGGAAATAAAACCCATGTCATTGGTGTCATTACCAGTACACTCTAACCAACAGAGTTAACCTCAATGTAAATACCAGGCAAAAATAGCACAACACTCCATCCTTTGGAGAAATCAGTCCCTTTGGAAAGAATGCAATAAGTAGGAAACACCTGGACTCATATTTTTTTGGACCAAAAGAGGGCACAAGTATTGATCTTTTTTTTTCTTAAGTTTACATGTATGCAAAAAAAAAAAAAAGTAAAACAGCTGAAAAAAAAGTTTATAATGAAAAGTTTGGTGACCTACCTAAAGAAAAAGGACTGAAGAAGGTATAAGTGACTGTAAAATAAAATCTTTAATTTTTTACTCTTAAATAATCTAAAAGATAACAGTTTGTTCAAAATGATACTAGCAACAATGTATTAAATTACATATGGTTATGTGTTTTATGTGTGTATGCATATGCATGTACATATATCTATGTTCATGAATGCTTACAAATACATGAAATACATGATAATAATGACATAAAAGATGGGAAGGGGAAAATTAGGATTATTTTGTGATTATAAGTACTTATACTATCAGTGAGGTGGTATAGTGTTATTTGAAAGTGAACTTGTATTAGTTGTAAATATACATTACAAACTCTAGGGCAAACACTATAAAAAAGAAAAAAGAAAGAAGTATAACTAATATACTGAGAAAGAGAGAAAATGGAATAATATAAAATACTAAAAACTACAAAAGGCAGAAAAAGAGTGGAAGAAAAACTAGGAACAAAAAACAGGAGCAAAAAAATAGAAAACATAACAAATATGGTAGGTATTAATCTGATTATATCAAGTCAGTTTGAATGTCAATAGTCTAAACACATGCAGAGATTTTTAGAGCACATCAAAAAACACTGTGACTCAACTATATGTTATTTACAAGGAATCTACTCCAAATATAAAGACACATATAGATTCCAAGTAATGGACGGACAAAAATAAACCATGCTAACAGTAATCAAAAGACTTAGGAATAGGGGCACCTGGGTGGCTCAGTTGGGTAAGCCTCAGGTCATGATCTCAGGGTCCTGGGATCGAGCCCAGAGGCTGCTTCCCCCCTCTCTGCCTGCCTCTCTGCCTACTTGTAATTTCTCTCTCTGTCAAATAAATAAATAAAATCTTAAAGAAAAAAAAACGACTTAGGAATAGTTATATTAATTTCTGATGGAGTAGACTTCAAAGCAAGGAAAGTTATTGGGAATAAAGAATGATATTATATAATGATGAAGATATTTTCCAAGAAAATATAATAATCATTTTCCAAGAAGATATGATAATCATTATAGACAATATAATAATCATTAACATGTATGTACCCAACAGCAGAGCAAAAAAGTACATGAAGCAAATACTGACAGAACTACAAAGATAAATAGATGTTACATCCACTATAATAGCTGAAGACCTCAAAAAACCCTCTATAAAAAGTGGAAAGATCCAGTAGGCAGAAAATCGGAAAAGGATGTAGTTGACTTCAACACCACCAAAGAACTGGATATAATCAACACCTATAGACTACTTTGTCTAACAACAGCAGATTACATAATCTTCTCAAGCTAGCACAGAACAGACACCAAGATGGACCATACCTAGGCCATAAAAGATACCTTAGCAAGTTTAAAAGAATAGAACATCACTGATATGTGGAATTTAAGAAACAAGGCAGAGGATCAAAGGAGAAGAGAGGGGAAAAAATGAAACAAGATGAAACCAGAGAGGGAGACAAATCATAGGAGAGTCTTAATCTTAGGAAACAAACTGAGGGTTGCTAGAGGGAGGGGAAGATGAAGTGACTGGGGGCTGGACATTGGGAGGGTATGTGTTGTGGTGAGTGCTGGGTGTTGCATAAGACTGATGAATCACAGACCTGTACCCCTTAAACAAATAATACATTATATTTTAATTAAAAAAAAAGAATAGAACACACAGTGTTTGCTCTCAGACCACAATGCAATTAAACTAGAAATCAAAAACAGAAAAATAACTTGAAAATCCCCAATATGTAGGTATAAAACAACACACTTCTAAATAACACATGGGTCAAGGGAGAAATGAAGAGAAATTAAATATTTTGAACTAAGTGAAAATAAAAATAGCACTTATTAAAATTTCTGGGATGTTATGAAAGTCTCGCTTATAGGGAAATTTATGGTATTGAATGCATGTATTAAGAAAAAAGAATAATAAAAAAACCAATAACCTAACTTTCCACCTTAGAAATCTAGAAAAAGAAAAATTAAATCCAAAGAAAAGAAATAATAGGAAATAGAGCAGATATCAATGAAATTGGAAATAGAGACTCAATAGAGAAAATCAATAAAACCTAAAGCTGATTCTCAATAAAGATCAATTAAATTGACAAGCCTCTAGGCAGTTTAACTAAGAAAAAAAGGAGAGGGCACAAATTACTAATATCAGAAATGAAAAAGGGGGCATCACAACAGATCCCATGAAAATTAAAAGAATAATAGAGAAATACCAGGAATAGTTCTATGCCCAACAAATTTGAGAACCTAGGTGAAACAGACCAATTCCTTAAGATACAATCTGCCCAAACTCACACAGGAATAGACAATATGAATGTCTATATCTATTAAAGAAATTGAACCAATAATGAATACTCCCCCTTCTGCCCTGCGCCATACAGAAAGCACCAGGCCCAGATGAGTTCACAGGTAAACTTAATTATAAAGAAGAAATACCAACTTCCTACAATCTCTTTCAGAGGATAAAAACAGAGGGAATACTTCCTAACACATAAGATGAGACCAGAATTACCCAAATGCCCAGGGTAGGCAAATATATTTCAAGAAAACTATAGACCAATATCTCTTATGAACATAGATGCAAAAACTCCCAACAAAGTATTCAGAAAACAAATCCAACAATGCCTAAAAATATTTATACTCCATAACCAAGTGGGATTCATACCGATATGTAAGGCTAGCTCAACATTTAACTATTTAGCTTTTAATGTTAACATTTAACATTTAGCTATTTTAACATTTAAAATCAACTAATGTAAGCCATTACATCAACAGATTAAAAAAGAATCACATGACCATATCAATAGCTTTAAAAAGCACTTGACAAAATCTAATACCTATTCATGATAAAATTCTCAGCAAACTAGGAATAGAGGGGAAACTTTCTCAACCCGACTCACAAAAAAATTATAGTTAATATCATACTTGATGTTGAGAAACCTGAAGCTTTCCCACTCAGGATGTCCCTTCTCTATTCCTTTTCAACATTGTTCTGGAACCTTGCAAATGCAAGAATGCAAGAAAAAGAAATAAAAGGTATGCAGATTTGGAAAGAAGGAATAAAACTGTCTTTGTTCACAGATGACAAGATTGTATATATAGGAAATCTGAAAGAAGAGACAAGAAAAACAAAAACAAAAACTACTTCCTGGAACTAATAACTATAGCCAAGTTAGTAGGATACAAGATCATTATACAAAGGTCAACTACTTTCCTAAATACCATCAATGAACAAGTAGAATTTGAAATTTAAAACATAATGATATTTACATTAGCCTCCCCAAAATGAAATACTTAGTTATAAATCTAATGAAAGATATACAAGATCTATTTGAGGAAAACGATAAAACTCTGACAAATAAACTCAAAGGAAAACTGGATAAATGGAGAAATACTCCATGTTCACAGATAGGAAGACACAAATGGTCAAGAGGTCAGTTCTTCACAACCTGATCTACAGATTCAGAGAAATCCTAATCAAAATCCCAGCATTAGGATTTACTTTATGGGTTTTGACAAACTGATTCTAAAGTTTCTATGAAGAAACAAAAGATCCAGAATAGCCAACACAATATTGAAGGAAAAGAACAACATGGGAAGACTGATGCTACCTGACTCTGAGATTTACTATAGAGCTATAGTAATTAAGACAGTGTGGACTGGTACAAGAATAGATCAGTAAAATATGAAGCTGAGAAATAACCCTCATAAATATAGTCAACTCATCTTTGACAAAGGAACAATGACAATAAAATGGAGAAAAGATAGTTTCTTCAGCAATAGTGCTTGAACAATTGGGCTTCCTTATGCAAAAAAAGTAGAACCTGAAGAATAAACATCGTTAAAATGTCTATACTGCCCAGAGCAATCTATACTTTTAATGCCATTCCGATCAAAATTCCACCAGTATTTTTCAAAGAGCTGGAGCAAATAATACTAAAATTTGTATGGAATCAGAAGAGACCCCGAATTGCTAAGGAAATGTTGAAAAACAAAAATAAAACTGGTGGCATCACGTTACCTGATTTCAAGCTTACTACAAAGCTGTGATCACAAAGACAGCATGGTACTGGCATAAAAACAGACACATGGACCAGTGGAACAGAGTAGAGAGCCCAGATAGGGACCCTCAACTCTATAGTCAAATAATCTTCGACAAAACAGGAAAAAATATCCAGTGGAAAAAAGACAGTCTCTTCAATAAATGGTGCTGGGAAAACTGGACAGCTATATGTAGAAGAATGAAACTTGACCATTCTCTTACACCGTACACAAAGATAAACTCGAAATGGATAAAAGACCTCAACGTGAGACAGGAATCCATCAGAATCCTCGAGGAGAACATAGGCAGTAACCTCTTTGATATCAGCCACAGCAACTTCTTTCAAGATATGTCTCCAAAGGCGAAGGAAACAAAGGCAAAGATGAACTTTTGGGACTTCATCAAGATCAAAAGCTTCTGCACAGCAAAAGAAACAGTCAACAAAACAAAGAGGCAACCCACGGAATGGGAGAAGATATTTGCAAATGACAGTACAGACAAAAGGTTGATATCCAGGATCTATAAAGAACTTCTCAAACTCAACACACACAAAACAGATAATCGTATCAAAAAATGGGCAGAAGATATGAACAGACACTTCTCCAATGAAGACATACAAATGGCTACCAGACACATGAAAAAATGTTCATCATCACTAGCCATCAGGGAGATTCAAATCAAAACCACATTGAGATACCACCTTACACCAGTTAGAATGGCCAAAATTAGCAAGACAGGAAACAACGTGTGTTGGAGAGGATGTGGAGAAAGGGGAACCCTCTTACACTGTTGGTGGGAATGCAAACTGGTGCAGCCACTTTGGAGAACAGTGTGGAGATTCCTCAGGAAATTAAAAATAGAGCTTCCCTATGACCCTGCAATTGCACTGCTGGGTATTTACCCCAAAGATACAGATGTAGTGAAAAGAAGGGCCATCTGTACCCCAATGTTTATAGCAGCAATGGCCACGGTTGCCAAACTGTGGAAAGAACCAAGATGCCCTTCAACGGATGAATGGATAAGGAAGATGTGGTCCATATACACTATGGAGTATTATGCCTCCATCAGAAAGGACGAATACCCAACTTTTGTAGCAACATGGACAGGACTGGAAGAGATTATGCTGAGTGAAATAAGTCAAACAGAGAGAGTCAAGTATCATATGGTTTCACTTATTTGTGGAGCATAACAAATAATATAGAGGACAAGGGTAGATGGAGAGGAGAAGGGAGTTGAGGGAAATTGGAAGGGGAGGTGAACCATGAGAGACTATGGACTCTGAAAAACAACCTGAGGGTTTTGGAAGGGGCGGGGGGTGGGAGGGTGGGGGAACCAGGTGGTGGGTATTGGGGAGGGCACAGATTGCATGGAGTACTGGGTGTGGTGAAAAAACAATGAATACTGTTACGCTGAAAATAAATTAAAAATTTAATTAAAAAAAAAAGTAGAATCTAGACACAGACTTTATATCCTTCACAAAAGTTAACTCAAAACGGATCAAAGACCTATATGTAAAATGCAAAACTATGAAATTCCTAGAAGATAAAACAGAAAATCTAGATGATTTTAGGCAAGGTGATGGTTTTTTTAGATACAATACCAAAGACAGGACCCATGAAAAAGGCAATGATAAGATGGACTTCATTAAAGTTAAAAACTTCTTCTCTGTGACAGACATCAAGATTATGAGAAGACAAGCCAAAGACTGGGAGAAAATATCTGTCAAAGACACATCTCATAGAGGACTGTTACCCAAAATACACAAAGAATTTTTAAAACTCACAATGAGAAAACAAACATGATTCAGAAATGGGCCCAAGACCTAAGAGATATCTCACCAAAGAATATACAGAACACATACACAGATGATTCATATAAAATACCATCAAGGAAATACAAATTAAAACAACAATGATGTTCTACTGCATACGTACTAAAATGAACAACATCTGGAACACTGAAAAGAGCAAATGCTGGAGAGGGGGTGGAGAAACAGCAATGGTAATGAAGTGCTGGTGGGAATGCAAAATGGCACAGCAACTTTTGACAACAGTTGGGTAGTTTCTTACAAAACTAAACATACTCTTGCCATACATATCAGCAGTAGCACTCCTTGGTACTGACCCAAAGGAGTTGAGAACTTATATCCACACAAAAATATGTGCATGGGCGTTTAACAGTAGCTTTCCTCATTACTGCCTAACTTGGAAGCAACCAAAGTGCCCTTCAAGAGGTGAATGGATAAACGGTGGTCCATCTGGACAATGGAATATAATTCAGCACTAAAAAGAAATGAGCTATCAAGCCACAGAAAGACATGGAAGAACCTTAAATGCATTTACAAAAGTGGAAAAAAGCCAATCTGAAAAGATGGTATACTGTATGATTCCAACTCTATGACATTCTGGAAAAGGCAAAACTATAGAGACAGTGAAAAGATTGTGGGTGCTAGCAGATTGGGGATGGGGAATTTAAAAAAAAAGGCAGAACAGAGGATTTTTAGGGCAGCATAAATACTCTGTATGGTATTACAGTAATCGAAACATGTTATTATACATTTGTCCAAAGTTACAGAAGGTACATTTCATAGAGGGAACCCTAATATAAACTACGGACTTTAGGTGATTATGATGTGTCAATGTAGATTCATCAAATTCAACAAATGTACAACTCTGGTGGAGGAGGTTGATAATGCAGGAGGCTTGTGTGGGACAGAAGGGATATAGGAAATCCCTGTACCTTTCTATCACTTCTGCTGTGAATCTAAAACTGCCCTAATTTTTTCATTCAAAAAGAACCTCCATTCCCCAATATTCAAACACTGACTCATCATCTCTTAGGTAACCACAAGTCAACTTCTATTACTACTTTCTAAATTTCATCACCAGCTCATTGTATTGACATGTGCCTATGTGATGTGTGTATGTACGCAGTCCTCTCCCTTTGTTTTTTAAACAAAAATGTTGCAAGTTATATACCTGGTTTTTTTTTTAATGTAAATCTTTGCTCCATCTGGCATTAATTTTGTTGAAAAGTGTTTGGTATGGATCATCTTTTTTTTTTCTTACATAAATGGCTAGTTGACATAAAACTATTTATAAAATTACCAAAATTTTACCCACTTGTTTGAAATGAGATATTACTGGGAACTAAATTCTGCATGTATTTGAGCATGTATCCAGAAATACTACTGTTCTTAACACCTGTTTGCATAGTTATTTGCTACTACCATTAATTTAATGTTGCTTTATGTTTTAATAACTCAGAAGAGATAGAAGAATCTAACAACATATCATGTAGTAAGTGACAAAGAATGGTAGATGTGGTATTACGATATGAAAGCTCAGAACTATAATTCATGGGGTACTTTCATCAATCCTGAGTCACAAATATTTACATATAAAATAGGGATAAAATCTATGGTTTTACAATAAAGTAAAAAGTATGAACACATTATTGTTGTATGAATGAGGATATACATATTTTCACTCATTCCTAGCGGGAGTAGAAATTGGTATAACCCTATGGAAAGAAATTGTACAAACACTACCAGAATGGTCAATCCACATACTCTTTGACTTAACAATTTTACTTCTGGAAATTTATTCCATAGCCATACTTTTATTTGTGTGAATGACATATATATGTTTTTATTCACTGAGGCATTACAGCAAAAGCTGAGAATATATTAAATTCATATCAGCAGGGAAACTTGTTAAATGAAGTATGGAATATTTACCCAATAGAATTTCTACACAGTTGCTAAAAAGAATGAAGTCCATCATATATTAATATGGAAAGCTCTCCAAAGCATATTAAGTGAAAAGCATGATGCTGAACATCATGTGTATAGCATGTCGCCAGCTGGGTAAAAATTAATAGAAAAATAATATGTATTTTTATTTGTTTTTATATGCATAAATTATTCCTGGCAGGATACATAACAAAATAGGATGTACAAATGTATGGCAAAGGAACAGAACAAATGGTAAGATTTTTAAATAAATTTTCTAATGCATCATTTTAGTTTTAAACCTCGGAAATCAATGGTAAATATAAAATATTTAATGAAAACCTATTATGTTACAAGACTCTTAAGGAATTTTCACTTTCGTTATTACATTTTTTCAATGCATCTTTATTAAATATTAAAAGACTAAAGAGAAAATATTAAGAAACTTTATACTGCCATGCATTATTGAGGGGGAAAAAAAAGAGAACTGGATACCAGCATCAAGTAACCAAAAAAAAAAAAAAAAAAAAGAGGTGATTCTATCTAAAGTAATTTATAGTTTGGAATGAGAAAGTTCATTATTAATTATGGTTAAGTAAATCAACAGTGAAATCTAATGAAAAGCACCTCAATAAAATATATGGATAATTCAATTTAACACTAATGTCATAGCATTTTAGGTTGTGGTTCTTTTAAGGTATAAGATTTTGATAAAATTACAGCTTAATTTCAAATATTCCTCAAAGTTAAGTGCTAAAATATTAAATACTTTAAATATAAGAAAAATCAGTAAATAATGCTCTTAAAAACTTAGACATAAAGGTACCCGCTAGCATAATAATGGCTACAATCTTGTTGTTTTGTGCGGTATAAGCCACAAACGTGCAGTCTGAACTTTAACTATTCTTTAAGTATTTCTAGTCCAATATACTTGATAGATTTCATTGTTGTTTTACTGGCTTCTATGAAATTATGTTATTATGTTAAAATAGTTATGTTAAATAAATAAAATAAGTTATGTTAAAATAATCTCAAAAATCTCACAATGACTTGGTGAAAGTCAAAGAGTAAACAAAGAAAATGTAGTTATGTATACACACAGTGAAAGACTGAAGAGGAAAAATGTTAAATTCTAAGACTAGGAATAGCACGGACAAAGAGAATAATCATATTAATTTGATCAATGTACATCTCTTGTTATGTATAGTGCTCCTGATGATTACATTAGATCTTACTAGATCAGAACATTATGATTCTTACTACTGAAAAAAGTACCATGAATTTTCATTTGAAATTTAACCAGAATACGAATTTCAAAAATATCAAAGGATAATCATATTTTTTGAGAGTCTGCGAATTGCTTAATAATACTATTTCTTGGAAACTGAAAGCAAAATGGTGTATCAAAACACTAGTAATCAAAATCATTTTTCCAGAAGAGGAAAAATGGACCTAGTAAAATTTAGTTTCCTTAATAACAGTAGTGAAAATTAAAATAGTATATCCAGAGTTACTGCTGAGAATACTGAATTCAACTAAAATCAGGAAAGCTTAATTGATCCAATCACATTTTGAAAGTAATTTCTAAAATCCTTAAACATCAGACAAACCAGAAATACTGTTCTTAAAGGCTTAGAAATAAAAATAACTGCTAGGTAATGATGGCTGTGATCTTACAGTTATGTGCAGCACAAACTACACACGGGAACTGCCATTTGCTTCAAAACTATTCTGAAACAATGGAAAGCATTTTTAAAAAGTATTTTCCAAAATCATTACCCAAATGACCCTTTATAAGAGATGATCTGTTGTCGCTTTCTATGTATATGCGTATATGCATGTATACGCATGTATGCAATTTATAACATACTTCTAAATATAATTTCTAAATGACTTCATTGCATTTTGATTAAAAGTCATTATGAATTAAGATAGCATACATACCCAGGAACAGGACTAGAGTAGAACACTGGGTAGAAGACAGTAAAAAGACCTTTTAGGAAACAGAGTTCTTTATGATGGGAAGGTTGAGACATGTGTAAATACAAATATGCCTCTTTATCATCATCACAAGTACAATGGAAACTTTAATTTTTTGCATAATAGCCTAATAGCACTTAATAAAGAAAAAGTGGTTACAGAAAAAATTTTATATATAATTTTCCATGATAAAATAATCTCTTTCATATTTAACAAGATAAGGTTTCTAATAATAGAGGGAAGGAGTTACAGACAAAGAGAAAGAGATTAAAGAATTAAAGAGTAATATATACAAAATATAAATAAAATGGGAAGGGAAAAATTGAGGTAGTTAAAAAAGGATGAAAAGAGAGAACAAGTAACAAAAGGACTTAGAGGTAATACATTTTATTTTGTTCTATATGGTTATATAGAAGCAGCATTACATCATCTCTATATACTGCTGAAACCAATGGATACCTTTCTATTCCTATCTTATTTGGGATCTTTGCAGCATTTGATACTCCTGATCACATTCCCATCCTGGAGACTCACCTTTCTTTGGCTGATGTGACACTGCTCTCCAAAAGTCTCCCCTATCCTTTTGTCATGCACTCTCAGTGTCTTTTGAGAATTCCCCTTCCCATGACTAAACCTTAATTATTACTATTTAATCGTTCTACCCTTAAACTCTTCAGGTTAATATCCAGGGTCTCTGCAGATCTTGTTCAATATAAGTAGCCTAATTTCAGCTACCATGACCCCCCTCCAACCATACAGCACTCTGTCCCATCCAAGTAGGCTGCTCCATGAGGTCTTGTTTTCATAATGCTGCTCCTTCTCTTCTGAATGCCTTTCTTTGCATGGATAACTATTACTTAACCTTTACAACTCTGGTATAGTGTCATCTCTTCTAAGAATTTTCTCATAAATCTCTAGTATAGCTGACTTTCCTCTGTGCTTCCAAAGAAATCTGCTCATGTAATAGCATTCAACGCTACTTAAAAATCACTAATTTACATGTCTGCTTTCCTACCAGACTATAAATTCCTTGAGGTCAGACCACATCTTTTTTTTTTTTAACTTTTTTACTAAGAAGTACAAAGTGCACAAAGAAAAGGTTATCAAATGTACAGTTCAGTGAATTACCACCAAGTGTACACCTGTGTAAATAATCCTAGAAAGAGCATATATCTTACTTGGATTTGCAAACTCAGTGATTAGTGTATAATACACAATAAATATATGATAAGTAGAAATAAATGACATTAATTAGGTTTGGACTAAATTTAGAAGAAATTGGCAAGAAATCACCCCAGTGCTATAATCCAAAAATCAGATTTTAGGTACAAAAATTAAATATCATTCCTAATGGAGAACCTCCATAGTCACATAAACTAGCAATAGCATAGAACTAAAACTTGCAATTCAATAATATGAGGTCAAATAATAACTCTGCCAGAAAACTAAAAATGTAGGGAGTTTGGCATCAAAATCCAAGGGATGATCAGGGTCCATCAAATATTGTTTTCGTCAGCATTCGCTATTCTGGGCTAGCCAGTTACAGGGGATAGCCATAGAAGATCTCTAAGAGTAAAACCCAGAGATACGCAATCAGCCAACAGCCAAACAACTTGGCTTCTTAGCACTGAACATGTCAAAAGGATTGATGAAAATGGAACAGCTACCCATCTGCCCCATGGTGAGTACATGTGGGAAACTGAGAAAAGTGGCCAGGAGAAATGCTATCTGGACACAAAAGCACAACTCCAAGAGTCAATTGCTTAGAAGTGACAGCAGCAGACAGGCCCACTGGTATATAGGACTGAGAGACGGATTGTCTTAATTTCTGTAAGAACACTCCACAGCCTGGGAGGCTTAACAGCACAAGTTTAAATACAGAAAGGCTATATACAGTTGACCTCTGAATGACACCAGGGTTAGGGGCACTAACCCATGAACGTTGACCTCTGAACACCTGCGTTAGGGGCACTAACCTCCTGAAGAGTGAAAAACCCACATATAACTTCTGACTCCCCCAAAACATAAAGCCTGCTGTTGACCAGAAGCCCAACAGATAACATAAACAGCCGATTAACACCAATTTTGTACAATATACTGTATTCTTATAATGAAGTAAGCTAAAGAAAACATTATTTAAAAAGTCACAAGGAGTAAAGCTTGAAATCAGGTAACGTGATGCCACCAGTTTTATTTTTGTTTTTCAACATTTCCTTAGCAATTCGGGGTCTCTTCTGATTCCATACAAATTTTAGTATTATTTGCTCCAGCTCTTTGAAAAATACTGGTGGAATTTTGATTGGAATGGCATTAAAAGTATAGATTGCTCTGGGCAGTATAGACATTTTAACGATGTTTATTCTTCCCATCCAAGAGCATGGAATGGTCTTCCATCTTTTTGTGTCTTCTTCAATTTCTTTTAGGAGTGTTCTGTAGTTCCTCGAGTACAGATCTTTAACCTCTTTGGTTAGGTTTATTCCGAGGTATCTTATGGTTTTTGGTGCTATAGTAAATGGAATCGATTCTCTAATTTGTCTTTCTGTATTTTCATTGTTAGTGTATAAGAAAGCCACTGATTTCTGGACATTGACTTTGTATCCTGCTACATTACTAAATTGCTGTATGAGTTCTAGTAGTTTGGAGGTGGAGTCTTTCTGGTTTTCCATATAAAGAATCATGTCATCTGCGAAGAGAGAGAGTTTGACTTCTTCCTTGCCAATTTGGATACCTTTTATTTCTCTTTGTTGTCTGATTGCTGTTGCTAGGACTTCTAATACTATGTTGAACAAGAGTGGTGAGAGTGGGCATCCTTGTCGTGTTCCTGATCTCAATGGGAAGGCTGCAGGCTTTTTCCCATTGAGGATGATATTTGCTGTGGGTTTTTCATAGATAGATTTGATGAAGTTCAGGAAAATAAAAAATAAAAAAAAAGTCACAAGGAAGAGAAAACATATTTTATAGTACTGTACTGATAAAACAAAAGCCATATAAGTGACCCGTGTTGTTCAAGGGGCAACTAGACAAGCAGCAGCAGCAGCTGCTAACCACTGGGACTGACGACAAATGCACTTCACTTAGAGTGGGTTCCTGGGTCCTGCTCAACTTGACTCTTGCTGATGAGAACAGCGCAAGAAAGAGGCTCAAAAAATTATTGAATGTAACTGAAAAAACTGCATCAATTTCACTATTACATTTTTACTTCCCTGATAGTTCATTCAGTGTGGGCTATAATATAAAGGAAAGATGCTTAATAGGGATCATCATAGTGACAATAGGAAGAGCTAAAATTTATGAGTGCCGGCTTATGCTCCAGACACTGCACTGAAGGTGTTCATATGTTTGCTCATTTAATCCTCACCCAATTATGTGGAGACTATTATTTTCCCCATTTCACAGAGGAGAAAACAGGCTGGGAAAGAAACTCACCTTCACGACTGGGAATTAGCAAAGCTGGGCCTCTAATCCAAGATGGACTTAGAATCTGCAGTTTTCTGGGATGCCTGGGTGGCTCAGTGGGTTAAGCCTCTGCCTTCAGCTCAGGTCATGATCCCGGGGTCCTGAGATTGACCCCCACATCGGGCTCTTTGCTCAGTGGGGAGCCTGCTTCTCCCTCCCTCTCTGCCTGCCTCTCTGCCTACTTGTGATTTCTCTCTCTGTCAAATAAATAAATAAATAAAACCTTAAAAAAAATCTGCACTTTTCTCTATTATGCTAAATCACCCAAATTCAATGATTTGTTTCTGTGATATAAGTGCTTGCATTTCCAGTCATGACTGATCATGATTCTTTTTTTTTTTTGTTTTTTAAGATTTTATTTATTTTTTCGATCCCAGGACCTTGGGATCATGACCTGAGCCGAAAGGAGAGGCTTAACCCTTTGAGCCACCCAGGCGCCCCTACTAATGAAATTCTTAAGAAGCAAAGAGCCAGAGGTCATCATGTCAGATGACCAAGTTTAGTTTGCCTGACATCAGCTACAAATGTTTCAAATTCACAGCAGTATACATCACAAAATACTAGATAGAGTCTTGCTGATGAAGGAAGAGCAAGGTAAGATTGAATCATTAAGATTTAACGGGCTGTAGTTGAAAAAACTAAATTATTGTAAACTACTGATATTGAATGAGAATTTCAGAGCTACAAAAACATCTAGATAGGATGTAGTTTAAAAACAAACAAGGGCAAACTGAAACCCAGGAATAGGTGACATAAAAATAGCCCTAACAGCCTAGTCAATAAAACAAAGACGATTTTGTTTCAGACTTCTTAGTCCAATGAGAATCTCTGTTAACCACAGGGCTTCGGTGGATATTACTCCATCCCCTAAACATTTCCAATAGTTGGGTTGGTAATTTTGCAATCAATAAACTGTATTATAACCATGGAAGAACAAATTTTGAACGCAGTAAGCCAGCCTTCTTACCATAGCGAGGATGCTTCGGCAGCCAATAGACTTAGGGTCAAATGCAACTCTGATTCACTCAGGCAAAATACTTAACTTATGTGAGCACCATGTCTTAAAAACCATGAAAGGACAGGATGACTGGTAGTAACTACTTAGAGGACCTGCTGTAAGCATTAAGTAGGAAATGGGTGAAAGGGCTTAGCATGACCCACAAACAATGTTTGTTCAAAGTGCTGTTTTTCTTTCCTAAAAGTATGGTGTATTGGTTAAAGCATCAGCTCTCTAGTTGGGCTGCATGGGTTCAAATCCCACTACAGTTAATAGCCATGTGATCTGGGTCAGATACCTACACTCTCTATGCTTTCTGATCTATAAGATGGGAATGGACTATTTCTAAGGACTTTATTAGATGACATATGTAAAGCACTTAGCTTACATTCCAAGGCATTTTTTTTTTTAAGATTCCATCTATGGGGGTGCCTGGGTGGCTCAGTGGGTTAACCCTCTGCCTTTGGCTCACGTCATGATCTTGGGGTCCTGGGATTGAGGCCTGCATCAGGCTCTGCTCAGTAAGGAGCCTGCTTCCCCTCTCTCTCTGCCTGCCTCTCTGCCTACTTATGATCTCTGTCTGTCAAATAAATAAATAAAATCTTAAAAAAAAAAGATCCCATCTATTTATTTGTCAGAGAGAGAGAGCACAAGCAGGCAGAGTGGCAGGCAGAGGCAGAGAGAGAAGCAGGCTCCCCACTGAGCAAGGAGCCCTATTTGGGATTCGATCCCAGGATCCTGGGATCATGACCTGAGCTGAAGGCAATGGCTTACCGACTGAGCCACCCAGGTGTTCCCCAAGACATATTCTTGAGAGCAATTCTCTTGATTCTATTTTATAATATGCAAGACCTTTAAGTATTCAACACTCCTATTTTTATTCTATAAAAGATACCGTGTCAATACCTTTGCTTCAGTTTTTATTGCCATATCTTTTGTGTGTGTCTGTGTGAAGATTTAAAGAACGGGGATCATCAGGTAATTATATAAGGAAAATTGAGGGCCATACATCTATTCTCAGTACCCAAATTTAAAACAAATCACAATGTATATTCACATTCAAGATAATATCAGTATACAACATGAACAATTTAGCTGTCTTCTGGCAGTAAGAGGACTCTAGCTAGAGTCCTCTTACTCCACACACCTTGAATTTCTGAATAAAATACAGTTGAGTTCATAAGAAAAACAAGATGTCCCTGAATGCACAGAGTAAAATGACAACCTGAGATGGACAAACAAGTTATTGTAGCAGCAGACCTTGAGGTGGGGACAGGACTGGAGGGAGGTCTATCAAATCTGAGGATAGGCCCTAACAGCTAGAGTTTTGGATTTTAATGCCCATTAACTGACGGGAAACAAGGTCTTGATCCTGCCTAAATGAGAAAGCAAGCTGGAACTGAGATTCTTACATGAAGTTGGAATCCTCTCTAAATCTATACTTTCCAAACTTTGGCATTTATAAGAATCACCTAGATAGCTAATTAAAACCTAGATTCCTCAATCTATTTCCAGAGAGTCTGACTCAGCAGGTACGGGAATCTGCATCCCTAACAAGCTCCCACGTAACTGATGCTGCTGGTCCTTCACAAACCAAACCCGAATACCTCTGCTCTATGGGCTGCACCATTAGTGAAAAGGATCCTTAAAATGATCTTTCCTGGGGTACCTGGGTGGTTCAGTTGGTTAAGCATCGGACTGTTCATTTCAGCGCAGGGCATGATCTCAGGGTTGTGAGATTGAGCCCCGTGACTGGCTCTATGCTGGGTGTGGAACCTGCTTAAGATTCTCATTCTCCCTCTCCCTCTGCCCCTCCACCACCCACCCACCATCACCACCACCACCCACCAATGCTGGCACATGAGCTCTTTAAAAAAAAAAAAAAATCATTCCTGACTCAAAGCGATGATAAGAAAGCTTATCTCTGACCTGGTCTCCTATGTTGTATACTGGTTTGGAAGAAAAATGTACACGACCTGCATAGTATAGGAGTGCTACATGTAAGAATTAACACTTAAAGGGACGCCTGGATGGCTCAGTGGGTTAAAGCCTCTGCCTTCGGCTCAGGTCATGATCCCAGAATCCTGGGATCGAGCCCCGCATCAAGCTCTCTGCTCAGCAGAGAGCCTGCCTCCCCTTCTCTCTCTGCGTGCCTCTCTGTCTAGTTGTGATCTCTGTCTGTCAAATAAATAAATAAAGTCTTAAAAAAAAAAGAACACTTAAAAATTGGTCTTGGTTTGGGGATTCCTCTCAGGCATATGAAGAAGTAAACATAAGACTGCTTTACAGGAAAACTTTTACAGGCCAGATTATGTAAAATTTCCATTTAGATAACTCACAAGCAATAATTACAAAACACACAAGGAAATGTTCAACATGAGTAAGAGTCTACCAAAAAAACAACAAAAAACAAACAAACCCAGAAGATTGGCACCCCCACAATTTAAGGTAATAGAATAACTGAAAGAACCTATGAGGTAAGTTTTCAATTATTTAAACACACACACACACACACACACACACACACACACACACACAAACACACACACACACACACAGGAATAGAAAACAAACAAAAAAAAGAACTTGTAGAAATGAAAAATAATAGTCATTACTACTAACATTTCAATAGCTAGGTTTTAGATTAGAGACTGTGGAAGAAAGAACTGGTAAACTGGAGGAACTGTCCAAAGAAATTACACAGAATGCAGCATGGGATAAAAAGATAAAATATACTAAAGAGCAGTGAAAGTATATTAAGGATAGGATGAAAAATTCCAATGTGTGGCTAATGGACGTTTCATTAATCGGCTAAAAATAGACAGAAGGAACTTTAAAATATATGGTGGTTAAAAAGCATTTAGAACTGGGATACCAAGATTAAAGAATCATAGAGAGAACTAAGCAGAATAAATAAAAAAAAATCTATACCAAATATATAAAAATAATAAAGTTGCAGAATATGTTGGCAAAAAAGATCTTACAGGGATGAAAAAGTTAAACCTCTTCATCTGTTAAGAAAGTATAATCTGGCTGACAGAAGATAGATAATAGCAAAACAGAGACTGGAAGAGAATACAGTAGCTTATAATGTTGAGAGGACATAACTGTCCACCTACAATTCTCTACTCAAGTAAAGAACCATTTAATAATTAAGACAAAATAAAAGACATTTCAAAGACAGAGAATCTACCATTCATTAAAAGAACTACCAAACAATTCTTTTCAGTAAGAAAAAAACTGAGACTGGGAAAAAAAAAGAAGGTAAAAGAAAAAGACTGGGCCACAGTGACAATGATGAGCAATGAAAATGATAAATATGTGGGTAAATCTAAATAAGCATCATGATTAACAACAATAATTAGCTTGAGAATGTTTAAAGAACAATATGTAACTAAAGCTAGATAACTTCTAACATGCAAAACGGGGTGAGTAGAGTGAGATTTTAATGTCTCAGGAGAGATACTAGTGCTGTATGCTTTAAGTGGACATAATTTCAAAGTATGTACCCAAAGAACAGACGTAGAATGCACACTTCCAAACATGTAGCGATGAAAAAATGGAAACACTGAAACAAGTTATGGATGCATACATAAATAGTAAAAGTATAAATGTACCCACAAGAAACATACAGGATGGTAGTCACAAATAAAGACTGTGAGGAGGAAAGGGATATGCTTAGGATTCTAACAATATACAACAATTTCATTAAAATACGGCAAAAATGTTACCATCTGCTAAGTCTAGATTGTGGGTACAGGAATGTCCACCATTTTGATTTCTGTATACTACAGGTTGAAATATTTTGTGATGAATTTTTTAATTTAAGAAAGCAAATAAGCTTAGCTAATCCAACTCAATAAGAAAGGCTTAATTAACTGGAAAGTAAAAAACCTACCACAGATTTATTTTCCAAAAGAAGTCAAAATGGGCTAAAGTAATTAGGTAGCAGGCCCATGAAAACCAGGTTAAAAAAATGTGTAATACATATTCTCTTTCCTCAGGAATTTCTTCCGATTTGGTTTGCATAAGACTCTCTGATTATAAAAGAATTTATATTGAAAAATATATATACACCAAAATGTGGTGTTCTTACTCCACTGATGGTCCCATCCATGGTTAGCAGAGGAGATAAATGGATAAGAGATCGAATCCAATGGGATTTGAGGCAAATTCTACAGATAAACCAAAAATCTTATATAACTACTTAAAGGGTAACAGTGCTATTTTAACCAGCTTAAAACATACATGTAAGAAAATCAGAAAGACTAAAAACAGGTTGCATTCTACGTTAGTGTTTGAGATTCATTACTTTTATTGTTTCTCAAAAGCCAAGCTCCAAATCTGCTGTGATATATTTTTTTACTTTGGCTTGAAAAGACTCTAACCTCAGCATTTTTCACTGATAACTCAATCCTGCTGCTATTTCCACTCAACATCATATGAAAATCATGCTTTTTTTTTTAATGACTCATACCTTACAGTATGTTGTTTATTAATTCCAAAACAATTCCTGTTAGTGACTGTTAGGCTATTCCCAAGAGAATAAAGGCTAAAATTAGACCTTTTGGCTTCCACTTTGTTCCTGGGCAGGTATGTGAGTGCTTTGACCTTTCCCCCCCAACCCCGCCAGCTGCTCGTTTCTTATAAGGTAGCAACATAAGGGCAGAAGTCAGAGAAATGGAATTGGCTTGCCTCACTTTTGAAATTAAAGCTGACAGGTACAATGGGATAAAAGAAAAACATGTATACACAGATGTGGCCAAAGACTTCACAAAGCCCTTTATGGCATTATTTATGCAGCTAAAAATAAGCACATATAATGGGAGTGATTTTTTCGTCTGTCTTGTCATCTGTTTTTGCCTGTAGACAAAAATGGCATCTTTTCAAAATACTTATTTTTCATTGAAATGGACCTCTAAGCTGCCCTACCCCCTTGCCAATATCATTTATTAAGATCTAAAGCACTGTCTCTTTCAGATTTTATCAGGTCTCGTCAGAAATATAGAATGTTACAACTGACATTCATATTTTATACAATAAAAACAAACTACATTTGCTAATGTCATGAAGCAGAACAGAAAACTAGAATGTCACAGACTCAGCACACAGCAGGCACTCCATAAACATTTGGTGAATTCAGTGATGAACTAGAGGAGAGGTCAAAAACTTTTCCCGTAAATGTTCAGATCAGTATTTTAGGTTCGTAGACCATAGGTATCTTTTTCAAACACTCAACTCGGCCCCTGTAGTGGGAAGGCAGCTTTAGATGATAAAACAATGTGGCTGTATTCCAGTAAAACTTTATGAAAACTGAAATCTGAATTTTATATAATTTTCATGTGCCACAAAATATTATTCTTCTTTGGATTTCTTTTTTTTTTTTTTTTTGACCTTTAAGAATGTAAAAACTACTCTGATTCACTAGTCACACGGAAACAGGCAGAGAGCCAGAGGTGGCCTGTGGGTCGTAGTTTGCCGACCCCTAAAAGAGAGTTTAGTGACTTCACAGGCCATCTGATCTTATTCTTTACAATCACATGTGGAAGGTAAAGGCTTAAATTGAAGAAAACAGTCAGAAATGTGAGTAGCAACTGAAAGGATGAGCAAAGTAGTTTGAAGTGTATATGCAATTACACACGTCTTTTTCTTTTTGAGTAGTTTCATGAAAGACTAGTAACCTCTGACTGGTGTATCTGCAGTCTGAAAGCAACATACATCTTAAAAATGCAGACGAATTGTTCTGAGTTGAATTTATATAATACAAACCTAAGGATACATCCAAAGCAGGAATTCTTAATCTGAGATCTATACATCTATATGTGGAATTAATGGCTAGTCTTCAGGGGTCCCTTGAATTTTTTTATTCTTGAAGTTGTAAATATTTGTTATATGTACATATTTAATGTAGAGCCAGTGAAGCTTTCATCAGTTTTCAAGGGGCCAGTGGTTCAAACACCAATGATCTAGCAGATTGGAATTGATTAGCTAATAGGCCCAATTACTATTCCTTTCAATATTCAATATCCAAAAGCAGTATCATTAAAAAAGCAAATACCTAAAAGCTTGATATTCAAGCTAGTATTAAATGGAACACATACTTTTAAAAAATCATTTCCTGGGGCGCCTGGGTGGCTCAGTGGGTTAAAGCCTCTGCCTTTGGCTCAGGTCATGATTCCAGGGTCCTGGGATCGAGCCCCGCATCGGGCTCTCTGCTCAGCAGGGAGCCTGCTTCCTCCTCTCTCTCTGCCTGCCTCTCTGCCTACTTGTGATCTCTGTCTCTGTCAAATAAATAAATAAAATCTTTAAAAAAAAAAAAAATCATTTCCTTCTAGAATGCCTTTTTAAGGTATGGAATAGGTATGGAATTAGTTTTCTCATTTGTGCCAAAATCAAACAGGCCTGTGTTACTCTTAAAAGCCACAAAATACTAAATAGGAACTGTGGTAGGTTGAATAATAGCCCGCAAAGATATTCAGGTTCTATTTCTTGAAGCTGTGAATATGTGACTTTATATGGTAAAAAAAGACTGTAGATTTTAAGGATCTTGAGGTGAAGATACTATCCTGGATTATCCAGCTGGGTCTGAAATGTAATCACAATTGTCCTTATGAAGAAGGAGGCAGAGGAAGATCTGACTGCAGGACAGGAGGAGGCTATGTGACAATGGAGCAGGGGTTGGAGCGATGCAGTCTGACAACGGAAAAAGGGGCAAAAGCCAAGCTCCCAGCAACCAGGAGAAGCTGAAAAGGGCCAGGAAATGGATTTTCCCTTCGGAGCTCTCAGAGGGAACGAGCCATGTGGGCACCCTAACATTAACACTGCAAAGTGATTTTAGACTTCTGAGTTCTAGAACTCTAAGAGGATAGAGCTGTGTTGTTTAAAGACACCCAGTTCGTGGTAATTTGTTATAGCAGCAGTAAGAAACTAATACGGGAACTCTTTATTCCTGCTTCCACCAGAAGCTAATAATTGGTCCTGCACCTTTTCACCTCAATTTTTATTGAGTTTAATCTCTGGTTTCTAGGAAACGAGGATATGGGCAATTTGATTTTGAATTTAATGTTTATATGTTTCATAACTAGAGAAATATAAAAACACAACCAAAATGAAGGGGTCTAAATCCAACCAACTTTTCTCTCCCTTAAGCAAATCCTATAGATGAATTTGTTGAATAACTGAGAATTTTCATATAAGTTATGTCCCAATTTAATACTGAAAATATCTAAAAAAAAAAAAATTAGAAATTAACAGAATACAGGGGCGCCTGGGTGGCTCAATTGGTTAAACATCTGCCTTTGGCTCAGGTCACAGTCCCAGGGTTCTGGGATTGAGCCTCACATCGGACTCCCTGCTCAGGGGGCTCTGTTTCTCCTTCTCTCTGCCCCTCCCCCTTGTTCATGCACTCTCTCTCAAGTAAATAAAAACTTTTTTTAAAAAAGAAAGAAATTATGAGAATACAAACAAAATAATTTTAGAAATCATTAGAATGCCGTATGCCTTCTCTAAATACCCAATGATCTCAACTTCTAGAGTGCAATCATGAAGACAATACCCTCTCTCCCAACCCATTTTACCTTCCTCTGACCACACATATGCACAGAAGTTTGAGGGATGGGGGAATGATAATGAATAGTCAAAACAGATGCCCCAGAACAGATGCATCCAAAACAGCATACATTTTATTCACAGGTAAAACTCTCAATGTTCTCCTGGGACCATAAGGACTTTTATATTCCACAAAATCCTGACCAGGTATTTTTTAGGCCAATGGATGTTTAAAGAAGACAATCATACTTGGGCACATAGAGAATCTGGGTAACTGATAGAATGTACACTTGACTGTTGGAAGAAGCAACATCTCAGAATATGGAAGGAAAGAGACATGGGCAAGGTTAGAGCACGGTACAAGAAGAGCAAGTAGGGCTATACCCTTGGTTGATGCTGAGGATAATTATTTTGTTAGAGTACAATTATCAAGTTGGGAACAACTGCCCCAAGTCATTAAATAAATGCTTTCCATATTCTGCTTAAGAAGGTTAAGGGAAAACAAGGAGCTGTAAGGCCCTTGTTGAAAGCCTCACATGCAATTAAAACAAATATTCATGCTTAAGGAAGTAAGCGTCAATCGCCTAAAAACATTTATCTATTTACAGCATTACTAATGGGGCTGCAGAACTTTGTAGATAGTCTACTGCCATTTGATGGGTAAATTCATGAACAGTGACCTAAATGAAAATCACTTATTGTAGATATGCTGATATAAGTGTAATGAAATTACATATTTATTTCGGTTGCATTTAAGAGAAATATTTAGAAATGATCTAGTTCAGGAACAGCTTTGGAAAAAGAAGAAAATAAGAGGAATGAAGATACTTAGAAAAATAATTTGCAGTTTATTTTTTAAGAGCTTTAATAAAGTCAAGACCAGTGCCTGCTCACTCAAGATTTTTGGTGTTAGACATAACAGAACTAGAGCAATAAGCCCACCAGGCTATAAAATGAAAGTTCCATATCAGAGATTGCATTCGATTTCCCTTAAGAGTTTTTCAAGTAACCTAACGCATTTACCTCACTCAGGCTGTGTGTGTGTTTAAGTTATGTTCAAAATCTCCTCAGCAGTGCTCAATTGGAAGCAGTTTATTCTCAGGAGTAAGCATACCAGTGAAAAAGCTTGGGTTGCAAGGACAGAAAATTCAGAGATTTTTATGCTGCTATAGATCCATATGGTAGTTTGACAGATCAAACTAACCTCCAAAGGGAACTTTCCATCTGAATAGTAAGTAGATGGTTATAGACATGTGCTGGAGGTTTTATTTAGAAACATAGATTAATGCACCTGCTATCCTAAATTGTGAATGTTGGCAATAAAGATTTTCCTTTCTTACACTTGGGATCACTACAGATATCTGCTTATTGGTATTCTCTTGCCTTTTCAACATAATGCACATTTTCTTTAGCTTGACTGAATGTCTTAAGACATAGTATCAAGTATCAAATTAGGAAAAGCACTTTGCAAAATTGGCTACATGCAGTAGGAGCTAGAGAAGTAGTTCAACCTATTTGAACCAATTTCAAAATATGAACCGACATGGCTTTATTTAACAGGCTCAATTCTTAACATATAGCTACAATGGATGTCTGTTGGTTTTGCCTATCCAGTGTCCATCTTCCCCTTTTCCCTAAAAAGAGTGCCCAGATTTTGCTATGGAAACCACCCTTCTCCACATTCATACTACAAAGTTCTAGTAAGACTAACCCCACTATCTGGTTTTAGCTTTGGACAAGTGACTGAAACCTGGTCAATGAGAGAGCCATAACTGGGATTGGTTTAAGGGTAGAATACATGGTTAGGTCAGTCAAAGTCAAGGAGCATCAGTCTCAAGACTTTTACTGAACTACTGAAAATTAAGCCTTTGTTTGCTATTATTGCTTGTTAAGATGATAGAATGTCAGGCTACAGCTAACTAGGACCATGTTGTCACTACTTAAGAGCCTTAAAAGTTAACATAAAAGGAAACTTTAAACATAAGAGGACTTATTGGTCAACAGAGTAAGATTTTTGGATGACACAAATGAATTTTCTTGTGCCACAGTTAGACTACGTTTGTATTTTGAGTTTCTAAATCAAGAAATAACCTAAATAACTCCCAGCTCCTTTTTTTTCCCCTTAAGCCAGTTTTTTTTTTCTTTTAACCAGGTTTAATGCCATTTCAACAAAGATTACTAATACAATAACTCCTACCATTCACTATTTCTTTCCAAATGACTTCGACATTTTGTTATCTATCAACAATCAAAAGAACCCAGGCTTTGACTACCCAGTGAGGCTTGGGTTCTAATCCTGGGACCAGTAATGTGCACTGTATGCACTTTGATGAGCTATGTCCTCTGAGGTTGTTTTTTTTTTTTTTTTAACTATTTATACACATGTATTGATATGTATTTTGCAAGGCTGTGTTGAAGATTAAATGCACAGTTTGCAAAATATCCAGCAGATTGGACACTTGGTAAATTGCATTTCCTTTTCCTTTTTTGAGAAACAGAAGGGTTTGTATTTGTTTTTATATTTTTTACATTTCATGGTGAAATGACAAAACAGTTCCTCTGAGATAGGGTTCTGAAATTCAAGAGACAAAGGTAATCCTTAACACATATTAGAAGAGAGAGAGAGAGAGAAAGAGAGAGAGAGCGTGTTTAAGGTACGGACAACCCTGTTTTGGGGAACTAAGAAAAAAAGTCTAGAAATAGGAAAAAATAAAGTATCTACTAAAATTTTTCACATAAGTCTTATTAATGTACATCAACATGAGGTATATAGTCTAGACAGACCTATGGTTTGCACAGTTTTTCTATGTGGTTTTATTGTTTATTGATTTTAATTGGCTTGAGGCTTTTTGGCTTGTTTTGCTTTTCTTTTCCATCAGTGACTGACTCAGTCAGAGTGTCTGTAACTTTGAGTCACATATTCCCAAGACACTATAGTTCTAGAACAACATGAGAATTAGGTGTCCTAGTAAAAAAAATTTGAAACTGGTTTTTAGGCAGACAAATCTATTTAAGAGTGAATTTCATATGTTTTAATCATGTGGTTTGCTATTCACTAACCCAATCATGAAAATCTGTAATGAATTTAACAAACTTAAAATTTCTATAGCCATGTAAGTTTAGGACATTTTAATATTTCTTTTATCCTGGAAACCCAGCCTAGATGATATGTTCATATAACTATTACTCACCCGCAAAAGAAAAAGCAATCTGTAGTATTAGACACAGAAGAGTTCTGTCTACTCTGTTCAACATTGCTCTAAAAGTGCTCAACATAAATATACTAATAAATCAGTGGTTTAAAAGCTCTTAAACACATATTTTTATAAATTATAGTGGAGAATTCTCTTACACAGCACTAAATTACAAACAAAAATTCAATTCTATAAGCTTGAAGCAATTCATTGTAATTATCTAACCTGTGATTTTGGAGAAATCATAGAATTCTATAAGCAACTAGAATTGAACACCTATAATTACCAGTATGGAAATGTGACATGATGTTTAATATTTAAATTTTCTATAGGCTTTCGAGTTTAAACTTAGATGTAAGATGAATTCATTAGGATAGTAGTTTATGAGTAGTCAATTTAATAATTAATGTTATGAAAGATTCTTTAGCATATGAAAATGAAACTCTAAAGAAGTACCCCCAAACCTGCCTTTGTACAAAAATTAAGTCATATGGCAAAAACACAAGTTACAATAGAGGTTGCCTCGTTACAAGCAATACACACATTACTTCTGAATTATACAGATAATGAAAACCTCCAGCGTCCTAGACTAATAAACAAATATTTCTATTAAATTCACATGATTTGTTTCCATGGAAGGATGTAGTCACGTTTTCATTTTGTAAGGACTGATCAGTATAAAGAAAGTAAGTTATTCAATCTGGAGGCAGAAAGACAAAGAAATAAGTCTGTAATATCTAGAATCACAAGATTTTACTGCCTGGTAACAATCTAATATAATGTGAATAGAAGGTAATGCTAAGGCTACAAGAAACATAATCTTACAGGGTCAAATAATTTTCCATAAGATGTTTTATTTGGGCGTCTATTTTTTAACCGAAGGACCAATATAAAAGAAAATCTGCAATGCCAACTTACTAGGGGGTAATTTTTATCTTTGTACCAAGAGACTTAAAAATACTCATACTTTTTTTGATCCAGCAATTCCACTTCAAAGAATAATCAGACATGTACAAAACTACATATATGTAAAAATTATCATTCTCTCGTGACTTATAACAACCCCATCTTCTAGACAACCTAGTATCTGGCGACAGATTAGTTATTACCTCCTCTGAGAATCTGATGAACACTAAGGATTCTTTGTTCCACAAATATACACACTGGCTTTACTTCTACAACACACACGCTCGCGCGCACACACACACACACACTCTGAACATAATATAAAAACTTCATTGTCATCTGACTTTAAAAACTATGAAAGACAACAACAACAAAAAAAACTATGAAAGGAGTCAATAACAGTTTTCAAGAAGTGAAAAATGTAGTTCCTTGGTACTGAAATAAAATGACTGGTCTAAAGAAATGAGAGAGATAGCAGATAAAATTCAAATTAGAGACTACAAAGGTGCACATATACTATTAATGTTTTTTCATCTCTAGTTTAGTATTTAAAGACAACACCTACTGATACATACTGTATACAATTCAGAGCCTGCTAAGATTAGTGAGTGAAGCTTCAGAAAGCTGATCTTTGATGTGAGATTGCAACTGTGATGGACACAAAGCTTGGAAGAATTTGTATTTTTCTTGTTCCATAGAAGTATAAAGTACAATGTCCACTTATTCGTGGAGTTCAGTTCAATTCTATAAACATGTGCATTAAATTGAGGAAGACACAAAGAAATGGAAAAAAATTGAGGAAGACACAAAGAAATGGAAAAATATTCCATGCTCATGGATTGGAAGAACAAATATTGTGAAAATGTCTATTTTACCTAAAGCAATCTACACATTTAATGCAATCCCTATCAAAATCCCATCTATTTTTTTTAAAGAAATAGAACAAATAATCCTAAAATTTATATGGAACCAGAAAAGACCTCGAATAGCCAAAGGAATATTGAAAAAGAAAGCCAAAGTCGGTGGTATCACAATTCCAGACTTCAAGCTCTATTACAAAGCTGTCATCATCAAGACAGTATGGTACTGGCACAAAAACAGACATATAGACCAATGGAACAGAATAGAGAGCCCAGAAATAGACCCTCAACTCTATGGTCAACTAATCTTCGACAAAGCAGGAAAGAATATCCAATGGAAAAAAGACAGCCTCTTCAACAAATGGTGCTGGGAAAATTGGACAGCCACATGCAGAAAAATGAAATTGGACTATTTCCTTACACCACACACGAAAATAGACTCAAAGTGGATGAAGGACCTCAATGTGAGAAAGGAATCTATCAAAATCCTTGAGGAGAATGCAGGCAGCAACCTCTTTGACCTCCACCGCAGCAACTTCTTCCTAGGAACATCGCCAAAGGCGACAGAAGCAAGGGCAAAAATGAACTATTGGGATTTCATCAAGATCAAAAGCTTTTGCACAGCAAAGGAAACAGTTAACAAAACCAAAAGACAACTGACAGAATGGGAGAAGATATTTGCAAACGACATATCAGATAAAGGGCTCGTATCCAGAATCTATAAAGAGCTTATCAAACTCAATACCCAAAGAACAAATAATCCAGTCAAGAAATGGGCAGAGGACATGAACAGACATTTCTGCAAGGAAGACATCCAGATGGCCAACAGACACATGAAAAAATGCTCCACATCACTCGGCATCAGGGAAATACAAATCAAAACCACAATGAGATACCACCTCACACCAGTCAGAATGGCTAAAATGAACAAGTCAAGAAATGACAGATGCTGGCGAGGATGCGGAGAGAGGGGAACCCTCCTACACTGTTGGTGGGAATGCAAGCTGGTGCAACCACTCTGGAAAACAGTGTGGAGGTTCCTCAAAAAACTGAAAATAGAGCTACCCTACGACCCAGCAATTGCACTCCTGGGTATATATCCTAAAGATACAAACGTGGTGCTCCGAAGGGGCATGTGCACCCGAATGTTTATAGCAGCAATGTCCACAATAGCCAAACTGTGGAAAGCGCCTAGATGTCCATCAACAGATGAATGGATAAAGAAGATGTGGTATATATACACAATGGAATACTATGCAGCCATCAAAAGACATGAAATCTTGCCATTTGCGACGACGTGGATGGAACTAGAGGGTATCATGCTTAGCGAAATAAGTCAATCGGAGAAATATAACTATCATATGATCTCTTTGATATGAGGAAGTGGAGATGCAAGGTGGGGGGGTTTGGGGGGAGGTAGGAAAAGAAAAAATGAAAAGATGGGATTGGGAGGGAGACAAACCATAAAAGACTCAATCTCAAGAAACAGACTGAGGGTTGCGGGGGGGAAGGGGGATGGGAGAGGGTGGTGGGGAAATGGACATTGGGGAGGGTATGTGCTATGATGAGTGCTGTGAAATGTGTAAACCAGACGATTCACAGACCTGTACCCCTGGGGATAAAAATACATTATATGTTTATTAAAATAAAAAAAAAAAAAAAAAAAAAAAAAAAAAAAAAACATGTGCATTAACTCAATTCCATAAACATACCTACATGTGCCAGATTTAGATGTTGGAGATACTTAGATGAATAAAACACAGAGCCTGTATTCCAGGGAGCTCACTATGTTAAAAACCATTCACAAACATTTATTTCCAACAGCGAAAGGGTAACCTGCATGAAGATAGGGATTTTTGTTGTACTCAGTGGTATATCTTGAGTACCTAGAACAATTTTAGAGTTACTAAAAGAGAGAGACAGAATTTGGAACATGGTTTGCCTTACTCCAAGGTTCATATTCTTAGTTAATACATTATTCGGCTCTCTGGTATTCTGACTCTTCACCAAACTACAGATTAAAAATTGCCTGATTCTAAAACATATAAAATCATATATCTAAAACACAACAGCAAGGACATTACATAATAATAAACACAGAAAATTCAGAAAAACAGCCAGAACAGATACTATGACCACTATTATTCAGAATTGTTCTTTATAGTTTTCTACATGCACATAACTCTAAATAATATGTTTCATTTTACTGTCTTTTGACATTACATAATTATACAGGATGTGTTCTTTTGTGACTGCTATTCTCAACTTCATAATTTTGAGACTGCCATGGTGGTGAGTTGATATATATAATATATTTGTTTAAACTGTTTTTCAGCATCCTCTTGTATAAATATGTCACAGGTTTTTTTCATTCTTCTATGGGTGGGCATGTAGTATGTTTTCAATTTTTTTGCAGTTACAAATGTGAATATTTATGTGCATAATCTGGTTCAGGTGCACAAAGAGTTTCTCTTGGGTGGATGCCTAGGAGTGGAATTGCTGACTCATGTGGCAAGCATACATTCAACTTTACAAAATAACGCTGAGCTATTTTCCAATGTTCATGAGTACGCCCTAAGAATGAATGAAAGTTCTATTGTGGCAGTCTGCACCACGTTTGGTTACTATAATTGTTTTTTTTTTTTCAAGTTTCCTCCTCTAAAAAGAAAAAAAAAGTCTTCCTTTTATGACTTTCCTCCAGAGGGATAATACGTGTTGGCACAAGAGGACTGCTATGTTGGTAGTTAATACTTGTCATTTTAAAAGTTTCATCATAAAGTCTTATATGGGTATTAGGATACAAATCTACTTCTACCACTCTTCTGCTAACAGCGTCTATGTTGGAGAAGCAGGACTTCCATGATGTGCTCCCATCCACCAGCTCGACTGTGGGTTTTGTGAAGCTGGCGATGAGCTCTACCTCATATTCCACTCTATCTTCTTTGCTTCAAGTAAGTCCTCAATAAATATTAAAAGGGATGATTAGAAGTTGCTAGTTAAAATAGGTCTGCTCTTTAGGAAAGGCATCTGCTTTTGGTGTAAAAAAAATCTGCACCCTTAAGTTTAAGTGTCAGATGTTAGACCATGATGAACTGATCAAGGTTAAGGGCGACTGACAGCGCCCTCCAGAGAGGCGTTTTTTCGGGGTGTGCATGTCTAGAACAAGAAGCACCGAGGCCACATGCATCTTTCTTGATATTTGAAGTATCAACAATTTCCATGGCTGGAGGTACGCAGGGGTCAGGAGATGAGGCTAGAACTGTGGGTCACTAAGGGTCCTGCATGCTGCATTACTAAGTTCAGATTCTGTCCTACAAGATTAAAGCTTGGGCAAGTTATGACTAATGTAGGATTTCAGATAAACTTCTCAGGGTGCTTTATGAAGAAAAAAACTATTGAGAAACATGCCTTCTTGCTGGAAGTCCATGATGCCAACTTAATTTTACGTTGACTATATTCTCATAGATGAATGAATCCTTAATATTTTCCTCCTGGGAGCACTTTTTGAATTTTGGTATCAGAGATTCCTGAAGGGTATATGTCTGGGTGGAAATTTTAAAGCAATGAAAATGATCTCTGAGGACCTTTATGACTATTTTAAAAATCTGAAAGTGGCACTAACATCAATAAGGAAGCTTTATGAAGACACAAATGGTAAAGAAATGGAAAGCAGTCATTTGTGCAACTTTTCAGTATTTTATATGTTCTCAATTGGTGAGTTAAGCTTGGTAGGTATTTTCCTCAGATTGTATCGAGTAGAAGATAGAACTAACATTGTTATTCTCCCTTTACCCTAGCCATCATTTATTCTGAACTTCTGGTTCAGAGAAGCCAACCTCATACTCTCAGTGATCTCGTATTTCTTTCTCTTTTCTCTCTTCCATGTTCTACAAAGTCACTCATACGTCTTTCTTTCCCCCACCCCCCATTTCCACAGCTACCACTTTGGTCCATCTCCTGATGCTTGGATTAAAACAGAAGCCTTCAAACAGTTTGTCTATATTTTCTCTCCAATCCGGTGTATTCCCAACACAGTCAAGATGGATTATCTCCAATTTTCATAAGATTGAAATTTCACAACCTTCATAAGATTTTTCCCTCTTATATAAGAGCCACCAGTGGCTTCCCAACGCCTGGTTTATCAGTCTGCATTTGCCTTCATGGTGAGCCATTAACTTATGACCCTGCTCCAAAGCACCAGCCCTTCAAATTCATAACTCAGTGTTTTCTAAGTATCTCCTCCCCTCCTCCAAGCTGATTCCCTCTGATCAGCCCTGTTATCTGTCTTCCTCATTCCAGCTACTTGTAATATGCCTTCCTTTCGATAGCCTTAAAGAACTGTTCCTGGCTTTATTTCTAACAACTCTGATCACTTACTGAGTCTGTCAATGAAAATTCATTACAATATTCTCCTTGGAGCCCATACTCAATTATAGATGAGACACCTGCTAATTGAATTTCTCTTTGATTTGGACCTAGAATAGATATGACACACTGAATAAAATGCACAATACATTATAGGAAGATCTGACATCATCACTGTCTCTGTCATTCTCTCTTCCTTCTCCAGAATTTCAGCTCCAAATTCGGCCTTTCCACCATCATTCACAGCACCCAAACATGACTCTCTTACTGCATGTATTATTAGTCCTTAAGACTACAATTTTAGATTTTGAAGGCAAGAACAATATCCTGTCATTACATTTAGAGAATATAGTGTTATACAACAACCAATACTAGGTTTTCAATAAGTTAATCAATCTATCCATTTACAGAGTACCTACTGTGTGTCAGACATTGCTTCAGGTAATACAGATTTTTCAGTGGGCAAAGCAACTTAATCATAAGGCATCCTGAATGAATGAAAGTGCATCTTCATATTCCTGACTTATTGCTACTTATTTGTCCTCTTGTTTTCTGAAATATTCTATATCTGTGTCTATGTCTTCTATCTTTATGATGTTATTCCACAGTATGGGAGTTGTATACACATATGGTAGTCAGTGACTGCTTGCTAGATACATGCATGGAAAAAGAAAGATATTGTTACTAATACTCAAATAAGAATGCTATCTCCCATCACAACACCCATCCCACCCCTACTGCCCAACACTATCGTTCTCCAGGAACACAGGTTACATTTTATAGTACAAAGCTACAGTTCCACTCTTCCCTATTTTTTCATATGCAGTTCTCCACTCTTGCCAATCCTCATCCCAAAAGCATCTATTTTCATGCTTCTCCCCCCTTCTCCTACTATTGCCTCCAGGCTCTGCAGAAAAAGAACATGTTATTCTTTCCCCAAAAGCTGTTCCTCTTCTAGTATTCTCTTTCCCAGGGAATAGTACCACATAGTTGTTTGGCTCTTCATGCCCAAAATGCACCTCTCATCTCTAATCTATTCTAATCTAATCTAATCTCTAATCTAATCTAATCTATTATAGGTCTCTGATTTAAAATCTCTCTCAAGGCCAGTTGCACCTCACCATTTCCATTACCACTTCATTCTAGGTATATTTTCTCTGGGACTGGAATGGCTTCTCCGGTGGCCTCTCCAGCTCTTCTCCACCTTTAGTCAGGATTGCCTTTTTAAAATACAAATCTGACCCTATGTCCCCAGCTTGCTTAAAACCCAGCAAGGGACTATCAGTGCTATTAGGATAAAGCTAAAATACTTAACATGATATGCACTATCTGTGGTAGACAAAATAACGGCCTCCAAAGATGCCCCCATCCCAATCCCAGGAACCTGGGAATATATTAGATTACATGGCAAAGGAGAATCAGGTTTGCAGATAGAATTAGGTTGTTAATCAGATGACATTAAAATAAGGACAACTTTCTGGATTGCCAGAAGGATCCTTAAACATAAAAAAGGGAAGCAGAAGAGTGAGAGGATGAGATGTAAGGACAGAGAGGTCGGAAGCAAGATTGTCAGAGTGATGTGATGCAGAGAGGACTCAGTCCACTCTTAGGCCTATGGGTCAAGGAAAGTGGGAAACTTCAGGTTCTCCCCTCAAGGATCCAGATAGCCCTGCTGACACCTTGATTTTATCCCATTTTGGACTTCTGACCTATAGAACTGAAATTCATAGAAATAAGTCTGTATTATTTGAGCATCTAAGTTTGTGTTAGCTTGGGATAGTATCAGTAGGAAACTACTACCACCTAAGATTCCTCTCAGCCGCTCTTTATAGGAGCCATGCTGTCTGCTGCCACAGAGCCTGCAAATAGTTGTTACACCTATTTGCGAAATCATTGGATTAATAAAACCATGACCCTAACTAGATGGAAAACTCCATGTCAGTGAACAGTGTCTCCTTCTTGTTCACTATTGTATCACAAGCTCCCAACCCAGAGGCTACAGAAAGTAGACCAAATAAATATTTGTTGAATCAATGCAGCCAAGCATATATGTACCATCAAACTCTTGACTATCACCCTAGAGTGGACTATGAGTGGACTACTGCTCCAGTATTTCTATTCTAATGTATTCTACACATGAATCCTGGATACAGTCTCCTAAACTACCATGCACGTGATTCCTCAATTTAAGAGTTGACCATATCTCAGGAACCGATTACGGATCAGGGTCAGTTAGAGAGATGAACATCAGTGAAGCAAATTGCAGTCCCCTTTCATCACTTCTTCACTGGGTTAAGTGTCTTTAGACAATTTAGTTAACCCCTCTGGGCTTCAGGTTCTTCACTCTTAAATCACAATAATCTCACAGAAATTAGGGATCTGGACAGGAGATATAGGATTCTGTCATTCCTAAGCCTTGTATTAAAGGTTCTGTTTTTTGTCTCTACTTTACCCTCACTTTCACCTTTATAAGGTACAACTTCTATAAGGTCTATAAATTCTATAAGGTTAAGGTTTGTCTGTGTTTGCTTCCATGTCTACAACTGTGTCCTACACCGTGTCCCTTGAAGACATTTGGTAAATATTTTCTACATACATGAACACATTCATTAAATATTTGCTAAGCACATAAAGGAAATATTCCTGATAGGAACTCTTACAGTTCTGTTAGATTGGGCTCTGTATTGTTAAACATGCTTATCTTTTCTATAGTGGGTTGAATAGTGGTGCTCCAAAAATAACAAGACCTCATTTCTGGCACCTGTGAATGTTATATTATAAGGTAACATTTTTTATAGACGTAATAAGTTAAAGATACTGAGATAAGGATATTATACTCAATTATCTAGATGTGATTGAATTAAGGATCCTGAGATGAGGAAATTATCCTAGATTATCCACACGGTCCCTAAATGTTATCACAAATGTCTTTTTTTTTTTTTTAAAGATTTTATTTATTTATTTGACAGAGAGAGAGCACAAGCAGGTAGAGCAGCAGGCAGGGGCAGAAGGAGAAGCAGGCTCTCCATGGAGGAGAGAGCCTGATGTGGGACTCGATCCCAGGAACCTGGGATCATGACCTGAGCTGAAGGCAGACGCCCAACCGACTGAGCCACCCAGGCGCCCTATCACAAATGTCTTTATAAAAGAAAGGCAGAGGGTCGCCTGGGTAGCTCAGTGGGTTAAAGCCTCTGCCTTCGGCTCAGGTCATGATCTCAGGGTCCTGGGATCGAGCCCCGCATCGGGCTCTCTGCTCGGCAGGAAGCCTGCTTCCCCCCTCTCTCTCTGCCTGCCTCTCTGCCTACTTGTGATCTCTGTCTGTCAAATAAATAAAATAAAAGTCCTTAAAAAAAAAAGGGAGGGGGGAGTGAGAGAAACTTTAAGACATCAAATCATTGTAGTACTTATGTTCTGGATATGCCACACAACAATGACACATAATTAGAGTTCAGCAATATGAACATCTATTAAAAAAAAAAAGAAAGAAAGAAAGAAAGGCAGAGAAAGATGAGACCTACACATAAGAGGAGACAATGTAACAACAGTGGTAAAGACTGGAGGGATGCAGCCACAAGCCGGGCAATGCCAGCAGCCACCAGAAGCCGATGAGGCAAGGAATGGGTTCTCCCTCAGAGGCTCCAGAGGGACTGAGGCCCTGTTGACAGCTTGATTTTGGCTCAGTAAAACCAATTTTAGATTTCTGACTTCCAATATTGTGAAAGAATACATTTCTGTTGTTTTAAGCCAACAAATTTCTAGTAATTTGCTACAGCAGTCAAAAGAACAAAAACACTTGAGGGGCGCCTGGGTGGCTCAGTCCATTTGGCGTCTGCCTACAGCTCAAGTCTTGATCTTGGGGGTCTTGGGATCAAGCCCCATGTCAGGCGGTCTGCTCAGTGGGGAGTCTGCTTCTCCCCCTCTCTCTGCCATTGCCCCTCCCTTCCGGTTTGTGCTCTTGCTATTTCTCAAATTAATAAATAAAATCTTAAAAAGAACTAATACCCTCTCTTTTGAACTTCTTTTTTTTTAAATTTCACAAGGTAACTTTTTTCCAAAATGCATTATTTATATATCCACACAGCTCTTTTAAAAATTGAGGTATAATTCACATACCATAAAATCTACTCTTTTAAAAGTGTACAGTTCAGTTATTTATAGTCTATTCAAAAAGTCACATAAACATCACCATTGTCTAACTGTAGAACATTATCACCACCTCAGAAAGAAACCTAGGTTCAGGGCATCTAGTCTGTAGCATGGTGAGCATAGTTAACAATACTATATTAGTACTGTATACTAGAAAACTGCTGTGAGAGTAGGCCTTTAATCGTCTCACCATAATGACAACAATGAAATGGTAATTATGTGAAATAAAGGATGCCTTGACTAGCCTTATGGTGATAAACATTTTATAATATATGAACATATCAAATCATCACATTGTACACATTATACTATACAATGTTATATGTCAACCATATTTCAGTAAAGTTGGGAGTAGGGAAGAAAAACCCACCACTGATTAAAAGGTCTTTCTTTTCCACCCTCCTCCCAGCCCCTGGAAACCACCAATCTGCCTTTCTTCTCTCTATGGATTTGCCTGTTATGAATACCTTAAGCAAATGTAACAACAAAATATGTGACCATGTATGTCTGTCTTCTTATGCAAAGTATCATGTTTCTGAGGCTCGCCCATGTTTGTATTTTTTTTAATTTTTTAAATTTAATTTTTTTCAGCGTTCCAAGATTCATTGTTTATACACATTCCCAGTGCTTGAGCTTCTGATCAGATTCCTATCCTTTCTGAAATGCCCTTATTTTCATGTGTTAGTAAATGTTCATCAAATAAGTAACAATAAATAGCTAAATCCTATAGTTACTTCAAGTGTTACTTCTTCCATAAAGCAGTCTCTGGATATTTAAGGCCTTGTAAATCTCTACCATCTGTGCATAGAGATGATAAATTCTATAGAATTTTGCAATCTAGGCCTCATGGACCCACTGGTATATTTTTCTAATTAACCCACAGAAGCAATTCAATGTTTAATTTTTCCTGGTGTCCCTCAGGCTATGCACAAAGCCCAATTATGGGCATGTAGGCCTGAAATGTTTTCTTCCCAGATGTCCACAGGGTTTCACGCCTCTCTACACTCAGATGCTTCCTTGTCACCTGTTCAAAGAGGCCTTATCTGACTCCCCAGTCTAAAAATAACACCCCTCCCCATCCTTCTACTTCCTTCCTCTATTCTTCTTTATAATACTTTTCATATACCCTGACATGCTTTTTGTTTATGATGGTTCTTCCCCTTCCACAATGAGACAGTGAGCCGCAAGAGCACAGGGACAATGACTAGCACATAGTAGGAACTCAGTAAATATTAACTGAATGAATGAACAAATGTAAAGAAATGTCTAATATTAATTTTCTTAATAGCTTTATGAAACTAAGTAATCAGGACATAAGTGATTGAAGTAGTAGCTCCTAATATTTGAAATACCATCTCTGAATTCAACTAAGGCCCAAATTTCAAATCTATTAACTCCTTTATTTAGTTTCTTCTGAATGTCTGAGAGTCAATGATCCATTGCAAAACTACTTAAAGGTTAAAAAAATACAGTCCATCTTTTCTCTTCTTTTTGTTCTATTACACAGAACCGCTAAAAGTTGAGATGTGAAGAAAAAATTATGGAATACAGTATCCAACTCTCTAATGTGTGGATGGTTGGTTATATCCCATATGCAATGTCCAGGTGATGTGGGAAACAAAAGCAAAAGGAAAAGTCAATTTCCTTACTACCTACAACCCACTGACAAGTCCTTCAAACAGGCAGAGTGACATTCCTCTAGGAACTCAGCTGCCTCGATGTTAATACTTTGCTAAGAGCAAAAGGTAATCTTAGCCTGGTCCCAAGGATCCTGTAAGTCTACTTTAACATTTAAAAATTCTTTTGGAAACTTCCTTTATCTCTAGCCCCTAACATATATGTTGGCAATCATCCCCTAAGCATACAACCCACTGATATATATCTGAAAAGTCTCATGACTAAGGTTTTACTATACAGTAAAAAATGATCTTTTCCTAACAACATCTAGCCCCCTCAAGGTACTGGAAATCTTGCTTCCAAAATTCCTTAGAGACTTACGCTATCCCTAACCTTCTCCCACCCTGAAAGTATGTCATGGGCCACTCCTCATGACCCCAGGGCAGCTCTTCCTGCCCATAGTTCTTATCCCTGTGCTTCAATAAAACCACCTTTTTACGCCAAAGATGTCTCAAGAATTCCTTCTTGGTCATCAACTTCAAACCCTAACAACTTTCCTACATCAAAGCAAGGACAAATTGACCATTGGTCAACGAACTATGTTAGAAAACGGTATTAAAATAAAAAACCAAATCAATATTGAAATTAAACTCCTTTATCTATTTCCACAAATGAAATCTGTGGTAATGAAAAAAACCATTTTTACCTTCAAATAACTGAAATGTTTCTGATTACAAAGTTAACTGTACAAAAATAACTTGAACTCTCTTCATTTTGGCAGCTACATACAAGATATGGTTCAGAAGCTGAGTTCAGACAAAACAGTTTTATGCAAAGGCTAACAAACATATAAGTTACCAAAAAAGAATTGCTGAAGCAAAAAAACACCAGTGTGTTCCACTGAGAGCAAGAAGGGTATTTACATACAATTCAAATGAAGAATGTGGGAGAAGAGTAAAATACAAGAGAACTGGAACTGTCCCCAGAAATGTGTGCCTGAAGTAAATTCATTGTATTATTATAATTGAAAGACAATAAAGTATTGTATGCCCTTCTTAAATGTGTTTATTGTTGATATTTGTTAGATCCCTTACAATGAAAATATGTGGACCACCCAAATCTTTTTATTCTACTACAATTTATCTAAATTAACACATTACTGGACATTCTTAGTTTGCATGTCTTAGAAACAACTGACTGCCATCTTTCAATAATGACTAGTCTATCTGGTGGGGTAAAAAGGAGAAGTTGAAAAGATAATGCAAACTTCCCTGCTCCTTTGAGTAGAATTAAAACCTCATGGTGAGTCATGGTTTGTTTTGATGGAGAACTATATTCGTAGATTGGAATAAGTCAGAAAAGCTGACAGCGATCATTGCATGCTGTCAGGACCAAAGAACAAATAACAAAGTTTAACTCAGACTCTCTGACTTTGTACAAAAGGAAGTAATACATAATCAGATTATTTCTTATAGAAAGTGACTTTGGCATGGACCAAGACCAACAAAAAGCACTCCCTGTAGGACATTTACAGTAACGCAGTAACAACGCATTGTTTCTAACCATCCTTTGGAATACAGAAACATCTTTTGCTATTTTACCTTGAATGGCTATTTACTGTAACAGATTTTTATTTCAAATGGGATAGGTCTCTCTGTGATTAGTCAGTTCAACAGCTAGATCACAGTACAAATAAACCTAAGTCTAATTCAGGTATAAAAGAGGTACCCTCTTCTTCTTTCTTTTCCAGATCATAAAGTATGTCTAGTGGTATGTGGGATCAAATCAGATATGGAGGATAAACTTTATTATCCACTATTCTTACTGCTAAAAAAAAAAAAAAAAAACAAATTTCATGGGACACCTAGGTGGCTCAGTTGGTTGAGCGTCACACTCTGGATTTTGGCTCAGGTCATGATCTCAGGGTCCTGCCTCAGGCTCCACGCTGGGTGGGAAATTCACTTGGGGTTTTTCTTTCCCTCCCTCTACCCCACACCACACACAAGGCTTACGCCCTCTCCCCACTCTCTAAAATAAACAAAACTTCAAAAAAAATTTTTGTGACTTTTTAGTAATGGGTGAAGACTGCTATTTCCATAAATGGAGGACAGTGTATTCATCTTATTTTCATTACCTCATCTATTACTTTCTCAAACTATTATAAAGGGACTCTCACCTCTTCTTAAAACCACTATCAATTCTCTCCCAGTATTTAGTCCAACAGACATTTTAAATGACAAACCTAATTTGACTTATCTGTTGCACTGAATGCTATGGACATTTCCTCAAATTTTTCTTTTTACTCCCCACTACAACATTCTCTCCTGTTCTCTCTCTGAACCCCACTTACCTGTAAGCTTCCCAGGTTCTGCTTCTTTTACCACCCTCCTTAAATGTTGATGTTTCCCAGAATTCCATCAAAAGCTCTCTTCTCACTCCAGACTCTGCCTCTGGATTATCATAAATATGGATGTGGCTTTGACAAGTACCCATTATTTAAACAACTCTCAATTTGGCCCTCCCAAAAGAGCCATCATTTTTCTGAGCTTAAGTTCCAAATTCCAATGGTCTCTTAGAAGACTTGCCCTAGATATTTAAAGGGTACCTTGAACACAACACTTAAACCTATACTTGTTATCCCCTACCTGTCCTCCTAAAAATTTAAGAGCATGAGTTATGCAGCTAGAGGGAAAACAAACAAACAAAACCCCCAAAACAAAACAAAACAAAACAAACAAACAAACAAAAAAAACAGCTATCACTGCTTAAGTTAAACTTATTTGTATTAACTTCTTGACACTCCTTGAGAATTGTTCCCTAGCTACTTTTAAGTGCTATTATAATAAGAATTGAATTATATTATACAATGGCCTTCCAAAAACATGTTTCCAAGGTTAGTTCTATTTCCTTATAGTCTGTATCTCAGTGGAAGGTACAACAACCACTCAGACAGTCTAGGTAGAAACCCGAGAATCATTCTGGACTTCTCCCCTTATCCCTACATCCATTACTAATTCGTAATAGACTATGAACTGTCTATCATCTGCGAATTTCCAGCATTTGCCCCCTTCTGTATAACTACTCACATTTTAGATTAAATCCTCATCATTCCATATTGCAATTGTCCACTGACATCCATGTTTCTAACTGAACCGTTACACTACGCCTCTAAACATAAAATATGCTATGGCTCCCTATTGTATGAAAGCTAATATTGTATATGCTCAGCCTGGGGTTCAAGTGCCTATTCCACTTGGATTCCACTTGTCTTTCAGTTTTATCAAGTGCCAATTTCCCCAGTACCTTAAGCTTCAATCACAAACTATAGAGGTTGTGCTGTCATTATTTCATTTTTTCTCTAGCTTTTGATTGTGAGTCTTTTTACCTTTTTCCTAGAGTTTGATACAATAGCTGGCGTGAAGTGTGCATGGATAAAATACTTGTTGAGTTTAAAACCAAATTTTAAACTATTTATGGCCGCTGAAGAGTGCTTTCTGGGTCTAACAGTAATGGCTGTTAAAAGGTCAAAAAAGGATATTTTCTTCCTACTCAACAGTATTTATCTTAGTAAAAGAAAACTCTTCTGTAAATAATTAAAATAGCCACGTCAGAACAACTTGGCAAGTTAATTCACTCAATTCAGTACTACATGTGTGGGACGGGGGAAATACAAAAACATAGGGAGCTGGTCCTACCTTGAATTTAAGCTGCAAACTGCTAGAATTCCTATCATCCCAGAGATATTTGAACAGTAGGCAGAGAGGAGCCTGATAGGGACCAGTTTGTTTGAAAAAGAGAAGACTCTCCTGGAAAGACCTCATCTTTAAAAAAAAGAAGGGGTGAAGCTTTGTCCAGTAATAAAGCTTTAGCATTAATGAAAACAAGTAATTCTTAATACAACATGGGATATGTAACTAGGATTTATTGCTTTAGAACGTACTTTATATAAACTCAAAAGAATGCCGTGAGGTTCCGCGAGTTTCCCAGGCACCAGCAAGTTGCCACAGGCAAGTACAGGGCCCAGCAGGAGACGGCAGTCTTGCCCATCAGTAATGGAGGCCGGAGGCACCACAGCAATTAGCAAGGACAGCTGGGAGGCCTCACCAACGTGGCACATACCCTAGCTCAGGCAACAGGGCTTAACAATGATGGCAGTATGTGCAATACACAGCAATATGTAGCCAATGGAGCATTGGTATCCAACAGAGACAGCAAAGCCTGGCAGAGGCAACAGCATGTGGTAGAAGTAAACATATTCCCAGCAAAGGGGCAGAGCGCTTGGCTCAAACCAAGTATCGTGGATGAACGGTGACCTCCCCCAAATTCAGGTCCACCTGCAGCAGCAAACTCAGAATGTGACCTTATTTGGAAATAGGGTTAGTTAAGGATCTCAAGAAATCATTCTAGATTTAGAGTGGGTCCTAAATCCAGAGAACAGTGCCTTTCTAAGAGAAAAGAGAGGAGATATAGATGTGGCAACATAAGAAAGAAGGCCATGAGGTGTGGAGGCAGAGACTGGAGTGCTCACTCTGCAAGCCAAGGAACACCAAAGACTGCCAGTTACCAGGGGAGGCTGGAAGAGGTGAGGGAAGATTCTTTCCCAGAGCGTGCATAGGGAGCAGGGCCCTGCTGACATCTTGATTTCTGACTTCTAGTCTCCAGCACAGTGAGAGAAGAGACTACTGTTGTTTTAAGCCACCTGGTTTGTGATACTTGCTACAGAAGTCCCGGAAAACGAATATAACACAGGTTACTAATTAGATAGGGGTATATACACATCAGAGCCGAACACTTAGAACTCCTCAAAATACTTGTAGCAATAAGAGAGAAGACTTCTCTGAGGGAGTGGGACTTGCAAAATCAAGTAAGGACAAAAGCTAGTAAAATAGGGGTGTTACACTGTCAAGAGAAATACAGTTCTACTTTGTTGTCTACATTTCCTTACCACTACTTGTTTCTGTTGTTTCAAGAAGATATTGTTTACTTTCTCAGAAATCTCACTGAAACAAAATAATGAGAATCAAGACTCAAAAATCAGAGCAGCAATTAGTAATGACCATTATTCATATTAGCCTCATTTGTAAATATTCAACTCAATGAAACAACATATTATAGTATTAACATAAACCCTTCTTTTAATGTAATAATTTAAACACTACTTCTATAAAATTAAGCTCATCTGAAAGCGAAAGGATGTGAGTCATGACAACTGGCCTTTGGTAAATGTCTCATATGAATGGATTAATTAAATAATAAAGGTACAAAAAAGAGGCACAGTAACATATATATTCACATTGCTATTTTAATGAAATAGGACACTTTCAATAATATGCTCTTAAATCACAAATTTGTATTTTCTAGGAATAGAACCTATTTTCACAGAACAAAACTAATCCTATCTGACTCAGTAAAAACAGGAGCACAGTTTTGAGGAAAGACTACAAAAGGTGATAAATGAGACATATCACAATTCTACCTCTCTGACGTGGACTGGGTTATCACAACACAGCATCCTGGCTGCCTCAGAAATTAGTTAAAAAGTTAACTAGGTTAGGGGCACCTGGGTGGCTCAGTCGAATCTTGATTTTGACTCAGGTCATGATCTCAGAGTCCTGTTGGGTACCACGAGCCCCGAGTTTGTTTGGGTTTCTCTCCCCTCGCCCCCGCCCTTCCCTGCTGCACACACTCTCCCCTTCTCTCTCTAAAATAAACAAATCTTTAGGAAAAAAGATAACTAGTTTACTTTCCACTGTAATGAGCTATGAATCTATGAACTACATATAAACCTAACACTATTTTACCCACTTCTCAACAATAATGAAGCAAGTGAGATATACTATGGGTACATTTCTAAATGGTTTTATTTTTTTAAATATTTTATTTATTTATTTGACAAACAGAGATCACAAGTAGGCAGAGAGGCAGGCAGAGAGAGAGGGGGAGGCAGGCTCCCTGCTGAGCAGAGAGCCCAAATGCGGGCTCAATCCTAGGACCCTGAGATCATGACCTGAGCTGAAGGCAGGGGCTTAACCCACTGAGCCACCCAGGCACCCCTAAATGGTTTTATTTTTTAAACAATTTTTATCTGAGAAATATAACCCCAATTCTTCTATTCAAGAAATGTTAATGTTTATATTTTATAGAAATGTATTAGGCACTGCATCTTATGTAAAAAAATGGCTGCTGTCATCAAACAGTTAATATCCCAATAGGAGAAATGAGAAAAGAAATGAGCAGCATGTAGTGAGTCTAAACGAGTAGTAAAAATCAAGATAGAGGCACCTGGATGGCTCAGCCATTAACTGGCTGCCTTTGGCTTGGGTCATGATCCCAGGGTCCTGGGATGGAGCCCAGCATCAGGCTCCCTGCTCAGCAGGAAGCCAGCTTCTCCCTCTCCCACTCCCCCTGCTTGCATTCCCTCTCTGTCAAATAAATAAATAAAATCTTTTTTAAAAAATGGAGATAATTATAATATGGAGTGGGGAGATACTTAATGGGTTGGTGAAGGCAGTATTATGGAACTTGTAGCATTTGAATTGGGCAAGGAATTAAAATAAGAAAAAAACACTGACAACACCAAATGCTAGCAAGGATGTGAAGCAACAGGAATTCTCATTCGCTGCTGATGGAAATGCAAAATTCTACAGACATTTAGGAAGTCGGTTTGGCAGTTTCTTACAAAACTAAACACATCTCTTTTCATATGATCCTGTGACTGTCCTCTTTGGTATTTACCCAAATGAACCGAAAACTTATGTCCCTATAAAAACCTACATAAAGATGTTTCTAGGAGTTTCATTCATAATTGCCAAAACCTGGAAGCAACCAAGATGTCCTACATTAGGTGAAGAGATCAACTGTGACAAATCCAGACAATGGGATATCATTCAGTGCTAAAAAGAAACGAGCTATCAAGCCATGAAAGACATAGAGGAACCTTAAATCCATATTACAAAGTGAAAGAAGTCAACCTGAAAAGACTACATCATCTCTGATTCCAACTATATGACACTCTAGAAAAGGCATACCATGGAGGCAGTAGGGAAATCAGTGATTTCCAGTTCAGAGAGGGGTTGTTAAATAGGCAGAGCACAGAGGCTTTTTAGGGCAGTGAAAATACTCTGTATAACACTATACTGGTAGTTACATGTCGATAATACACCTTTAATACCTAAAGAATGTACAGCAAGAGCGAACCCTGATGTAAACTATGGAGGGTGATTAGGACATGTCCACATAGATGCATCAATTTTTAACAAATGTAGCTCTCTGGTGGGGGATTTTGATAATGGGGGAGGTGGTGGATGTATGGGAGCAGGAGGTACCTGGGAACACTCTGTACTTTCCATGACACCTTTTGCTGCGAACCTAAAACTGCTCTAAAAAATAAAGTCGATTTTATTTATTTTTAAATATTTTATTTATTTATTTGAGAAAGAGAGAGAGAAAGCAAGAGAGAGCATGAGCGGCGGGGAGCAGCAGAGGGAGAGGGAGAAGCAGACTCCCCCCTGAGCAGGGAACCCAACATGGGGCTTGTTCCCAGGATCGCCAGGATCATGACCTAAGCCAAAGGCAGATACTTAACTGGCTGAACCACTCAGGCACCCCTAAAAATAGTTGATTTTTTAAAAAAGCAAAAGTTGGTGGAAAGACTTGGAAGATAATACATTCTAAGCAAAACCAAAACTCGAAACAGCAGTATGGGGTAAGAAAGCCACAGTGGCTATTTAAGGGTTCAGGGGATGTTCAGATTGGTCAAAACATACAGTTCTTCTGAATCACTAACAGAATTTATCTTTAATGAATTTATGTTTAATGAATAATTCCTCCTTAATGAATACATCTTTAACATATAAACCCACATATACAGTGAGGAAAATATCTGTCATTATACATATATACATATACATATGATTACATATGATATTGATATATATATACACATATCTATCAATGTCATCATTGAAAATGTATGTATAATATTCCATTAAACACATTCGTGAAGGTAATCAACAAATATTACTGAGTGCCTACTATGTCCAGTCACTATTTAGATATACTAGAATTTATTCAACGTTCTCTACTTTGGCCAATTATGTTGATTTCACTTACTATCATAACACTTAGATGAAAATACATGTATATAAATCTTGCACACCTTTTTTTTTTCTAAGAGCAATTTATTAGAATACTGGGCCAAAGAACACTTAGATTTATAAGGCTTTAAATATATGTATATACATATATATGTATACACACATATACACACATACACACATATATGTAAATAAAAAGTAGAAAAGCTTAATTACAAGGTTAACATGAACTTGTGGGAAAAGAGGCCTGGCAAACAGACAAGATGCTGCAGCTACCTCCTGAAAATGTACAAGGGAGGGTGATGGGAATGGGGTAGCTGAGTGAGGTGGGTGTGTTCCAAAGGCTAACATTAAGGACTAGGGCTCAGACTGCATTTCCTACCCTCCTTCTCACCTCCCCTCCCCTGCAACTAACAGGTTCACAAAGGGCAGGTGCTACATCTACTTGCTACTAGTCTCTCTGATGGGGGTAAAAAGCAGGGGGTGAAGGCCTAAAGAGCATGTCCCTAATTTCTGACTTAAGAAAAAGATGTCAGGGGCACCTGGGTGGCTCAGTGGGTTAAAGCCTCTGCCTTCGGCTCAGGTCATGATCTCAGGGTCCTGGGATCGAGCCCCACATGGGCTCTCTGCTCAGCAGGGAGCCTGATTCCCTTCCTCTCTCTCTGCCTGCCTCTCTCCTTACTTGTGATCTCTGTCTGTCAAATAAATAAATTTTTTAAAAAATCATAAATCCAAAAAAAATCCTTTAAAAAAAAAGAAAAAGATGTCATATGTAGAGAGCATAAAGAATGAAATAATGAAAAAAATGAAATGTAAACAAAATAAAGATGCTAGTGTCGTGGAGAAAGTGTGAGCCTAGCAACAAGAATGATCAGATGAACGAGACAAAGAGATGAAGGGGAAGCAGCAGGACCTCCGAGCCTCTACAACCTCAGAAGGAAAGATTCTAAAACCTTTCAAAGTGGAGTCTCCAGGCCACTTGTATGGAGCTTATTTGGGGACACTGTTAAACAATCTATTCTAGGGCCCTACCTTGCAATTTCAAAATCAGAATCTTTGGGGGAGGTGGGTCTCCAAAACCCACATTTAAAAAAAAAAAATCCACACTATGGTGAGTGTTGTGAAGTACGTAAACCTGGCGAATCACAGACCTGTACCCCTGGGGCTAATAATATATTATATATTAATAAAAAATTTAAAAAAATTTAAAGAAAACAACCCACATTAACTTCTGGAAATCACTGAAATAGAGGGTAAATCTAGTCCTGATTTAAAAAAGCAATCTTCCAAATCTCATCTGAAGTGTTTCCCATTATAAGATGTGACCTATTAGTGGATCGTTCTATCAATGTGTAAGTTTTTTCACTTTGTAATGACAAAGAATGCATAGCACAGTACAAAAATAAAATCATATACTGGCATAAGGAAAGTATTGTTTCAAGAAACTTTTGCTTCACTTTCATAAATATGGGTGCAGTACACATGTGCATCTCCACTGCTACTCATATGTAGCAGGTAGTGACACTGAATGCATTTCGTAGGGGAGCGTCAGGGTCAAAGAAATGGGAAAGACACCCTGTGACCAAACAATAAGGAACGTTCAGTCAGTAGCTGGCATTCAGTTCTTGACCTCGGGAAGAAGAGATGAGCATTTGTGGTGGTGATTTCCTGCTGTGTGCTATATAGGCCTGACATGAAAAATTAGAAAGTGTGCTATTTTCTTACAGCAAATATCAGATATATGACCTGACAAGGTTTATCAAATCCACTGGCTGCTATTTATTATTTTTGATTCACCTGGCCATGAATAATATACTTGGGAAAAAATGGAGTATATGTATAGTGACTCTAAAGCCCAAGATAGGAAGCTGAAGCGTTTGGGAGATAGTTTTCATTTCTTCCTTTAGTTGAAGGTCAGGACATTAAAATAGAAAGGAGAATATGGGAAGTGAAGAACTAACTATATAAATTATATAGGACAAAATGAAGTTAGTTTTCTGAGCGAAGGATATAAAGCCCAAAATGGGCTTCTGGTAGGGAAAGAAATTTATCACATCACTACAAGAAAAAAAAATTATAGGATTATCAAAATGCCAAAGAAGATTTTGACCTGAAAATGTGGACAAGTGGGGAAAAAAGTTGAAAATCAGATACTACGTGAATCACTATTCAAGGTGAGCTACGTATTTTATAGGAGAAAGTAATCCAGGGAAAGTGAAGGACTGTACAAATAATGGACACCCACATACCATTATGGAGAACATGGGTGATAGTCATCGTGAACTTACAGTTGAACACAGGAGAGAAAGTTAATGTTGTAAATATCATCAATGAGGCCCACTTGTTCAACAGATCTCATTCAGACTTTTCCCTTATTTAGATAAGAAAGAAACAGGTGTCCCCCCTGAGGAAGTTCTACCTTACGAAAACTTACACATAAAATTATATTAATTAGAACATGATAATATCAGAAAATATGCAGATAAACTGTGGTGCAGATAAAAACCAGAGAAAGAAAAGACTCAGCATGGAAATTAGGGAAAGCAAGAGGTAGCCTGCTTGCTTATGTATTTATTTGGCTGTATATTCTCTATCCAGATTTTGATGAGTATAACAATGATAATCTTATAAAAAGCAGACATCCCAAACAAAAATTTCTCTCAATCAATAGTGATTGCCTTCATCTCATAGACTATGAAAAGAGGAAGACAATTTTCATGCAAATTAAAGAAATAATTATCACTGATTTTTATGCCATTTTTATAGAAGAGGTAGCTTATTTTGAAATAAGTCTCACAAGAGGAGTCACACTAAAAATATATATAGAAAGATAGATTGATTGATCTGGAATGGGATAATGGAATAGTACACCTTGTTTTAGAAACCCAATCCAATGAAGTGATCTACAACTAGTGATATCTCTCATTATATTTATATATTTATATAATTATTTATATTTATATAATTATTTGTATTTTTATATGTGTATATCTATCATAAATGTATATATAAATATATGACTAAAATGGGAAGTATAGTGAGCTTTTTTTTTTTGTAAATAAAGAAAAGAAAAATAAATTGGTATTTCTGGGAAGGATATTATATTCTGATCTGTTAAACAGAAAACACATAAGATGCCTTCTCAAAACTTACTGTAAAGCCAGACTACAGAGCAAGATACAGTAGTGAAGGAAGAACATGCATGTTAACACAAGGTCTCACCTAGTCAGAGACTGCTTTTATTTATCTTTGCATTTCCTATATCCATTTATTCCCTTCCTTACCTTGAATATTTACTATTTAAGTGTTAGTTGTACAAATGACCAAGAGAATTAAAAAAAAAAAAAAAGAATGAACATTTCCAAGAAGAGAGCACTTAAAAATTCTAGACTGGCTGGATCAGAATGCACAGGACAGGATCAGGGAACAGCCTGACTTTCAGTTTGGCTGGAATATGGGGAGCATGTAGAAAAACATCAAGTTCACTCATGGGATCGATGAGAGATTAACATTTGAAAGTAAGGTTGGCTCTGGTAGGGTGACTGGAATCCAGGCTTTTGCCCTCAGGCTTTGTACATTAGTAATGGGGAGCCACAGAGGATTCCTAAGAAAGAAGTGATGTAATTTAAAAGAATTCTAAGAAAATTAACTTAGCAATAGGTAAAAGGCTGGACTTAGAGAGACTCTGAGCTACAGCGAAGTATTTGGAAATCACTATTGTGGTAGAAAAGACCCCCTGGGAGGTGAACAGTGAAATAGCTTTGGAGATGACCTCTCACTAGAAAACTCCCTTGAAAAAGTAGACACCACTAAATGTCTCCCCCATCTTAACACCTTTTCAGCTCTTGCAATTTGACTTGCAATGGTGTCTCAAGGATCAATAGTGACCTAACTGCCAAATGCCATGTTCTTTCCTTTTTCTCAATCTTCAACTTTCTTTATAACCATATAACTTCATATAACTTTATAACTTCAACTTTCTATATAACTATTCTCTTTCCTTCTCAAAACATCTTTTTCGTGGGGACTTCTTACTTTCCTGGCTCACCCATTGCTGTGATTAATCTTTTCCTGTCTCTTTTGGCCTCCCCACCGCCCTCCACTTCACTCTATCCCTACTTGTTTTTCAAGATTTTATTCTTGACCTTTTTTTTCTTTTCATTTCTTTTCCCCTTTTTCTTTCGGCATTCTCATTGTGTGAACTACATCTCTATATGCATGATCTAAGTCCTCATGGGCTTTACCATTACAGCTATCAGCAGCAACTGTTCCTTCAAAGTTCCATTTCACAGTGTTAGCTATGGTTCTAATTGTCCTGAGAATGTAGTTTGTGTAAAAAATCAACCGTCTGAAACCAAAATAATTTTCTCTAAACATCACCATAATTCTCATAGTCTCAGTCAAAATAAATATCCCTTTCCTCTCCTACCTGTTCAGGGAGTTGACAGTTCCTTTTGGCTCTTTTTCACATTTACTCACATTGAATCCCTTAACCTCTATGTATTGTTTCTACCCCTGTTTAAGACTTTATTATTTCATATTTTATAGCTAGGCCCTAATTGCTAAATCCAGGTAGACAGGTGAGAGATACACAAGATTTTGGAATAGAATATTGTATCTCTATTCTTATTTAGCCATCCATCCATTTATCCTATTTATATTACCACCAGAGTGATCTTACTTAAGTATAAATCTGATAATACCGTATTCCTTGTGCATCCTTTAATTAGTGCAAAATCCTTAGCTAACGCATAAGATTGTTCATAATGTGGCTACTGTTTCCACTCTAGCCTAGTCACTCACCATATGCCTTTCCCTATGCTCATTTCTGTCTTTTGTAATTCCCCTATTCTCTCCCTCCCATCCACCTTACTTGTCTCCCTAGCATCCTTCTAAGGGGGTCCAGGGTAAACATATGACCCAGGCCTGGCCATTCAGGAAATAACTTCTTCCTGGCCACAATGAATTGGTTTCCAGGAAGACAGCTGATTGGAGATGAATTAAGGCAGTGTCTCTAGGGGACCTCTATCGTAACTTTCAGCAAAGAGGTACATAACCACCCTGGTTGTCTGGCTGGTAGAAAGACAGATGGGGGATACTGGTGGTTATCTTTGCCACCACTTGGGAAAAACAACAGAGGACAAGGGAAAAGAAATGAAGGCAGATTCCTAACTACAGACCTCTCCTAGGCTTCTGGGTCACATGAACCAATGAAAGTCCTTTTATTTTTATTTTTCCCCCCTTTTAAGCCAGTTTTGTGTCTTCCTTTTGTTGCATCTGAAAGTATGCTACTTATAAGAGTTACTGTAAGGAACATTTGCTAATCTAATTTGTTTTATTAATCCTTCTTCTCTGTTGCATGCTGCTGTTTCTCCACTCTTAAGTATCACGCATCTGGCCATAGAGTTAGATAAAACTGGAGCCTATAAAATACTTCAAAAAAAATTTTTACATCTTTGGGAAAGTCCAAAGTTAATTTTCTACAATAAAGCTCTCCAATGAGATTTAATGAGTAAGGGGGTGGGGGGAAGTCAATATTAATGTGAAGGATCCTCAAATATTTCTTGAATAATCCAAATTTATAAAAAGAAACTCATTCAGGAAAATAGCTCCCCTGCTTTCAAAATTCTCCTTCTCATAGCTGAAGATATAGACTGCACTTAGTCAACTTCATTGACAGCAAGGGAATGCCACAAGACAGAATGTTAGAGTACTGGCTAAAAATAAATAGGACTGAAAAGATGGGATTCCTTTTTCTTACCCTTCTTAATCATGGAGTTATTTAGAAACTAAGTATGACAAGTTCTAAGTTGCCTCAGAAGACCCTTAAATCTGGCTCTATTCTACCTAAATCTAATGGGAAATTTGTGAATAAGCATTCTTAAAATCAAAAGAAAACCAAATCTAAATTTAATTTTTTTGGTGACCAAGAAAGAGACCAGAATTAATATTTATAGTGTGTTACTAAATTCCCCTCTTCTAGTCATCACCTAATATCCAGGTTCCCTTTTCATTTTACTGGTCCTGGGTCCACCTAAGCTCATTCATACAGACCTTTCCTGTTCTGAGCTATCCTGGCCTAACCCTAATGCGGTGTAAATAACTTAACCAGACAGACAAACAGAATACCCAGTCAGGTTTGACTAGTTGGAAGTTCATTCATTTTCTGAGAATACATTGAACTTTTTTTTCTTTTCTTTTCTTTTTTTTTTTTTTTAATGGTGGCATTGCATTTTCCTCAAAAAGGCAAAAATCTATTTTGACCTTATATATGTGGTCTTTAAATGGGTATTAAGATTCTTCAAGGGAAATGACATAAAGTAGTAGCTCTACTTACTGTGTATTTTATATATGCAATTCCCATTAACACTAGAGAAAAACACATAAAAAATTTATGGAAGGAAGGGAGGGAAAAACTCTTTTTAGTAAGGTAGAGAAGGAGCCATTTTGAGCAAGAAAACTTTTGTAACCCAAAGACTAACAGGTGATGTGTACTGATGTTAAACAGGACAATAAAACATACCTTTAAAACCTCTTTTTGAAGATAAATATTCTTGAGGAAATAAAATTTAAGCTGAAAGTCCCACCGAACACCTTGTTTCCTCTTATTGTGTATACTTTAAGTTTTTAAAAGCTATCACCAAAGCAGAGTACTTTAGATTGATAATTTAGACCTTCCAAGAACATGGGAAAAAATTAAGTTAATTGGTTTTTAATTCACCTAGTACAAGTTTTAAAAAGGTAATTTGTCATTTTTGATCTGACATTGCTTATGGGCATGGCAACTATAGAAGAATTATGGCAAGGGATATAGAAAATGATAGAGAGAGGAAATTGGTTTTGAGTCTTCTTAGGTTTTGCATCAACATTCTTTTGTTGTTGTTGTTGTTTGCAAGCTTTATTGCCCTATTCATATCTATGCCTGTCAGCAAATTTCCCTTGGCTACATTCAAAAGGCAGCTGTTCCTCCATAGTCCCCAGTGAATAAAGGATATATCAAAGCCAATTCTGGGCCCAGTGACACGATCTGATTTTTAGAAGAGTTGCAAGCTGTCTCCTTTTAAGATACTCACAATGTATCCAATGCCTTGGACCAGGGCAAACTACATATTTATTTATTTTTAAATTAACTATTACTGTATTCCAACAATACTGTATAAGTAGGATAACCACTGCTGAAATCTGAAGGCTCCAAGAAAGTAGTAATTCCATTGTTTAAACATCTCTATGGATATAGACTGCCTCTAACACCTTAAAAAAGAATGATGAAGATTTCTCTTTAAAAGGCTGTAACAGGTACAAAAGATGTGGTACCCTTGCAAGAAGAGGTATGGCTGATCAAGAATTAGAACAGGCACAAGCAACTGACAGAACCTGGTATACCAAGAGCTATTTTGATTAGGGAACACCATGGGCAAAATCATATTAGCTATAAAGACGTTCTACCACTCTAGATGAGGACTCAGCTCCCACAGTAATGCTTACCGTTCCATAATGAGACTGCTGATGGGGGACAGGAACAACCAGGCTACACAACAAAACTTTTGTTTCCGTGTTAACTGACCTACATGAACACAAAGTGTAAATGTGGCCTGTGAATACCTGAGGAAATGAATTGAGAGACATTTTTAGAAAGACAGTGAACGGAGTATTGTGACAAGTGTAAAAATGATTTCAAAGCACAAAGTTATTGAAGAACTTTGTTCTCTTCAAGGAAAAGGCAGACCTTTTTAATGAAAATAAGCTTTGTTAATAAAGACAGAAGTGATAAAGTACAAATAGGGCACAGTTAGGTTTCTTGGAGAAGATGTTCTAGAGAGAAAGCAGCCAGATTTGGTAATAATTTTGCCCCCCAGCAGGAAAGGAGTCAAGAAATACAGAGAGTCCCAAATGCCCCTCTCTCCATCAAACTAATGTATCTTAACATGGGTTATAATTTATTATTATTACCTGCTTTGGGGTCTGCCTGCTCCATTGGATGGTATGCTTCCTGAGGTCATGACACATAACAGGGACACCATAAATATTTGTTCAGTGAATGAGGATACACATGCATTCATACACAAGTAGAAAATCACAGTGGTACCATCACTTCCAGCCTTCCTACACATCACAAGCCTTAGTGACATCTACAATTCCCCAGTTTACTCAGTTGAAAGTTCTACCACCTTAAATTTTTTTAAAATTATTAGACTAAGTATAATAAAATGCACTTGCTGATTTAAGTAATTATGGTCTCTTATTGAAACATGATGGTGACATTTCTATTTTAACTAACAGAACAGGCCAGTACCAACTGGAAACGACTGAATCAGGTGTTTCATTAGTAGCACTTGCTTTTTAAAAATTCCTGTGAAACTATTATAAATACTGATGATACCCATTTTTCCAAGTCAGATGTGTAATTACATGACAAATCAGCAGTACTTATGATTCCTCAATTATTATGATGGATTCTGAGTAGCCTTGTACTAAAGTACAACCCTAAACTTTCCCAGAACCAAGGCCCCCTTAACTGTAATTCTCATGGCTAGAGAGTATGTGCTCAAAGTTGTGTTTCTCAGAGACAGAAGATGTGAGGTAGGTGGCAAATGTTTATAAATGGATGGGTGGGTCTTTTAAGCACACTGAAGATACTGTGAATTATCAAGATTACAGCATTTTCAATCTCTTCTTTACCCACATAATCTAAATCCTCAAAGACAGAAGAGGATCTGGCTTTGAGATATGGAAGACGTTTAAATAACAGGGTGGGTCTCAGAGTACTTTAGATACATCATCTATATTTTGTTTTCATAAAATTAAAAAGACTTCAGTTTGGACATACTACCTGAATTAATATGTCATCTTACCATATGTTAAAACGTTCTTTGCTTATTGGCCATATCAATGAGTTCGGAGACACAAACGTGGTAACTGAAACCCGCATGATAAGTGTCACACCTGAGTGAGTTATGTGCCTTTTTCCACATTAGACATGCTTGCCAATTACACAGACCATAAAGTTAGTTCTTCTATCAGATTGTATGATTGCAGTGATAAATCTGGAAGCATCCGTAACTCACATAAATTTAGCCTGCATCCCATGTAGGTGTAGACAGACGCACGCTAAAGAGCAACCTGAAAGCATTCACAGATCGTTGCCATGTTGACTACAGCATTCAATAACATTTACTGAATGTTTGATATTTTTAGGTACTATGCTAATAAGTACAGTTATCTTCACAACAATCTTATGAGGTATTTAGTATTATTTTTATCCATGTTTTATGCATGAGAAGAAATGGAGGGTCAGAAATGTTATAGGACATTCCCAATTTTGCATGGAAAGCAGGAAAGCTGAGCTGGTGTTTTTATAGCCCTCTGGCTCTTATTCTGTGCCCTAGCACATTTTCCTTATACATAGACCCTGAAACGTACAGAGATGTTTCATATAAATGATCTCCTAAAAAAAGCCCTACCCAACATCTATAGCTGAGTTATATCATTGCTTAGAAAAAATAAAATCCATATTCTTACCTACTGACTTACCCATGTCCTTCTACAGACCATTTAATGCGTGTACTAGGAATCCCATAAAAACCAGAGACATGCTGAGCACCAAGCAAGGTTCAATGAAGGCTTAACTGTTGAATGAAAGTTCATTTGCCTGACTATAGGCTTGACCACCCAGTGAAATCAAAATATGAGATTAAGAAATGGAATTAGTAAGTACTATTAAAAAAAAAAAGATTAAATAAAAAGTGCTCCCTCACCAAATACAGCAATGTCATCAGTCTTTCCTCCTTTTCTCCTTCATTTTTAACAGTGTTATGCCATTATTTCCATGAGTTTAAAACTAGAGAGTCTACTGGCCTGTTGTGCTAGTATGTGTTATTACTAGGACTACCCCAAGATCTTAGGGTCACCATCAATATGCTTCAAAGATATGAGGGGCCCTGGACAAGCAGGAAGCTGTTCTGCTTAATGGTCTGAAATCATGAATCTTTTTAATTGGAGATAGGTCTCTGCTAATGATAGGGACTAAACTAAAGTCTCCCTCTTAAGAATAAGAACAACAAAAATAGTACAAATGGTTGTCAAGGGGAATATTTGTATAATTGAGAGACCAAACTGCTTGCAAGAACTTCAGATGCACTTGTTACCTAGATACATATAAATAAACTGTAAATACAGGCAAACATTGTTCCTTAAAATGATATTATGAAATTATAATTGTTATCATTTCATTAAAGAAGGTTTTTGCTGGGTGATTTGACTTCAAATAACTATATATATTGAGGAATTTAAGTACTTTTTTCGACAATGCCTTAAGCTTTATAATTCAAATTTTTCGCTAATGTTGCTTCTCAACTCTAATTAATGAGATTTAAAAATGATCAGAACAACCAACAAAAATGAATTCAAAGTAGTTTTGGGGAGGGCAGATGAAATTGCTTAATGGACTAAAGAACATCAATTGCTTAATTATACAGAATACATTGGGCTGAAACAATATCACTCAGTTTCTATCAAATCTTCCATCAGCAGAGACAGAAGTTTTCTGGCTGCTTAGATAAATGCTCTTCCCAGTTTGGGTAGAACTACAGGATATTTATATATGGGCAACTTGATGTGAGTTGAATGCATGATAAACAGCAGTGACAATATTTCAAGCGACCCCAATATCAAAGGACAAAATTTGCTGAAACATCCCATAACTAATTAATGAAGAATGTGTATGTGCATCATTTGTGGGCCTTAAAACATTTAGGAAGTCAGTCTGAACAGTTCATGCCATGGACAGTGGCTGACTTATTTGTGCCACAGCAGTGACTGATTATTTCTTTTTAGAATAGAAAATATTAAGCATACTTTCAAACATTAAATCTGAAACTCTAAACTTATACCTAGGTAATAAACAGTACTCCTATCTCTAGATATCTATAGATATTTTGCCACATTTTTAAGTAATGACTAATTATAAAAATTTTTTAAATCAATTATCTTTAAGGAATTGTTATTCATTCTGACATTAGTCTTCGGAAGAACAGAGATGGACTATTAAGAAAAATTTCTATGTTGTCCACCTACCAATATAAAGCCGTTCATCCAGGTTTAATTTGACAACATGCAGTTAAATGGAGGATTTGCAACATTGTAAAAAAAAAAATGGAAAAACAAAAAGATAGTATGTGTAATTATACTCTTTTTTTTAAATTTTTTATTTTAATAAACATATAATGTATTTTTATCCCCAGGGGTACAGGTCTGTGAATTGCCAGGTTTACATATTTCATAGCATATATTCTGTAACTTATAATGTTCCAATGATTTTCCCATATATAGTAACCAGATGACAGGTAATGGGATAATATATTTTAAAAAAACTGAGAGACGAAAAATTAGACAAGAAACATTAGAAACTAGAAACATTAGACATGTCCCTTGAGCTAATCTCAGATAGGTCTTAGGGACCACACTGATATTTATTCCACTACTGTTCAATAGAATGTTCTGTGATGAAAGAAATCCTCGAGATTTCTTACATCAATAGAGAAGCCACTAGCCATTGGAACTGTGGCCAGTGCAACTAAGAAACTAAAATTTTAAGTTTATGTAGTTTTACATAGCCTCATGTGGCTAGTGGCTTCTGTACTGGACAGTTAGTTCTATATGTCTCTTTGTTACCGTCCTTGACCATGACACTCTCTTGTCTGAAATACAAAATATAAGAACCCTATCACTATTATCAGGCTTTGTTGCAGAAACAAAAAACTCAATACTATGGGTGAGTAAAGATTATTTTTTGTCATGTTCTGTGCGATTTTCACTCTATGCTTCAGGCTTAGGGGGCAGCCCCAGGACAGAAGGGAAGAAAAGTGAGACTGCTGACTGCAATCTGGCTTTTAAGCTTCCATTTAAAAGGAATTCATGTCATTTCCACCCGCATTATTGGCCAAAACTAGCAACGGCCTCTCCCGATTTCAATAGGATGGAGCCTGGTGTCACATGCCAGAGCCAATGTCAATGGGTCCAGGCAACAGAATCCTCCTCCAGGGAGCAGTAGCAAAAATCTTCAACAATGTTATAATCTACTACAAGAATAAAATTTTTATTTCAGTCGGTGAACGTATACAAGTTATAGGACATTTTTGTTTCCACCTTTTGTCAGGCAGTCAGGATATAAAGTGCCCTAGATCTTGGAAAGGGCTCTTCTCCAGTCACCTTCCCATAACAACAGAAACAACAACAACAAGAACAACCACCACAGTAAAAACAGCAGCAACACCACCACCACTTCCTGAGCCCCTCCCGTGCTGGTGTGCACTGTCACATGTGCTTTACATACATGATTTCACTGTATTCTCTCACCAGTTCCAGGACGCTGGTATCATTTCCATCAGCTCCCTTATGATAGAGGAGGCTCAGGCTCAGGCTCAAAGCTAAAGAGCTAAGAAACTGCATCACTCAATTACATCACAGATGCCTCAGACAGAACTGACTTCACATCATATTCTTGGGCCATCCCTATTCCTGGTATGAAAGTTGATCTTTATTAACTGTAATGTCAGTATTCAGAGCAGCTCCAATTCAAAATTTACCTGGAAACTCCCTATCCTGCCCTCCTCATCCACTCTACCTCTTTACACATCCAAGATTCTAAGCAGCTACCAGTATAACCATCACTCCTACGTACCCCTGGTAAGAAAATACTAAATTAATCTTCCTATCACCTTTCTTGGAAAATGCGTTTTTCTAAGGTCTATTTAATACCTTTCGTTAGCTGCTCAACCCAATATATGGGCTGTTTCACATACATACAGCCATGTATACGGTACCTAACATTTGGAAACTGGAGGTGCCCTCCAGTCTAGATGTTCTGGAAAAATGGTGAGGGGATGACCCCAAGGCCTTGTAACAGAAGGGACAGATAAGAGTTCAGGTCAAAATTACCCTTCATAAGGCTTGCAAATAACTGAACTAAGATTCTGAGAAGATGAGAGTATCAGAAAATTCACCAAGTTAGGCAATTTAAACAATGAGCAAGCAGAGAAAGAGCCATCAGAGGGAAGGAGCCAGCAATGCTGACGTCCTGTCTACATGATGAGTTAGAAAGCAGAATAAGGAAATGAGGCAGTAAAAATACTACATTAATTATTGAGCCCATCAGACAACGTGCTAAACAACTGCTTACCACAGCTCTTGGATATAGGCCTTATTTATCTTCATTTTACAAATGAGGAAACCAAGGCCACGAGAGAATAAATTCATTACCCCCATCACAAAGTGAAAGTGATGCAATTCAAACCTAGGTCTGTCTGACTTTGAGGAGAGGTTCTTAACTTCTAACGTCAGTATAATTTTTAGAAAGAAAAAAAAAAAAACTGCCAATTTAGGCATGCCTAAAATCACGACCATAGAGGTGGTCAGCGGACTGGATGCTAAGAAATTGTTTCCTAGGGCAAACTTCCTCTCTCAGATGTTGGAATTGACTGGAAAGATGAATACATTCCCTGCATTTTCAACTTTCCATCCATAAATGCAGGTGATGGAGCTCTGACTGCAGTATGATTGCTGTGTTATTTCATTAATCAGTGACTCAGCCAAACCTTAAAGCAGTCTAACAAGTGGAAACCAATGAACTAAAGCCTCTACCAGCAATAAAGGCTCAAAACCAGAGAAATGGTGTAAGTAAGAACCTACAATCTTAGATTGGATTTTCTATAACAGCACACAAAAAAGTCAACTGCAAGTGTCAGTGAAATGTACCTACAGTGTGTAGGTAGGTCAGGGGCAGTGCGCTTTAATTAGTTGGATGTCCGCTGGGTATCTGGTACAGCACTGAAACCTTACCATATTTTAAAACAAATAAATGAGCAATTCCTGGTAGCACCAACAGTCAAAACTAACAAGGGAAGACTAAGAATTAGAGAGGGAAATCTAATTAATTGGTGATGGCCTGGAGACACGGAAGTTAATTAACTTGGAAGAAAGGCAAAAGGCAGAGACTGAAAGGGGAAAAGAGGGGGCTTTAGATAAAACAGACTCTCTGGCCCTGACCTCTCATTCCTTTATTGTAAGGTCCTATGGGCTTATGATAGGGGTAAAATCAAACTCATGCTATCATCTTAAACTGTATGTAGCAAGTGGAAAAGTGAAACCTTCATACTCCAGGTGTACCTGGGTGGCTCAGTTTGGCTCAGGTCATGATCTCAGGGTCCTGAGATTGAGTTCCAAGTCTAGCTCCATGCTCAGCAGGGAGTCTGCTTGAGATCCTTTCCCACCTCCCTCACCCTTCCCCTTTGCCCCTACCCTCACTCTCTCTTCTATTCTCTTTCAAATAAATAAAGAAAATCTTTTTTAAAAAAGTTTCAAAGTTCTCCATAAAAAGTAGATAATCCACAGTTTAAGCACGAAGAAAACATGATAGGGTATAAGGAATTCCCCCATCTTCCTAATAACCAGAATCACTCTCTAAATGATTATTCATTGTTTCCTAATCTCTCCTCAGAAAAAATAAACAAATGCAGGTAACTTATTCTAGATATAGAAAGATACTTTTCTTAAACAATTAAAAAAAAAAGAAAATTGAATCAATAGCTGAGAAAATGCACATCTCTCCACTCTAGGCCCCAAATCATAAAATGACAGTTATGAAATTAAATAAATAAAGGATACAGCTATGCCAGTACTAGAAAGCAGAAAGTATGTCACAGGCTGACTAGAACATGAGAAATTATTTTAAAGTAGACGGAAATGGAATACCAGAGAAAGAAGAGAGCAGGAAATATTACCATCCAGGAGAAGGACGAGAGAAAATCACCTTTGAAGTAGGAGCAATTCCAGGGCTTTTCTAAGATCAGGGTAAAACTTATTGAGGAATTAAGGGAGGACCACCAGGTTAGTTAATTTCACAACTCCATCAAACTGATTTAAATCAAGTTTGCTTATAATGAGCATCAGAGGGGACTGACATGTGCCCTAAGGAGAAAACCCTAAGTAATCCTCTTAATTAATTAATTTATTTATTTTAATAAACATATAATGTATTTTTATCCCCAGGGGTACAGGTCTGTGAATCCTCTTAAATAGATCAATGACAATTCTCAGAAAGGAAGGAAAAGAAAGCTGGAGGCATCAAGCTCCCTGTTTGTAGACTCTATTATAAAGTTACAGTAATTAGAACTATATGGTACTGCCATAAAAACAGGCTCATAGATCATCAGAACAGAATAGAAAGCCCAGAAATAAACCCACACATATAAGGCCAATTAATTTAAGACAAAGGAAACAGAGGGGGTAAGCTCCTTCACACTGATCTTGGCAATAATTTTTTGAGTCTGAAACCAAAAGCGAAAGCAACAAAAGCAAAAATAAACAAGGGGGGCTACTTTAAACTAAAAGCTTTGCACAACAAAATGAAAAGGCAACCTAATGAATGGGAGAAAATATCTGCAAATTATATATCTGATAAGGAGCCACTATTCAAAATATATAATGAACTCATATAACTCAACAACAACAACAAAAAGAACCAATCCAATTAAAAAATGGGCAGAAGATCTGAACAGGCATTTTTCCAAAGACATAGAGATGGCCAACAGATACATGAAAAGATGCTCAATATCATTAACCATTAGGGACATCCTAATCAAAACCACAATGAGATATCACTTCCCACCTGTCAGACTGGCTACTATCAAAAAGATAAGAAAAAACAAGTGTTGGCCAGGATGTGGAGAAAAGGGAACATCTGTGCCCTATTGGTGGGAATGTAAATTGGTGTAGCCACTATGGAAAACACTGTGCCAATTCCTCAAAAAATTAGAAATAAAACTATCATATGATCCAGCAAATCCACTTGCTAAAGTAAATAAAAACTCTAATTCAAAAAGATACACATCCCCTTGTTCAATGAACCACTATTTACAATAGCTAAGATATGGAAACAACCTATGTGTCCATTGATGGATACACACACACACACACACACACACATCCCCATCACAATTTATTTCTGACATGGGTGTCACAGATATGATTGTGAGGCAGGCTCATTAAAACAGGTCTTGATAATTTATGTCCCCCTGGGAGCAGGAAAGATTTAATCTCCAGGAAATCAGCAACACTCATAATCCTCTGGTCATATGGCCTGTCGCTCTCCCAATCAGAACCACTGTTCTCTGAAAAATCAACAGAGCTCCAATACATATTAAACAGAAATCCATTAATGATGAAACATTTCAAGAAAAAACACCAACTTTTACTCACTGATTCTACAAATGTTTAAGTACCTACTACATAAGTAATGGGAATTTCTTAAGAGCATAGGAATACAGTAGGGAAGAAAACAAAGTACTGTCCTCATGGAACATATGTTCTAGGGGAGAGAATAAAAATATCCAAATAAACATATAAATGCAATACAGTATGAGTTCCAAGAGAATTAAAGTAGGGTAGAGAAACAGGAAGTAACAACTGACCAATAATAAAGTTAATTTCACAAACAATAGAAGAAATAATATAGATAAAAGTAGACACTAAAAAGCTTCCAAATCAGAATGACACAGTAAGTTCTGCACCCCTTTGCTCCAAAAACACACCAGTGATGAGTAATAGATAAAAACAAGAAATCAGTAAGCCATTTCCAGAACCCAAAGGCAGGCAAATATCTCCAGGAACATGAGGCCTCACAGGTCAATAATAAAGATGGCTGAAGACACACACCTGCTTGGCTCCAGATCAAGAATGCAGATGGTAGATGGGGAGTTCAGCTCCTACAGGATAAGGGTGACCCAACATGCTCATTGAAGGAATGGGCCCAAGATCTCTGCCTGAAGCCTTAAGCTTGGGATTGGGCTACAGACCCTAGAAAGGAGGTTGAAGGAAAATGCTGCCTGATGCTTTAACAGCTACTGAAGCAACACACAGACACACCTTCACACCTTGCAAATGGGAACAATGGAGTGACTGAGGGGCTCAATAATCAGGTGCAGATTCACCCATATGTTCCTAGTGCAAGAACTCCGAATCAATTATCAGCAGGATTTTGGAATGGGGGATAGGGTAACTATAAAACTGTTAGACAGGGAGTGGGAAATCTAGAGAAGGGGAGACAACAGTAGTGAAAATCAACCAATCAACATGAGTTTTCAAACCCAAATTCTAAAACATTTGAAAAAAAAAGAAAAAACTATAGCTATAAAGCAGGCCAATAAAATCAACACTCAGAATATGAATTTCTTTCAGATTAAATGAATTTTATAGTGCATCATTACAAAGACTTTAAAGTACTCATCATGAAAATGATGCTGCTGATGATTATTATGATGGTGGTAGTGGATGATGATGTCACTAGTGATAATTAGCTAACAGTAATTGAAAACTTACTATGTGCTAGGCATTGTTCTAAACATTTTATGTAAAGTAACTCTTAAATTCCATAACTCAAAATAAGTTATATATTAATATTAGCCTGAGTCTACTGATGGGGAAACGGAGGCATGATCTAGTTAAGTAACTAACTTGCCTCTTTAAAGAAACACAGCTGTTATGTGAAGAGCTGGAATTCAAACCAAGCAGGCAGCCTCCAGAACCTATGAATTTAACTAAACCAGTTTTCCTGAAGGAATAAAAAGCATTGAAATCCCTTTTAAAAGAACGAGAGATTATGAAACACAACGAAGCAGAAATGAAATAGGAATTTTTGGATATAAAGAATTACCAAAGTGAAATATTAAGAAATGAACACATAGTGATTCAAATAAAAATTAATTACATGTGATAAATTCTGGACCACACAAAGTAAATTAGAGAGTTGGAAAATGAAAACTGCTGGGGAATTCATTCAGAATACAGCACAGAGACAAGAATGCAGACAAGAGATCATTAAAAATAATATGACAAAGAGCAATTATGTCTTATGAAGGATAGATTGAGAGGTTCCAATGATTGGTTATTAGGTGTTCCTGAGGGAGATAAAAGGGATGTTAGAGAGATAAAATGTGGAAAAAAATACTGGCTGACAGTCATAAGAACTGAAGGAAGATGTGAGTTCTCAGAAATACAAGGTGGGCTTATCACTGTGAAATCATGAAACATTAACAAAAAGTGACAATCTGGAAGGATTGACTAAGAAGAGAAAAATGATGTGAAGAAGAAAAAAAAAAAAAAGACAACTAGACTGATAGCAGATTTCTCTCTGGCAACAATAACCCCAAGGGAAAATGGTGTAACATTTAAAAGAATTAAGAGGAAAAATTAAATTAGAATTCTGTATTCAACAGGGTTTTTAATCATTGATTCATATTATACATTGTCCTTTCTCATAAGAGAATTATATACCCTCACCCCATCGACACAAGGCCATATTTACTTTGGCCAATGAAATGGGAGAGGAACTGACATGTGCCCATCTGTGCAAAAGCTTTAGGAAACATGGTTTAGAAATGCCTTGGTCTTTTCTCCTTGCTAAAAAATGACATATTCCAAACCAGGGCTGCTCTAGCCTGATTCCCAAAATGAGTCGACATCAGTAGCTGACCTATAGTGAACATATAACATGAGAAGAAAATATGCTTTTGCTGTTAGAAACTACAACAAAAAGGCAAAATGAAGACATTTTCTGATATACACAGACTAAGATTCTTACTAAAAAGAAAAAAAAGAATTAATAAAGTGTCATTTCAGCACATAGAAAAAGGGAAAAGTGATATAGAAATAGATGTAGCTTAAAATTTAAAAAGAATTAGAATTTATTGAGTCCTAAAAAACACAAAACAAAATAAAACCAAAAACAAAAAACCCCTTTGATTCTTCTTCAAAGATAAAACTAGAATAAAATTTATACCTTCTAAAGCATCAAAGAGGGGAAAGGGTAAATAAGAAAATGTTACCAGTTTCATCCAGGTCAAAAACAAAAGAAAGAAAAGTAAAGAGTAATAAACAAACATCACACCCAACAAGGGCTGAAGTCCCAATATATTATTAATCACAATACATACAGATGGAATCAACATACCTATTAAAGAAATATTTAAAAACAAAAATAAAAACTGCTGCTGCTTATAAAAACCTCACCTAAGGCAACACAGAGGAGTGAAATTAAATTGGTAAGAAAAAATACAGCAGACAACAATGAACCACAAAAAAGCCACTGTGGCATTTGTATATCAAACTAAATTGCACTGGGGGCACCTAGGTGGCTTAGATGGTTAAGTGTTCGACTTAAAAAAGCAAGTTCGACTTAACTTAGTTGGTTAAGTGTTCGACTCTTAGTTTCAGCTCAGGTCATGATCTCAGGATCCTGGGACTAAGCCCTGTGTTAGGCTCTGCGCTTTCCCTCTCCCTCCCCCCACTCATGCTTGCTGTCTCCCCCTCTCTCTCTCAAATAAATAAATCCTTAAAAAACGAAACCAAAGGGGTGCCTGGGTGGCTCAGTCACTTAGGTGTCCGACTCTCTATTTCAGCTCAGGTCATGATCTCAGGGTGGTGAGATGGAGCCCAGGTTGGGCTCTGCGTTGGGCATGGAGCCTGCTTAAGATTCTCTCTCTCCCTCTCCCTCCACCCCCAACTCACATGCACTCTTCCCCTTTCTCTCCCTCAAAAAAAAAAAAAAAGGAAAATAAAATATATAAACACACACACACACATATACATGTCATAAAGAAGATACAACATTAATGACCTTATATGCACCTAGCAACAAAAAGTCAAAATACTAAAAGGAAAATTTTTAGAACTACAGTAAGAAACACACCCATTCACAATCTTATCGAATGTTTTTACATACCTCTATCATAAATAAATAGATGGGTCAAATAAAAACATAGAAAGGATTCTAACAAAACTAGTAAGTTAAATCTATTACATATACAAATTCTTAATTCTACAGACAGAAATAATATGTGTATATACTTTAAATATGCATGAAATATTTTAAAAAGCAACCTTTAAAGATCGTCAAAATGGAAAATTATTTGGCAGACATTTACTTCACAACATATATATAGTCTTGAAGAAATAAACAATAATGTGAGAAGCAAAAGTTTTACATTGTTGTTAGAAAATATAGAAGACTATCATTATGAACTCAGACCCAAATTTTAAAAATCTTCTATTAAATAATTGAAGCCATAATCAAAATTGAATACTGTGTCCTAATATGTTATATAGACACAAAATATATAGTTTTTTAAAATGCACAAAAGAAAGACAAATAGCCCATATACATGAAAACGTCGTTTCACTGGTAATCAGTAAAATACAAGATAAAGCAATAATCAGGTACCATTACCCAGCCATCTGATTTCCTGAAAGTAAAAAGTCTGCAAATGTCATTATTGTATAAAAATACAAATCAAGAGAATGGTAGAAATATATACCAAACAACCACTTTGGACAGCAATTTGATAATAAGTTGGATTGTGCCTAGAGCTTGGCTTTGATCCAAGAACTCCACCCTAGGTACTGAAGAAATTATCTCACATGTGTACAGGGAGATATATGCAAGGATGCTCAGTACAGAAATTGCTTTAAAATTAAGAAACTGGAAGGAACCTAAACGTTTATGAATGGAAACTGGAATAACGAATTATAGTATAGCTACAATTAAAATGAATGAAACAAAACAGTACTATATGGTCAACAGTAAAAATTAAAAATCAGATTATTATAGGAAAAAAGTCATCTCTATAAAGCTTAGAAACCTACAATCAATGGTATATATATTTTGTTGATAAATAATATGTAGTAATAAAAGTACATAATATATTTAGTAACAAGAAACACCAGATCAAGATAGTTGTTACTTCTGGGTTTCTTTCTTCTCAGAAAAAATAATGGAATTGGGAAGGAGCAGTAATTGGTTACAAAGGCATCAAATGACTTCTTTAAAAAATAATAGTAGAGTAAATCAATAAAACCCAAAGCTGTTTTATTTTTCTAAAGCCCAACAAAATGGAAAGACATTTGCCAAATCTAATTAAAGAAAAAAATACAGAGGACAAACTGAAGAGCATTAAAGATACCTACATTTTTGTGTAAGTCCTATACTTTCTGTTATGGGCTAAACTGTATTCCCTCGAAATTGATATGATGAAATCCCAACCCGCAGTACTTCAGAATATAACTGCATTTGAATCTCCCTGATGGCTAATGATGATGAATATTTTTCTGGTGTCTGTTAGCCATTTGTATGTCTTCTTTGGACAAGCGTCTGTTCATGATTTCTGCCCATTTTTTGACGTGATTATCTGTTTTGTGTGTGTTGAGTTTGAGGAGTTCTTTCTAGATCTTGGATATCAGCCCTTTGTTTGCACTGTCATTTGCGAAAATCTTCTCCCATTCTGTGGGTTGCCTCTTTGTTTAGCTGTTTCCTGTGCTGTGCAGAAGCTTTTGATCTTAATGAAGTCCCAAAAGTTTATTTTGGCTTTTGTTTCCTTTGCCTTTGGAGACCTATCTTGAAAGAAGTTGCCGTGGCCGATGTTGAAGAGATTACTGTGTATGTTCTCCTCTAGAATTTTTTTTAAAAAGATTTTATTTATTTATTTGACAGACAGAGATCACAAGTAGGCATAGAGGCAGGCAGAGAGAGAGGAAGGGAAGCAGGCTCCCTGCTGAGCAGAGAGCCCATGTGGGGCTCGATCCCAGGACCCTGAGATCATGACCTGAGCTGAAGGCAGAGGCTTTAACCCACTGAGCCACCCAGGCGCCCCTCCTCTAGTATTTTGATAGATTCCTGCCTCACATTGAGGTCTTTTATCCATTTCAAGTTTATCTTTGTGTATGGTGCAAGAGAATGGTCAAGTTTCATTCTTCTACACCTAGCTGTCCAATTTTCCAAGCAGCATTTATTGAAGAGACTGTCTTTTTTCCACTGTATATTTTTTCCTGTTTTGTCGAAGACTATTTAACCATAGAGTTGAGGGTCCATATTTGGGCTCTCTACTCTGTTCCACTGGTCTATGTGTCTGTTTTTATGTCAATACCATGCTGTCTTGGTGATCACAGCTTTGTAGGCAAGTTTGAAATCAGACAACGTGATGCCCCCAGTTTCGTTTTTCTTTTTCAACATTTCCTTAGCAATGCGGGGTCTCTTCTGGTTCCATACAAATTATAGGATTGTTTGTTCCAGCTCTTTGAAAAATGCCAGCGGAATTTTGATCTGGATGGCACTGAAAGTATAGATTGCTCTAGGCAGTATAGACATTTTAACAATGTTTATTGTTCGACCCATGAGCATGGAATGGTCTTCCATCTTTTTTGTCTTCTTCAGTTTTTTCATGAGTGTTCTGTAGTTCCTCGAGTACAGATGCTTTACCTCTTTAGTTAGGTTTATTCCCAGGTATCTTATGGTTCTTGGTGCTATAGTAAGTGGAATGGATTCTCTCATTTCCCTTTCTATATTTTCATTGTTAGTGTATAAAAAAGCAACTGATTTCTGTATATTGATTTTGTATACTGCCACGTTACTGTATTGCTGTATGAGTTCTAGTAGTTTGCAGGTGGAGTCTTTTGGGTTTTCCATATAAAGTATCATGTCATCTGCAAAGAGAGAGAGTTTGATGACTTCTTTGCCCATCTGAATACATTTTATTTCTTTTTGTTGTCTGATTGCTGCTGCTAGGACTTCGAGTACTATGTTGAACAAGAGTGGCGAGAGTGGACATCCTTGTCGTGTTCCTGATCTCAAAGGGAAGGCTGTCAGCTTTTCCCCATTGACGATGATATTTGCTGTGGGGTTTTTATGGACAGATTTTATGAAGTTGAGGAATATTCCCTCTATTCCTATACTTTGAATCATTTCAATCAGGAATGGATGCTGTATCTTGTCAAATGTTTTTCTACATCAATTGAGAGGACCATATGGTTTTTCTCACTTCTCTTATTGATTTGTTCTATCACAGTGTTTGATTTGTGAATGTTGAGCCACCAATGCATCCCATGGATAAATCCCATCTGGTCATGGTGGATAATCTTTTTAATGTACTGTTGGATCCTATTAGATAGGATCTTGTTGATAATCTTGGCATCCATATTCATCAGGGATATTGGTTTGAAATTCTCTTTTTTGGTGGAGTCTTTGCCTGGTTTGGGGATCAAGGTAATACTGGCTAAATCAAAACCACATTGAGATACCACCTTATACCAGATAGAATGGCCAAAATTAACAAGACAGTAAACAACAGGTGTTGGAGAGAATGTGGAGAAAGGGAAACCCTCTTACACTGTTGGTGGGAATGCAAGTTGGTGCAGCCACTTTGGAAAACACTGTGGAGATTCCTTAAAACATTAAAAATAGAGCTTCCCTATGACCCTGCAATTGCACTATTGAGTATTTACCCCAAAGATACTGATGTAGTGAAAAGAAGGGCCATTTGTACCCCAATGTTCATAGCAGCAGTGGCCACAGTTGCCAAATTGTGGAAAGAACCAAGATGTCCTTCAATGGCTGAATGGATAAAGAAGATATGGTCCATATATACAATGCAGTATTATGCCTCCATCAGAAAGGATGCCAACTTTTGTATCAACATGGATGGGACTGGAAGAGATTATGCTGAGTGAAATAAGTCAAGCAGAGAGAGACAAGTATCATATGGTTTCACTTACTTATGGAGCATAAGGAATAACACGGAGGACATCGGGAGATGGAGTGGCGAAGTGAGTTGGGGGAAATTGGAGGGGGAGACAAACCATGAGAGACTGTGGACTCTGAGAAACAAACTGAGGGTTTTGGAGGGGAGGGGGTGGCGGCTTGGGTGAGCCTGGTGGTGGGTATTATGGAGGACACATACTGCATGGAGCACTGCCTGTGGTGTATAAACAATGAATGCTGGAATACTGAAAAGAAATAAAATAAAATAAGATGAAAAAAAAAAGAATATAATTGCATTTGGAGACAGGTCCTATAAAGAATTAAGGTAAAATGAAGTCACTAGGGTGAACCCTAATCCAATATAACTGGTGTCCTTAAAAGAAGAGATTAGGATGTTCATATGCGTGCACTTGAACATGCACACACAGGGAAAACTACGTGAAGGCAAAGGGAGAACACGGCCTCTACGAGCCAAGGAGAGAGAATATAACCGAGCCTACTGATACCTTACTAGCCTCCAGAATCTTGATCAAACAAATTTCTGTTGTTTAAGCCACACAAGCTGCGGTATTTTGTTATGGCAACCCAAGAAAACTAACACACAGGTTAAGAAAGTCCCCTTATTAAAATAAGACAGTGTGCCTAAGGTTTTCTGTCACTTCACAACGCTAATAAATCCTAATACATTCAGTCATTTTACCTTGGTATACCCTTTTTTTTGAAATGTCTTGAAAGGGCATTTAATTTACTACAAATACATTTTAATTTGCAAAATTTACACAGTTTGAGAAAAGTACAGAAAAACTTTCTCAGAGGCTCAAGTATTTACATATAAAGAAAATGCTGAAGTGCACATAATTATTTCAAATCTCTCCTTCTCTAAAGAATTGCAACCATGGCTTGACCAACATGTTTAGCGGGATATCATTTATTGATAATTTAAAAGCTGGTGCTTTTTGAAGATTTATTTTGAAAAGACTGAGATGGTGAATGGAATCAAATTCAATTATGGATTTGTTCCAATTTTATTATAATAAAAATAATAAATAATAAGCATTAAAAATCTAAGCATTAAATAAATCTAAGCATTAAAGCTTTATTAGCTCCAACATAAAAACATCCAAATCCAGAAAAAAAAATAATTCAGCTGCTCACTGTGTCTTAAATAAATTAAAAACAAATTATCACAACAAGTTATTATAATTTCTAAGCACTCTAGGTTGCAAATAGTTAAGAGGGACAAAAACAACTTATCTTCAAAATGGCAACTAGGTATTTAAGAGAAGATGAACATGCACTTTCTAGATATCTGTTAAAAGTCCGAGAGTTTCTGGAGGGAAGGGGAGTGGGAAGATAGGGTAAGTGGGGGATGGGCATTAAGGAGGGCACATGATGCAATGAGCACTGGGTGTTATATACAACTAATAAATCACTGAACTCTACCTCTGAAACTAATAATACACTACATGTTAATTAATTCAATTTAAATAAAATTAAATTTTAAAAAGTCTGAGGGACTCGGAAAAATTTAAAAGAAAAGAATTTAGAAATAATCAACTGTTAATGAATGTATATCTAATTAATGTGGTCAGTACTCATACAAAACCTTGCTCACTCCAGCAAAACTGGAAACTATTCTTCTATTCTGTGCTATTCTATGACTACTGTATCATATTATTGGACGTTTTGGTTTTTGAGAAAAAAATCCTCTTGATGTTGCTCTTAAATAGAACATAACACTGGTCTTCTCTCTCCCCAGGGTCTTCTTGCTTTGACTGCTTTCTGGTACTCTGATTGTTATCAATAAAAAGTACTTTTTTCTAAGATCTTAATTTTATTTTTTTAGTGTTCCAAGATTCATTGTTTATGCACCACATCCAGTGTTCCGCGCAATACATGCCTCCTTAATACCCGCCACCAGGCTCAACCAACCCCCCACTTTAAAATAGAAGGTTTGGAAGAACATGGCTATAGCACATGATTATCCAGTTTCACCAAGAAATTAATAAAAGGGCACAGGATTAAATGTTTTAGTCTAGCCTACAAATGTGAAATGAAACCAAAATCCCAGATATCCAGTAGTATTATAACATACCGATATTTTGAAAAACTAAAGTCATCATAGTTTATTCATCATTCACTTGTATACACACTCACCTCCAACTTTCAGTTCACTTTTACAAAGATCCATCACACCATTAAAAAAATAATATAAACCTGAAAATTGTTATTGAGAAAGATTTTTATCAATGAGAAAAATTCTATACTTGACTTTTAAATGTACATTTGATTCAGTGACAGCCATCTTGAGCCATAAGAGAACTATCATATTCAGCTATTTTTTGTTTCTTTTTTTTACTCTCTTACCTTTAACTTCTACTAAATGAGAGAATCCTTACTTAGCTCAATAGGTCATCAGAGGAATGACTAGAAGCTTAAGGTACTTTTTTACTTTTTTAGATGTTGTATATAATCAGATCAAACACAGACCTAGAAAGAATACAGGAGTTTGTCATAGACAACAAATTCCAGCATTTTGTCAAATAGTAAGCTATCAAATACAGCACACTGAAAAGTTAGAAGGCTAAATATTTCCACTAGGGCTATAAAAGCAAATAGATTCATGAAAGGTAGTCTATTAAACTGATTGTCTTCTTGAATTAAAAATAAGGAATGAGAACTAGAAACCACAGCTCTATAGTTAAACAGCCTTGGATTGCAGGTAAGGTACTGATGGCATCAGACAATCTTTAACAAATGCCAAGTTCTTTGACAGACTTCTCTATTAGTTTAGTAACATATGGCTTGGCTAGTCAATAATAAAAATAATCACAAGGCAGACTTCTGGAGAAGAGTATCAAAACTAAATCTAAGATCAATTCAGTCATTCTCAAACTTTGTGTCACGTCAAACCAGCACACTACACAATCATTGTGTCTACAATGAAAATAGGACCCAAGACATTTTCTATAACTTATAAATAATTAAAAGATAAAAACCCCCCTTCTGTGCCAAAGACAAGCTATAGGAAATGAACAGAACTAAGCAGGCGATTGACTGATAACAGACCAAAAAGAGTCTGGGTATGTGAACAGCTCAAACTGAAATTCACCACTCTTTTTGCAAGCTGGGCAAGTTAGAAGCTTTATTTTAATGAGCCATGGAGAAGGACTGATTGATTATAGTGGATGTTGCTTTATGGTTTACTGTTCACAAATCACTGATCTCCTTATTGTATTGTCTATATATAGTAATCTGTTTTCTCCTTCTTGCTTTTTGGGGGAAAGAACAGAGGGGACAGGTTGGGGAGAATTTTACATCTTCAAAATTATCCTCACATATCAAAACTGACAGGCCCTTGAAGTTTAAAAGCACCTTTCACAATTCCAATTTAGTAAAAGCAAAAAAAAGAGATTTACACCAAACAGATGACACATATAAATTGACCTTGAAACCTGGTGGCCTGTTAATTATAAGTTTCTTATATCTCTAAGCTTACTTTTCTGGCAATACCAATAGAATACATAAGCTAGTTACTGACTGTAAAATAAACAAGTTTATGACATTTATTATAAATCTAAAAAATGCAAACTAGAAAGAAATACTATTTAAAATAATCTTCACAAAAAGCATGGAAGTCTTCTCTTGTTCTCTGAAATTAACTTGACATTAGCATTAAACAAACTGTGAGATATTTATTAAGCAACAAAAGAAAGTGTACTGAAAATAAACAGAAAAGTGTTTTTAAAACAAATAATATCACAGAATTGATAATACTATTGTCAGCATATTAAAATACTTGTTGGATTTAAGTTCTATGAAAAGGAACTACAAAGATAACCAATAATTCAAATTAACAGATCCAACATGGCTAAGATTTTTAGGCAAAATACTCACCTACAAAAGTCAGGGGTGAGGGCTGGAAGGAGCCATACGTAACATTTCTGAACTAAGTGCCAATGTTCTTAACACTTTACTTGGCTCCTCATTTTTCACTGCCAATTACAGATGTTTGTGTCCACTAAAGGCACATCTGTAGTACGGTTTATTTTTACATTCTTCTAAAATTTTATTAACCCTTCAATCAATTGATTAGATTCATTTCACAAGAAGAGTATACACTTTCTAATTCAAAAATACATTTTTTTTCCTAATTTAAAAGCACTATAGCATCTGGAGAAAATATTACATAGCACATGGAAATAAAGCAAAGTCAAAAGATAATACTTTTCCATATAATAATTCCACTGAAGTTTGTGAAATTAGTGAAATAAGTTAAAAACTATGAGTGGCAATTTAATTCTTATCTGTCTTCTTCCTCTCCAAAGAATCTGTTCTCAAGCCCAAAGTTCCAAACTTTGTCTCTAAAATATTTGAGGTTTAAAAAAAAGAAAAGTGTGCTATGCCTGGGTGGGTCAGTCTGTTAACCATTTGCCTTTGCTCAGGTCAGGGTCCCAGGGTCCCAGGGTCCTGGGATCTAAGCCCACATTCCGCTCCTTGATCTGCAGGGAGCCTGCTTCTCCTTCTGCCTGCAGCTCCCCCTGCCTGTGCTTTACTCTCTCTCTGACAAATAAATGAATAAAATCTTTAAAAAAATAAAAATAAAAATAAATAAATAAAAGTGTAATGGTTAGAAATATTTTTAGAAAAGAGAGGTAAACATCTATTTAGAGTATGACCTATATAATAGCACTTCCCATATATAGGGTGTTTTTCCCCCTGAAATCTATTTTAAGGCCAGGATTAATAATAAAAGGGAAAGTTACAGTCTGAGCAAAAATTTAAAGTTACATTCTACTATAAAATTTACATAATTATAAACCATTTTAAAACAACACCATCCTGAAATCATAAAGGAACTCTTTGTTGTATTTGTTTGCACAATTAAAGGAAGCGAGAATATTCATTAAAAGAAATATATTATCATTTCTTACTTCTTTAAAACTACTGTTTCATTAATATACTGATAAGCATTTTTTTAAATGCATCAAAGCAAAGGAATATCACATTCAGAAATGTAAAATTGCTTACAACCTATAATCCTGGCCTACCTTTAGTTTTCCTGACGGAGATATGTACGCCTTTACTTTCTTTTAAGCATCAGAACTCTAGAAAAGATAAGCTTCCATAAACTCCTGGATATTAATTAATAAATTCAAGAATGTGCTGTCTTCACAGCAAAAACAATAAATACATAAAGGATTCTGAATCACTGTTCCTTTATAGGAAACTGACAGTGCTTTTGATTGGCAAATTTGGAAACAATTCAGCAGAAAAAAATAAAATAAATAATTGCATAAATAGGATTATGAAAAGGAGGTCCATTTACTATTCTTTTCCTACACAAAAGAATCTTGGATTCTTTTGTTTCTTGGATATTCATTCTATTTTTTTTTTTCACTTTGAAAAATGTACACATTTTTGGTGTAGAGAACTGGTAAAGAGCTAAAAGATTTTAATCCAAATAACTGGGTTCCAAGCCTAGTTTTAGACTTATCAACTGTGTGACCACTGAACCTATGAGGATAACAATATCTAAATCAAAAGACAATTCAAATGATTATTAAAAGCAATCAACACTATGCTTAGCATTCAATAAGCTGCCCATGAATGATGTTATTATAATAACTGTTCCTGCAATTATTCACTATCATCTTCATCCTTACAGATATTTTGGAAATCACATCATTATAAAAATTTTTCACCATCAAGTGATCCTACGATTTTCAAAGTCTGTGACATATCCCATGATTTCCATAAAATGGAGTGCTAGATTCTGAATATATTCAAAGTTAAATGAAAAACATATTTTAAAACACATAAAAAATGTTTAAGGGCTTATTTTTCTGCTCTTAATAAGATATTTCATTATTGAGTTTTAGAAAAGCTCTACAGTTTTAAATGAAGGAAAAATGTCTCAAAAATGTGTGTGTATATATATATGTACACCAATATTATGTGTGAATGAGATAGAAAATAGAGCTACATGTCATATGAACTCGCTTTATTTTATTCCACCACTGCCTCTGACCTAGCTCTATTTCAGAGAACAGAAGATATTAAGGCAAAACAGTCACACCTGGCTTAACCACCAGAAAACTTATTTCATATTTTCCCCTGGAAAGTAACCCAACCCTTATTCCACTGTATGAGATTAAGATACAGGTAAAATTCCCTATTAATCCATAAGTATACTATTCATAGAGCACATTACTTCTTCCTGCTTAAAGTATAGAGCTGTTCTAAAGCTCAAATGGAAACCACATTCGGCTTTAATGAAACCATTAATTATAGCCATTTTGCTTTAATCTCACGATCTCCCCACTCCTTTTCACTCTCTTGGTCCCTTACGTGATCTTTTTTATTTAAATTATTCATTCATTCCTTCTAATTTATGGAAAATTTCAAACATATGCAGAAGTAGAGAGTATATTTATAATGTCTAGATATTCAAGGTGTGATGATGAACATCTGAGTTCTTTTCGCTATTTTAAACAATGATTTTGTGAACTGATTTTTCTGTTCTAAACAGTGATTCTATGAACATTCTTCAACATATCACCTCTTAGAGGCAAGAGATTTTCTTGGGCAAACTCTAATGAGTAATATTATTGGAAGAGATGATATATGAGTATTCAACTTTAGAGTACATTTTTTTTTCAAGAGAGGTTATACCAATTCATACTACATCAACAATTCATAAGACCCTGGTGATCCATACCCCCAACAACACCTGAAGTTGCTAGAATTAAATTTATGCTAAACGAGTAAAAGTGGGATTTTACTGAATTAGCAACCTGCACTTATCTCATTTCTTCATGGTTACAGGACCCATAGAACTTTCTCCTATTAAATATTTGTTCATGTCTTTTGCCCATTTTTTATTGAGATGATGCCTTTTCTTACTGATTTGTAGGAGTTCATTTATTCCTGATATTAATCCTAGGTAGGTTAAATTTTATGACTAACATCTATTTTTTAATCTATAGTTCATTGCATTATTTTTTAAATGTCTTTTGATGAGAAGTATTTAAAGGCAGTCAAAACTATTAATGAATAAGAAATTCTAATTTTTTCTACATAGATTAACCATTTTCTCCTACCACTTATACTGAATGTCCTCCATTTCCCTTAATATGCCATGTAAACTGTGTCATATTGTGAAGTTTTTACACATATATTCTATGTATTAAAATAGAATTATATTACAATTAATTCTAATTAAATTGGAATTAATATCACTAAATCTATAGGTTAATTTGGAAAAGACGGAACATTTTTATGATACAAAGTTTTCCTTTTTATAAACATGAGATAGTTTATCATTTAGTTTAAACATGAGATAGTTTATCATTTTAGTAAAGCTTTACAATGTGCATGTGTACATTTTATACTTCTTCTCATAGATATATTCCAAGTATACTATTGTATTATTTTTGTAAATGGAATCTTAAAAACTATGTTTTCTGATTGTTTGTTGTTAATTAGTAGGAATTAATTGCTTTTACATATTGAATTTTATATCCAGACACTTGTTAACTCCTTAATATATTTTCTAATAATTTGTTTACAGATTCTTTTTCTTTTAATAATCATATTTATCTATAAATCATGTCAGTTTTACTTTCTCCTTTCCCACCTTTATACCATAAATTTATTTTTCTTATTTTATTGCACTGGCTAGCATCTCATGCTAGTATAACATTGAACAAAAGTAGTAAAAATGAGTATAGATTTTTATACCTGTTGTTGTTTTTTAAATAGTATCTTTCTACTTAAAATGATGTTTTCAAAGGACTTTTTTTGGTAAATATTTTGTTTTAAATCAGGTTTAAAAATGCCCTTAATTTGTTAAAAAAAATTTGTAATATGTATTTTTGTAGAAATTAAACAAATATATTTTTTCTATAACTATTTATATGATAATGTGGTTTTTTTTCCATCTAATCCCTTAATTTCATAAATAATATTTACAGATTTTCTAATATTAAACTATGTTTGCGGGGTCCCTGGGTGGCTCAGTGGGTTAAGCCTCTGCCTTCAGCTCAGGTCATGATCCCAGGGTCCTGGGATCGAGTCCCACATTGGGCTCTCTGCTTAGCAGAAAGCCTGCTTCCTCCTCTCTCTCTCTCTCTGTCTGCCTCTCTGCCTACTTATAATCTCTGTCTAATAAATAAATAAAATCTTAAAAAAAAAAAAAAAACTATGTTTGCAGTTCTGGGACAGAACCAACTTGACCATTATATATTCACTTATTTATAATTAAATGTTTGCGTTTAAATGAGTGAAATGCCAAAAACACTTTTCTTATACTGCGTTTCTGGATTGAATATCAAAATGCATACATCTAAAATATAGATTTGCATGTAAAGTTATTCTATCATTAAATTACCTATAAAGAGTTTATTTCAATATTTCTTCAAACTTTGGAGTATGTACACATTTGTCTGTGAATGCATCTGTCTGCTTCTCTATTGATAACCTGTTCCTTATCTATAGATACATTAGCCTTAACAAGAGCTAGAAAGCAATTCTCTGACCCAGTGGTTTTAATCCAAAGAAGGCAAGCTTAACCAAAAATATGCAATGAGGAGTAAAAGAAATTAATGTCATTTAGGTCAAGAAAATAACAATTTAAGGAAGTTGTTTTAGTTATACAAAAACTAGTATCTTCTGCATATTCAAAGGAAAGTATTCTTCCTCAAGTAACAATCTAGAAGTGATGAAACACCTAACTTGCCCAAATGTGTTGAGCTCAATTAAGAGATAAAGATATTAAAAGATACATATCTACGGGCACCTGACTGGCTCTGAAGGCAGAGCATACGACTCTTGATCTCAGGGTTGTGAGTCCAAGCCACACACTGGGTATAGAAATTACTTAAAAATAACATCTTAAGGGTGCCTGGGTGGCTCAGTGGTTTAAAACTTCTGCCTTCAGCTCAGGTCATGATCCCAGGGTCCTGGTATCAAACCCCACATTGGGCTCTCTGCTCCACAGGGAGCCTGCTTCCTCCTCTCTCTGCCTATCTCTCCGCCTACTTGTAATCTCTGTCAAATAAATAAATAAAATCTTAAAAAAATAACATCTTAAAAGAATAAAATATATATATCTAAAGAAAGACAATATTATTTATCTCATAATATATTAAAGTCACAAAACCTTCACTGGAATTAGGATTTTAGATTTGTATTAAAACAACATATAATTTAGCAGCTTTCTTTATACCAAAAAATGTCTGGAGGCTCAAAAATGTTTGAGACATCATTCATATGTTTTAGAATTACATACTAGAGTCCTTAATATAAAAAGCTAGGATAAACTAATCTATACTTTTCAGATTTTCTTGGCTTAAGAAAGGGCTGTTTGTCAATTGCTATCCACCCTCTATTTTCAACATGGACAGTTACTGTTTAGGAAATATATATGCTCAAGGGAAAATTACACAGCAGCTGAAGTCATGAAGAACTGCCCATCAGTTAAGCACAGAATCCCGCAGGTGATCTGAGAGCCCCAATTCAATTAAAATGAAATGGAACAGCATGTATACAGTAGATCGAGACTTTCCATCACTTTTTTCTTAGATACAATCATTGGGGATAGTCTGTAATCCTGCTGTGAAAGAAAATAAACACAAAAGCTACTTTCACATAGAAGATCATCTATCAAAAATATCAAAAATGCTTTTACATTGCTTATTCCAAAATATTCTATCTCCATTCCTTAAATAAAAGAAAGAAAATAGCAAACTCTAAATATGTATGAGGTTAACCAGTTAGAAGCTGAAAAAGTAAGAGTGAATTCTCCCCAGAAATGAGATTCTACTCATGCTTGAAAATAAACATTTGACCATTGGACACTTGCTATTACACGATGACACGCCCTACTCTTTAAAAAATATACATACATAATAGACTTTTTTCCGTGTGACAGGTAAAAAAAATCATATAATCTAGGAATTAACAAGAAATTTTTAGACTTCTATGGAAAGTCTTAAATCATTTATCTTTTCCTCTGAGCGTTGCTTTATCTTTTTAAAGGTTTTTTTTTTTTTTTTAATTTATTTATTTGACAGAGAGAGAGATCACAAGTGGGCAGAGAGGCAGACAGAGAGAGAGGGAAGCAGGCTCCCTGTTGAGCAGAGAGCCCGACGCGGGGCTCAATCCCAGAACGCCGGGATCATGACCTGAGCTGAAGGCAGAGGCTTTAACCCACTGAACCACCCATGCGCCCCAGCATTGCTTTATCTTATTCTAGCTTCATTTTTAATAGACCGAGTCTGTCATTATCTATGTCTATTTCTTCAATCAGTTCTTTGATAAAACACAGACTTGTCATTGTTTCAATTTAAATTCATCAATAAATATTCACCCCCTACCAAAATGCATGCCTCCCTAAACTGTGGGCAGGTAAGAACAAGTATTAACTATATTAATTTTACTTAAAACAACAAAAAAAATGTTTCTAGGTTATCAGTAACTCCTTCATGATGTCTGCAAAATTTCTTCTAATCCTTATGCTCACTGGTTTCAATTGTCTAGTCCAGAATCCATAAGACCATAATTGTCGGCTCTCTGCTACTTTGTCCTCATCGTAAAAACAGCCTTCCCAACCAACAAGTATGAAGAATGTATAAATTCAATTATTCCCTAGCCTGTTCTGTATCTTTGTAACAAAAATAAATGAAATCAATTATTTACTAACTTAATAGCAACGGCTTTAGCAAGAAGCTCATTGCAATAGTTCTTAAACCTATAATAACAAATGTTTTTATATTAAGCAATCTTTCATATTTGTTTCATGTTTCTCCAGTTGTAAGATTAGATTAAGGCATCACATAGGAAGTTCATGGGAGCCTTCCATTCTTATTAGTTGATGACAAGAAACAGAAAGGATCAAAAAAGCTCATGGTCAATATGGCTGAAGAGTAGCAGACTGAGATGACATCTGGTCACAGGAGTTCAGCTAGGTATTTATCAAACCATTCCAAACACCTACAAACCCAAAGGAGACTGAAGAAAAGAAGAGCAGCAATTCTAGAAACAGAAAATCGACCACTTTCTGAAAGGTAGGACGTGGGGAGAAGTGAATCCAAAGTGATGGGAAGATAGACCGTGGGGGAAGGGGCCGGCTCCCGGCAAATGGTGGAGCAATGGAGCACAAAATCTGAACTTTTAGAAATTTGCTCCACTGAGGGACATCGCTCCAGAAGCTAAGCAGGGGTGGAGCCCTCACAGGGACAGTGTGGTCTTGGGTCCGAGGGGGTCACAGAAGGATCAGGGGTGTCAGTATAGCAGAGCTCAAAGGTATAAGAGCGGGGAAGCCAGCTACAGAGACGGAGCTGAGGAGTGAGCTCTCAGCTCCGGGTTACCTTAAACTGTGATCCGCAGCACAGTTGGGCCACTGCTCATTGAACAGGGACCCCACAAGTGGCACATCTGGGGAGACCCACCTTCATCCACTGGAAGAGCACAGCGACAGGAATCTGCTGGGTTTGGATACTTCAAACAGGGCTATGTGCAAGAGACAGAAATGCTCATTCACAGGCTGGGTGAGCCGGAGTGCAGTCGGAGACCAGGGAGACAGGAGTGATTGAGCGCTTTTCTCCAAGGGCATACTGAGGAGTGGGGCCCCGAGCTCTGGGCTTCTCTGGAACAGAGAGATTGGGAGGCCACCATTTTCATGCCCATCCTCCAGAGCTCTACGGAAAGCATTCAGGGAAAAAAAGGTCCAGAGAGCAAACCTAGGCAGATTACTAAGCCTGGCCCCTGGCAAGGGTGGCACAATTCCACCTCTACAAAGACATTTGAGAATCACTGCAACAGGCCCCTCGCCAAGAAGATCAGTAAGAACATCCACCCAAGACCAAGATCACTGATCAAAAAGAACAGCGGAATTCCAGAGGAGGCAAAAGCAAAGCATGGAATTCATGATTCTTTAGTCTTGCATAGTTACCTAAATTTTTTTAATTTTATTTTTCTTATTCTAATTTTTTTAACTTTTCCACTTTCCTCTTTTAACGTTTTTTAACTAGATTATCTTAACAACATCTTTCTAAAAATTTTTTTTGAACTTTCATTATTATAGTCATATTTTATCCTTCATTGTATCTAATTTTATTTTTTGTATATATACAGGGTTTTTTTCTTCTAAAAAATTTTTGGGATACAATTTCTTCTGATAGATCAAAATATACCCTAATCTAGCACAGGGCTTTATTCTAATCTCCAGCCTGAGCAAATTCTCTCTACTTTCTTTTTCTTTCCTCTTCCAACCAACTTATCTTATCAATTCCTTTTTTAGAAAGTTTTTTAATTTTCATGTTTACACTCATATTCCATCCCTTCATCGTATTTACCCTTATTTTTGTATATATACAAGTTTTTCCTTCTTTAAAATTTTGGGAGATAGTTATTTCTAAGAGACCAAAATACCCAAAATCAAGTGGATGGCTCTGTTCTATTCACCAGACTAATATATATATGTATAATTTTTAAATTTAAAAAAATTTTTTTTTAAACTTCTTTTTACCCCCTTTTTGCTCCCCCCAATTTGGGGTCTCCTCTGATTTGGTTAGCATACATTTTCTGGGGTCCTTGACACCCTTATAGTCTTTTATTCTCTCATTATCTAGATAAAATGACAAGACAGAAAAACTAACCACAAGAAAAAGAACAAGAGGCAATACTGAAGGCTAGGGACCTAATCAATACAGACATTGGTAATATGTCAGAACTAGAGTTCAGAATGATGATTCTCAAGGTGTAAGCCGGGCTCGAAAAAGGCAGGGAAGATACAAGAGAAAGCCTGTCTGGAGAAATAAAAGAACTAAAATCTAACCAACCTAAAATCAAAAAAGCTATTAATGAGGTGCAATAAAAAATGGAGGCTCTTACTGCTAGGGTAAATGAGGCAGAAGAGAGAATTAGTGATATAGAAGACCAAATGACAGAGAATAAAGAAGCTGAGCGAAAGAGAGACAAACAACTACTGGACCAGAGGGGAGAATTTGAGACATAAGTGATACCATAAGACGAAACTATTAGAATAATTTGGATTCCAGAAGAAGAAGAAAGAGAGAGGGGGGCAAAAGGTATATTGGAATGAATTATTGTACAGAATTTCCCTGATATGGTAAAGGAAACAAGCATCAAAATCCAAGAGGCACAGAGAACCCCCTATAAAAATAGGTCCATATCCCACCATCTAATAGTAAAACTTACAAGTCTTGGTGACAAAGAGAAAATCCTGAAAGCAGCCTGGGACAAGAAGTCTGTAACATACAATGGTACAAATATTATATTGGCAACAGACTTATCCACAGAGACCTGGCAGGCCAGAGAGAACAAGCATGATATATTCAGAGCACTAAATGAGAAAAACATACAGCCAAGAATACAATATCCAGCTAGACTATCATTGAAAATAGAAGGAGAGATTTAAAAGCTTCCAAGATAAACAAAAACTAAAAGAATGTGTAAACACCAAAGCAGCCCTACAGAAATATTGAAAGGGGTCCTCTAAGCAAATAAGAGCCTAAAAGTATTAGACCAGAAAGGAACAGAGACAATATACAGTAACAGTCACCTTACAGGCAATACAATGGCACTAAATTCATATCTTTCAATAGTTACCCTGAATGTAAATGGGCTGAATGCCCCAATCAAAAGACACAGGGCATCAGAATGTATAAAAAAATGAAACCCATCAACATGCTGTGTATAAGAAATCATTTTAGACCCAAAGACACCTCCAGATGTAAAGTGAGGAGGTGGAAAACAATTTATCATGGTAATGGACATCAAAAGAAAGCTGGGGTGGCAATCCTTATATCAGATTAATTATATTTTAAGCCAAAGACTATAGTAAGAGATGAGAAGGGCACTATATCATACTCAAAGAGTCTGTCCAACAAGAAGATCTAACAATTTTAAATATCTATGCCCTTAACATGGGAGCAGCCAACTATATAAACCAATTAATAACAAAATCAAAGAAACACATTGACAATCATACAATAATGGTAGGGGATTTTAACACCCCCCCCCACTGAAATGGACAAATCATCCAAGCAAAAGATCAACAAGGAAATAAAGGTCTTAAATGACACAGATGGACATCACAGATATATTCAGAACATTTCATCCCAAAGCAACAGAATACACATTCTTCTCTAGTGCACATAGAACATCCTCCAGAATAGATCACATCCTGGGTCACAAATCAGGTCTCAACCAGTACCAAAAATTGGGATCATTCCCTGCATATATATATTGTCAGACCACAATGTTCTGAAGCTAGAACTCAAACACAAGGGGAAAGTTGGAAATAACCCAAACACATGGAGGCTAAGGAGCATCCTACTAAAGAATGAATGGGTCAACCAGGAAATTAAAGAAGAACTGAAAAAATTCATGGAAACAAATGATAATGAAAACACAACTGTTCAAAATCTGTGGGACACAGTGAAGGCAGTTCTGAGAGGAAAATATATAGTGATACAAGCCTTTCTCAAGAAACAAGAAGGGTCTCAAATACACAACCTAACCCTACACCTAAAGTAGCTGGAGAAAGAACAACAAAGAAAGCCTAAAGCCAGCTGTAGAAGAGAAATAATAAAAATAAGGGCAGAAATCAATGAAATAGAAACCAAAAAAACAGTAGAACAAATCAACGAAATTAGGAACTGGTTCTTTGAAAGAATTAATAAGATTGATAAACCCCTTGCCAGACTTATCGAAAAGAAAAGAGAAAGGACCCAAATTAATAAAATCATGAATGAAAGAGGAGAGATCACAACCAACACCAAAGAAATACAAACAATTATAAGAACATATTAGGAGCAACTATATGCCAGCAAAGTTGACAATCTGGAAGAAATGGATGAATTTCTAGAGACATATAAACTACCAAAGATGAACCAGGAAGAAATAGAAAACCTGAACAGACCCATAACCAGTAAGGAGATTGAAACAGTGATCAAAAATCTCCCAACAAACAAGAGCCCAGGGCCAGATGGTTTCCCGGGGGAATTCTACCAAACATTCAAAGAAGAATTAATTCCTAATCTCCTGAAACTGTTCCAAAAATAGAAATGGAAGGAAAACTTCCAAAGTCATTTTATGAGGCAGCATTACCTTGATCCCAAAACTGGACAAAGACCCCATCAAAAAGGAGAATTACAGACCAATATCCTTGATGAACACAGATGCAAAAATTCTCACCAAAATACTAGCCAATAAGATCCAACAGTACATTAAAGGGATTATACGCCATGACCAAGTGGGATTTATTCCTGGGTTGAAAGGTTGGTTCAACATCTACAAATCAATCAATGTGATACATTAATGAAAGAAAGAACAAGAACCATGTGACACTCTCAATAGATGCTGAAAAAGCATTTGACAAAGTACAGCATACATTCTTGATCAAAACTCTTCAAAGTATAGGCATAGAGGGTATATACCTCAATATCATGAAAGCCGTCTATGAAAAACCCATAGCAAATATCATTCTCAATGGAGAAAAACTGAGAGCTTTTCCACTAAGGTCAGGAACATGGCAGGGATGTCCATTATCACCACTGCTATTCAACATAGTACTAGAAGTCCTACCCTCCACAATCAGACAACAACAACAAAAAAGTAAAGACATTCAAATTGGCATGAAGAAGTCAAACTCTCACTCTTTCCAGATGATATGATACTTTATGTGGAAAACCCAAAAGACTCCCCTCCAAATCTGCTAGAACTTATACAGGAATTCAGTAAAGTGTCAGGATATAAAATCAATGCACAGAAATCAGTTCCATTTCTATCCACCAACAGCAAGACAGAGGAAAGAGAAATTAAGGCATGAATCCCATTTACAATTGCACCCCAAACCATAAGATACCTAGGAATGAACCTAACAAGAGAGACAAGGAGTCTTTACTCAGATAACTATAAAGTACTCATAAAAGAAATTGAGGAAGCCACAAAGAAATGGAAAAATGTTCCATGCTCATGGATTGGAAGAACAAATATTGTGAAAATGTCTATGCTACCTAAAGCAATCTACACGTTTAATGAAACCCCTATCAAAATACCATCAATTTTTTTCAATGAAATGGAACAAATAATCCTAAAATTTATATGGAACCAGAAAAGACCTTAAAAAGCCAGAGGAATGTTGAAAAAGAAAACCAAAGTTGGTGGCATCACAATTTTGGACTTCAATCTGTCATCATCAAGATTGTATGGTACTGGCATAAAAACAGACATACAGATCAATGGAACAGAACAGAGAGTCCAGAAATAGACCCTCAACTCTATGGTAAACTAATCTTTGACATAGCAGGAAAGAATGTCCAATGGAAAAAAGACAGTCTCTTTAACAAATGGTGTTGCGAAAATTGGACAGCCCCATGCAGAAAAATGAAACTGGACAATTTCCTTACACATCACACACAAAAATAGACTCAAAAATGGATGAAAGACCTCAGTGTGAGAAAGGAATCCATCAAAATCCTTGAGGAGAACACAGCAACCTCTTCACCCTCAGCCGCAGCAACTTCTTCCTAGAAACACTGCCAAAGGCAAGGGAAGCAAGGGCAAAAATGAACTCCTGGGACTTCAAGATCAAAAGCTTTTGCACAACAAAGGAAACAGTCGACAAAACCAAAAGAATGGGAGAAGATATTCGCAAATGACATATCAGATACAGAGTTAGTATTCAAAATCTCTAAAGAACTTATCAAACTCAACACCCAAAGAACAAATAATCCAATCGAGAAATGGGCAGAGGATATGAACAGACACTTCTGTAAAGAAGACATCCAGATGGCCAACAGACACATGAAAAAGTGCTTCACATCATTCAGCATCAGGGAAATACAAATAAAAACCACAATAAGATACCACCTCAGACCAGTCAGAATGGCTAAAATTAACAAGTTAGGAAATGACAGATGCTGGCAAGGATCGGGAGAAAGCAGAACCCTCCTACACTGTTGGTGGGAATGCAAGCTAGTGCAGCTACTCTGGTAAACAGTATGGAGGTTCCTCAAAAAGTTGAAAATAGAGCTACCCTATGACCCAGGAATCACACTACTATTTACCCTATAGATACAAATGTAGTGATCCGAAGGAACACATGCACCCAAATGTTTATAGCATCAATGCCCACAGTAGCCAAACTATGGAAAGAACCTAGATGTCCATCAATAGATGAATAGATAAAGAAGTTGTGGTATATAAATACAATGGAATACTATGCAGCCATCAAAAGAAATCTTGTCATCTGCAACAACGTGGATGGAACTAGAGGGTATTACGCCGAGCGAAATAAGTCAATCAGAGAAAGACAATTATCATATGATCTCCCTGATAGGAGGAATTTTAGAGGCAAAGTGGGGGGTTAGGGATGGAAAAAATGAAACAAGATGGGATTGGGAGGAGACAAACCACAAGAGACTCTTAGTCACAAAATAAACTGAGGGTTGCCAGGGAGAGGGAAGTAGAGAGAGGGGGTTATGGACACTGGGGAGGGTATGTGCTATGGTAAGTGCTGTGAAGTGTGTAAGCCTGACGATTCACAGACCTATACCCCTGGGGCTAATAACAGATTATATGTTAATAAAAACAAAAAAAAAGAAAAAAATACTGGAAATATTTCCCAAAGGTGGTTTGGAAATAATAACAAAATGATCATTCTGCCTATATTTTGTTATACATAAAAAAACACATGCATACATACATAACTGAAAGAAAACCTCGCTTTATAAAGCTTAGGAATACCTAAATCAGATAGCTTTAATAAATTTATTGGAACTCTCTGTTACTGCTTTATAATTTCATCTATACATCTCCTCACCATCAAGGCTGAACTATATATCAAATCCTTTGAGAGCAGACATTAGATGGGTCCACATAAAAAAGACCAAGAGTTAAAGATAAAGGAATGATAAGGTAGAGATTTTCTCAGCAAACATAATTATCCCAAAATACTCAGCAAGAAACTGCTATTAAACCTCACAAGGCCTAGAGATACAATGATAGATAACAAATGCTTCTTACCCTCATGTTATTCACAGTCCGAACAGGAGAGACTAAACTACATTAAGCTACCAGTTGGAGGCATCACTGAAATGAAATGAGCATGTGAATTTACAGTGATCTTAAGTAGGAGAGGGCAGAACGGGAGTTAAAGAGGGTCAGGAAAGTGGCAAGATTTCTAGGTTATTCAAACTGCTACATATTTAAGCATTATTCCCAAATTCCAGTCGTCTGTATAGCAGTCTGTATAGCAGATGCAACTATATATTAAATAACACAACTGCTCAAAGCTATGCTGAAAATATGAGCAGTTTAAACAATACTAGGGTACTATGGAGGTTTTGTGTGCACACATATATACTTTATATATAATATGTATAATATGTATAATATAACAGACATATTAGAAGCCAAGGAAGTCCTTTTCTAAAATGGATGATGTATTAAAACATTTTAAAGTGGAAGCATTCTTAACTTATGCATTCATAATTAAAATTTATATAATGATAGAGTCAAAAGATCATAAATTGATTTTAGTGACTTCTTCAACATATATATCCCTTTTAAAAAGTCATATAACTTAAGGGAAAGGACAAGAGGAAGAAACATACCAAAGTAACAAAGCAAGCAAATGATACTGAATACAAGGCTTGACAATCTTGAAAATATCAACCATCCATTCTGTTCTAACCCCTTCTACCTGCTGTTGCATTAGCAAATTAGGTTCATTGTTTTATACTGTTTTCTACTGATGATTGATAGAACACAGTTTAGCAGACATATATTCTCAGTTAAGTTAGGAAGAGATTTGAATGCTAAGTAGCTTCAATCTTAAATTGAAATTAAATTTCTCACATTAGTTGGCTCAGGTATAGATAAAATCATTGCAAAGTCTCCTTGTCTAAGGTATAAAAGTCAAATGTAACAAAAAGCTCTACATCATGACATACATCTGAGTAATCAAAAAAAATTATTTTTATGTGTGTGTAATTTCAAAACAATGCAAATCCAAAACCCAACTATCAATATTTAATACCTTACTATATAACTACTACTTTGTGACTTTCCTGCACCCCATTATGGTACTACTGCAATCTCTTTACCATGAATCCACTTTGAAGCTCAAAATAATTTTATGATATAATATCCTGAAATACTACATTCTTATTAAATGAAAGATGTTAAATATGATAAATTCCTGGGTCAGAATTTTTTTCTTGTATTTTTTTATTCACTGAAAATAAATTATCAGGGGGCACCTGGGTGGCTCAGTGGGTTAAAGCCTCTGCCTTCGGCTCAGGTTATGATCCCAGGGTTCTGGGATCGAGCCCCACACCAGGCTCTCTGCTCAGCAGGGAGCCTGCTTCCTCCTCTCTCTGCCTGCCTCTGCCTACTTGTGATCTCTCTCTGTCAAATAAATAAATAAAATCTTTAAAAATAAATAAATAAATGAATAAACAACCAATATTAGGAATGTAAATTCAGTTTAAATATTTGCCACAGAATTTTAAAACACAGACATATTTTTAATAGATATGAAAAATATTATTTCCATTAAGGTAATAATGTGAAGAAATAATAATGCAATGTCTTTCCTACTTCTCTATCAAGCACAAATCTATCCTAACAGAATAGTGAATAATCCCATAACTTTTGTATGTTCAATTAGAACAAGTACTATGACGTATAACTACAAGTAGTATCATCTCATTTTGAAATCATTAACACAGAAATTCTGTACTAAACTACACAGACCAATAAATACAGATACAAACTCATCTTAAACTCTTGGCCTTTCCAATAACTGAAGAATGTTTTTTTTTTTTTCCCTCCTTCTTCCTTAAATGGGGCAAAATTTATGTTAAAACTTACTACGAGCTGACAAAGACAAATGATATTAACCAGTGGTGTCAATTCTTTCTGGTTAGTGAAAAATAACAGCAGTCACACAGGTGCCCGGAGAAAAGAGAACGTCATAGGTAATCCCAAATCAGCATTTAACCATAATCTTCTGCTCCTTATCTGAGGTTAGACTCTCAGGGGAAGATTAGCCATGTCCAAAGTGACAGAAGAACCTAGAACATGCTTAGCTTATCCATAAGCCTCAGTGGGGCTCACTGCCTGGCAGGAAGAGAAGAAAGCAAGTTGTTTAATTCTCTCACAAATAATCTAGACCTTCTTAGATTTATAGAATTTCAGCTTAAAAAATATCCAAAAAAAGAGGAACAAAAAAGGTACTCGCTAAATCATCACAAATAAAGGGTAAATGGACTAACTGCGTATCTCTAGCACTGAACCAGATGAATTGTAGTTTTATAGGTCAAAATGGCTCAATCTAAGTGCTAAAAACATTAAAAATTAGGAAATAATAATTATAACTAAATGAAAACCCTAATATCATGTCTTTATTGTTGAGATACAATAATTTAAAAACATTCCACACCCAGAAATATTTAATAAATTTTATTAACTGTAGTGAGTCAAGGAGATCGATCAAAAAATATACAAAAATCTCAACATGATTAAAGGCAAATAAAATCTGAAACATAAATAGTGTCATCTCCTCATAGACACAGAGGTGGATGCAAAAGAATCCCCAAAAGATTAACTGTTATAATCGATCACCCACAGAGGGATTTTTGGAGAGAAGGTGAAAATTGAACTTGGGGGTTTGACAGTTCGCTGAATAGGAGAAATTTTAACTAGTTATCAGGAAAGGTGAGGCTGCAGGAACCAGCGAGGAGGCATCAGCCTGTTAGGAAATGCAAAGAAATACTATAATACGGGCACAAGGTGACAGAGGTTGCCAAGCAGTAGACAGAGAAGTTTGGTCCGCTAAGAAATTTTGAAAGAGTTAAAGATCATAGTTCTGAATCATAACCAAAAATCAATTTCCATCAGTCATCTTTATATTAACAAATGTCAGGAAAACTCTGCTTTAAAAGTAAAATTAATCTACTGAGCTCAGTCATTGAAAGCAGTGGCTCTCCTGTTGATAACCAAAGAATGGATGTGTACTCTGAGTGTTAAAAGTATAAACAGGTACAATGCACATGAAAATAAAAGATTTAGGAGAATGGCCCCATGACAGGGTGAAGAGTTAGTTCACTGAATTTGGGGGAAAGAAACTTCATGGGTAAAATTAAATCACAAAGTATGGGATGTCCTTCTCCTCTATATCTAGTCAGTCATTAAGTAGTATAAATTATTCTAGACTATACTAAGTAGATGATGATCTCAGGCAACAATAAATTTTATTCAATAAATATTTAACTTTTCTTTTGGGAGAATTAGATTTCTAATTACAAAAAGATAGGGCGGGACTAGATCTCCTGAGGATTCTTCCAGATTTAAAACAATATAATTCTGAGTGGGCCTACCTTGTTTTTGCATCAGAAAGTTTGTTCATGTGGTGCTGTGAAACTCCCCCAAACCATTTTTACAAGGAGGCTTCCCATCCTTCTTCAGTGAGGAAGCATAATACTCCACTAGTCTCAGGCAGTTCCTCTTATACTTTAATGTATATGTGAATCACTTTGGAGAGCTTAAAATGCAGATTTGAATTCAGGAGATCTGAGGAGGAATGAGATCCTACCTGTCTAACAAAGCCTCAGGTAACGTAAATGCTGCTGGTCCATGAACCACACTGTGAGTAGCAAAGGTCTGAGATACTCCAGAGGTATCAATGGTTTTGGGGGGTGGGGGGAAGCTCATCTCCAAAAGAGTAACTATGGACCCCCAGAAACGATCTGGGGATTTCAGAGGGGAGGAGGGTGAGAGGAGGGGGTAATAGGGAGATGGGTATTGAGGAGGGCGCGTGTTGTGATGAGCACTGGGTGTTATACTTAACTAATGAATCACTGAACACTGCATCAAGGACTACTTATGTACTATACAGTGGCTAACTTAACATAATAAACAAAAATAAAGAAAAAAGAAAAAAAATCAGCAGTAGCCTACACCAGGTTTCTTGGAAGTCTGCAGAACAATAGCTCAACAAGGTTATACTCTAGATCAAATCTAAAACCCATTTACCAGTCAGACTTATTTTCAAGTCCCCTGTCAGAAAATACAAGTTGTAAACAGCTATGTTCTATGTCAGATGCAATAGTATTGCCTCAAAGTTTATTCACAAAAATTCAACTTATCCCTTAATAAGACATAAAGTACTCTCAAAACTCAGTTGAAATCCAAAGTTTTCTATATGAAATTTATTTTTGATCATTGAAAATTAACTGGTATCATTACTTCTGTTTGGAAAAAAAAAACCATTAAATATTTTAAAGATGCTCTATGAAACAAAAACTAGCAGCTGGCCATACATGTTGTTTAAAAGAAAAAAAAAGTGTGTCTAATACTAAATTATGAGATCTAAAAATCAAAAAAATTACAAAAAGCCAGCTCCATACTTACTAATATGTTTAACGGTATCTATAAATCAGTTGTATGAAATTTAGACCATAATTTCCCATTAAAAATGGTGTTGCCCCTAGGATAGACCACAATGCATACTTAAAGTAATAATTTGGTTGATATATTGGGTTTGCATTGCCAAAATAAATATACATTTGAAAAACTTAACAATAAAAGAAAAAATATTGCAAATGAATAAGAAATCATTTTCAATTTACCTTAGATGTTAGTGTTTCAGAAAGGATGTTTAATTTGAGGATGAGGATGGATACAGCAGAGACTCCTATATTTCTCCCACAAATGCTTCAGACTCTTCCTGATATGAGACTTGACTTTCTTCCTTAAGACAGAAGATTTCACTTGCATGGTTTCTGTACATCAACCACAACTAAGGATTGCTTATTTTTGGAACAATTAAGCTAATCATATTATTTGCAGTTTTGAAAAAGGAGGTAAAAGGAATGGAAGTAGAGATGTTTCTAAACCTTGGAACAGAAAGAGAAGAAGAAAATTTGTTGCAGGGGTTACATCTGTGCCTGTGAGAGAGAAAGGTGAAATCTAAGACAGGAGAAGTGGAGAGCACATGAATACATGACCTCATAAAGGAGAAAACAGGATTTGGGAAGCCCTGGGTCAGAATTGTCTTCATTGGTCTAGACAGGGGTTGGAAAAAGGCCAGGCAATATTTCAAAGAGTAGGTGACACATAAGTTGAGCTTTAAGAAATAATTAGTTCACCAGTAGTTGAAGATGGAATTCTAAAAGTGGGGGGGGGGGGAGCATTTCCGAAGGGTCAAGATAAGAAATGAAAGGATGTGCTCAAATAATGTCAAATGATATCACTGGAGGGCAAGGGAGAGTAAGAGTAGTAATAGACTTAACGGGTCCATAAAAACTTTAAGGGTCATATAATGCACCCCTTATACAATAAAATACTATGCAAAGGGTTAGGCAGAGGTAAACATCTTCAGATTTCGTTATAGATCAAACATTGGTATTACAGAGAATAGACTGGATGGTGGAAAGACTTAGAGACAGGGAACGTGCCACACATAGAAATGGAAAGGCTGAACCACGGTTCAGTAGTAACCGGGAAGACACAGTAACAACAAAATGGGATGGTGGAGGGGGTACATTGTATGGATTTTCAAGATATGAGAAAGGTAAATGAGGACCACTTAGCGATAGCTTGATTACTGGAATGAGAGGAGTATTGGGAACACACTGGTAAGTCCCAGTGGTTTCTAGACTGGCTGAGTGGGTAGACAGGCAAAAAAGGAAGACAAGAAGTATGTAAAAGAAAAGAATAGGTTAATACTCAGACATAATGCATTTGAGCTACTTGTAGGACATCCAAGCAAATATATATTTGAAAGATATTAAGATAGCCAAGTCTGAATACTGAGGAAGAGGCTGTGGCTAGAAGTCATCAGCATTTGGATATTTAAACCATAAGAGTGGGCTAAATTTTCCCAAGAGTGCATAGGGTATGAAAAGATAAGAGGGTCTGGAATATTTATGAAACACCCAAATTTAAGGAATGGAGAGTAAAAGGAACTGATAGAGAAGCTTGGAAAGTGTTTAGAAATGTGCTTAGTTGGGGCGCCTGGGTGGCTCAGTCGTAATGCATCCAACTCTTGATTTCGGCTCAGGTCATGATCTCAGGGTCCTGGGATCAAGCCCAAAGCTGGGCTCCATGCTCAGTGTGGGGTCTGCTTGTCCTTGTCTTCTGTTCCTACCCCTGCTCATATGTGTGGTCTCTCTCAAATAAATAAATACAATCTTAAAAAAATAAATAAATAAAGCTAATGCACTTGCTAAAGTAGAGAAGAGTGGTGTGAAGAGTTCACTTAGAAGGGAGAGGCCATCAGTGTCAAGTTCTACACAGAGATGAAATGCCTAGTCCACTGAAAAGCTGCCTTTGGATGTTACAATTAGGATATCACCACTGATATTAGTGAGAGTGGTAAAATCACTAGGGTGAGATCATAAAACCAGAAGGATGAGAAATCAGATTTTAGCAGTTTGATGAAAGAATGCAGAAACTGAAAAAAGCAATGAGCAAGATGGTTCCCCACAGACCTTTGAACAAGAGCAAAATTAAGTTGGGGCATAAAATTCAGAGAGCGTTTTTTGTTTGGACAGAGCAGACTTTAGCACATTAATATACTGGAGGAAAGGAAACATTACAAAAAATGGGTACAAAATACAAAAAGGAGTGAAGATAACTGACATAGCAGATAATGACTCAGGGCAGAGATAGAAGATTGGTTTTCAAGTGGAACTCTGTCAAAAGACTGTGTATATTACACCTGGATTAAACCCAAGACAGCGCTCCTTAAAATTAGCTGTTTATTTGAATTGAGGTCATATCAAATTACCAAATGCCAGTGACTGAAATTTAAGAAATAAAAAAGTTTTCCAAACATCAAAAGTAAGAAACTCTATAAATCAATTTGACCTTTCAGGGATACAAGATTTCCTTCTCTATTTTTAGTTTTACTATAAAACAGATCTTATTGATGAACCAGAAGTATAATGGTTGTCCTCCTTACACAATAAAAAGAATTTAGAGGTACTAAAGTGTAGGTAATGGATTTTCTATTTTCATGCCATAATTATATCTCCCAAAATGCATCTAAGAGTCATTCAATTGAATGTCTTTAAACACATCTTTTGAAACATCTGAGATTAGGGGATTTTAATGAAATACTCCCTAAATTATCTATTTTTCCCTCTCTAAACTTATTACTATTAAAATCACATTTGAAAAACCTTATTTAATTGATTTTATTCTTAAAATAAGACGGCACAGCCATTTTCTTTTTTGTCTGTGCTTGCATTTTGTTTTTAATAACTTGGGCTAACTTGGAAAATGCTGAATAGAAAATAGGCTAACATTTTTAAATAGAAATATAGAGGAAGTCATGCTGTAACATCTGTTCTATCTCCTTACCTCAAAATGTGAAGATATGTTAAGTCAGATTTTGAATATGTTTTGTTTTAGTTTATTAAACAAGAGTTTAGGGAATATTGCAAGAAGACTCATTGAACAAAGAGGGGTTAAGGCAAAAGATGAAAATCAGACACACATCAACATTTGGGGAAATATCATTATGTCATCAGATAAAACTAAGCTATTTCACAAGACTGTGTACTTGCCTTTACAAAAAGAAAAAATATATGTTTTGGAGACCGTATATATCCTAGCTATAGATTTTTCTAAGTTACTAGGTTTTAGAAGTACCTGGGTGGTTAAGTCAGTTAAGCTTCTAACTTCAGCTCAGGTCATGATCCTGGGGTCCTGGAATCAAGCCCCACGTCAGGCTCCCTGCTCAGTGAGGATTCTGTTTCTCCCTCTCCTTCTGCTCCCCCTGGCCCCAGCTTGTGTGCTCTTTCTCTCTCAAATAAATAAATAAAATCTTTAAAAATATATATTAGTTTTTAACTTGTCTAAGTAATACGGTCTTTGTCCTGGTCATTCCAAAGCATCTACCTGAGTGGAGGTTACAATTAGTAACTAAGCATTTTGTTTTGAATTAGTAATTTAGGATTTTGTGGCATGAGGGATTCAAAGAGAAAGAACAATGTAATATTCATTTTCTTCCATGCAAAATGGGATTTTTGGGGCCAGATACCAACTTAAGAGAAAATACTGTCTCCCAGTCTAGCGAACCAACAGACAAGCTTGTTTAGCCGACCATAGAACTTAAATGCAAGGGATATTCAGAAGGAATAGGATATGATAAATAAGAGAGTGCTCCTTTTGTCTCAAAGGAAGGCAGGGAAGAGAGAGGAAAACAAACAAGACTGTCTCACGTATGAATTGATTTTGCCTTCTCTGCTCTCCGTCTAGAGAGGAAGAAGCTTATTAGATCAGCAGGATAAAACCGAAGGGAGGGCAGGGCTCTAGTTTCTTGGTTCTTGTTCAAGACTGCGAAAAGTGACTGCCTCACAAGCTGCTCCAGACAGCAAAGCCACATCGCCTTGGCAGGAGAGCACTGTCAGGTAGAAAGGGGACCCAAGTCTTAATCTGCTGACTAGCCTTTGGCTCTTGTGTTGTCTAAAAGGAAGCAGAAGCCACTGACAGTCTGGCTGAGGCACCTACCTGAGAGGCTGCCGTAATGGAGGCTGCAAGGCAGAGGGTTCTGTGGAATCAAAGTGGACACATATCCAGGTCTCAGAGGAACTGAGGGAAGTGGTGAGAGGAGAGAGGGAGGTTAGGCCGGCGAGCGCTACAGGAAACACTGCCTGAGGTGACAAGTTACACCAGCTACAGACTCCAGCCATCAGATCAACGCCAGTGGGGGAGTAACACCAAATGGATGAAGAACTTCACTCAGGGCCAGAGGAGTCAGGGCAGTTGAGTCTTCTCTTCTGCCTCAAAGATGCATAAGCTGACCTCTCCTGGGATGTGGAGGGAATTATCTGAGAGACTTAGCTTTCCTGGTCTCTGACATACTGAAAAGGCCTGTTTAAAATTGTAAACTACATTTGGTTCACTCCTTCCCACTCCACCATCAACCTTCTCACCCCAGAACTGGACAGTTTAACACTTCAGCTGTTCAGGCTAAAATCTTCATTACCATTGTTGACTCCTTTCTTTTTCTCAAATTCCCCAACTACACATTCACCACCCCACCCCCACCCCTGCCCATTCCACTCCAGCCATACTGACTTGTTTGTGGTCTCTCAAATAAGCTGGATGTACTGCTGCCTCTGGGGCTTTGTACTACTGCTTCCCTTCACCTGGGATGCTCTTCTCCCAGATAGGTACATGAACTTTCTTTCATTCTTCGTTCTAACAGCACCTTCTCGATGAAGCCTACTGTGACGATCTTATTTAAAATTACACTTTGCCTTTAGTAGCATTCCTTAGCCCTTGAAGCCTCCTTTCTATGCCTTTTCCCATGGCCATTATTATCTTCTAAGGTACTCCATAATTTACTTGTTTTTGTCCATCCCCTGTCTCCTGCCAGTAAAATGTAACCAATATAGCTGCTGGGATTTTGTGTGTGTTACTCACTGCTGTATCTCTAGTTCCAAGAACAATGACTGGCATTAAAAGGAAGCACTCAATAAACATTAATTGAATGGTTGATTAACTAAACATATGAGATTCAAGAGGAAAACCAGATTATGGGCTGAATTAAGGAAATCAACTTTGTCTCACAAATCAATTTGCCCTTGACATTACAGATGCTCAAAGGTGATTTATTGACTCCTCATGTATACACATCTGATCATATTCTTATTGGCACCCTTCCCCCATTCCCCAGTGTAGATCCTGGACTAAGTGATGTCTAGTAAGAATAAAATCAAAACTATGAGCCATGCTTAAAAATAGCAGTTAATAGTTATTGAATGCTTCCTAGTCACTAGGTACTATTTCAATCATTTTTTAATATATCAGCACATTTGATACAACATTCCTACCATTTAGACAATATTATTAATGCAATTTAACAAATGAGGCAAGTAAGGAACAGAGAGGTTGGGAAAGTTTCCCAAGGTCACAATGTGGTAAAGCAGTGAGACTTCAGAGCCCATGTTTCTAACTCCCCCCCACAGTTCATACATGTTTGTAGGTTGTTTCAATATCCTGCAGCAACCACCTGCTTATTTTTTGCACTATACTATAGTAAGAGCGACTTCTTTAAAATCAAGCAAAAAAAAAGTCTAAGAGAGATACAATAATACAAATACATAAAGCAAAATACTAACCAAAATACCCACACACAGCAGGGTGTTTTCATCACAGATACGTCACCGCCTAAAAATATACACTGTAAAAAGATTATTTTGTTTGTTCACTTGTCTTTATTATTCTTATGGCAACTTGGAGAGAAGAGAACTAAAGGAAAAGCTATTGAAATGGACAGTATAAATTCACAGATTGACAGGTGCAGCAAGAAAAAGAAGGTCAGAGATAAAAAAGTAGGCCAAATCAATCACTCACTACTGTGTTTAAACAGCAGAACCTTGGGAAAAATTACTTAACCTTTCTGGGTCCAGTTTTTCATTTGTAATAAAGACACTTATAAGCTAAAAATGTTTTTGCTGCACAATATCAGTTCTTAAGAACTTACTCAGGGGGTGCTTGGGTGGCTCAGGTCATGGTCTCAGGGTTCTGGGATAGAGCCCCACATTGGGCTTTCTGCTCAGCAGGGAGTCTGCTTCCCCCTCTCTCTGCCTGCCTCTCTGCCTACTTGTGATCTCTGTCTGTCAAATAAATAAATAAAATCTTTAAAAAAAAAACAAAAAACAACTTACTCAAGTCCTTTTCTCACCTAAAATTTTAAAAATCAAAAGCTAAAAAAAATCAAAAGCTAAAAGCTAAAAAATTAGAAAAGACTGTGTTTACTATTTTAAACTAGACTTGTCTGATTTTCTAGGAACATTAATTTCTCATTCAAAAATATTAAAATCAATGTAATCTATTTTTTTCAACTTTTATTGTGAGATAATTATAGACACACACAGTTGTAAAAAATTACACCAACAACAACAGTTTCCTCCAATGCTACCATTTTGCATAATTGGCATTCAATATCACCACCAGGAAGCTGACCTTGGATACAACCCACAAACTTTATTCAGATTTCACCAGTTTTAACCTATACTGTGTGTGTCTGTGTGTGTTTGGGATGTATTTAATTTCATGCAATTTTATCATTTTACCATATGTGCAGATTTCTGTGAACACCAACATAGTCAACACACAGGACAGTTCCTGTATAAAGATCCCTCATCCAACCTTCTTATAGACACAGTTACCGCCCTATTTTCTTTTTAAAATAAAAGAAAACTCAAGAAAATTGTTTGGGCAAAAGCATCTTAATTTAGATTCAACCCACAAAATGATTACTGATAAAACTTTAAGCTACAGAATTAAGAAACTATTTAGATTACCAAGACAGAGGCCTCTGTAATGTGAAAAACACACTAAAAATAACACCTTCATTTCTTACCACACAATTAAATTCAGAATGACAGTATCTCTGGGAAATAATTTCGATATGTAGTCCTGGATCATTAGAAGATTTTACAAAGATTAAATTGGGATTTAAGAAGCCAGTATTCATTTGAAGAATAAAGAAAGCCATAGAGAAAACATCCCAACCAAAATTAACATTTTAGCCAAAGAATATTCAAACTAAATGTTCTAAGAGGTAACATAAATAAAATTTAGGATTTAGTTATTTGCAAATATAATTATGCTTAACTTTTGAAGATAACTGCCACACTATTATCACACTTAAAAGTTAATATTTAATAGTATATTCAAATATTATTAGGCAGTTGGTGTTTATATTTCCCTGACTTTTTTTGTGTGTTTGAAGTAGGATCATGCAATGCAATTTCACTCATTGCACTGACAGATGGGCCTCTTCAGTTGCTTTTAATCTACAGATTCTCCCTCTAGCTCTTTTACTCTCTTTGTAATTTTTGTGAAGAAAACAGAACTTTTGTCCTGTAAAGTTCCAACAGTCTGAATTCTGCTGATTGAAATGATTCCTATGTATATACTATAAATTGGTAATTGGATCTAGAACCTTGATCACATTCAGTTCTGTATGTGAGAGAGGCAAGATTACTTCCTGAAGAGTAAAGAGCATTGTGGTTCTAAAAACATCTGAAAATCTTTAACACTTCCCCCACTGAGACTTAGGAGGTGTGGGGGTGGGGGTATGGAGAAGGAAAGAGCTCCCCCCCCCCCCAAATATAGACAGGCTTATGACTAGCATATAACCAACGGAATGCAGGGAAGTGATGCTGTGTCACTTCCGAGGCTAGGTTAAATGCAGCTTCTGCACTATTCCCTGGGACCCAAGCTAGGAGCCCTGAGGCTGCCTTGCTGTGAAGAAATGGGAACCCTGTGGAGATTTTCTCATAGCCAATTACAGTCTTTAAAATGGCCCAGCCCACTTACCAGACAATGAAGAGACATTTCTCTTAAGCATTTCTCTTCATTGCTGTATATTACTACCTTCTGAATTCACCACACTTTCTCCAACTGACTCCTTCCTGATGGACACAGCATTATTTCCAGTCTTTTGCAATGAGCAGTGTTATGCAACGGGCCTTTTGTATTGCTGCCATTGCAACTTTATTTATTTATACATTTATGTATCTTTAAAATAGATTCCTAGAAGGAGGACTCGGGAATCAAAAGTAAATAAATGCCTCAGGAAATTAACTAGATTCAAAGTCACCTTCAAAGGAGTCCTGACATTTTGTATTCCCACAGCCATGTGTGAAAGGGCCTGTTGCTTCACAGTTCCCAGACTCACAGACATTCTCACACATTTGGACTTTTTAATAAGTTGTTTATATATTAGGGATAGGATATCACCTCTTGTCTGTTACAAGACTCGAAAATAGTTTTCTAAGTCTGCAACTTGTCTTTTTCTTTTGCTTATGGTCAGGGTTTTCAGCCATTTAAAAAAATTTTTATGCAACCAAATTAACCAATCATTTTATTCCTTCTTGCTTCTGCATGTTAGCTAATAGTTAGGTAATTTTTGTCCACTGTCAGACTCTAGAGGCATCTGCCCAGGCTTTTTCTAGAATTTGCACACTTTCATTCTTTACACTGAAATCTCTGTGCATTTTACATGTAATCTGGTAGATGGTGTCAGGAATGGATCTAACTTTATCTTTTTTCCATATAGATACCCAGTTATTCCGGCACACTTATTAAAAAGTCTATCCACTCCACTGGTTTAAAATTCTAGCTTTATTTTAGACTAAACTTATTGAAGATTTTGGGTCTATTCCCGAGTTTTCTATTCTGTTCCACTAAAAAAAAAAAGTAGGTTTACAACTACTCTTTCACCATGCTCTTCTTTTTCAGGATTTTGCTAGATATTGGTTTTTTTTTAAAATTCTTCCAAATGAATTTTATAATCAGCTTTCAAAGATCTTGTTTGAAAAAAAACAAAAAACAAAAAACAAAGCAACGAGTCCAATGTGGGGCCCGATCTCACAATCCCTAGATCATGACCTCAGTTAAAACCAAGAGATGGACTCTCAACCAACTGAGCCACCCAGGCACCCCTGAATGGTTCTTTTTCTTCCTATCAACAATTTTGATAGTCTGCAAATGAAATGTCACAAGAAACATCTGCCTTGCTTAGAGATGATACCTGATCTATGGAGTATCTTCTAATTGTAGACAATCCATTAAGAAATAAAGCATAATCTAGAGCTGTAAGAAGTTTGTAATGGGACTGATACGTATTTCACACTTCCTTCTATAATCAAGTCACAAAAACCATAATAAGATTGTCATCTTTCTATCACATACTACAGAGTGATATGGCAAATCTAGAAAACTTGGCAACCAACCAAGAACAAGAGAATGGCTGAAATAGGAATTCTCTGGGGGGAGGGGCACGTGGAGTAGCCAGCACAACAATTAATTCTAGGCTAATAATTATTTTTGAATCCCAACCTTTGGGTCTAAGAAACAGATATTCTGTACCGATAGCTACTTACAAAATCCAGCCATTTGTTAGGGACAGGTATGGACAATCTTGGAATGAAATCATTTTATGAAATGGTACACACATAATCTCCATCACCAAAGGGTTTTAAAACACAGGCTGAACAGTTTTTGTGTTCTTCTTACCAGCCTTACTTGATAATTAGTTACTAGACAATAGAGCTTATTGGCTTTATTTTCTCATGTGAGATCCCACAAATGTTGCATGAAATCAGTATATACTATTAGTTTAGGATAGAAAAAAGGTTAAATTCTGATTAAAAACACAGAAAAGAAACAAGATAAACCTACTCATTTAGTTCAGAGCCTACTGGATTCATACATATCTCTGTAAACCTATAAAAATAATAATAGTAAAAAATATTGTTGTAAAAAGTAACAATAACTTGTTCATATCATAAAACCTCATTTCTTGGACTTCTCCACAAGTTATTTTGGAATATTATATACACACACACACACATATATACATATATATAAAAGGTATAGATATCTTTATATACTTTTATTAAGTACTATAAAAGTAAATATAAAATAAAGCAAGTCACTTCTAATTTAAAGTTCTCCTAGAAAAGATTATCTAATTAACCCCTCTTTGGTTGGTGTACACATCAACCTGCCTGAATTCCCCATAACTACTTAGGAATTTTATATCATGTACAATGCATGGATTTTAATTGGATATTTTCTTGAATGTAATTAAAAAAATCAAAAGTGATTTAGAATAACTAGAACTGACATGTGCAAACTACAAAACATTTACACAGAACAATTTTAATGCCATAATATGATTTTGGAAATAAAATACTTGATGTCCAAATTGTCTATAGTTTTCTTCTTTAAAATTATACAGAAAAATTATAGGCTAAAATCATTAACTTGGACACTCTGGAGCATTAAAGTAAATCGTGATAATTCACCAAATATAACAAACAGCCATCCTCCTCAGAAAACAAAAGTATGGCAACCAAAACCAAAATAGTCCTTTAGGCTTGCGTGAAAAGCTATCTAATTTTGTTTTTCTGGTTTCCAGAAATGTTTTTCACTGTTTCTGTAGATTGATTTAAATGCTGTATTGAGGCAAGATAAAGCCAAAAAATTCATGTAGGACACCTTTCCTATTCTAAATCACTCCCTTTTTACTTCTGTAGTGTAGTCTAAAGTGTGGTCTGAAGACTGACATATGAGACTAGGCCATATATGTCCACACAAATACAGTATGTATGTGTGTTTGTACATTGTGTATGTGAGTGTGTCTACATATATATTGTTTTGCTACTCTAACATGATTCTTATAGGACATCAAATAAAACTTTCTTTTCAAACAAACATAAGCAATAAGCTAGCAGCAAAAAAAAAAAAAAGAAAGAAAAGAAATTGTAGTAATAGTATGTTTTTTTTGTAATGGAGTGAGAATAATTCCATAGCCCTAACTGCATTTACTTAATTTAAGTATTTTCATGTCAGTTCACTTTTGATTATCTTCTTTTACTACAAATGTAAGTACATGAAATGAATTTGTTCATTCTTTTCTAAGTCCAGTGACTATACTTGGCCGTCCTAAGGAATTAGTGCATAAGAGCATAATGCAATAATCCTCTTTCAAAAGAAACTAAATTTACAACTTAAAAAACATTGAATATAAAAGGGTAGAAAACTTTGAAAATGCAAACGTTAATGTTAAGAGCTGTTTCCAACACACTGAAGACATAGAGACAGATAATTTTATGAGTAGTGTCTATCTTTCCTAAGGAGCTCAGTTGACATGTCTCAATTCTATCCTGGAGCCTCTTGATCATTTTAACTTCTGCATTCCCAACTGATCCTATTAGATCCAAGCAGTCTGCCCTTAACATTTTCAGGGATGTCCTGAAAGGAGGTCCACTAGCCTGGGGTCTTCCTGTTCCACCCCAGACTCCATCTAGCACTGCAGGGACTCAGCCATGAATGTGGGAACCACTGCACACACCAGCCCCTACTGTTCCCTCAGAGAGCTACTTTTCAACCACCTGAGCTATTAACTAGAGTTATTCACACTGCTCTTGAAAAGATATATCCAAGAAATGGGCCTGAACTGTTCCTCTACACAGGATCTGGCAGTTAGAACAGGGAATTCTGGAGTCTAGTAGCCAACGCATGTTCTAGACAAGGGAGATGCTGCGGCTATGAGTGGTTAGTCATGTTTCCATGGCCCCATATACTCCTCATCATACAGAACAGTGATCAAAAGCACAAGGCCCAACACAGGTACTCAGATGTACCCTCAAAGGGCAGCTCCAGAACACAATAATCATCAAGACTTACATACTGGTTCCATTAGAAACCTTCTTAAAGCTCTGCCAATCAACCTATCTCAGTGAGAAACACATCAGCTATCCCATCATTAATATTCTAAATTGACAACCAAGTCAGTGGCCAGGCTGCACTTTCCCTGGGCTTTGCATTCCCGATTAGATCCAGCTCCAACCACACCAGCAGACTACTTCCAAATGCCATATAACCTACAAAGGAAACACTGAAAACACAAAAGGTTGAACTAACTCTATCTTTTGCCAGATCCTGCCCTGACCTACGTGGAAAGAATACAGAAGTTAAATTCAACCATATCACAGGGTAGTTCAGAGAGACAGAGGCATATTAGCAAGTTGAATAATACTGTAGCTACTTATTAGTACTAATAATAGAGCAACTATTAAGAATAGGCAAAAAGCCTGTTTCCCCATTGCTCCGAGCATTAGCCCACAAATAAGCAAAAGGAATCATCACACTCACTCACTAGACATCTGGTCATTGATGGAAAACGCTCTACATAATCTAGTATCAAACACATTTTATCTTATTTTATTCTTCCTGTCCCACTATATTCATCTGCTAAAATTTTCTCTCGCTTCTCCTCTAAGGAAGCTGTTTTCTATTTGTGCCTTCCTGAATTTTGTCCTATTTCCTGGGAAAACATGGCCTTTTCAGAATTCTAAGACTTTGTGTAGGCTGTTTCCTTTGGCTACTTCCTCACCTGGCAAATTCCTGTTTAACCTTCAGAGTCCAGATGAAATACTTCTCAGTTCCCTGACCCACTCAGGTAGAGCTAGTGCCTTCATTAATGCATGTATATAGCCCCTTATTAATGCCTACAGCAATATATCCAAGGGTGCATTGACTGAACATCTGGACCGCTGGGGCATAACCTCCTCTGGCGGAGGAACGCGGCTTGCTATTCTTTGAATCTTCCCAGTCATGCACATAGTAGGTTTACTTCTGTGTATGTATTCAAAGCATAAAATGTCTTTAAATACAGTAACTTCTATTCAGCATCTTTGTAAGTACTGGATAAAAGAAAAGGCTGAAAGTAGTGTTAGTGATTTTGTTTCTAATTTTATGTAGATTATACTCATCCTCTTACAAGTAGCCTATTTGCACAAAGAATCAAGAGTCAGCTGCGTGGAAAATCTTGGTTATTAGCAACGATGTAAAAGAAACTGGAGCCTGGCCGTTCAGTGTTGCAGTTCCCTATTTTGCTTTTCAGCACCTAGTGTTTACCTCCCTTGCTCTGCTGAGTGTTTAAAAAAAACAGAGAACTCAATTCAGTGAATATTACTTATGCACATAGGATCCAATTTTAATGTTCTGAAAAAATAAAGTGACTTGTAACAATACCGAATACCATTTTCTTTCTCAATACAGCAGAGGCTAGCAAAATACCAAAGTGTAAGTCTCAGACATTTAATTGTATAATTTACTCCTTCCTAAACAAGCCCACGTTTTTTGGGGGATTCATGTATAAAACTGGAATTTAAAAAATTCCCTGTAAGTCTATATGGCTTGCATCACCACACACACACACACACACACACACACACACACACACAGAGTTATTTCTCTCATTGGGAATAGAAACACCACCATTCCGTGATGCGAAAGGCAAGAGAAAAATGAGAGAAGCAGGCCTATTGCTGAAAGGCCATTATGTAAGTGGAGCATTAAAAGATGTGTTTCTGTGCATATGTGAATGCATACATGAGTACATGTATGTGTGTTGGTCCAATAAAAAGACAGAAGGTAAGACTGATACAGCAGGTTTTCTCAGTGGTAACCTGGAATCAACTAAGAACAGATCTAGAAAATTACCCAAGCTCTTTCATGTTTCCTCCATGCTGACTGCAGCTGTATCACTTCAAGGTCCCTGTAAAACCAACAGCCAAGAACCGTTCTCCCCATTCTTCACACTCTACCCACACCTGAGAATAAATGCACAATGTAGAAGCAGATCAACACCCTAAAACCATGGAACATTTTAAGAAGAGCAATATCATCCAATCAGCCAAATGTATTATCAAAAAGCCAATTCCCACCTTAAAACATGAGTCCTTATGGCATAAAAAGAGTCTTCCCACATGCACTTTATCCTCTGGAAATTGGCCTCAACCATAATTTGGAAAATACATAAAATTCTACCCTCCAGTAAGTAAATCAGTAAGCCAGAAAACAAATTGTTTTTGAGCTCCTATTATCTGTCAGGCATTGTTCTACTAGGCAGGGGCAAAGCACATTATAATTAAAAAATAAAAAGAAGTTAATTTCAAACACTGATAAAGGCAGTGAGGAAAATATATGAACATGTAAGAGCAAGTTGCAATTACTGAAGATGGCTTCTCTGTGGAGGTGAAACTGAAGTCAATAATGATGACAAGGAAAAAGACTCTAGAGGAGGAGCACTCCAAAAACCAGGACCGAGTACAAATGGACCAAGGCAAGAATGAGCCTGGTGGACTGGAAATCAGTTTAAAAAAAAAAAAAAGAGGAGCCAAGGAGACTATGTCATTAGAGAATGTTAAGCCAAGGGGTTCCTTGATCTACTTTACGTAACAGCCATTTACTTGCTGTATTACCTTGGGTAAGTTACTTCTCTGTACCTGAGTTTTCCCATCTACACAACGGGGACAGTAACATCACCTACCACATACTGTTGTGGTAAAGATAAAATGAGTTAACATTTCAGTACTTAGAATAGCACTTGGCACCGTGAATTGAGCTAACCACTATTTCATTAGCATTAAATTACCTGTATTACCAATAATTCAAAAATAATCGCTCTGGGGGCGCCTGGGTGGCTCAGTGGGTTAAGCCTCTGCCTTCGGCTCAGGTCATGGTCCCAGGGTCCTGGGATGGAGCCCTGCATCGGGCTCTCTGCTCAGCAGGGAGCCTGTTTTCCTCCTCTCTCTCTGCCTGCCTCTCTGCCTACTTGTGATCTCTGTCTGTCAAATAAATAAAAAATAAAAAATTTTAAAAAATAATCGCTCTGATAGATGAAACAAAGAAGTGTGTGAGTGGAAGAGTGTGGGCAGATAAACCAGCTAGGAGGTCACTAATGTCCAAGCAAGAGTTGATTCTGAGCCAAGATTACAGAATGGGACAGATTTGGAGTGTAGTCTACAAGTAAAGCTGATAAGACCATTTAATGAATCGAATATGCATAGTGCAGGAAAAAAATAGAAATAAGACTCCTAAGTTATTAACAGCTTAAGATATAACTCATACACCATATAATTAATCTATTTCATGTGTACAATTCAATGGTTTTAGATATATTCACAGAGTTGTAGGACCATCAACAATACTAGAACATTTTTCATTACCCCCAGAGGAAACCCTATGCCCCTTAGTTGTCATCTTCCTGTCTACCCCTCCTGCTCAGCTCTAGGTAACCACTAAGCTACTTTCTGTCTCTATACATTTGCCTACAGGGACATCTGATATAAATGGAATCATATGTGGTTCTCTGTGGTTTCTTTCACTTTGCATAATATTTTCAAGGTTCATCCCTATTTTAAAATTTATCAGTACTGCACTTCTTCATATTGGTAAATAATATGCCATTGTATAGCTATCCGACACTTTATTTATCCAAACAGCAGTACAGGGACAATTGGATTGTTTCACTTTTTAGCTACTATGAACATTTGGCTACTATGAATATTCGTGTAAAAGTTTTTGCATGAATATGTTTTCCTTTCTCTTAGTAATACATATCTAGGAGTAAAACTGCTGGGTATTATGGCTTAATTTTTAAGTAACTGCCAAACTATTTTCCAAAGTGGCTGCACTATTTTACATTCTTACCAGCAATATATAAGGGTTCCAATATCTCCATATCCTCTCCAACAGTTATCATCTGTCCTTTTGATTATAGCTGTCCTGGTGGGTGTGAAATGGTATCACATTGTGGTTTTGATTTGCATTTCCCTGATGGCTAATGATGTTGAGCATCTTTTCATGTGCTCATTAACCATTTTTATATCTTCTTTGGAGAACTGTCTATTAAGACCTTTGCCCATTTTTTAATTGAGTTATTAGTCATTTCATTATTGAGTTGTAGGAGCAAAGCAAAATACTTTAAGCAAAGCGAAGGTTAATTGAGAAAGAAATAATGGTCAAATCTTGTATGTCATGTTAGTTCACAAAATTTGTAGGCTTAAAGGCAAAGACTCTGCCATAACTCACTTTGAAGGATGCTTGTCCCTTACAGAGTGACTAGCAGCATCAGATGTAAAGTATTTTCAAGAATAAATGAAAATACTAGAAATAGAGCCCTTGAAATAAGAAGGAAGTGCCATTATCTTCAGTTCAGATGGAAGACTGCAACATTTAGAACTCATTTCCTACAGATATTAACAACTACGTTTCACTCCTAGGAGCAATTTAAATCAGCTGGCAGTGACTACCTCGAGCAGTGTTTTAGGAGAGATACTGAAGTTGTGGCTAACTCAGAGGAAACTAAGTTTACTAGGTCTATTATAAGCACCAGAAAATGAGAATGATGGTAGTGTGTTGTAGGGCCCCATCCCTAAGAAAGTTTATATATCTTGAAAATATAAAAGCAATGCAAGATTTTTTTTAAGGCATAACGGTTAATTTTTATTTATAGTATACATTTAATATTTGAAAATGACCAAATAAAATGTAGGGATTGAGCTTCTAACAAAATACCACTTTGTGCCATTGTCAGAACCAGAATATGAAATGGATCTTAGATCTAAATTAGTATGTCATTTTTTAAAATATTTTATTTATTTGAGAGAGAGAAACTAAGAGCAGGGGTAGCAGCACGCAGAGGGAGAAGCAGGCTCTGAGGCTCTGAGCAGGGAACCCAACGTGGGGTTTGATTCCAGGACCCTGGGATCACGAACAGAGCCGAAGGCAGATGCTTAACTGGCTGAGCCACCCAGGCACCCCTTGTACGTCATTTCATACACATCTTTCTCAGAGCCTGAATCACCTAATCCTCATTTTCACATGACTTAGTCAAACCCAAATTATTTTCCTGTGTAGCTGAATATGTGAATCACACTAGAAAGATACCCACAAGTCTTATACAATTCAGTAGCAATGATTTTATGACATAAGAGACAGTCTGTATAAATTATTGGCAATTCACTAATTTTAGTATAGGGATAATTTCACATTAGTATTTATGTTGCATCCATCTTTTCAACGAAGTCTCACAGTCTTACCTCTAAATTCTAGTTTAAAAAAATGCTGGTTAAAAAAAAAATTAAACTAGGTTCAACAGATCCAAAATTTATTTGGCATAAAAATACATTAATTTTAGCAATAAAATGATATAGTCTGTAAGTTATAATCATTGTGTAATATATATCTCATTGATATAATATATGTATATTGCTATAATTCATATATAATTCATATATTCAATATATATAATCATTGTGTATTTTTATATATATATAATATTAATGATAAATATATATACACATATCATATCACACAGATACTTTACCTAAACTAAACTAAATAAAATCAGTTCAACTAAACCTTGTAGTGATATTGGGAAGTACTATTTAGCATAAGAAAACAAAATGGATCCTGACAGTGGTTAGGGCTAGGATTGGGGACATTAAGGCTCTGTTTGTAAGGGAGGGAGAGACAAGTTTATCTAATTTAAGTCAAAAAGGAAAGAATGAAATGCAGCGTCTGATCCAGAAGGGCACAGGTATAAATGAGGGCAAATGGGGACAAGGGCTTGCCACCAGCAAACCTATCATTTGCCCTGCAGCTCTACTTCTTTTCTGAGTGTTGGCTTATTTATCTGCTATTACAGGTTTTTTTTCCTCCTTGAATGAAATATGATCTCTGACAGAGGTTTATAACCCATCAATACCATGTCCAAAGTATAAAAAGAGGTCTGCTCTCCTATTTTGAGTTTGAAATTTTCAATCAAGGAAGGACTCAAATGGCCAAGACTGGATCACATCTCTTGCAAAAGTCCCTGTGGTGAGGGGCCAGGGAGCCACCAGGCCTGGGCAGCCTGGTTATATCACCATCCACGTGTGTCAGCAAATACGGTCCATTAGAACAAAGAGGGGGATATGAGGCTGGAAAGTCAACCAATTAGTATTTATTACAGTTTGGCAACATTAGCAGATGAAACAGAGAAGTGAGAAAATGAACTCAGGATGAACACTTTAGGACGCAATTATGGCAAGCCAGATGCCAAAAGGCACGTATTTATTCCCAGCACCTATTAACTGTGCACCCACCATAGCAAGGGCAACAAATTCGGTCACTGGCCTTATGGAGTGTGTGTGTGTGTGTGTGTGTGTGTGTACACACACATATATATATATACACACACACATATATATACACACATATATATGTATATGTATATATACATATGACAGATGACATCAAATAAATACATGAGCATATCCAAATAAACTTATAATTTTACATGCTCTTTAAAGTAAATGAACAGGCTGCAATGACAGAAATAAAGAAAGGGACCTACTCTGACTGGGCGGCAGAGTAAGGTCCACCTGAAGAGAGAACATCCAAGTGAGCTAAGACCTAACACAGCTGGGGAGCAAAGCCATAGGTGCAGGGGAAGGGGGGAAGCAGGAGTACAATACCAGAGGGGAAACAACAGGTGTGAAAGTTGTGAGGTCAACATGGGCTCAGCAAGTAAAAGGAACAAAAATAAGGGCAGGATAAAATGTGTCTAGAACTTCGTGTCAAGTTGAGACAAGAAAGGGATGAAGCTGGAGCACAGGGAGGAGTCAGATCCGGAGGGATGCTGTGAATCATGATCAAGAACTTGGATTGTTCCCCCTGCCCTCCACCTTCCCATGTCACTAAAGGGTTGAGATAGGGTATGATATAATTTATGCTGCAAAGTAATTACTCTAGGCTGCTGAGTGGTAGAGGATAGTTTAATGGGATAAGAAGAAATAGTAATTTCCTGCACTTCCAGTCAAGCCACATTTTACAAAGGAACCTCTTGTACATCATCCATGGATCCAAAAGCTTGTCAGTTAACCTCTCATAGTTTTAATTTTCTCATCAACAAATCAGTAATGAAACCACCTACCTTAAATAAAAGATTATCTGAGAAGTTATGTAACACAGAGCTTGGCATGTGGTAGTTACTTAGAAAACATTAGGTCCCTTTTCATTTACTTCCTGTGTAGCTAATAAAAAACCTTTGTTAATTCATTAGCAGGTGCTTAATTTTGAAAAACAAAACACTAGAGCCAAACAACTTGGTCTAGACAGTCGAAGCAGTGCTAAGCAATTCAGACTCCATAGTCTGAATGGAAAAAACCTTGACCAGAGCAAAATATTTACTAAGCGCTACAGTCAAAATCAAAGACAACATGACCCGGGTGTTCCAAAGAATAAACTCTGTTTTTAATACATATTATCCAAATTATTTACTGCAAACTACACAACATAGAAAAATGTAGGTAAAGAAGGCAAATAAATCCTGAAGTGTCCTTCCTTCTAATTTGTTAAAATGATCTTTACTACTCAGCTGCAAAAATAACTGTACTATTCTCTACCATGTTTTTAAATAGAAGTAGAGAAAATGGAAAAATTCAAAGAATCTAGCCTATTCAAATTATTTCTACATATCTTTAATTTCTCTTCTGATAGTTTGGTATTGTGGCTATAGTATTTATCATAAGATGCCTTAAATCATTTTTTAGATATAAAGTAAACATTTGTTTCATAAATAGAATATTAGAGTGTACAAGCTTCTATTTATAGTCATCATCTTCTGCTATCTAAAGAGTCCCCAACAATCTTGGCAATCCTATTGCAGATGAATGTCTCATCGCACGAATGATGAAACAAACTAACAAACAACAGAGAGGGTCTTCCAGGGCTGTACTGTCCTGTACACCAGCCGTGAGCCACACATACGCTACTGAGCATATGAAAAACAGCTGGCTGGAACTGAAATGAGCAATATGGGTAAGATAGCTGCCAGACTTCAAAAGTTCGATATGAAAAAGAGCTTAGTGATTTTTCACATTGATTACATGCTGAAATGATCATATTTAAGATATGGTAGGTTATATAAAACACATTATTAAAATTAACTTCACAGTTTCTTTTTCCCTTTCTCAATGTGGTTATAAGATCATTTTAAATTACATATGTAGCTCACATTTGTGTCTCATTTCTTTTGGACAGGACTGCTCTATAATGAAGTACATTTTATAACAGCTCTGTCTAAATCGGTTACATAAGTCAAGATATAAACAAACAGATGAATAATTAAACAGATAAATAAAGCTCTTATATGATATCTCTGGTTAATTTCACAACATGGCTTAATAATTGTTTGAGGGATATGTTAAGTTTAAGTAATTAGGTAAATACTAAAGTTAGTATTACAGTTTATCTGATAAATAAACATGTATTAAATGAAATGCTTATGGGTTACACGCTGTGATACGTCATGGAATACCAATATATTTACGACAAGGTCTGTGTTCTTATGTAGTTCATAGATTTATGGAAGGATATAAATAAGAAAATAAGTAAATGCAATAAAACGTTTCTGGTGTTGTGAGAAAAGAATCTAATAGTTCTCTAAAAGAATTTGCAGGGAGGTGTGGGGAGGAGCATTTTTCTTCTTTCAGAGAATAGATAGTGCTACTGGTATTTAGGGTTTGGAAACCAGGATAATCAGATGCCTTTCAATGAGCGAGAGCATCCTGCACCACAAAGAACTGTCCCATTCAAAATATTCCTAGTGCTCCTACTGAGAAACATTCAGTGTCATGTCACGCTGTAGACACTATCACAAGTACAAAAACACAACACAAATATGGCAATTATGTTCTGAGGCTGGTTCCTGAACACTCAGAGACCCCATTCTAAGAGTGCAACCAATATAAGATTACACAAAACCTCCCCTTTTCTTTGGTATATAAATATATATATACATATACACATAAACATAACATATACACTTATAGATATGGTATGTATCTATAATAACATATTTTTGCCTTTCTCAGTTCAAGAAAAAAATAAGTTACTTGAAGCATTTCATAGCTATAAAACAAAATTTCCACATATGAGCAAATAAGTTCTTTTAAAAAAATTTTCACCATTTACAAATATTTTGTTTTTGAAACAGGAACACCAACCTTGCCATTCTTATCAGACTCCCAACTGGAAAATAAGCAAAGAGAGAGAGAGAGAGAGAACTTCTCTCATTTGTCAACAGAGCAATCACTATTCCTTTTAACCATTAGAGAGGATATTGCCAATCTAGAATGATACAGTAAGCAAAAGATAGTAACTACTCAATACAAAAATGCCAGGATCTTTAAAGGAAAAATGAGTCAAACTACTATAATTAGAAAATAAAGCATTCATTATCTGAAAATAATAACTTATATATATATAAGAAATCCATAAAAAATGTCATAGCTCAATGTCAAGCATCTCATCTCTCCCACCCAAGTCAAAGAAAGATCCTTTGAAGAACTTACATTCTAGAATCTTATTCAGGCTTGAAGCAACAGGAATGTTTTAATCCAGGCTTAAATCTAGGGTAGCAAAGCTATTTGCCTCAAAAATGAGGGTGTAGTACCCTTTTCCAAATGCCTTACTACATAATTATCTCCATAAGAAGCGCAAAACTTTGAACCATAAATTATGGAAGGAAATCTAGCATAATGGTGGAATAGTGTCCAAAAACTGATACCCTTATAGAATTAAAATATTCAGGGCTAATTGTGATTTTAGCACTTGTTTTTATCCTCACTTTGTTCATTGGCCAAACTTAAACACTTCTCATCTCCTTCAATGAAAAGTGGTGCTATTATGTGTCTGGAAGCATGAGCACGGTTCCTCAAAGCCTAATTTTAAGGTCTTAATTGGCTGAGGCAATGGGAGACCATACAAAGCCCACTTCAGAGAGAAGGGCAAGATTGCCAGGTCACTTGAGAACAGATGAAGAGCTAAACTAGAAGCTATTGCTGAAATCTTACAGTGTTCTGGGAAGTTTTACCAAATAGTATCTTACACAGAATGGAACATAATCATCCATCATAACACAGAACCCAGAAAGTTTGAAGATGGGCTTATAGAAACAGAACAATTAAAACAGAAAGAGTTATCTTCACGTAATAACTGGGGACCCTAACAAGGCAAGCGAGTTTTATAGAAACAGAGTACTGTGATTTGTTCTGTGGTGTGTTGTGGATATCAAATAATTGGCTATATCTCCTCCTAACCTCTAAGTCTCAGGAACCATGTGCTTATAATTCAAGAGGGTACTACTTAGTAACACTGTTGCTTGCTTGGTACTACTGGACCTGCAGTCAACTTCTACCTTTGCGAAAGATGACCGATCATTCATCTATCCACCCAACATTTGTTGTGCGTTATGTGATAAAAGACATGACATTGAATAAAATTATCTTGGCCCTCGAGTAGTTCATTATCATTTAAAAAATAATACTTAATAATTCATCAACATACATATATTATAAAAACACCAATTTGGAATAATTTCAAGTAAATTAATTCAATTATCATCAACTCTAACCACTGATAAGTTCTCAAAACAAACCCAGAGAAGACAAGTTTTTATTTGTGAAATTCAAGATTATGAAAAAAGAAAAGTTAAAAGTCTGGGAATTACCCTATAAAAGTCTTTGAATTATTTTACTTTCACATTAATAATAAAGATGCATAATAAAAAAGATATTAAATGATATGCATTTTCAGGTTTGAGGACAGTAAGAACTTACTACCGATTTCCATATGTCATCAGACACAGCTGAATTTTAATAAAATGCTTATAAAAGTTTGTTTCAACCCTTTCTGTTAGAAAAAGGTCCAATGAGAGGCTTAATTCTTTTTTTGGTTCCCATGCAATTAATACTTTCTGATTATTTACTCTAGACTACACACTCTAGTTGTTTGCTCCACTGTTCATTCACCCATTACTTCACTCAACAAATATTTACTATATGTTGCCATGAAGAACAAGAAAAACCAAGCTGCCTATTATTAAGTTCTACCTCTAAATGCCTCTCTCGGACACCAAAGGTGCTTTGTTTATTTATTCTTTTTTTTTTTTCCTATGAACTACTGGAATCTAATTCTTAATTTCTGGTATGCTCTATTTCATTCTAATTTTCCCAAGGCCTTTTATGCAGAAAATTTGCTCCTTTATTTCTACTAGTACCTATTCCAGAACACAAGTTCCCTCTTATTCAAATTACCCCAAAATGAATGACCCACAATTGACAAAAACTGAATATACAAGGAGGAAAATTTCTATAAATCCAAGAATTATAACATGCTGGAATTTTTCTTAAAAACGTTTGTATTTATCTATGAGAGAGAGAGAGATTGTGCACCAGGATGGGAGTGGTGGGGCCGAAGGAAAGGGAGAAGCAGGCTCCCTGGGAACCCAGCACAAGGCTCCATCCCAGGACCCTGGGATCATGACCTGAGCTGATGGTGGACACTTAACTGACTGAGCCACCTAGGTGCCCCCATATGCTGGAATTTTGTATGAGAGAAAGTTCATATTGACCAGAAGATATTATAATTCACAATCAAAATAAAAATCGAAAGGTGAGGAAAGCCTTCTTTTGGAAAAAATATGCATCATTTTAAAAAATGGAAATCTTAAATGGTATTAATTCCAGTTAATTAAGTTACATGGAATAATCAGACACCGGTATTTTTCAGCTACATTTAGAGATCTTCAAAGATTACAAATGAGGGAGATGAGATCTAAAAAAACTATTATCCCCCCCAAAATAACTCTTTTCCAATAAATGCCCTAATCATTTACTTTTTCTGTTCCTTCACCAGGAATAAGGGAAGAAGTAGTATAAGGTACTATGCATAAAAATAAAAGCCTGTAAGAACCTTTTTGTACGTAACTGGCACATGTCTCCCCTTTTCCTTCCCAATATCCAAATCTTCCAAAGCCTTACTTGTCGCAAAGAAGCCAACAGATAGGTCTCCATTACCATAATAGCTATGATATGTCTGATTTAGCCAAGCAAACAAGTACTAACAACATCTCACTAGCAGGAAAACTTCCTAGTAACAAAAATCGCAAAGACAAACTTCTCTTTATGAATGTTACAGTAATCTACAGTTTATATTTCCTCAGGGCATTTATAGCATTTCATGGTCAGAGAAGACAGAAAGAATCATCCTTTCAGTGGCTGTTTCCTTGGAAGCAACAAACCTATGTGAAAAAAAAACAACTTTAGAACCAACCAGAGTCACTCCATCAACTTCTCTTTCCTGTAGACCATACCCCCACAACTATAGTATCCTTTTCATAGCTTTCTATATAAATGTTTGTGTAAATCTTCATCTGAATTAGAATTTTAAATTCTGTGAAAGTAAAGAGTATGTCTCTGTCACATATGGAACACAATGGAACACTACATACTCCAAAGACACTAATAGGCAGTCACTGAAAATGAGGCACTTTTGGCTTTCTTACGGCTTGCCTGAGCAAGACAAGTCCTTCCATTAGCATGAATTGAACTGAAGGAGAAAAATATGAACTATACAGCCAAATGTGCATTATACAGCAATGAATCTCATTTAATACTTCTACCCAGGTAATAAAAAGAATAAATGGATATTTCAAAGAGAAGGAGAAAAAAAATGTAAGCATAGTTAGTGACTAAATTCCAATTTCTTACAAAATGGACTGCAGAATTGAGATGCTGAAAAGGTGAGTAAAATATTCAAGAACCAGAAATGTAAAAGGAGGGAGGCCTTTCAAGGTGCTCCTGGAGGAAAACTGATCTGAAGGGAGATGGCAAAAAAAAAAAAAATTGCAAATGAAAAATAAACTAGAAATCTAGGTGGAGCTAGAACTGTGGAAGAGTAATAAGATGCTTTGTCACCTGGACAGGGTTATGGAGGCGTGGAGACTGAAGGACCGTTACGATACCATCATGACGGAGGACAGACTGGTTTACACGGCGTTGTACAGTTGAGGCCCAACAACATTTAAGTCTTGGCTAACACTGACCTTATAGCAAGACTTACACAAAAATAAGTTTCTAATGTAATGTGGGGATGGGAGTTGGCAAAGAACTTAAATAGTAGGGTATATCAGTTTAACATGGAATAAAGATCAATTTATAATAAAGTTAAAAAAAATCAATAAAAAAACTTTGCATGCTGAAGCCTTGGGAGGAAATACACATCTCCATGCCAGCTCCTTGCAGATGTCTGCGCCAGCAACACAGAGTCAGAGAGAACAAATCCTAAAGCAACCCTCTGCCAGAAAGTACATTTCAAATGTTTGTTCTGCAGATTAAAAAAAAAAAATAAAAAAAAAAGAGGAAAAAGAGTACAGGTCTCCATGTCTATTAAACTTCGTAAAAAAGACAAGAACTGAAATCAAACCAAAAGGGCAGGAAGACTTTTCAAATTCTTATTAACCCTTATTTTTAAGGTATTTAAATCAAAACTTTTTTATTCTCTCTTAATAGTTGATTAGATTATTTCTATGCCTGGATTTAAAGGACAAAAAAAGTGATAATTCTTAGACTGAAATAGAAAATTAGAATAAACATATATGCAGATATGAATACTGCAGAATAATATACAAGTACAGTAGGCTAGAATTTTTACTTTGATCTCTAAATAATGTAATCAAATACTAACTAGTTATATTTTCCCTCTTTTAGCCGTTTGTCAGAACAACTTTTACATGAAGAACGTTTGTCTGGAAATCGGGCATTTCATTGAAATTGCATTTGCCTCTTTTCCCTTCACGAACCCCATTCCAATTAACATATTTAATATTTTTAAATATTTTAATAATATATTTTATTAATAAATATTAATTAATAAATATATGATATTTTAATAATAATATATTTAATAATTATAAGAATTTATGTGTTTAGAGAGTACCTCCAAAGTTGTATTACACATAGCAGCCATTTTCTCTTCCCTGTGCTGTCCTAAAAAACTTTCTAAGCTCACCATGAGCAAAGATACAAATACTAAAGAAAACCCATCAGAGACTTCACTGATGTGGAGGTACAAGATACCGTGTTATTTAGATACATACCTCTGCAGAGTGTTCATATTAAATAACTAGAGCCAAAAAGTGCTTGGAAAGCAAGAGCAGTCCCTTCTTTAAAAGAGTTCACAATTTCGGCTAAAGAAGAGTAAGAAAATTAACTCCTATATTTGCTCATAGTCATTAGCATTTCATTGCAACTAAGTCATACTACACAGATGTCTTCTCCCTCTGAAGATCTTTGAAGAAAGAACTCCTTCCAACTGCCATAGATATTTTAGCTCTAGGAACCTCCGAGTTTCAAAGTATTCTTACATCTTAGCTAAATCCTTCCAGCTGCAATTTATATCTCTTTTCTCAAGATGAAAGTTCTCCTTTGTTAAGCTATATTGAGTCATTCTCCATTCAGAACAGAGAAGGTAGAGAGAGCTGTGAACCTGAGGGCAATTGCTAAAACACTGCCAGACTCAGCTGAGGTTCTAGTGGCTGGCTAATAGGACTGCATTATAAGGCGGGGGTGGGGGGGAGGTAGGGAGTAAGAAACTGTAGATCATAGACTGGATATACACCTGTCCTGACTCCAGTGAACTCTAACTGGAAGCCAAATTTCTCATGACCATAAAAGCAGAAGTCGGAAGAGTTCTTGGAAACACCTGTCCCAAGGAACAGAAGTACATGGAGATGAAAACTAATTGGTTGCTCTGAACACTATCGTGCCCTTTAATCACTCTGAATTTTAAAACCACAACAGAAAGATGTGGTCTTAGGTAACTGATTAGGAAGCAGGTATCACATTCTTGGTAGTGGCACACATAAGAAAATGTTTGATATTAGTGTCTTATTTATGGAAGAGAAAGGTCCAGTACCATAAAATTAGAATTAGTTTCATTAATTAACAATTAAACTAGTAGCCAAAAAGACTTGGAGATTTTGACAGAGCAATTTTATTTCTAACATTCTTAACAAAAACTTGATCTCTTTACAACTTTAGAGAAAAGAGCCCAACGCAATGGGGAAGGATGGGTTTTTTCCAATTTACAAGGCCTCCTGAGCTTGACTGAGTGGCGCTGGTTCATTCTGATATGTGATATGGTAGTAGAAACACGTAACGGAGTTTCACAAAGACCTTTCCCATCTATAATTCACTGTTCCACCTTGTGAGAAGAAAACCTACCCTTCTTTGCATCCCAGACTCAGCTGCCTGACTCTAAAATAGGATCCATAATCTCACAGGGTCATTTTAAGGGTTAAATGAGGAAATACATATAAAAACCTGAATACATCAAACCCTTGAAAAATAGTTTCCTTCATTCCCCTAAAGACGATCTCAACTATGTTGAGAGTGAACAGTTGAACATAAGATCTAACGTCACCTGCAGAAAGAGAATGTGATGAGGAATCTTTTCAAAGTGTGACATCAGGGGCGCCTGGGTGGCTCAGTGGGTTAAAGCCTCTGCCTTCGGCTCGGGTCATGATCCCAGGGTCCTGGGATTGAGCCCCGCATCGGGCTCTCTGCTCAGCAGGGAGCCTGCTTCCTCCTCTCTCTCTACCTGCTTCTCTGCCTATTTGTGATCTCTGTCTGTCAAATAAATAAATAAAATCTTTAAAAAAAAAAAAAACAAAGTGTGACATCATTAAGAAATGAATTTTAAATACTAGAGTACAGTTCAGTAGTCTCAGTAGGAAATCAAATCTGCAATTGCTCACGGCTGATGTGAACTGTCATTAAATTTATAACGGAGAACATGTATATCACAGTCTTTCCAAATACTATTAGGGAGATCGGAGGAGGATTCTCTTATTGCCAATTATCCTAATTTCAAAAGATTTAGTGAAGACAGCTAAGCTAATAAAGGACATCCTCAGCATAGTTTGGGGGCAATTCTGAGTTATTGTCTAATGCCTCATGTTTGTTCCTGTATCCTGAAGCTGATGTAAGAATAAATCAATATTAATGTTTGTTTCCTTTCTGATTGGTAAAACAGACCTAAGTATCTATAGTATATATTGTTAGGGGGTATGATTTCTGATGATGATGCCATAATAAATGGGATAAAGAGGTAGGAGGCTAGATCTGTGCTATCCATTTATATGTCCATTCACTCATCCATCCAGCCATCTGCACACCTATCCAAGTGTCCAATAACTATGTTTATTTCCTGTTCAAATATAAAAACTGGTATAAGATGCAGTGGAAAGACAAGGGTCTATAAATGAGGTTAAAACTTAATATAAAAAAATACACATGTAGATACCCAGAATAAAAAGCTGTAATAATTTGACAAATGTCAAATGTCATGTAATGGTATGCGAAAGTTTTAATAGTAATGGAGTGGCAAAAGGAAAAATGTTTGCTATCAAGGTAATAACACGAGCAGGGTATTCATAGGAAGAGGGTAAAATGGTAGACTCCTCTAAGAGTTCGAACTTTATTTGTTAGGCAGTTTTTGAGAAAGCCACTGACAGTTTCTGAGCTGAGGATCTCATGCTCAAAGGCTGTGTTTAGCGAGGATTCATTTGGCAGAACTGATTAGAAGAGGAGTTGTATGTGCATGCACATGTGTGTTTTCTCCAATGAAACACTATTGAATGGAGGTCAATAGTGGGGTGTGTTGCAAGTAATTTATTATAAAAACACAAAACCAAAGCTTGAGAATGATTTACCTTTTTGTATTACTCTGAGCACATTCAAGGTTATTTCTAAACAATGTCATCCTTACCAAATGCTTTATTAAATAGAGAAATGGATGAAGGATGGCTTGGGCCCAGGGAATGGTGTGAACTTGAACACCTCCACTGGAGTGTGTCTGCTTGGGAAAGTCATCAGTCTTGGGAGCTCTGGCAGGCTCATAGGTGAAGACCAGTGAAGTAGACTAAAGTTTAAGAAGATCTTGCAAATAAGAAGCTTCTGCAATCCTTGAAGATGAAGTAATACAGAGCTAAATAAGATAGAGGTCATCTAAGTGGAGAGAGGAGTAGATTGACAAGACACAACCAAGGAAAACTATGTAAAGTCACTAGTTGCCGAGTTCAAGGAAATGGGAGAAAGTAATCTTTCTTTCAGATCATAAGTGTCATAACAGGTTTTCAATGTTCTCAGGAGATCTTTCAAATTAATAAAGTAAGAAAATTTTCCTTGGAGTTTCAAATTTCAGAGCTATAAGGCAATACAGGCTTTATATACAATATGTTGGCGGCCTCCATTTAAAAATATTTCCATTTTAAATTCCATGACATGCATATGTTTATTCTGTGCAACCACATCTGGTATCTAAAGCATTGTGGATCCCAACTTGCCTAACAATAAAGAATAATCAAACTTCAAATACGGTGTCAAGAATTCAAGGATAAATTGAAGTTTTATCTACCCAAAGTATACCAGTCATCTGAACACTGAGTCCACTGTCGGAACAGAGGTAATTTCATTAAGTCTACCATCTGTAAAGCAGTAGGTCAGTGCCTGCACTTCAATCTCCTTATGTCAGTATGCTCCAGCCAAGCTCCTTCCCACTTCGGCCCTTCACAAACACTGTTCTCTCTGCTGGGACAACACTGCCAATAGTTCTGGACCTGACTAATGCTTGCTCAGACTTAGGGTCCCCATATGTGTCACATTCTAAGGAAATCCCGTCCTCACCCTCTACTCCATAAAGTGAGATCTCCCATACAGTATGTAGCACAGCTTGTATTCTTCTGAGGCCAACTTCTCCACTAGGCACAGTAGGCACAGTGTCTTTGGCCAACGAAAATGTATTCATTATAAAACTAGAAGAAAGCATGAATATAATAATTAATATATAATAATAAATCCAGCCTGGATTATAATCAATCATCTTCATATCACCATAACCAAAAATTTCATTATTTCATGGAGGACAGGGCCTGAAAGTTAAGTGCCTGGGGACTGCAAAAATCATAACATGTCCCTAGTCATTTTGTAGAATTTCTACAAAGATGTGAACCCCCATTTGTTGTTTTTTGAAATCTGAGTGATAATACTACTTGGGGATTAATGAAATAATAAACTGCTTATAGCACTTAGTATATTACACACAATACATGTTAGCTCTTATTACTATCTAAACAATAACTGGAGACATTGTTAAATTGCTTAGAGAAAGATGAATATCATATATTCCTCTTGAATTCAGTTTCCAGGATAAATTTGTTTCTCATAGGAGTTTCCATGCCCCCTTTAACTAGGATGATAAGAACCTTGTGACCCAACAAGTATCCCTCTTAGATGTCAGAAAACTCAGAAGTAAATTAAGTAATGAACTACAATAACTCCATCAGGTACCAGGGACACGGTTTCTCCGCTCCCTATTTTTGCCTTATGATTTTATTTTTTAATTTCCTTCTATTACATGTTAATACTATACTTTAACCCAAAGTGGAAGAACAATAAAATGTAAAGGTGGGAAGGCCTATAAATGAACAATGGCCTCAAAGCCAATAAATATCTGTATTTCATGTTCATCCGCAACCTAATGTAATTTCTTTGAATTTTCTTGCTATATTTAAGTGAAGAGGACCAATATGTATAGACAGGTATAAGGAAATTATATTCATCTTGAAAATGCCACATTTCACACATTTTAAGAACTGCCTCAGTGCATTTTAAGTTAATTTTAGTAGACTGAAAGTAATATATGTATATTCCTAACTTTTTGACAAACATCCAAAGATGGACATATGTACCCAAAGAGGTTCAAGCAGACTTGAGAATTACTTGATATGCCATGAATCAAGTGTCAGAGAAACTATCACAAATCTCTAATTTCATAGTTTTATCAATGTATTAGTTTACCATGTATCCTGTAAAAAATTAAAATAAATTTAGGGCCTTAAAACAATGCAAATCCACTATGTTATGCTGTAGATGAGGAAACTGATATGGGTCACACTGGGTTAAAATCGTGTCAGCAAAGGTGCATTCCTTTGCAGAGGCTTCGGTGGATTCTCCGTGACAATCCATTTCTTTGCCTTTTCCAGCTTCTTAGAAGCCACCCATAGTTCTTGGCTTATAGTCCTCCTCCTTCATCTTTAAGGCCATCAATAGTAAATTGAGTCTTTCTACCATTGAATCATTCTGACTTCCTCTTCTGCTTCCTCTTTCACTCTCAAGAACTCTTATGATTACATTCAGCCCAACAGAAAATCTGGGATACTCTTCCCTTCTCAAAACCCTTAATTTACCACAACCACAAAATCTCTTTTGCTATAGAATGTAAGATATTGACAGGTTCTGGGAATTAGGAGGTGGACATCTTTGAAAGAGGTGCGCTTTTATTATTCTGCCTGCCACAATTGATAACTATTATGTATGCAATGAAATACAAAAGATATAATACTTAAAAGATATAATACTTAGAAGAACGCACAGTAAGGATATGCTTTGAATTTAATAAAGCTATTTACTGACTTAAGAACTCATTCAAATCTATTTTAGCACATGTACCTCTATATTACTCTTCTCCCTGAGTATGCTCATGATTCAAACTCAAGTAGACCAACTTTGTTGTACTATGAAACAGCAGAAAATAATGTAGATAATCCATTAGAGGATTAAATAAGAAAATCTAGTCCATATCATATATTTAACATCTGTGGATTTTCCAAAATATACTCCAGAACACACACACACACACACATACACACACACACACACACACACACACACACACCCAATAATTTAGAAGGAAAAAAATGTAAAACTTTAAATATCTGAACTCTCCATCCAGTCAATACTTAACTATTATCAACTAAGCATATTACTAGAGATACTGAAAATGTTTGTCTCTAAAATTAAGTTTAGTCAATAAGAGTATAAGAATTAGGCTCATTATGTACAGAAGCAGGTGGGCAGAGGTATTTATGGCTAACTAAAGAATAATTAGCCAAACATTCTGTTGCCAATTGACTAACAATGTGAATGTTGATTTCATACTCAATTGCAGTTGATGCCTGCACAGATCTGTGGATCAGGAGCTCTAGGAATATCATTTATTTATTTAATTCTGGTCCTAGAAACACTCAACAAACAATTTTAATCCCCCTTGACCTACCTGGATTTCAAATCATAACATAAAACACAAAAAACATATGAGAAATAAAATTATTTTAAAAAAGAAATAAAATTATCTTAATGAAACACAAGCAAAACAGAGATGGAGATTAAAACAAAATTCTAGTTTGACTCAAATAGTGGACATAATTTTTTTTAAATTACTATTTCTTAAATGGTTTTTGAAAATAACTATAAAGAAAGCCTGAAAATAAAAGAGAGAAGATGTAATTTCATATCAAACAAAATGATAGTTTAATGAGTTCAAATAATTTACTCAATCAATCAAATAGTATTTCATTATCTCTAATAATCAACATCACTGAACTTCTGAACTGGTGACAATGTAAAATAAAGTCCTAAACAGCAAATGAATAAATTATATTATACTTTGAGATAACCCCCCAAATTAATTTAAAACATTTAATTATACTTCAATATGAAATAGAAAAAAAAATGGTTCTCCTTGTTGTTAGACTAGACAACAATGACTAGTATTTATATAAATGCCATGATTGTCAAATACCCTTTCAAATAGAAGAAAAAAAAAAGGCTTGAAGTGATGTGGAAACAAGTAATAGATGAATGTGTGAAGGGTGGGAAAATGAAACCAATAAATAAAAAATGTCACATACAAAATATAAACCATGCAACCCCATGTCTAGCAAAGGAAAGACGCTTTAGTCTCTAAGTCCCTCCCTTATTTCTGTCCCACAATGAATTCTAAGAAATTATCCTCTGTTCACCCATCTACCAACTGCAGAACTGGTACAGAGATTCAGACAAAGAGCAAGGGAAAAAACACAGATATCAGCTGAAAGGACTTTCTCAGAACTCTAGGAACAGTGAAACCAAAGGAAACACTTTTTAAAAGTTGAGAGCACCATGGGTAGAGACAAACCCGGTAAATGAGAACCTATGAAAACACAGAGTGTATTTAGAGTCAGTGCCTGAACAGTACAGCAATTTTAAGAACAATGAAAAAAACTGAGTCATATCTCTATTATAGAGTAAAATATTCATCTTCAGAGACATTCTATAAAGCCAGAACAATGAGGGTATAGTATACAAGCTTCATCACTAAGTTGGCTCTATGCCTTGGATATCCTTCACATGACAAGTGTTAACCTTTGGAAGCAGCTTACAAAAAAACATAGTCATGGGGCACCTGGGTGGCTCAGTCGGTTGAGCATGTGCCTTCGGCTCAGGTCATGATCTCGCGGTCCTGGGATCGAGCCCCGCATCGGGATCCCTGCTCGGTGGGGAGTCTTCTTCTCCCTCTCCCACTCTCCCTACTAGTGTTCCCCCTCTCTCTCTGTGTCTCTCTCTGTCAAATAAATACATAAAATCTTTAAAAAAAAATAGTCATGAGAAACACTTTATAATCTGGCTTAAAATGCACAAGGCTTCTACTAAAACAGGTCTCTCAGACTTACATGGCAAATCCAGTAGCTACCTCTCATTCCATCCGTCCTTTTCTCCAAGCAGGTACTGAGCATATACAAGGCAAAGATCAATTAAAGCCAATCACAGATGTTGAGAAACAGTCAAAATAAAGGAATCACTACATAAATTATTGTGGTAAGTGAAACTGCCAAAAACAGTAGTGTATTCAAAGAGCTAAAAAGGTAAGGAGGAAAAGCCAAAACTTTTTGCCTTATTCTGTCCAAGATTCATTTTTCCACTGTTACTTTTGACCCCAACCATTCTCCTACCTCCTGGGATCCTGCTATACCAATTAACCCTTCTTTCACCTGTTCAACCTCTCCCATTCTTGGATCCTTCTACTCAACATTTATAATCATGTTTGTTTATCATCAATAGCAAATAGGAAATTATCATCTAAAAGCTAAATTTGTTCTACTATGAAGAACTGAAACTATTTTAGATATACACATAGTTTTAATACTGTACTTTTTTGGTATTCAGGTATTTTTAAAAATTTTCCAGATATTATACTAGAGAGTTAACTCAAATCATAGTACAAAAGGGGCTAGAATTACTACTAACAACGTTATAGCACCCCTAAGTGAATCGGGAGGCTCTTAGAAAATATTGTCAGGAAATGAATAAAAATATAAATGGTTTAAATACCTCTACTGTAAAATGTAATACATAACTGAAATATTAGGAAAGACAAATACTGTTACCTAATCCCAGAGTGCCATAAACAAAATGTAAACCACTCTGATTTAATTACTTAATTTCTGCCAAACATTTGCTGATTTGCCTTTTGGTTATGCAGAGTTTATTCCAGTTACATAGAGTACATTGTTTTTTGGGTTTTTTTGTTTGGTCGGGGTTTTTTTGATGCACCTTTTCTCTACTGCCTACTTCTTGGCGAAGGCATAGTTCCTAACAAAAAACAATGAAACGATCTGAGCAATTACTCTTCTGCTGCAGAAAATATTACCTTCTGAAGTGGCTGAAGAACTATTTCCCTTTTCCACATCCTTTTAGAATTTTCCCTTTTATTCAGAAAAGGTAACTTCCTAACAAAGAGGCCCTGACAATGGCCTATTTCATCCTTGCATGTACATTCCCAATAAGTGATATGACAGGAAGAGAGAGATTAGGGAAACCTGAATCTAGAGTGCATGTTCCTGAGAATTACTATCTTTCTAGGCATTGTACCTATCACAGTATCAGGGTAGTAGGGTTTGGGGAGTAGTCCACCTAATCCAACAAAGGCAAATGAATATAACACCTACTCAAAACTAGAAACTGGGTAAGAAAAATCAAATTTCATCTTTGAGGGAAAGGAATTTCAGAGACCATGTCAATTTCTAATTACTCAAAGAAGAAAAACTACGCACACTAAATAGTAACAGCCACAATCACAGAGTACCTGGAAAGTAAGACAGGCGCCTTGTTTAACTAAAACTTCATAATTTCAGCTTAAGAAAAACTATATTAAGAAAATTATTGCGGAGAAAGGAGAATCCTCCTACGCTGTTGGTGGGAATGCAAGCTAGTGCAGCCACTCTGGAAAACAGCATGGAAGTTCCTCAAAAAGTTGAAAATAGAGCTACCCTATGACCCAGCAACCACACTACTGGGTACTTACCCTAAAGATATAAATGTAGTGATCTGAAGGGGCATGTGCACCCGAATGTTTCTAGCAGCAATGTCCACAGTAGCCAAACTATGGAAAGAAACTAGATGTCCCTCAACAGATGAATGGATAAAGAAGATGTGGTGTATATATACAATGGAATACTATGCAGCCATCAAAAGAAATGAAATCTTGCCATTTGCAATGACGTGGACGGAACTAGAGGGTATTATGCTAAGCAAAAGAAGTCAACCAGAGAAAGACAATTATCATATGATCTCCCTGATATGAGGAATTTGAGAGGCAACATGGGAGGCTTGGGGAGTAGGGAAGGAAAAAAATGAAACAAGATGTGATTGGGAGGGAGATGAACCATAAGAGACTCTTAATCTCACAAAACAAACTGAAGGTTGCCGGGGGAAGGGGGGGTAGGGAGAGGGTGGTTGGGCTATGGACACTGGGGAGGGCAAGTGCTATGGTGAGTGCTGTGAAGTGTATAAGCCTGACGATTCACAGACCTATATCCCTGGGGCTAAAATAATATATTATATGTTAATTTTTAAAAAAAATTTTAAAAAAAGAAAATTGTCTGCTATATTTGTTCATCATTAGCATTTCATATAGCAAGAATGAATTGAAATCATCCTATACAAATGCCCCTCCTTCTGAAGCTCTTTGAAAAAAAGGAATCCTTTCAACTTCCACATGAATGTTAGTTTTTAGTAAATCTCATAGTTTCAAAGTATTTTTACAGAGAAATACTGGCACATACAGGAGCAGTGGCTTACCAGAATATTAAAAAGGTAGACAACAGTTAGTTTCTTAAGAAATTATTAAAAATAACTGCCTGCACAAGTGAAAATATTCTTAATGACTCCCAACTGCAGTTTACATCTCTCTACTCTGATCTTTGTTACCATTCATAACACTAATGAATTTTTAGTCAATAATTACCAAACTTCTAAGGGGGCCATGACATTAACTTCTCATTAGAGTTCCTCTCCTTTTTGAACACTCCAGGCCAAACCTACAGGCCTAAAGAAGCCCAGGAAGCATAGAAAATTCAGATAAACAAATCTGGCAGCACTCACCAATACACTTCTTGTACATGGGTTTCAGTTAACATGGCACATGTTAGTCAATATGACATTAAATCAAACTAAAAATATTAGTGCAGAGAATGGCAACTGCAATGAATACAAAGTTTCTCTGTAATACTTCTCTTATAAATAGGTTGACCTTGTTCTATCTAACAGGTAAGTTTCTAAGACAGTGAAGGGAATCAAATATAAATTTCTATAATTCATTTTGATGTTTCAGAAATATCTAAATTTAATCGTCAAACCTGCAGGCTGTCACCTCCCCTACGTATATACTATTGTAAACAAATGCTAAAGTACCCCAAAAGAGATCACTATGCAGATAAATCCTGCAAAGAATCTTTCTTCCTCCTCGATTTCTTATAGAAATCCTGCTACATTCCTCAAGATCTAAATCAAAGGACATGTCCTAACAAAAGACTTCCCCATATGGGCCTCTACCAAAGTAATCAGTACTCCCATTTTCACCAGAACATGCTGCTTGTATTTCTAGTAACATATTTATTTCACCCCACCTCCTAATAAATATGTTTATATGTCTCCAACTGCAACAGCCTTTGCTTAATCTTCATTATTCCTATTAAGTCCACACAATTTCTGAATCACAGACAGCACTTAATACATCTTATATACATAAGGCAAGAGAGTACCATATCATTTCTTTGTTAACAAAAGTTTGATTCTTTCCAAAACTTTTTTTCATTTATGACTTTAAGGAATAGGTGTAAAAAATAAGATCCGTCTTTCTCTGTCACCAAAATCAGCCCCTACTTCCCAACTTTCTTATTTCTCCCAATGGCAAAACCATTGAGACCTTATAGTCTCCTATATGGGTTCTATCACCTACACTGCTCCATCTTACACCAATTCCTCCATAATACCTTCTGCATTTGTTGCCACTACTAACACCCCTCTTCCTTTGCTTTTATTGAGACTATTACAATAGGAAATTGATTACACAATCAATACTAACTAAAATAGACCTAATAACAGCCTCAAAATACATGAAGCAAAAAAAAAAAAAAAAAAAAATGACGCACATATACACAATCAAGGTAAACAGCTGGATATTTTAGCCATTCTCTATCAGTTATTGATAGAGGTAGACAAAATCAGTAGGGATACAGAAATCACCAGGGACAGAGAACATTATGAAACAGTTTGACACAACAGATAATTATAAAATATTTCACAATAAATGCAGAACCTTTCTTTTAAGTACACATGGAATTTTGACCAGGACAGACCACATTTGGGGCCATAAAACAAGTCCTGGAAGATTTCAAAGAATCAAAATTATGGAGAGCATATTCTAAGACCACAAGGGTATTAAGTTAGAAATCAGTAATAAAATATGCAGGAAATTCTTCACATAATTGGAAACTAAGTAGTATACTTCTAAAAACCCCCCATAGGTCAAAGAAGAAATCACAGGGGAAATATTTTCTAATTTAAACTAAATGATAATGAAAACATGACATTGAAACATTTGTGGAATACATTTCAAGTATCACTAAGATGGAAATTTAGAACTTTAATGACAACATTAAGAAAAAAAGGTATTAAAATAAGGCTTGTGACTTAAGAATCCAGAGAAAAAAGCAAATGATACACAAAGTAAGTAAAAGATGGGAAATTATAAATAAAAGTAGAGGTCAACATTAAAAAGACAAATAGAAAAAAAAATTAAATTCAAAGTTGCTTCTCTGAAAATCTTAATAAAATTAAAACCCTCCCCAAGACTTATAAAGGATAAAAGAAAATTACCAATATCAGGAATATAATAGTAAGCATCAGTACAGATCTTACAGAAATTAAAAGAATTTAAAAGGGGACAGCATAAGAAATTTTAAGCCAACAAATTTGACAACTTAGATAAAATGAGCAAATATGTTGAAAGGTACACATTAATAAAACTGACTCAAGAAGAAGAAATTCTGAATAGCTGTATAGCTATTAAAGAATTTGAGTTTGAAATTTAAAGCCTTACCCAAATGAAAACTACGGGCCCAGGAGGCTTCATTAATGAATTCTATCATGCATTTTAAAAAAATAATAATACATACTATATACAAATGTTTCTAAATGTAAAAGGGAAACACAACTTATTTTAATAGGTCACTGTTATATTAACATTCAAATCAGATAAAAACATTACAAGAAAAGAAGCTACAGAACAATATTCCTCATGAACACAGATGCAAAAAAATCTTAACTCTTAAAAAATCGAATCCAGCCATATATAAATGGGAAAATACAATTTGACAAAGTAGAGTTGATCCCAGAAATATAAGGTAGTTTACTATGTACTGGAGGTCCCATTCAGTGGAAAGGAAAGGAAAAGAGAGGAGAAGAAAGAAAGGAAAGGAAAGGAGAAAGGAAAGGAAAAGGGAAAGGAGAGGGGATAGGAGAAAGGAAAGGACAGGACAGGAGAAAGGACAGGACAGGGAAGGGAAGGGAAGAGAAAAGGAAAAGGAAAGGAAAGAAAAAGAAAGGAAAAATAAAAAACTCACCAGGAGAAGCAAAAACTGTCCTTATTTATAGGTGATATGATTATGTACAAAGAAAACCCTAAGAGTTAAGAAATCAAAAACAACTACTACAACTATAAATGAGCTAACACGATTAAAGAACATTAGGTTAATGCATGCACACACAAAAATCAATTGTATTTCTAAATACTAGAAAAGAATGTTGGAAATTCAAGTTTTAAAATGTCATTTAATGTAACATCATAAATCAGAAAAAATTTGGAATAAATCTGAAAAAAATGTCCAAGACCTATCTGTTGATAGGTACAAAGTACAAAATATCCATGAGAAAAGTTAAAAACTTAAATATGTGTATAGACATACCATGTTCATGGATAGGAATACTCAATATCAAGAATGTCCATTCTTAAATGTGTACATTTAACAGTCTTATTAACAAACTAGTAAATTCCTTTAAAAAAACCTGACAAGCTGATTTTAAGAAGCATAAAGGAATTCAAGTGCTCTATGAATACAAAATAAGCAATAAATGTTTATTAAATTTGCATAGTAGAAATAAAAGAATCATATTGAGAAGTTATAACATTTATAACTTATTTTCTTAGGCTTTTATGAAAAACTGGGCATTTAAACATAATTATTTCAGTGTACAAATATTTGGTTTTTTCCTTTTGGATTTATTCACCTAAAAGTTATAGGTATTTATAATATACTACTGCATTATATATTATTATATATATAATATATATAATAATATATATAATAATATATATATTATATATATAATTCATTCTCTATAAAAAAATGATTTACTGGGTGATAATATTGATAATATTAAAAGAAAAACCAGGTTGCAATCTAGTATTTGTAAATAGTCTATTAACATGTACAGAGAGCATACAATGTTTTATCTATAAAGTCTGTAACTAGATTCTATTGTACTGTCCTTAAAAAAATTATATATATATACACATATACATATATGTATATATAAGGGCATCCTCTGACTTTTACTACTAGCACCATTTACATCTTTCAATTGCACTATAGCAGCTGTTCGCAATGGATGGTTTGGGGGTCATCCAAGACTCCTTATTAATAATACTAAGATATTACTTGCCTTTTTCACACTCAAGTTCTCATAAACACAGTTCAGTTTTTCCAGAGGTTACATGACATGTAATATAACAACAGAATACAGAAGCAAATACAAAATTGCAGCTGTATTCATTTAAGACAGCAATGAAAGATATTTACAAAAGTGCAAAACAAAGCCATCATCAATATTTTTGTATTGGAACTAGCTAAATGTTATTAACTTTTATGTTAACAATGTAATAGGTTTATAATTATTATTTCAAAGGAATTAATAATTTTAAATGCTCAGTTTTAATTTTTAAGATGGTTGATATTAATGCATATGATATACCTTAATTAAAGCTCTTTGAGTTCTCAAAAATGTTAATAAATGTAAAGAGGTCCTGATACCCAAAAAACTCAGAATCACTGCATACAGTAGTAATTTTTAACTGGTACCTGTAGAAGGAATAATCCTGATAAATAAAATGAAAAACAAACAAAAAAAATTAGGGGGCTATTATATGTTAATGTTTTGTTTTTCTGGTTCTTAAATTAATAAAGTTCACCAATAACAAAAAGGCCTAGGCCAACACAAGAAACACACAGGATTTCCATACATAATGCTGTTTTTCTTCTTCCCATCATGATGTATCCCTAGTAGAACCAAAAAGAAAAGCAGTTTTTCCAAACTTCTTATCAAATTTTTAAAGTACTGCCTACATATTAAACATATTAAACCCCGCCCCCTGCTCTCCCAAACTCTTCTTCCCTTACTCTATTGTTTTCACCATTGTGCTTATAACCTTCTAATACATTAACAATTTATCTGTGATTTATGTTTATTTTCTGTCACTCCACTCTATACAATGTAAGCCAAATAAGGATTTTTTTTTGTTTTATCCATGATGTATTCTCAGCACTTTTAATAGTGCCCAAGACAAAATAGGCACAGAGTAAATATTTATTGAATAAATTAATGAATATTCTCCTGAAGTAAAATATAAACTTCAGCATTTTATCAGGGAAGAACAAATGTCTGACCACGTTAATACTTGGAAATGGCAACAAAGTGCTATCTATACAGGAGAGATGCACTAGCTGAAGGAAAAGTTCTCAGGGTGAACAATCTTCTCTTCTGGAGCCAGAAATGAAGAAAGATAGGGGGACAAGAGACAGGAAAGGAAAGGGATTCGGAAATAATCCAAAGTAGAGACAAGGGAAATAGGCTTTTCTTCAAATCCTAGGATTCCACAAACACAAACAAAGAAAAATAAGAGTATGAACAACTAACACACCTCTTTTCTCCTGGTGTATTTCTTCCAGAAGCTGCTCTTGTCTTTCTATTTGTTCAAAGAGACACTGGAGCTCAGATTCCTTGTTTTCCGTCATATTTCTCAGCTGTTGTCTGCACAGTATCAGCTGGTGCCGCAGATTTTTTTCTCGGTTTTCTCTCTCTTTTAGTTCCTCACAGAGCCACTGAAGTTTTGTCTAAAAAAATGATATTTATATATCTCATTTTTAAAAAATCTAGAAAACAGTAACATTTCAAAACAGGAGGGAAAAGTCATGATAATCCGAACAAATATAAGCAATAACAAATTTAAGCAAAAACAAAAAAGTAACCATAATATTTTAATTTGATAATAATTCATATTAGTTAAAAGTTGGTATAGCAACTAAGCCATGATTATCTTGGATTTTTATAAAATATTTTATATTCCCTATCATCTTTGGAAAGGCAATACCATGGAAAAATTTGGCCTACTGAACTTGCAATCATAATACAATTAGCTCCCTAAAGGAATATATAAGGCAGTCTAGTATATTTTTAAACATTTTTAAAGTAAAAAGTACCTCAGAATAGAGTGCTACAGACTCGTCACAAAAGGGAGCTTGAATTTAGAGATTTTTTTCTTCAAAAAAGACATCAAAAAGAATGAAATCTTGCCATTTGCAATGACATGGATGGAACTAAAGGGTATTATGCTAAGCAAACTAAGTCAGTCAGAGAAAGACAAATACCATATGATTTCACCCATATGTGGAATTCAAGGAACAAAACATGTGAACATAAGGGAAGGGAAGGAAAAATCAAATAAGATAACAAAAGAGGGAGGTAAACCATAAGTGATGCTGAACTCCAGGAAACAAACAGGGTCGCTGAAGGGGAGATGGGTGGAAGGAGGATGGGGTAACTGGGTGATGTTAACTACATCGAATTTAAATAAATAATTTTGAAATAAATAATAATACTTTTTAAGAAAAGATAAAATTTCTAGGTTTGATTTCTAAAAATTGCATATGCCCAGGGGTCCAGCTAATCATGTAGAGATATTCTATACGGTATGAGGGACATAAAGTCAGTTTTTGCCCACATTTAGAAGACGGAAATTTAACTGAAGCAACTCTTTTCCATAGACTCTAACCTCACCATCTTTATTATTTAGATACTTAAATCAGGGATGAGGAAAAAAATTTTTTTCACCTTCACTAGAACAGGATTTCAGTCAGCTCTTAGGACCTTCACAAGTGAGGGTGCTCTTCGAAGTCTAGTTGATTTTAAATAATCTATAACAGTCTTTATTTCAGTAAGAAGCAAAATAAAGGAAGCAATGGGTCAAACAGAAAAATTAGGTTAAGCTAAGGGTAACTTCCCTGAATAGCATTCATCAGTAAGCAAGAAATTTCTAGGCCTCCAGAAATCTAGGAGGTTCTCAGGATATGCCACAGTATACTAAAACAGTCTGTAATTATTAGGCAAACAATCAATAGAATGTGAATGTGTTAAGTGAAGGGAAATCACGCTTGTAAAAGCAAAACCTAGATCACATTTATTATAAATGCTCATCAAAAACAAAGGAAGCACTGCATAGAAGTTCTACTTCCAGAATGAGGGCAAGAGGATTTCTGCAAAGCTGCTCTTAAATGAAAATGTTAGGCAGAAGCTAGATAAATATGAGCAGTGGGAGGAACACACCACTCCATATTTCATAAAGTTATTACCAAGAAGACGGTTCCCTCTTTCCCCAGTTCACAGTCAAGTTATATGGTATTGTGGCATAATAAGAAAGATACTTGGTCCTTGTCCCTAATTCTTGGCACAGAGCTCCTAAAGTCCCTGTAACTTCCACAGTAAGAATGTCCTTTGTTTTTCATAACAAGCCCATGGATCCAATCAGAGTTCATGCTAATAAGGTTGTTTAGGGTGGGGTCACTGGACAGCCTCAGAATGGGACTGGTGATTAGGGATTTGGAACTTCCACCCTACCCTTCAACCTCTAGGAGGTGGGAATACAGGAGGCCACTGGAGATTAAGTTCTATAAAGACTCTTGAACAATGAGATTTAATTAGCTTCCACATCAGTGAACAAATCACTGGAGTGCCAGGAGTGTGAAATACCCCCAGACTCTATGCAGACTCTTTGAGACTTTACCTTATATAACCTCTTCATCCGGCTGCTTATTTCTATTCTTCATAAATAAAATGGTAATAGTAAGCAAAGTATTTCCCTTAGATCAGTGAGCCATTACAGCAAATTAAACCTGAGGAGAGAGCAATGGGAATCCCTAATTTGTAGCCAAGTCAGATGGAAGTGTAAGTAACCTGGGGATCCATTATTCATGATTGGCATCTGAATTGGGTGCAGATGGGATTGAGCCCTTCTTCTGTAGTATCTGCTAACTCTGTGTAGTTCGTGTCAGAGCTGAATTAAATTGTAGGACACCCAGTTGATGTTTGGAGAGAACTGGTGGAATCATCTCATGCGGAAAACTCACACAGTTGGAGTAAGAAATGCTGGGAGTAGAAACAGAACATAATAGTAGGTATTGTATTGGAAGGGCAGACCACTAGGATTTTTCATTTTCATAGCTCTAATCTGCATAGGCTAAAGTCCTGGCAAGTCAGTGGAGATACTAGGGATTCCCTCCTCCAACGTGCCCTCGCTGAAAGGGTGGCCACTCTACCGCAAACACAGAGGCGTGAGAACACTGGGGTCCAAAATGCCATTTACAATTAGAACAAAAGCCATGAGGGGCACCTGGGTGGCTCAGTGGGTTAAGCCTCTGCCTTCGGCTCAGGTCATGATCTCAGGGTCCTGGGATCGAGCCCCGCATCGGGCTCTCTGCTTGGCAGGGAGCCTGCTTCCTCCTCTTTCTCTCTACTTGTGATCTCCCTCTGCCAAATAAATAAATAAATTCTTAAAAAAAAAAAAAAAAGAACAAAAGCCATGTGATTATATCAAAAGGTTCAGAAAAAGTATATGATGAAATTCAACACCTATTCACAATAAAGTCATTCAACAAACTAGGAACAGAGGGAACTTCCTCAATCTGAAAAACGTATATATGAACAACTCCTATTATTACATGTAATGGTTAAAGACTGAATGCTTTCTCCCTAAGATCATGAACAAGAAAAGAATACTCTCTCCACTTCTAACACTGTATTACGATATCCTGGAAAGGAAATTATACAGGAAAATATCAATATACATAATTTATTTGTATTTCTACACACTTGATCAACCCAAAAATAAAGTTAAAAGACAATGTTTATAATAACATCAAAGAATACTTAACATACTTTTTAAAAGAAGTGTAAAACTTACACTCCAAAAACTACAAAACACTGTTGAAAAAAATTAAAGAAGACCTAAATAAATGAGAAGATACTCCATATGCACATATATCAGAAGACAATACATTTAAGGTAGAGACAGTCCCCTAACTGATCTATAGATTCAAAGAAACGCCTATCAAAATCCCCACTGGCATCTTGGGAGAAATTGATAAGGTGATCTTAAATTTCATATGGAAATTTAAAGGGACCCAGAAAAAACAAAAACAGGTGTTGAAAAAGAACAAAGGTGGTAGAGTCACACTTAGCTGATTTCAAAGCTCATCAGAAAGCTGTAGTAATCAAGACAGTGTGGTATGGGCATTTGGATAGGCATAGATCAATGGAATTAAATTAAGAGTCCAGAAATAAACCTATAATATAATACCCAGAGTCCAGAAATAAACCCAGAAATAATACCCATACATACACAGTCAATAGATTTTCAACAAGGCTTCTAAAACAATTTGATGAGGAAAGATTAGTCTTTTCAACCAACAGTTCTGGGACAACGGAATATCCATACACAAAAGCATGGAACTGAACCCATACTTCATACCATACAAGAAAATTAACTCAAAATGGATCAAAGACCTAAATGTAAGAACTAAAAATAGCAAATTCCTAAAAGAAAGCAAAGGCATAAGTCTTAGTAACCTTGGTTTCACAATGATTTTGTAGATATGACACCAGAAACACAACCAACCAAGAAAAAAAACTGACAAACTGGACTTCACCAAAATTAAAAACACGTGCTTCAAAGATTATAATCAACACAGTGAAAAGACAACCCACTGAACAGGAGAAAATATTTACAGGTCATATGCCTGAGAAAGAACTATTTAACATACACAAAGAACTCATAATAAAAAGACAAACAATGAACTGAGCAAAAGACATATCTTCAAAGATACACAAATAGCCAATAATCACATGAAATGATACTCAATACCATTAACCATCACAGAAATGCAAATCAAAACCACAATGAGATTCCATTTCACACTCAGCAGGATAACTAGAATCAAAAAGACGATGATAACAACTGTTGGTTTGTGGGGAGGAATTCGAATTCTTATATAACGGTGGTAGGAGTATACCATGGTGCAGCCACATTGGAAAACAATCTGGCCATTCTTCAAAAGATTAATATTGGGGTGCCTGGGTGGCTCAGTGGGTTAAAGCCTCTGCCTTCGGCTCAGGTCATGATCCTAGGGTTCTGGGATAGAGCCCCGCATTGGGCTCTCTGCTCAGCGGGGAGCCTGCTTCCTCCTCTCTCTCTGCCTGCGTCTCTGCCTACTTGTGATCTCTGTCTGTCAAATAAATAAATAAAATCTTTAAAAAAAAAGGGGGGGGTTAATATTAGTTCCCAAATAACCCAGCACTACTACCCCTTTTTTTTAAACATATACTGTATTATTTGCCCTCAGGTACAGGTCTGTGAATCATCAGGCTTACACATTTCACAACACTCACCAAAGCACATACCCTCCAAAATGTTCATAAACCAACCACCCTATCCCTCTCCCGTCCACCTGCCAGCAACACTCAGTTTGTTTCCTGAGATTAAGAGTCTCCCATGGTTTGTCTCCCTCCTGATCCCATCTTGTTTCATTTTTTCCCTCCCTACCCCCTCATGACCCTTCCACCCTGGCTCTCAAATTCCTCACATCACAGAGATCATGATAATGGTCTTTCTCTGATTGACTTATTTCGCATAGCATAATACCATCTAGTTCCATCCATGTCCTTGCAAAGGGCAAGATTTCATGTTTTTGATGGCTGCACAGTGTTCCATTGTGTGTGTATGTACACACACACACACACACACACACACACATATATACAAACCACATCTTCTTTATCCATTCATCTGTTGATGGACATTGAGACTCTTTCCATAGTTTGGCTACTGTGGACATTGCTGCTGTAAACATTCAGGTGCACGTGCCCCTTCAGATCCCTACATTTGTACCATTAGGGTAAATACCCAGTAGTGTGATTGCTGGGTTGTAGGGTAGCTCTATTTTCAACTTTTTGAGGAACTTCCATGCTGTTTACCAGAGTGGCTGCACTAGCTTGCATTCCCACCAACAGCGGAGGAGGGTTCCCCTTTCTCCGCATCCTCACCAACATCTGTAGTTCCCTGACTTGTTAATTTTAGCCATTCTGACTGGTCTGAAGTGGTATCTCACTGTGGTTTTGATTTGTATCTCCCTGATGCTGAGTGATGTTGAGCACTGTTTCATTTGTCTGTTGGCCATCCGGATGTCTTTGCAGAAATGTCTGTTCATGTCTTCTGCCCATTTCTTGATTGGATTATGTTCTATGGGTGTGGAGTTTGATAAATTCATTACAGATTATTAGATACTAGCCCTTTATCTGATATGTCATTTGCAAATATCTTCTCCCACTCTGTCAGTTGTCTTTTGGTTTTGTTGACTGTTTCCTCTCCTGTGCAAAAGCTTTTATCTTGATGAAGTCCCAATAGTTCAGTTTTGCCTTTGCTTCCCTTCCCTTTGACAATGTGTCTATGAAGGAAGAAGTTGCTGTGGCTGAGCTCAAAGAGGTGGCTGCCTGTGTTCTCCTCAAGAATTTTGATGGATTCCTGTCTCAAATTGAAGTCTTTCATCCATTTTGAGTCTTTTTTTGTGGTGGTATAAGGAAATTGTCCAGTTTCATTCTTCTGCATGTGGCTGTCCAATTTTCCCAACACCATATGCTGAAGAGATGGTCTTTTTTCCATTGGACATTCTTTCCTGCTTTGGCAAAGATTAGTTGGCCATAGAGTTGAGGGTCCATTTCTGGGCTCTCTATTCTGTTCCATGATCTATGTGTCTGTTTTTGTGCCAGTACCATACAATCTTGATGATGACAGCTTTGTAATAGAGCTTAAAGTCTGGAATTGTGATGCCACCAACTTTGGTTTTCTTTTTCAGCATTCCTCTGGCTATCCGGGGTCTTCTCTGGTTCCATACAAATTTTAGGATTGTTTGTTCCATTTCTTTGAAAAAAAATTGATGGTATATTGAAAGAGGTTACATTAAATGTGTAGATTGCTTTAGGTAGCATAGACATTTTCACAAGATTGTTCTTCCAATCCACGAGCATGAAACATTTTTCCATTTCTTTGTGGCTTCCTCAATTTCTTTCATGAGTACTTTATAGTTCTCTGACTAAAGACTCCTTGTCTCTTTCGTTAGGTTTATTCCTAGGTATCTTATGGTTTGGGGTGCAATTGTAAATGGGATTGACGCCTTAATTTCTCTTTCCTCTGTCTTGCTATTGGTGGATAGAAATGGAACTGATTTCTGTGCATTGATTTTATATCCTGACATTTTACTGAATTCCTGTACGAGTTCTACCAATTTGGGGATGGAGTCTTTTGGGTTTTCCACATAAAGTATCGTATCATCTGCAAAGAGTGAGAGTTTGACTTCTTCTTTGCCTATTCAGATGCCTTTTATTTCTTTTTCTTGTCTGATTGCTGAGGCTAGGACTTTTGGTACGATGTTGAATAGCTGTGGTGATAGTGGACATCTCTGCGGTGGTCTTGACCTTAGGGGAAAAAGTCTCACTTTTCCCCCATTGAGAGTGATATTCACTGTGGGTTTTTCATAGATGGCTTGGATGATATTGAGGTATGTACTCTCTATCCCTACACTGTGAAGAGTTTTGATCAAGAAAGGATGCTGTACTTTGTCAAATGCTTTTTCAGCATCTATTGAGAGCATCATATGGTTCTTGTTCTTTCTTTTATTAATGTGTTTTATCACATTGATTGATTTGCAGATGTTAAACTTGCAGCCCAGGAAAAAATCCCATTTGGTTGTGGTGAATAATCCTTTTAATGTACTGTTGGATCCTACTGGTGAGTATTTTGGTGAGAATTTTTGCATCCATGTTTATCAGGGATATTGGTCTGTAATTCTCTTTTTTGATGGGGTCTTTGTCTGGTTTTGGGATCAAGGTAATGCTGGCCTCATAAAATGAGTTTAGACACTTTTCTTCCAGTTCTATTTTTTGGAACAGTTTCAGAATAGGTATTAATTTTTCTTTAAATTTTTCTTCGGTAGAATTCCCCTGGGAAGCTGTCTGACCCTGGACTCTTGTTTGTGGGAGATTTTTGATGACTGCTTCAATTTCCTTACTGATTATGAGTCTCTTTAGGTTCTCTATTTCTTCCTGGTTCAGTTGTGGCAGTTTATACGTCTCTAGGAATGCATCCATTTCTTCCAGATTGTCAAATTTGCTGGCGTATAGTTGCTCATAATATGTTCTTATACTTGTTGTATTGTTTGGTGTTGGGTTGTGATCTCTCCTCTTTCATTCATGGTTTTATTAATTTGGGTCCTTCCTCTTTTCTTTTTGATAAGTCTGGCCAGGGGTTTATCAATCTTATTAATTCCTTCAAAGAACCAGCCTCTTGCTCTACCATTCTTTTGGTTTCTATTTCATTGATTTCTGCTCTGGTCTTTATTATTTCTCTTCTACTGCTGGGTTTAGGTTTTCTTTGCTGTTCTTTCTCCAGCTCCTTTAGGTATAGGGTTAGGTTGTGTATTTGAGACCTTTCTTATTTCTTGAGAAGGGCTTGTATTGCTATATGCTTTCCTCTCAGGAATGCCTTTGCTGTGTCCCAAAGATTTTGAACAGTTGGGTTTTCATTTTCATTTGTTTCCATGAATTTTTTCAATTCTTCTTTAGTTCCCTGGTTGACCCACTCATTCTTCAGTAGGATGCTCTTTAGCCTCCATGTATTTGAGTTCTTTCCAACTTTCCTCTTGTGACTTAGTTCTAGTTTCAGAGCATTGTGGTCTGAAAATATGCAGGGAGTGATCCCAATCTTTAGGTACCAGTTGAGACCTGATTTGTGACCCAGGATGTGCTCTATTCTGGACAATGTTCCACGTGCACTAGAGAAGAATATGTATTCTGTTACTTTGGGATGGAATGTTCTGAATATTATTTCCTTGTTGATTTTTTGCTTAGATGATCTATCCATTTCAGTGAAGGAGTGTTAAAGTCCCCTACTATTATTGCATTATTGTCGATGTGTTCTTTGGTTTTGTTATTGAATGGCTTATTTAATGGGCTGCTTCCATGTTAGGGGCATAGATATTTAACATTGTTAGATCGTCTTGCTGGACAGACCCTTTAAGTATGATGTAGTGTCCTTCCTCATCTCTTACTATAGTCTTTGGCTTAAAATCTAATTTATCTGTTATAAGGATTGTCAGCTTTCTTTTGATGTCCATTAGCAAAATAAATGGTTTTCCACCCCCTCACTTTAAATCTGGAGGTGTCTTTGGATCTAAAATGAGTTTCTTGCAGACAGCATATCAATGGGGTTTGTTTGTTTGTTTTGTTTGTTTGTTTGTTTTACCCATCCTGATACCCTGTGTCTTTTGGTTGGGGAATTTAGCTCATTTATACTCAGGGTAAGTATTGAAAAACACAAATTTAGTGCCATTGTATTGTCTGTAAGGTGACTGTTACTGTATATTGTCTCTGTTCCTTTCTGGTCTATTACAGCAATTCTACTTTTAAGTAGAATTATGAGAAATTAAGTAGAATTATGAGAAATGAAAACATATGTTCATGAAAAACTTAAACTCAAATGTTCATATCAGCATTTTTCATGATATCTAAGAAATGGAAATAACCCAAAGGAACTTCAAGTGATTAATGGATGAATAAAATGGTGAATCTATATAGTGGACTATTATTTAGCAAGGAAGTGAAGTACTGCTACATGCTACAATATAGATGAACCTTAAAAACATTCTGCTAAATGAAAAAAGTCATTTATAAAGGACTACATAATGTATGATTCCATTTATAGGAAATGTGCAGAACTGGCAAATCTATAGCTATAGAAAGCATATTAGGTGTTGACTAGGGCTGGGGGGGGTGGGTAAGTGGAATGGACAGATTTAGGAATTGATGGCTAAAGGGTCCACATTTTCTTTTTGGGGAGATGAAATGTTCTAAAATTCATTGTGGTTATGGCTTCACACTTCTGTGAATATACTAAAAACTACTGGATGGTACACTCTAAATAGGTGAATTGTATGTTACATGAATTAGATCTCAATTCAGCTGGTATTTAACAAGAAAGAATGAATGAATGAATGAATGAAAGAAAAAGAAAGAAAGAAAGATAGATAAAATTAAACCTCCTTGCAGAGAGGAGAACTGGCTTTAGTACCTGTTACATAATTTATAGGCCTCTACCTTATCTGAATGTCACTGGGTAAATACAGGAAGTCCCCAACTTAAGTTGAGCTGTGGAATTCCGATTAAGATTGCAAAAACTTAATGAAGGCTGCTTAATTTCCCAACATCACTTTGAAATACTCATGCAAACATAAAGAGATAAAAAGCTCCCATAGGACAGGAAACCAGGAAATGTAGTCAACTCTTTGCCAGATAAAAGGAGCACACTCTACTACAACTTTTGTCTCAATAAAACACTGAGGCAGAATACAGGGTGGCTGGTGAGGGTGAATGATATACCACCACCCCCATCTAACCACAGAATGAAACACAAGAAAGTGAACTGGACTATTCTTTAGAAAGCTTGCTCTTTGTATAGAGTGAAGCCAATACTTAAGGCTAGAACTCAAGAGACGGCTACCAATAATCGAAACAAGAGAGAATAATAAGGAATGGACCCGTGTGTGTGTGTGTGTGTGTGTGAGAGAGAGAGAGAGAGAGAGAGAGATAGATTTAAATGTTAGGGATAAAGGAGAGAAAGAAATCAGTATTAATGTTCAAGTTTCCAGCTTAAGAAACTGTGAAATAGGAAACCTAGAAGCAAAGATTTTTTTTTAAAAAGATTTTATTTATTTATTTGACAGAGAGAGAGATCACAAGTAGGCAGAGAGGCAGGCAGAGAGAGAGGGGGAAGCAGGCTCCCTGCTGAGCAGAGAGCCCAATGTGGGGCTCGATCCCAGGACCCTGAGATCATGACCTGAGCCGAAGGCAGAGGCTTTAACCCGCTGAGCTACCCAGGCGCCCCTAGAAGCAAAGATTTAAGGGTTAAAAAGTGAACATCAGATCATGATAAGCAGAAGTTGTTAGGACTAAGACAAGTTAGGACAAGTGTGAATGACTATTTGGATATATAGATGTAAAGCTCGAGAGATACCGACTGAAGAATCAACAGCATGGAGGACATCCAAGGCATAGGAAAAAATAAAACAGCCTACAAAGTGTCTATAGAAGAAAGAAGGAGAACGTCAAAGAGAGGAACAGAAGAAAAAACTAAAAATAAAGTTGAGAAGAAGAAATTGGAAGGCACAAGGAAAATCTAAGAGTCTGGGGTGACAGAACCCCTAAGGAAGAAAATAAAAATACTACAAGAATATGGATATACTTAAAGTGTCAAAAACTGCCAAGAGGAAGTGGCCAGTATATTTGGCAATTAAAAAAATACACATCTATGTTCAAAACAACTACAATTCAGCCCACTAAACTAGAACAGGACTGAAAATATGAATACCAAACTGTTTATGATGACTATGCCTACTAAAGAGAGAGGTACAAACAGAGAAATGAGGGTAAATACTCTACTTTCCACACTTCTATATTGTTAAAATCTTGAAAATGAGAATATGTTCAGTGTATTAGATACAAGTCATTAGGAAACCGATTCTAAAACATTACTACTTAAGTCATTCATTAATTGATAGTAACTAGGCAAAAAATAAGCAGAGGCCTATGCTATTGCTGCCTGCTTCTGTGTTAAAACAACAATCTCAATCTATAGAGTGTACCTTTTGTTCACCTCAAACTTTACCAATCACTCAAGAAATATAAATAAACCAAAAAGCCCTAGTAATTATCATATTGTTATTATTGACATGATAAAAGGGAAAGGTTAGATATATAGTTTCTGGAAAAGATATATTTTCAACCAAGTCTTTTTTGCTGCTTATTTGGCACCTTAAACACGTACACATCTTTATTATTGTATATTAAAGAATTTGCTGTACTAAATCCTCAAGATTGTATTTAAGAATTTTAAATTATTCTTCAATTTAAAGCACCTTGGGAATGGATGTGTGTTCATGTTTGTATGTGAGCACACACACTACAACTAATATACCATTCTGCACATAGAGAGGACAGGACACATGCAATTAAATGAAAAATTATATGCTGTTAAGTTCTTATAAAGAGGTAGCACCTTGCATTTAAGTAATAATATGGAAAAATAAAATATCTTGAAAACAAAAATATCCAAGATTTTTTTAGTATCATTATATTAAGAAAGTTTAATGAACATTCTAAAATAACACATTTAGGACCTGAATAAACTACTGATCTGGATTATAAAAAGACAATTGTGTTAAGTTTGGCCATTCTAACTGGTGTAAGGTGGTATCTCAATGTGGTTTTGATTAGAAGGAAAGGTAAAGTGAATTGTGGTAAATCAGAGGGGGAGATGAACCACGAGAGACTGTGATTCTGAGAAACAAACTGAGGGTTTTGGAGGGGAGGGGAGTGGGAGGATCGGTGAGCCTGGTGGTGGGTATTAAGGACACGTATTGCATGGAGCACTGGGTGTGATGCATAAAAAATGAATCTTGGAACATGAAAAAAATTAAATTAAATTTTTTAAAAAAGAGAGAACCATGAAGAAAGGCTGGAAGGATCTTCCTTCTAATGTGATCATATCCATGGTTCTTCTCAGCCCCAACAATTTCCTATCATATAAGAATGAAACACTAGGGGCGCCTGGGTGGCTCAGTGGGTTAAAGCCTCTGCCTTCGGCTCAAGTCATGGATCCCAGCGTCCTGGGATCAAGCCCCACATCGGGCTCTCTGCTCAGCAGGGAGCCTGCTTCCTCTTCTCTCTCTGCCTGCCTCTCTGCCTACTTGTGATCTCTGTCTGTCAAATAAATAAATAAAATCTTAAAAAAAAAAAAAAAGAATGAAACACTAATGTTATCAGGTCTTCTGATACCTCAAAAGGCAAACATATTCCATGCTGTAATTACACAATTGAGTAATTTTTTTAAATGTTCACTACTAATTCTATTTTTTAAACCCAATGTAGTCCAAACAAAGTGAGTCCCTGGGAATCATCAGTTTCAATCCAGTTTAATCTGTTCTTGCCCAATGACTTAAATGCAAATTTAGAAAATAACCACACATTTCCCTTTTCTCAAAGATTACTTACTTACTCCATCCCAATCTTTGGCCCATGCTCAGTACCATTGTGAAGGTTGATAATGGAGGAACAACAAATCTGTTTTGTCATAACAATAATCCTACTGGTTCTGGTAAAAGCAAAAGAATAACACACACAAAAAAATCTCTAAAACAAAGCATTCATCAGGTTTGATAATGTGCTATGGACTAATTGTGTCCCCCCTCAAGCTTGTATGTTGAAGTTTTAATTCTCAGTGTGATTGTATTTGGAGATAGGCAATAAAAGTTCAATGAGGTTACTACCAAAAAGGGGCCCTATTCCTATAGGACTGGAGTCCTTATAAGAGGAAGAGACACTGTGTCTTCTGACTCTCCCAATTCTTCCAGTAATACTCCCAACCCTTCCAAATGTCCCTCCCCCCACAGGAAGGTGGCCATCTACAAGCCAGGAAGAGGCCTCACCAAAAACTGACCCTGTCACCTAGATCTTGGACACCTAGGCTCCAGAACTGTGAGAAAAAAAGTATCTGTTGTTAAAGCCACCCAGTCTGTGGTCTTTTCTTATAGTGGCCTGAGCAGACTAATATAATATGACCGATGGCTTCACTTTATTCCTATAAAGCCTTTATTCCATCACCAAACAAAATTTAAAAATGGGTTATAGTTAGATGCTTATTATGAACTGAATATGTAAGCAGAATATATTATTAATCCTACAAAACAAAATATCAACTTATGGAAATTTAATCAACCAATAGTCAATTATAAGAATCAGTGTTTGTTAGAGAAACACCCAACATCTTTCATTAAGTGTCTTAGAGAAACAGCTTGGAACACAGTATAGGAATAACTTTACCAATTTCAAATAATAATTAGCTGACAAGGCTATTAATCACAGTGCAAACACCATTCTATTAACCACTCACAAGAGCATCTTCAAGATTACATAATAGGCTCATTTATTTAACTACATCAACTACTGCTAAATAAACTAAAATAAGAAAGAATTTCTAAATGAGGCATTTTGTTACCTTCATAGTTGACAGCTTACAATTAGGTGAGAGTAAGTATCTAGTAAAACAATCAAAATGATCTTTTTAATGTGTAAGAATTCCCTAGTGAGATTTAGTGTAATAATATACTAAAGTCATTAAGGAATGACTCAAAGCTAAAACCTAGGGAAACAGAAAATTCGAATAAAACAATTATAGCTGATAGAGTTAGCAATTATATTAAAGCCCATATTTTTGCTGCTTTCAACTACTATACTTCCTTTGCCAAAACTCAAGAAACAATTTTGAGAGGAAGTGTTTATAGAAGAACCAAAGGTAACGGAAGAGAATGGCAATTCCTAAGAGTGTGCCAGGCCACCAAAATAAGAATTAAACCAGAATTACAAAATTCAAACCCAAAGCAATCTCAAAATATAATCCTTTTAGTAATACTCTCCACTTTTCTACTAAGTTATGAATGCAATTCAAGAAGGAAAAAATATCTCCATAATAAGAGTACATATTTAAAAATACAAAATACTTTTTTTCAATTAAACTGAATGTGTTCCTTACATATAATCTAAAGTATCTTTCCTACAAATGAATCAATATACCTGAGTTCTGCATCTCATTTTGAGGTCTACACTGGAAGGATAAAACACTAGACGATTATTCACATCCTTCAACCAGAATTAAATACAGTGGGTCTAATACTTCTCATACAATAACTTATAAAAAAAATCTATACCATTAAAAAGACAATATGCATAAATGTAAGGTTTACATTCAAATGTAGATTACACAACCAATGGAAAGAAACACTGGCATAGAATTCAGAGACCCAGGTTCTAAACACTTCTCAGTAACTAATTAGCTTTAGGTCCTCAGGTAAATCTCAGAGTTCCCAGAGTCGTCTTCTCCAAGTTAAACTACATGATCTGCAAAGCTACTTCAGTTACAATATTCCAAAAATGGCAAGGAAAGGCAACACCTAGAACACATTATACCACTAAAAGTATGACTCTTTGGCATGATACCAAATGAAGAAATAAAGGAATATTTAGAAGTGTGTTTATCCATATAATCTTTGAATTTTAGAGTTCCAATCAAATGAAACAATATTTTAAAGTTAACAAATTTACTGAAATCTAATCTGCTTGCTATTTATTCTTTGGTGATATTCAAACTAAGGAAGTAATTTGAGTAGAAAACTGCAGTATTCCTAGTATAATTACTCTTTTTAAAAAATGTTTTATTGAGCATTTAGGTAGGTATTGTGGTAAGTGTTCAAGATGCAAGGAGGAACAGGTTGGACATGGGTCTTCCCTCATGGAGCTTGCAGACTAAAGAAAGCGGAGGACAATAAAAGGGATGAAGGCAAAGAAGGAAGAGATCTTTACAGCCAAAGAAGCAAATACATTTACCTTTTTTGCCTCTTGAGGAAATACTTAGCACTGGACTCCCCAAATTAAACATGTTCTTCTGTAAATAACAGAGCACTCAGGACCCTGCCTTGTGCTAAAGAGCTGTTTGACACCAGCTTTTCTTTTCTTCACTATCATGAAATGATACCTTAAGATCTGGGACCAACAGTGGACACTCTCTAGTATGATCGTTCCATCCTAAGAGTGCCTGCCTGCTCTAGATTTGAAATTGGTCCACATTTTCTGGGAATGTCATTGCTACTTCTCATTTCTTTCCATGATTTCAACCTACACTCTGATCTCTGCCTCTGGCCCTGCTTCTCTTTGGGGCTTTCTGTCCAAATAGGACTTTCCAGATATCAATCCCAGTCCTGGAAACTCTTCCAATACTTCTTCTAGCTTGCCTAACTAGGACTCTGTATGCCCATCTATTCAGAAGCCAAACTTTGAGAAAGTATCTTCTAGTTTGTCTTGAAAATCCTAGACATCTCCTTCTCTATCACTCCATCTGATATAACATTAAACATCTCTTGCATATTGTCACCAAAACATTTCTTCAGTCTGTCCCTTCCTCTGAATCTCTACAATTTCCTTAGTTTGTGGATTTTCACCCCAGAAACACTGGTCTCATCCAAAGACCTCTTGACTGGTCTTCCTGACTTTTATCTTCCCAGGTCTAACCCACCCTTTACATTACTATCAGAGTAATGCTTCTGAAATATGAATATGAGTAAATCAGTATCCTGTTCAAATCCCCTTTAGGGTTCCCCCCTAAATGCAGAACTGAACTTAACCTTTTAAATGGCATACAGTGCTCTTCTTTGTGGACCTATTCTCTAACTCCTTCTAGAGCCTCATCCCTGCCATTCTCTACCTCACACTTTCATACTGTAGTGCTGCCAGACCACTTGGGGTTTCTTGGTATTTATCACGCTGTTTCTCTTCCATACCATTCGTACAATTGTTTACTCTGCACACATAGTATTTCCTCTTTATCTGACCAGCTTTAAGATTCATCTCAGGGATCAGACACCATGACAGTTTCTGCATACCTGTATCACAGCTTTTATAGATAATACTGCAATTATGTATGTGTCAGCTTTTCTAGAGAAAAAATGTTCCTCAAGAGCACGGATCATGCCAAATTCATTATTATGCCCACAGGACGTAATATAGCATCTGGGACATAGTAGCTACTCAGTAAATTCTCTGTTAAACTGAATAAATTTGGCCTCTAAATACCTTGTTGGGATTTATGACAAAAACAAATCCCCGATGTATGGGAACTGCTTGTCTCATATTCGTTAATAACTATCTCAATCCTCTTCCTCCCTGTAATATATTGTTCTTACCATTTTTGGCTTATCTTATCTGTGAGCTGGCCCAACTCCTAGCTGGCCTTCATACTTATATTATGCAACCAATCGCAACAAAGCAACAGTGACACTATCCTCACCCAATCCTCCACTTCTTCCAGGATTAACACTAACAGAAGAAATTCATTTGGCAGATTTATGAAAACAATTACAAAATGCCCTGTGAGGTCCTTCTAATACTGCAAAATGAAAGCATGGACTAGCAGAATAGCAATTCTACTTTCCATATAGTTTTTGTCCTCTGATTTCAGATCTTATCTTCATTACTTATAGAGCTGTCCAGTCATAGTTCATGGGAATTACAGTATTGCAGCCCATCAATAACCTAAACCATCTTTCTAGTAAATAGATTCAATTCCTCCTTAGTCAGTTGGTCAGTATGGTATTGCTTATCATGACCCTTTTACACTGTAGAGGAACACTTGTCTCATGCAGTATTAAAACTCGTCTGATCAGAAGTTCAATCCCATTAAATGATAAGGGAAAACCGCTCACTGGCTCCCAAATTAAAGAGCTATGATTAAGAGTCATCTCCAGCTCTCATAATTTAACTGAACAACAGCAGTGAAAGCTTTCTGTTTAGAAATGATAAAGATTTTAACTTAAAAGAAAATTCCAAGTACATTGTTCTTGTTGTCACAATTGAGGAGTCGGGAAAAAGAAAAAAAGAGAAACGCTTTTTTAATGCACAACAAAAGTTTCTAGCCCCAAATTTCTGAGACAGCAAAACATGTATTTCTAAATTTCTATGCAGGTGGCATAAATACAAGTTTGCATTTGGTTTTATCAAAATGGTTAGGAATGAAGAGCATCACTGTACTTAATGTAGGAGGAAAATTTTACAAGGTTGGCTAAATTTCAATGGCCAATCATAATGCTGCTAGTTTCTTATTAAGAATGTTTTTTGTTTTTTTTTAAGAGGTTCCTTTAATGCACAGCGGGCCTTCAAAGGTGAACCCTGTCTTTCCCCACCACCTCCCACCTGTACCTTACTCATCAAGCTCAGGGCATTATCTGTGTTCACTCAGATATTCTCAACTTCTTGCCATTATTATACCTATAATTAGCTAACTAGAAAACTTCTGCATATTTTTTGTATGACCAAGTTTAAATACTGCATATTTGCAAAAACCTTCTGTAACACACTAGTAGCATCACATCCTCTTAATCTCCTAGCACAGATGTCATACTCAGTTCTTCCTCTTTTTGTGTCTCCTTGTCAATGTTTATATACTTCTATAACAATATAACCCAACCTAAAGATTTTAACAAATTTGTATACATTTCCATTTTCCTTATTAATTTCCATGGCTTGCTAACACTTATACCACTCATGTCTATACACAAAAAAGTACCCAGTCAATAAATCTTGGCTGAATGAAAATTTTAGACAGTAATACACTCAATGGTAAGAATATTAACTGTGACTCAAACATCCAATCCATTTTCCCATTCTTTATATAGCACTGGAAAAGTCACGAACCTTTTCTAAAACCTCACTTTCCTCATATTTTTTTTAAAGATTTTATTTATTTATTTGACAGACAGAGATCACAAGTAGGTAGAGAGGCAAGCAGAGAGAGAGAGAGGGGGAAGCAGGCTCCCTGCCGAGCAGAGAGCCCGATGCGGGGCTCCATCCCAGAACCCTGGGATCATGACCTGAGCTGAAGGCAGAGGCTTTAACCCACTGAACCACCCAGGTGCCCCTCCTCATATTTTTAAATTAGGATATGGGACAAACTTAAAATTTTCCTAAGTTGGACCACAATTGTTCAGGTTTACAGTACAGTTGGTTTTCTTATAGAATCTAAATTGGGATCAAAGACTTTTCACTTTAGCATCTTAAAGCTGAAAAATTAATTTAAGTGTCAATACTTAGATAAACAAACATCTCCATTATATATGGTCGTGATTTTCTATATATTTTAGTGAAGGAATATCCAAGTTGATGCCATATATGAGAATAGTTGGTAACTATCCCATAATGCAGAAGAATCTTATTGCTAAAATTAGCAAATTGTTCGATTTTATTTAGATTTGCTCACCTGCCATTTAAATTTAAATCATCAAACCAAAGAACCATGAAGCAAGAAAGTTATCTTCAGAACATAAAGTTTACCCTTTCCACTTTGTAATTGAAGAAACAAGATATCCAGAGAAATGAAGGGATTTGTTTGAGCTACAGGGAGATTTGGCAGGCTTTGAGCTTACCTCCAGGAACTAAAATATATTAAGTATCTAAGTGTATGTAAATAAAGGTTTATATCTTTTATATCGGCCCTGACCTTTATATACTTCCAAGACATTGCCTATCCCAAGGAAAAGGCAGAAGAATTTGTCTGACAATCTAGTTTTGATATTTCAACAGTTTTTAACCTTTTTATTCTCTCATTCTATGAACTATATACTTATACAGTTAAGCTAATTTTTAAATATTAAACTAAAGGAATATGGAAATTTCTTAAATGCATGACGATGATATCTTCCCCAAAACAGCTTTGTATGTTCTGTTCTATAACAAAATGTATGGCTGGCCCAAATAGGACACCTTGAAAGTCATAAATATTATGGTAACTTTAGGACTTAAAGATAAATTACCTTGCTTTCTGCTAACCAGCGATGTGGGTCATAGTTAATATCAGGACTAGACGAAAAAACCTACAAAAAAAAAAGGAAATTGTCTATTAGAAGTAGAATTTTTTCTGAACTGAACTTACATAAGTGAAATTCTTCACCATACCATCCAAAAGGTTAGTCCCTAAATTTAAAGGTTTAAAAAGAAAAAAAGTTCAAGTACCCAACCAATTCCAAACCACTATTTAGCTAGAATGTCTATGTATGTACACGTGTGTGTATACATATGTATGCACACATGTGTGTATACATATGTATGCACTGACAGTAAATATTTACTTCAAATACAGACATGAATCAGCTTTCAAGTGTTCTCATTGCTAGAATCTCTGAAGGCTGATTCCACAGAGTTCTGGCAAGCAGCCTCAATTAAGCCAGTGTACTTCATTTTTATTTACTTCTTTGCCTCAGTCTTGTTCCACGTAATATATTTCACAGTGGGTTAGACTTAATTACACGGAAACTTAATTCTTTGTCTCATTTATCCTTCTTTAATTTCATACTATGAGGGCCATTTTGTCTCATTAATGGTTGTATAGAACTGACAGAAACTAATCAACATGACTTTGTGCAAACATTGCTTTATATTTCATGATGGTAACAAAATCCTACAATAAATAGGTTGTCTATACCAGCTGCCTTGGTTTCCTTCAGACCAACTCATTTGTAAAATCCCTTGCCATCTGGTTCTGCCTTATTACTAATGAAACGGTGCTCAAAGGTTTTCAATGACTTTATGATTGTACTTACAGAATTTTTTCAGTTCCTACTTTCTTTGAAACAGGTGCTACCTGTGATATTTTTACAGGTCTCCTCTGTAGAAATTTTCTGCTTAAAAATACCCTATCCCTTTGCAAGAGACATCTATTCCTATTCTTAAATATTTCCACACTTCCTGATGTGTGTGCTCATGACTCCCCTAAGGAATATCATTAGGTAATTCATTCAGACAGATGATGAATACGTAATGATGCCGACCATATGCCATAAACAAGAGTGCTGTATTCTCATATCCAACTTTTCTTTCCTCCACTTTTCTCACCATCCAAATCTTACCCCCAACTCTCATGCCTCCCTGACTTCAGTGAAATCCTGCCTCTAGTTTATAGTGTTTTCTTCTTCTTCAAACTCTGCTATTTGTAAGCATGTACTTGTCAATGATTGTCACTGATTATATGTTTTATTGTTTTTTTCCATTCATTTGTGTCATGGTTTCAATTAAAACTTCAGTGGCCGAAGATTAAGTGTTCAAGATTAAAGTCTAAAATAATTTGATAGGAGTATAAGTAATATTCATATTTTTTTGCAAATTTATATATAGTTTAGTGTTTAAGAGAACAGCCTTGTCCACTTACAAGTGATGTGACTTAATTTCTCTAAACTATAAAATAGGCAAACTGCCTCATAAGGCCAAAGTATAAATTAAATAAAATGAGGGTTAGCACAGCGTCTGGCACATAGAACACCATTATTACTACTTACTGCATATAAAGAAGTCATCATCAGGAAATAGACTTCAAGGTTTATTGAGACAAGAGAACTATAACAACAATTTGTCATAAAAAGTTAAAAGAAACAGGGGAGCCTGGGTGGCTTAGTCACTTAAGCTCAGGACATGACCCAAAAGTCCTGGGGATGGAGCCCCAAGTTCAGCTCCTTGCCCAGCAGGGAGTCTACTTCCCCCTCCACCCTGCCCCTACCATTCATTCTTGCTCTTCCTTCCTCTCTCTCTCTGTCCCTAGAATAAACAAAATCTTTTTTAAAAGTTAAAAGAAAATCTATATAAATATAAATATATAAATATATATGAATATATGACCAAAAAAAGATACTACATAATAATGATAGCTAGCATTAGTTGACTATTCACTAAGTACAATATATTTCACTCCATAATATGGACCTTATATATCTTATTCTACTTTATCCTCAAAATAAGCCAACTTATAAATGGGACATGAATTCTTTGAGAGAAGAGAAATTGCATAACTTGTCCAAGGTCATACATTAGCAATATGGAGAGATACAATTTCAGCCAACATCTGTCTTGAGCCAAAGACTATCCTCTTTATGTTCTACAAATGAGTGAATACTCAGACAAAGTGTTATGAGAAAAGCTCTTCAATGATCAAAATTGGTCTGTGAAATGATATAACTTTAATTCAGACACTTTCCTAATTGTTTTATAATAGTGATGGCTTAAAGGTTGTCTGTCCTTAAGTTTTCAAACACGGCTTGCATTTACTAAAGTGGAATAAACAATAAATATGGTGGCTGGAGAAAGAAAAAGGTAATCAGAAATAATATCAATACTCCCAAGGACTTTTCTCAGGCTCATTTGTTACATATCTATTATCCAATTCATATCATAGCTGTTACTCTCTACACAAAATGACTAAAAATTTCATCAGTAATATACCAAAATCAACAAATGACAAAGAATAATTGGAATTACTCCATATTTTAAAAATACTTTATAAGGACCACCACTCTCCCTTAAATTTCTGAACTATAAAGCACAGAATCAATTTTATTTTAACAACACCTTGGGTTGTTTATTTGAGGTGAGAGCAAATGTTAGATTCTTCAGTACTCATTTTTTCCCCCAAGTTCATAGGAAGGTAATGACAGAAGTTATTTATTAATAGAGAGAGACCCACAACAAAAAAGGTGTACTCTAAACAAAACAACAATAACAAAAAACTTAATAGAATTTCCATTCTTTTAGATTTACTTTCCACCCATCACTTGGATTGAATTAGTCTTTCTCTAGGAGAAGAGGTGTAAAGAAAGACCCATTACCAAAATCACCGCATTCCTGAAAGCCTATTAAAAAATTGGGTGTTTGGGGCACCTGGGTGGCTCAGTGGGTTAAAGCCTCTGTCTTCGGCTCAGGTCATGATCCCAGGGTCCTGGGATCGAGCCCCACGTCGGGCTCTCTGCTCGGCAGGGAGCCTGCTTCCCCCTCTCTCTGCCTGCCTCTCTGCCTACTTGTGATCTCTGTCTGTCAAATAAATTTGAAAAAAATAAAAAATAAAAAATAAAAAATTGGGTGTTTTTTGGAATATATTGGAAGGATAATTTGTGCCTCAAAAAGAAAATACTTAAGCAATCTGCAATCTACCCACTATGTTTTAGCCTGTAATTGCCCATAACAAGGTTTATAGATCTTAAAGCATGATCTAAATGATACCATTTCTATGTCTCTATCTGACTGAAAATAAGCCATCCTGATACAAATACTTAGATTCAGAATAAATATTTCATTGTTAGTATGTGCTTCTTTTAGATGAAATTAGGATCTTAAGGTCACACATCCTTTAAATATAGGTAAACATAACAAGTCAAATAAAAAAAGCAGCAGCAGGCAGGAAAAAGAATAAGCCATCATTATAACAAGCTCTACAACGAAACTGAAAGAGTTTTTCCTCTAAAGTCAATTACTCCTCATATTTGACTCATACTCCTCTCAAAATGACATCTGAGCATTTTTAAAAATGTAGATAGGGGGTACCTGGGAGGCTCAGTTGGTTAAGCCTCTGCCTTTGGCTCAGGTCATGATCCCAGGGTCCTGGGATCGAGCCCTGCATCAAGGCTCTCTGCTCAGCAGGGATCCTGCTCCCCCCTCTATCTCTCTCTGCCTGCCTCTCTGCCTACTTGTGATCTCTGTCTGTCAAATAAATAAATAAAATCTTTAAAAAAATTAAAAATGTAGATAGGAATACATATTGCAGAAACTCCATCAACTCCACCAAATTCTACCCATCGAGATATTTCTGTTAAAGGTGAATCCTAAGACACCTTCCACTGCAAGTGTAGAAACATAGTTCTACTTTCTTTAAAACACCACATAAAGAGGGAAAAAAAAAAGAAAGAAAAAGGATATGAAGGAAGAGTAGGAAAAAAGAATAACAAAATAAAGAGAAGAATAACAAAATAAAAAGAAGAAACACCTAGAAAGTATTAAAAACTAAGAAACCCTTAGGCATAACACTATAATTTAAGTCCTGCCATCTCATCATATGAAATAAATACAGGGTAAATGATGGCTAAATTCTAAGGGTTATGGTCCCACTGTATTGAAGCAGTGCAATGCAACATAGCAGTAATACGACCTAGACTGAAGAAGGGGCTCGCCTTCAAGGAATTAAAAACGTTCATGATCAATTTTGTTTTTATTTCATTTCATTAGAACTATAAATTGAATAGCAATATTCTGTTTCAAAGATAGAAAAACTCACTTGAGTATATTTGTCTAAACAGGGAAGGCAAATAGCACAGCGCTCATGTGTTTAAGCTCAGGGAGTTAGATCCCCAAGGTCTAAAGTCTTGCTTTTAGCATTCAACTAGATACATGGCCAGGGCCAAGTTACTTAACCTCTCCAAGCCTTACTTTCCCTTGTCTTAAATGAATTTAATCAGAGTACCTAAAGGACAGTAGTTTTAGAGATTAAGGGAGAGAATCCTACAGTATCTGTAATATAACTAGTACTCAATAGATGTTAGCCATTAATACACTAACAACAACAAAAATGGCCTGTGATAATGAAAATCCAGGCCTCTTGACTCCAAGAATATTTTTTTCATCAGAACTGCTGCCTCTCTCCTAAGACATTTTCTTTTACAGAATGCGATAGAGGCAATTCCATGAATTAACGGTACACTTTCTCTCCAGGACCATGCAGTAGATATACAGTATCGCATTCTAAACAGTGCAAGATGTTATTTTGTTTCATAAAACTTTCCAGAATAAAAATGTGACTACCATGTAACTATTCATTAAAATCTTCTTATAATTATATATTAAGAAACTAACTGAAAGGCACAATGAGAACTCATAATTACTTTCAATTTCTCCATCGAGTCCCCGGAGAAGGTTTTACAAGCTGCATCAATTTCCCTTCCTATGACACCAAGAATGGATTCCTGTTCAGTCTCCAGGCAAAGAAGTTGATCCTTGAGCTGCAATCTGGCCTCTTCCATCCTTCTTAAGTGCTCTTCTTCATTGCTTATATGCTTTTCCTAAAACATCAGTAAGAAAAACAGAAGTTAATTATTAAGTAAAGGCAAGAAACTCTTGTAATATCTGTACAACCAACTCAAAGGAGTGCAGTAGAAAACAGATCTCTCAGTCTCCTTGCTTCACTAAAATAAAATGTTTTGCCTACTCATCAACTGAGGTCAAGTTACAGAGAATTCAGAAAAAGGACACTGAGGGAACTGAGTGAGTAGATACTTGGCAAAGAAAATTAAAGTAATTCTGTAACCAAAAGAAAATGAAGTTTAAAAAAATCCTCTACATTTTAATAACATAATGCCATTAGTGGACTGGAGAGTAAAAACTGATGCCATGAACAGACTTTGAGTTTTCAATAAATATTAAACACTAGAAAAAAAAATAAAATAAAATTATGTTAGTTTCATTTCAGAAAAAAAAATACCTATTACTACCTTATTTCATCAAAACATAGTTTTTAAAAAGTCCACGTTTTCAAATGCTGTCATAGTGCATAAATATTTTGAGTCATGTAAATTTGATAGAAGCAAGATGGAAGTACTTCTCAAGTAAGCAAATACATTTAATGAAAAAAAAAGGGTTTCTAAGAATCCTTTAAGAGCTTACAAAGACTTGGGGACCCATTCTAGGCAAAGTAAGTCTCAATCATGATTGCACAATTCCATTACTAGAGAAATTCTAGCAGAGTAGCACAGACCTGGAAGAGAGTAACAGAATCACCAGAATTATAAGTATAAACAATGGCCCCAAAAGTCATGGTGGCTGGCTAGCTTTGCTTTCACTCATTACACAGTAACCTGATCATTCTTTACCTACCCTAGTAAATATAAATACAAGCAGGAAAATTGTGTGGTCAAAAACTCCAGCTTGAAGTTGAAATAATAAGAGATCCATCCACTCAATTAAAAGTTACTTATGAAAGGAAAGATAGCATTTTAGCAGAATCACAAGGTATTTCCTTTCAACTCTGCCCAAAGAAGAGAGTCCTTTCACAAACTGTCTTCCACCCTTCCCTCTAGCTTCATACCTTCCTCCTTCCTACTCTCTCATATATCAAATGCTTGCAGCTTCTCAAATAGCCTTCATATGTCTCTCCAACCACTTCTGATGTGCACAACACTGCCTATTTGAAAATAGGCAAATAGTGCAACTGCACTATTTAAAAGTGGGGCTGGTAGCTACAAGACAGCCTTTATCTTGATGACTACATCCTAGCAGTCTGTAGCTCAGCTTTGTGAACTTGGGAACTGGATCTTCTTTCCCTTTTGGTACCCTGAGTGGAGTCATCTTTCAGCAAAGAGTAACATTAAGCTCACGAGAGACTAATGTACAAACTAGAATGCCACTCAATTAACGACATCAGTTTACAATAAGAACCATAACTACCATATGTTGTTCCTGTCGGCATACCCAGTACATTTCCTCCCTGCAGACCAGTCTGGATGGAAAGGCAAATTATAATCAGAATGTTGCTTAATGAATAGGGAACTGGAGCGAGGGGAGTTTGTTTTATGAAACAATGCGTATATGGCATCACGCTAATGGCAGTCTGGTGCGTCCACTGGCACATCAGGGATTTACAAACCACAGGAACAAGTGTTCCATTCTCTTGGGCGGTGTTTTGATGGAGACTGAAGTATATCTCCCTAACTTTCTCCTCTGTTCACATTCAGTTTCTGTCCAAACTCTCCCTCCTGACTGATAAGGCATTGCTTTAGAGATATTGGTATCTTCACAGAATGTTGCTCTCATCTCGGAGCCTTTCTGAAAAATTAACATCCTGGCTCTGAACCACATATGAAGACTTTGAAGCTTACTTACTAGAAAGCAACCTTTCCGTCAAGTCCCCAAGAGGTGAGGCTACTCGGCCCTGTACTGTTGGCTACCACCCCCTACACTTCCTAGCCTTCAAAATTTAGCCTTCGAGACTAATATATATAACATATATTATATATATAGATATATAGATATATTAGAGATATATATCTATAATATTATATATATTATATATTATATATTATATATATTATAGATATATATCTATATATAATTAATAATTAATATAATATAATATAATATAATAATATAATATATAATATATATTATATATCTGTAATATAATATATAATATTATATTATATATTATATATATAATATTATATAATATATATAATATATAATATATTATATTATATTAACTATTAATTATATTAATTAATAATATATTGATTATATTATTATAATTATAATATTATTATATTATATTATATATATATTATATATTATATATCTGTAATATAATTGTTCTTCCATCAGCCTCTCTCAATAAACCGCCAATTTTGGGAGACTGCAAAACATGCTTAAAATTACCTTTAAACTTCACAACTTTGTTGAATAAGTGATTTAAAGTTTTTCAAAGACTCAAATTCAATACTGGAAAAATCATTTCATTAATGACCATGCAGACCTATATACACTCCGAAGCTACTGATGTGTGTTTGGAGGTTCCTTCTGTGCATACGGAGACCTCCAGAATGCTGCTGTATTCTCACTGGTGTGATATTAATAAAGAAAATACCCTATCAGGGTTACTGAAGTATTTAGAGGACAACTGTTGATATTCTAAACCCAGGGAATTCACAATGATGTTCTAACTGTTCTTTCTTTTCTCATTTCCTTCAGAGCCAGCTTTCTTCCATCCACTATCCACTATTTCTATATTTTGATATTCCTAAAAATATTGATATTGTCAGGAAAGGCTCTATAAATTCAATCTCTTTAGCAAAGACTGAGAACTTCATTATCCACTTCACTATCTTTTGTGAGACAGTCAGCAGGCCAGGTCCAACTGACCTCCCTTTGAAATAAAACTCACAGAACTATGAACTCACACGGACCTTTGAGATCAATTGGTTTAACTACCTATTGTTCTTTCAAGAATCTTTTGTTTGACATTTCTGACAAATGGTCATCTGACCCCCTACATGAACAGCTCTAGTTTCAATGAATAAAACACCTGACCAAACCATAACATCCTTTCATTTGTCTAAGTGCTGCACTCAAGAATTAAAGTGAATAGATGAATCCCCTACCCTCACTTAATCACATTCCACGTAAATCCATGTTCTTTTATTTAACTGGGTTTCAGACACTGCACCACACTGGTTCTCCATCTGCATGTGCTCCAAAACCAAAAATCTAGGCGTTAAGTAAGCTCTTCTGTACCACTCTGTATTGACTTATTCACTCATTCAACAATTTTTATAGAAAGCCTACTATGGTAAGACATTCTCCTGAGTACTAGGGACAGACTGAATAATTAAGGCTCCTGTCCTCACATAACCAACAACTATCTCCATGAAATGTCATCCCTTTTATTTTGCCTCATTCTTCCGGCTTGAGAATATTTATCTGAATACTAATTGTTCCTAAAGAATTAGCTTTTTCTCCCAGTTTCATGTTTCAGAAATAGCTCTACAAATGGAACTAGCACAGCTCATTCTGAGGGAGAAGTGGAAAACCGGCTGGCTGACATTAATCCAATCATCCTGTCTGATTTGAAGATACATGGATTAATAAGGGGAGATGATAATATTTAGGCACTATTATGAACAGTTCTTGGTTTTCTAGAGAATTCAGAAGAAGTAATTCTACAAGAGTAACCGAAAGCCATCTTTTTCTATAGAATTGGAGGTAACTCAAGGTATTTTAGAAACTATTTAGGAATTTGGAAGAAAAAGTGGCTTTGGGGCACAATGGATAGGGCACTGGATTTCCAGGAACATGGAAGACACAATCCAACTTCAATGTTTCAGCATGAATGGACATGTATGTCTAGGTCATGGCACCATAAAATGAGCTTCTCTGTGAGGGAGAAGATGGGATTAGATAGATAGATACAGATAAAGCTGACTATAGCAGGCTGTATGATCCAAAAAGAAAGAGATCCTACACCATGGCTGAGTTTCAGAAAGCACCTTAGAGAACAAACTCAACCCTAAATTACACAAATGAGGAAACCAAAGTTCAGACAGAATAAATAACTGAACCAAAGTTAAAGAGGCCATAACCCATAACTTGAGTCTCCTGGCTCCTAAGTGCTCACTATTAAAATACCAGAAAAGTTGAGTTCTTAAAATTGGAATTTAGAAACCCAATGCGAAAAACTCAGGAAAGTTATCAGCCAGTTATGTGGGGACTAATACAGCCATAAAGTAGAAAGAATAACAAAAAATACTTCTGAATAAATATAGTTACAAATGAAATATGTGACATAGTGGTAAATTCAGAATGGAACACATAAACACACAAAAGAGAGAGAGAGAGAGACGGGAACATCAAGCATGCATAAGAAGCCTAAACTTTTAGAGCTTTCCATCTAAACTAGAGATGTACCCTATGTACACATAAAATCTGCTCTTGGCATATTTAATCAAAAAGTATACTAATCACACAGTAAGCAAGGTATAGTTCCATTGTCGAGAGAGTAAAGACTTTATGAAGCTTCCATTTCAGGACAGGAAAGGATTACACTGTTGACATTTGTGTCTAAAGCAAATTTAAAAAAATACTGCTCACAATCTCTTCAAACACACATATGTGCACACATATAATGTTGACTGGCTTCATCAATGGATCTGTAATTCAAAGGATGAGAAATTTTCCTCTATTTATATATTTATGTTGCAGCACACTCTTTACAACTCAGAACATTCACTTTCCCAAAGGCTGTAAAGATTATAAGGAGAAAAAATCTTAAAGGAAATAGAACTTCAATAAAACTAGAGCATGTCCAAAACATTATCTCCTTGGCAAAAGTTTATGAGATCCCTTCAATGTCCTAAGAGACCCAGAAGAGCCACTTTATTTCCAATACGGTTGGCTACAGGACATGAAAACAGGTCTTCACATACCTAAAAAGAAAGAGCTTAGCAAATAAAGCACACTCACATGACTAAATAAATCATTAAGTACAAAGACACTGTTAAAAAAAAAAAAAGCTACTGTCATTCCTTTATTGAAAACTAACGTGAATAAGCAAGTATGACAATATTTCAGTCCTAAGGTCATCTTTAATACATCAGCAGTGGGTGAGGGAGAGAGAGGATGAGAGGCAGAGAAAAATCAAATTATATTAAAGGCTAGAATTAAAACAAACAATATAATTCAAAGTTATTGGAAGCATGGCATGTTGAAACTATAGACCAGCACATATCACCTAAAAAGTTTTGAGAAGGAATATTTCTGTAACTCAAGATAACTGCTATGCCTAAGCCTTAAATCCAGGACACTAGCATTACAAGGCAAATTATGAAACTATCCTGAACAAAAATTGGATCTGTCCGGAAGCCATTTATCTAACTCTCTAAAAGAAAGCTCACATTACTTACGCCAACAGAGTTGACTCAACTACAAGGAAGTTAAGTTACAATGAAATGCCAACCAAGGCAGAAACTGCAGAACAACTAAAAGAGAAGGATCTACTGTGGGTATTACAGGGTATCTGAAAAGAGTTTCATCTAGAAAATTACCACACTACAGTTCAAACTGTCTTACAAAACAAGAAGCAAATAAATAAACAAATAAAGCATTAAATCTTGGCCACACCATAACTACTTTTTGCAAATTTCTTAAAAATACAAGATTTTATGAGACTGTGCACTTTTTAAATTCAAAGTATGGCTGTACATTAAATGTTGAGATTGGTATTTAAAGATAAATAAAACAAACAAAAAACCAAAGCAGCACTTCCAAAATCAACAGTTCAGATCAGTTTGAAAAAGTCTCCACGGATCCAAACTATGTATATCCTATGCCCTCAGTGAACCCAACACTACTCAGGAACAAAGAGGACAAGGGAAGGTCATAAACTGAGTTTTTTACCCATTATAAAAGTGCAATAACGTGCATTTTCTTCCTCACCCATGCAGATATTGTAACAACAGATAACTTGAGCTCTTAAGAATGATAGGAATATCTGCCCCTTCTCTTGCCCCCCAGGCACTTTATAGGAGCTTTCTCTAGGGTTCCTACTACTTTGTATGCCTTTTATGTCTGTCTCTTTAGCAGACTGTGAATTCCTACCGGGCAGAGATCTTATTCTTTATTTAAACATCCCAGTACCCAGTAGAGTGTCTCAGATAGCAGTCAATCGATAAATTTTTCTGAAACACATATATCCTTTTGTGTTCCATTCATTCTGTGAGCGTTTTGTGTGTGTGTATGCTCTATGGGCCAAACAGAATAGACCCCAACAATACGACAATGAAAAAAACAGAATCTCTGAACTCAAATGACTCCTTATGTTTCTGAAAGTTTGCTTTTGCAATAAATCAATCAGTAAAATCATTGAGGGCAATCATCTCGTCAGTAACGGGTTACTGTAAATGGCAAGGCCAGTTGATGTCACAAAAGCAAGGGCACTGCCAGGAGTAAGAAGTAATCAGATGCAGAGTAAGCTTTAAGGATAGAACTAGTAAGATCTGTTAATGAATTAAGTACAGATCCATGTGTGGATGAATGAAATGCTTCTTTATATGTATTTAATAAGCAAAAGAACACTGTAATTCCTACTAGAAGATTGGTTTCTTAAAATAAAAGTGCTACTATTTTGTGGGTTAGATATTCTTTTTTCTCCTCCGTAAGTAGATGCTTGACACTATTTCCTTCAAAGAAGGGAAAGAAGTTACAATTAATAGTATGGTAAGAATAAGAGCTGAAAGCATCAGTAAAACAGAAGCACTAATAGAAAAAAAAGTAAGGCATAATTAGAACATTGGATATATGATTTGGTACATATTAAAATTGGGATATGAAAGAGTTTCCAATCCATAACCTAGTCTTAGGCAGGCGTAGGAAATTTATCCATAAGACAGAAACTGAAAAAAACACAAATTCAGATTTAAACTCCTAATCCCCACTTAAGGAAATTATTCTTGCCTCAGGCTTTTTAGTATCTTTTTCTAGAAGAATATTGAGCAATACAAAGATCATTGGCAGCATAATCAGAAAGGTGTCAGGACATGTATTGGATACATTCCTAAAAATTAATATTCAAAGTTGGAAACAAAAATACCACTGAAGGGTATTTTATGCATTCATTAAGTTTTAGGACCATTTTGCAATTATTATGTATTTCTCTTAAGTCAAATGCTAGGAAACAGAAATAACATTAGTTATTTAAAATCAGCCACTTTTGATGCATTTCTTTTTCTGAAACAAAATACGGACAAGGAAACAAACAACGAGAGTTTCAAATTATGCATTTGGAACGAACACTGTTTAATTTTCAAAAGAAAAAAAAATGTATCATTCAGCACCAGAGAAATGTTTATAAGCTTACAGTGTCTTTATAAACCATCGGGATTTATTCTCTTTTTTTCTTAAAAGATACTTAAGCATTCATTTATTCTTAATGAAAGAATATGGGGGGGGGTTAAGAACAAATTTCCAAATAATATAACTTATATTAACAATGACCACCTCCTGGTTGTTTTCCTAAAATTTATAGACTATTGCTCATTTGACATTAAATGACAAAGTGGATAGAGTTGCTTTAAACTGTGATTTAAAACACACACACACACACACACACACACACACACACACACACACACCAAACCTCACTTAAAACAAACCTGGACATTCATTTCATGTTCCCTTTTAGGGTCTAACCAAAGCAAGCAAGCTAGGACTGCTTACCTCCCAACAAAGCACTGAAACAGATAAGATACAGGACACTTCATGCAGCCTATTCCCCTTGGCTTTCCACATCACAACCAACTGCATGTACCATTATTTGCCTAACTCTTGCACTATGGTGATCACTCACAATCTCAAAATTAAATGAAATCAAACTAATAGTACAGGATTTTAAAGGTAAGTGTCCAACAAGACTGCACTCCTCTAAAGCCTCTGTAATTTTCAGGGGCTCAATGAATTAAGGATTAAATGGCAGTCCTCTTAAATCAAGTCCAAATCAGGGATGAAAAATATGCAAACTTTGACTTCACTCATTATATTCATTTAAAATCAACCTCTTTGATTGTAAATGGTTGGTAGAAAAGTCATTGCCAATGGAACAGAGTTTGAAAATGCGTCTCCACACTTACGTTCCATTTTGGAAAGTAGAGACCACATGTACTTCTATACAGCCTTTATTTCTTGCCCCGTCCTCTGCCACAGCTGTATGTATAACTGCCCCCTCCCCCCAATCACTGCATAGTCACTTCACCTTTGCATTCTAAAACTGTTTCTTAAAACCTGGCATAGGTTTTCATATACAGTAAGGACTCTGATGTTTCAGCCAACTCTGTGAAAGTCAAGGACTACTCTGGACTTAATGACTACAAGTGGTTCAATTAAAAGCACTTTATAAATAACAAATACAAAACAAAGTGTATAATTCTACCTTTAATTTGACCACCTTATCTTCATTTTTTAATATTTTTAAAGATTATTTTAAGATTTAATTTCATAGGAAATTACTCATAACATCTCAGTCAGTGTTTATATTTAGAGTATCTGGTTTAAATTTCCCTCCAAATTAATACAGGGTAGCTACAACTTTATTCTCTTTATTCTAATCACACAATTTAAAATAGATGCTGCACTAAAGAAAGAGTAAGTCCTCCCTTAAAATGTCCGAAAGTATAAACACTAAACACTAAAGTAAATGAAAGAAGTCAGCAGCTCATTTGCTTCTATTTCTTTCTTGCTATTCTGAAAAACAAAAAAAAAATAAAATCAGAGAATTCTGCCTGCCACAGCGTTCTTAGTAAAAAAATACAGAACTGTGACTCTATAGTGGATATTTTATAGACAGCTGACAATCATATTTATTTTTCCATATGATGAAAAATACCAATCCTGAACAGATGGTCATATTAGAACTGAAAACACAAAATTAAAAAACACTGATTCATTTTTTCCTGCCACAGATATATTTTATGCGGCAATATCGGGTTTTAATTCAATTTTTCTAACAAAGTCACTGATGACTTCTTTTCCAAAATTGGTGTCAAGCTAAAAAAATTAAGGAGTATATGGTAATCTGTTGAATATAATAACCCTACATTTAAATTCAACACTATGAGTTCAATGAAAAGATATAAATGTGAGTCATTTTACTGGCAGTAAATAAAGGGAAAAAAATTAAAGGAATTTGTGCTCATATCCTGTTTCCACCAAAGCTATGCAATGTTGGACAAGTCACTATGTTATACTCACAACCTCAGTTTCCACCATCTGTAAAAATGGGCATCATAATTACAATTTTTCAAAGATCATTATTCAGTATTAGAAAAAAATCTCCCTCAAATTAAAACCACATTGAGATACCACCTTATACCAGTTAGAATGGCCAAAATTAGCAAGACAGGAAACAACATGTGTTGGAGAGGATGTGGAGAAAGGGGAACCCTCTTACACTGTTGGTGGGAATGCAAGTTGGTGCAGCCACTTTGGAGAACAGTGTGGAGATTCCCTAAGAAATTAAAAATAGAGCCTCCCTATGACCCTGCAATTGCACTACTGGGTATTTACCCCAAAGATACAGATGTAGTGAAAAGAAGGGCCATCTGTACCCCAATGTTTATAGCAGCAATGGCCACAGTCGCCAAACTGTGGAAAGAACCAAGATGCCCTTCAACGGATGAATGGATAAGGAAGATGTGGTCCATATACACTATGGAGTATTATGCCTCCATCAGAAAGGTGAATACCCAACTTTTGTAGCAACATGGACGGGACTGGAAGAGATTATGCTGAGTGAAATAAGTCAAGCAGAGAGAGTCAATTATCATATGGTTTCACTTATTTGCAGAGCATAACAAATAACATGGAAGACATGGGGAGATGGAGAGGAGAAGGGAGTTGAGGGAAATTGGAAGGGGACGTGAACCATGACAGACTATGGACTCTAAAAAACAACCTGAGGGTTTTGAAGGGGTGGGGGGTGCGAGGTTGGAGCCAGGTGGTGGGTATTGGGGAGGGCACGTATTGCATGGAGCACTGGGTGTGGTGCAAAAACAATGAATTCTGTTACACTGAAAAGAAATAAAAATTGAAAAAAAAGAAAAAGAAAAAAATCTCCCTTAAGTGTTTTTATCCAATATAATAGTAGTTTTAAAGTATCTGCTAGGTGTCACTTCACAAATAATTTGAATAAAGCATTTCAAGGGAAGGAACAAAAATACATGTTTATGAATCCTGATCTACTCAACACTTAGATTCCTATAACCACTATAGCCTTGGATGTCACAAAATCTGTGGCCTTAAGGTGTCCTCTAATTGCGTAATCACAGTTTCTCTCTCCTGAAAAAATAATAGAAGAGAAGCCTCTTGAGAGAATTCAGAATACTACATAAATTAGCAATAATTATATGAGCTAGCTAAGAATCCCAGATAACCTATATAATCTATATACTGGTTCTTACAGATTCTGGTACGACAGAAAAAAAAAAAATAGAATTTGTAAGCCTGATTCCTATTTCCATTTCTACCAATGGACAGCTGGAGCACTTGGGCAAGTCTCAATTAACTCTTTGGGCCAGACCTGCCTCATCTATAAAAGAAGATGGTGGAGGGCTAATATTGTTAAAGATTCTTTTATACTTCAGAATTACACTGATGCTAAATGTTCTGGGAAACACCACCTTTGCACAATATTCCAGTACAATCTTGTAAACACTGAGACCCTGCTAACTAAAAATAAAAGCTAGAACGTAGATTTTTTTTTGTGGGGCAGAGAAACAACCTACTAAAGAATCTTCCAACACTGCCGGGGTGCCTGGGTGGCTCAGTGGGTTAAGCCTCTGCCTTCGGCTCAGGTCATGATCTTGGGGTCCTGGGATCGAGCCCCGCATTGGGCTCCCTGCTCAGCAGAGAGCCTGCTTCTCCCTCTCTCTCTCTGCCTGCCTCTCTGCCTACTTGTGATCTCTCTCTCTCTCTCTCTCTCTGTCAAATAAATAAATAAAATCTTAAAAAAAAAAAAAAAAGAATCTTCCAACACTGCCATGGCTAGCTATAACCACAAGGCATGTATATCCATGTGACAGCATCTCTCGTAATGGGGGAAGTTCTACATATGGTTGTGATTATGGGTGGATTAAAGGAGAAAAGCAAAATGAGGACACTGGATGGATACCTCTGGCTTCCTCCAGGTTTGGGTATCTAGTAGCAAGAAGCCTGTCTGCATGATTTTCCTTAGAATTAAATCAGTAACAAATACAAATGAAAGCTCCAAATATGGAAAGCACTGGATCATATAGGAGAGAAATTACTTGATCTGTAATTTTAAAATAGAAAACACACAGTAATGTAATCAACAAGAGAATGCCATATTCACTAGATAAAATATTGGGTGTCAAATAAACTTGATTTTGAAAAATGTTGAAGGACACGGGCAAATTCAGAACACAAAGCTGTGCATGGCAAATAATCCCAAATGAGAACTGTGTATCTGAATGTGTAGAAAAGAACCCCGAAAAGAATTTTACCAGAACTTGAATGAAAGAAAGTTAGGTGGTAAGATCACAGGTGAGTTTTTAAACCTTCCTTATTATCCAAATAAAAATATATTTTATAATTTTTAATGTTCCCTTTTAAAGAACAAAATATTTTTCTAAACATAATTTCAGAATTTATTAAAATGAATATAATAAGATAATAAAATTACTTTCTCTAACATCTGAAAATTAATGTCTTTATGAGTCTACATTGGAGATAGGAAAACAATCTCAGAACATTACTATCACTTTTTATGCTATTTTTCTCACTAATTATGAAAATGCCTGCAAAAATAGTATACATATTTTTTCATAAAACAGCCATGCTTCCAAAACATAGGGTTCAAGAGAATAGACACAGTATAAACAGAATAATCTACAAAATAATATTCTCTTAATTTTAGACACCTATTTATGTCTAAAATATCATACAAATATGTTTGAAAATTTAAAACATTTAATACTTAACACTACAAAATTACTTGGAAAGCTCCACAAAGATGGCCAGTATCATTAGTAAACTCACACCTACTTTAATAACATTTTTTTTAAGTTGGATCAGATACAGGTCTGTATATATAAAAGACATATAAAATCTTCACTATGTGAACTTTGATGTTGACTTGCTGAGCAAAAGTGGCTTAATCATACGCTCTTTTGATGATTCAGATCCCAGTGAAACCAATAAAAATATATTTCTGATAAAACAAACAGCATTATGAGCTTCCAGGTAAATGCCAGAAGAACAAAAAGATTAATATTAATAAGATCCTTTTAGAACAAAAGAAGAAATCAAATATTTTCCTTTAAAATTTAAAGCAAAAGGAATATTAAATTTCAATGACACTACAAAGTTCTATCTAACATTTCATGAGAGCTTTTTCCCCAGTAAGAAGTTCATAATAGCTTTAAATGCATATGTAAATATTCTGTGGGTTGTATAATACTTGTTCTCTTTGTCATGTAAAATTGAAAAATAACATTTGATATTAAACCAAAATCAGATGTTGGAAAAATGCATCTTATTATCTACACATCTACATATCACCACTAAATACATGAGGAAAATATGTTACATTAGTTATTCTGTACATATATACTAATAGCAATCTTCTACTGCTGATTCATGTTGCTGATGCTAATGGTTTTATATGAATTTTGATGCAATTTTAACATTTCTTAGCTTACCAAATAATAACATGACAAGAAACAAAGACCTAAAGTAAGCAGTCAAAACGGTAGCAAGACATTTAAAAAAGAGGGGAAGTGCCACTTATGCCACTAAGATGGGAATGTGAGAATAATGCTGTGTTAGGTAAACAAGAAAGGCTTCTCTTTTGAATCACATTTGAAATCCCTTCAATCCTAAGGCCCCATTTATCAAGTTCAATGTATTACTTACATAGTAATCTTTGGGCTACAAGTCATACAGCTTTTTTTTTTTTCCCACTGAAAATATATTTTCATCTTGTTTCCCTGTTTTTATTTTCCACAGTCTGCTGTAACCGCCCCACCCCCATACACACACATACACAATGTACATATACCCACAGGTTATCCATATTTTTTATCCTCATATTACATGTTTTTGCAAGCATGTATATATGCATGCACGTGTGCATGTACACACACACACAATCACACAATTTCATCCACAATTTACTTACAAACTATCTACTGTGTATCTGGCTCTGTGCCTGATCTTGGAGACAGAAAAACAATCAAGATTTGGTTCCTGTCCTCAAATAGAAAACATAATTATAAAACTGCCTACTTGTTTGGTTTGCTTGACACACATGCCTTCAATATCACCTGCTAATAGAAATGCTACCTCTTTTCACAAGGGAGCCTCCTTTGTGGCCCATCTGTCTCAAGTGATTCAACACAGTCTGGTTCTAAACTTCCAATCTGCATAGTTCATCAGTAATTCTTACTCCCAGTTCCCTGGCCCTTCACTACCTAACATTATTAGACAGGACCACAGGCAGTCAATCAATACTGGCTGATTGGTTGATTGCTTGGTTGAACCACTAATCAGTATTTATTTGGAAACACAACAATAACAAAATAATGGCATTTACTAATTGATAGCTTATTAGATATCAGTTACTCTCCCAGGCACTTTATACATTTTTTTCACATTTAATTCTGTAACAGAGGAATCATCATATCTTTTTAAAGATGATAAAACTGAGGTTTTGAGTTTTAAGCAACATACAGCTAGAAAATGATGTACACTCAATGTTCTGCCCATAGCCACTAATGCTATGCCACCTTTCAGAGAGAAGAGCGCTATCTATAGATGGCGGGACCCAACAATATTTTGATTCATATGCAACCATATACTAAGGCACAGGTCAACATAAACAGCTAAGTGAATCCGAAGTACTTAAATCATGTACACAAAAAATAGATCTTAAATAAAAGCAGCCATATAAGCTATATATATTTATATATACATGTATCGTTATATGTATCGAGATCGCTATCAAAACATCTTTAAGATCATTCACCAGTTTAGACACCAGAGACATATTTTGCCTGCATAAGCACACACTGTCAAGACTTGACTCTACAGTTTTAACAACTGAAAGCGATTTTGTTTTTCATGATCTGGCTAGGAGCATTCAGTTGCAGACCTGCGTCTTATCTATACCCAATCCTCAGCACCCAGCACGAGGCCTGCCACATACTGGATGCTCAACACAGAGCAATGGAATACAATCGTTAACTCTTGAAACTTTTTTGTAAGGTGAATGTTCCACATATACCAATATGTGATAACACGTATATATTTAGAACATCACAAATAGAATCAGTGAGGAAACATTTATTTTAAGCAGAACAAGGTAAACTCACAACTCAACATAAGAAATTTTCACCACTATTTCTTAAATGTAAATGCGTAAGTAGAGAACACGTTAAAACAATCTTCTGGCTAGAATTTTAATTATGGAAAAGCTGGAAAATTTAGCGTTGTCGCCACAGCAACTACACCCTGACAGCAGATCCACTGGACACACTCAAAACCAAACAGGACATATGAACTAAATTGCAGCAGTTGTCAAGACTGTAGGCCTTAATTTAGCAACTTAATTTAGCACATTTAATCATAAACACCAAACTTATATCTTATTTCCTTGATTTTAACAATTACTAGAAAAGGAAAAAAAATACCTATAAAATATAATGAATTTTACAAAAACATAAAGAGGAAAAGATCAGTAAAGCAGTTAAGGAAGTTTCTTCCTAGAGGTCTGTGAAGCATTTTATGATACCTTATCCAGTGGTGGCACCTTGCTCACACATGTAACCTCATCAAGTATTTGTCTATGTTGTCTTATCCTTCTCCCAGTAAGTTCTTTAATGGTCATCTTTACATGTGGCTCCTATCATACTCAACTACAAATCCTTTTTGGAAGTTGGTGGAAGAGAGATATTCTGTCTTCTATTCCTAACTGACTTTTGCCATAAAAGTTGTGACTCTCAAAAAAAGAGTAGTGACTCTCTGAGAGTCCCTCGTCTTCTACACAATGCCTGACAGCAGATACTCAAATTCACACATCTACTGAAAGGAAAGCAGTAAGTCTGCCAGGAATGTTCCAAGGTTACCAACCTTCTTAAGCTTCGGTCTCTGCAACTGCAAAAATGAATTTAATAGTATCGATTTCATAAAATTTCATAAAATTACCATCAGCATTAAAAGTGCCTCACATATGGTGAGTACTTAACTATTATAGGGTTTATTTTGAGCCTCCGTTTCCTCATAGGTTAAAAGGGATCAATGAAATCTACCCCAGAGAGTTGTGAGACCTGAAAAAGCACACATACGTAAATCAACTGGCATAAATGCCTGACATATAACAGGTTCTCAATAAACCAGAATTCCCTTCTTTGCTACCTTGCCTCTAAACTCCTATTTTAAGATCCAGAAGAAATTTAAAAATCAAATGTAGTAGAAGGTTAACCCTTTGGTTGAAAGACTCAAAATCCAGCATTCTAACAAACTATCACTCTTTTTGTGGCACCAATATAGCTTTCACATGAAAGACAACAATTACCATTTATTAATACATAAAATAGGGGCAGCACCTGGGTGGCTCAGTCGGAGAAGCGACCGATTATTGATTTTGGCTCAGGTCATGAGCTCAGAGTCCTGAGACTGAGCCCCACATCGGGCTCTGTGATGAGCGTGGAGGCTGCTTGAGATTCTCTCTCTTCCTCTCCCTCTGCCCCCCCCACCCCCATTTGCGGGCATGCTTTCTCTCTTAAAAAAAGAAAACTGCATAAAATATATTCTATAAGAAATACTAGGAGAAATCTGAATAAGTCTTTAAAATTAGAATTCATTCATATTTTTACCTTTTCTTCTAGCTGGTCCTTCAAAGCCTGATATTTTAGCTTCAGTTTTCTGTTCTCATTTTCATTCTGGGTTAATTCGTCTGTCAGCCTATCACACTGTGACTTCACCTTCTCTAGCTGACAACGATGGACTTTGGCTGTATTCTTATCTTCTAGGCTTTCTGCCTGAGAAAAAGAGGAGAAAAGAAAAAGTCCACTGGCCACAGCCAAACTGTACAGCAAACAAATTACACATGATATCAGTGGGCAAAAATGTCAAGAGTTTGCTCTAAGCATCTGTACGTAACATACAGACTATACACACAAAGGAAAGGAAATGCTCCTAGCATTTATTCAATCTCTCCTTAGTGCTTACTGAGCACTTACTCAGTGAAAAGTGCTGTACTAGGTGCTGAGATAGCAAATATGAACAGTAAATTGCCAGATGCATCTATCAATTCTACAACAATGAAGGAGAAGTGCTTAATGAAGGCAGAAGCAAATACTGTGCCAAACCAAAGCAGGCACCCCAATTCTAGTGACAGGGAAAGAGGTTGTCAGAGGTGTCCCAAAAGGGAAATACTATGACCCAGTACTGACTGATCGCTTTCCTCCTCTATAAAAGGAGCTTTACAAAATTCCTGCTCAACCTCTCTCCTGGGTTTTGTGAAAGAACTGTGTACTTTCAGTATAACAAAATTACTGATGCCACCTTGTGAGGCTGAAAGGATTATGAATTGTAGCAGCCAAGAAACTATAAGTAACTGAACTTGAAAAGGAGTTTTTACCAGTGATTATTATTTCAGCGCCAACAGTGTAATAAAGTACCTGGTTTTTTAACTTTTTCTCAAATATAACCAGAATCAACTTTAAGAAAAAATTAGGAATAATATATTCCGTGTACAAAATTCAATAAAGATTTGCCAGGTATGTGAATTTTAAAACTTTTAAGATGACAATGATGCAAACACTTCCTATATGTCAGGCACTGCGCTCAGACCTCTTTGCACAGTTTTTCCTCATTGTGTCCTCGCAACAACCCGACCAGGGAGGTACTATTACTACTGCCTCCTTTTTTGCAGCTGAAGCCCAGAGACACTAATAACTTATCCCAGCACATGTAATGAGGAACTGCAGAGCCAGGAATTGAACCCAGGAATTCTAATGTGCAGGCTTTCAACTATTCTGCCACACTGCTTTTAGCAAGGTACATTTACCATTTTTAAAAACCAGCTGGGTACAACTTGACAATGTTAACTGGTCACACCTACCAGTTACTAACAGCTTGAAAGCAACTACCTATGATCTGTTTAAAACACGTGTTTTAATATCTAAAATATATGTGTTTTTTTTTTCTTTTTACAAGTGTATTGTATGTGTGTAATCAGGTATGTAGGAATTCAACCACTGGAATCAATTTCCTAAGAGGAGGTTTTATCAGCTTCAGACAAAATCTGTATTATAGTCACCTCACACGACTTCACCTAAGACTGGATGCCATTTTAAGTTAACACAGGAACTGATTTTTAATAAGGAATCCTGTTTTCACAACCTAAAAACAAAATTACAAAATAAAGCCTCTCATCAGGAAAATTGCTCAATTATGATCTTAAGTTTTAATAGAATGGTTTGCCTTTTCTTCATGGCTAATGAAACTCTTGGGTACAGAAGGTTCCCCTAAAGCCAGTGGAGAACTGGAGTTAGCTCAGGGAGCCTTAAGAACCAGCGGTGCTCATCTCTTTCCAAAACTGTCCCTCTCTGGTGATAACGTTCTTTGATAGCCTGAAGTCAAATGGGGTATATATACAACACTAAACTGGGCAAATGCTACAAATCAGGGTTTCCTCCTTGACCCCCCAGCTTTAAAACATTTACCCACACGCCAATGCCTAAATTTGACTAAGAACTTACTTCTTATGGTTTTATTAGTACATTTACATTTCACTCTAAGGTTTACAAAGTGATGTTGTACTCATGAAAACCCTGTGATAAAGACATTACTAGCCCCATTTTATTGATGAGGTGAAAAAAGGTTGGGTAACTTGACCAAGATCATATAGTCAGCAAGAAGCAAAAGTATAGAGCTCAAACCCTTGGTCTTTGATCCCCTCCCCTCAAAAAGGCTCTACCAAATGATTTCTATTGAAATCATAATGAGGTAATAACCCAATATCCTTCAAATATGAATAGGAGCTAGAATATTTCATTAAAATATTTTATATTTAAATTTTAAAATTGGCACAAGTAGTCCTAGATGGGGAAAATACATAAACCGTGCAGAGGAAAAATACGGGTAATGTATCAGCATTTATTGGACCCAGAAAAATAAAAGTGAAGCCAAAAGACAAAGAAATAGAACATTTATAGAGCTACTTGTCCCAAGTCCTCTTATACATAATTCAGTACACTAAGTCATCTGTGGTGACCATTATTATCAACTCCTTTTAATTAATATAAATAAGTAAAAGTATAGGATTATGTTAGTGAAATAGCATGAAGTAGGGGTTTTTCCTTATGGGCAAGTCATTCAGTTTACAATAAAAGTGCTTACAATCTCTGGTTCTCCTTTTAAGCTCTTATGTTGCTTTTATACCATATTAAAGAGTGGCTGAAACACCCCTCCTCTGTCTTCCAAATTAAAAAAAAAATGCTTCAAATATATATTTTATATATATATATATATATTCAAATATAAAAGCTTCAAAATATCTACAGAGTACTTCTAAGTTATATACTCTTTACATACAGAGAATTTCTCAAAGCTTTACCGTCATTTCACTATACATGAATACAAAGCACTTCCGAAAGAAAGGATGGGGGAAACTGCCTGTTGAATACTATCCACTCTGTTTTGATCCAACCCCCTTCCATTTCCTCATGGACCTTCCCTAGTCATCTCTGACAAATGGGGTAAACACATTTTGAGTTCTTCTTTTAATCTGCCACATTTGACACACTTTTTTTTTTCTCAAGATTTTATTTATTTATTTGTCAGAGAGAGAGAGCACAAGTAGCGGGGAAGGACCGGCAGAGGGAAAAGCAGGCTCTCCACCAAGCAAGGGGCTCGATGTGGGACTCAATGCCAGAACCCTCACATCATGACCTGAGCTGAAGGCAGACGCTCCACTAACTGAGCCACTCAGGCATCCCACACTTTGAACACTCTTGACATACCTTTCTTGAAATGTCCTGCCTAGGTTTCCAAGATACTATTCCTTTCTGGTTCCCTCCTGTCTCTCATATAGTCCTTTATTCTTATCTGCTGGGACCTCTTTCTCAATACTTCCCTTAAACATTGATGTTCTAGAGTTTCAGCCTCTTCTTTCTCCCTACATGATCTCATTAAAATTCCATGATTTCAACTACCACCAATGGGTCACTGGATCCCAAATATTCAATTTTAATCTCATTTTCCTCCTCAATGTCTAATCCATTATGAACTAAAGACTGTTTTGCCTAGATTTTCATGGTTAGGCTTCTGTTCTTTTTCACCTAATTCAACATGCGTTAAAAACAAACAGGGGCTCCTGGGTGGCTCAGTGGGTTAAGGCCTCTGCCTTCGTCTCAGGTCATGCTCCCAGGGTCGTGGGATAGAGCCCCGCATCGGGCTCTCTGCTCAGCATGGAGCCTGCTTCCTCCTCTCTCTGCCTGCCTCTCTGCCTACTTGTGATCTCTGTCTGTCAAATAAATAAATAAAATAAAATAAAAACAAAAACAAAAACAAACAAACAAACTGGATTTGCCACTCTTCTCTCCAAATCTGCTCTTCTATCTGCATTATCTACCTTGACAAACAGCCTCATTAACCACCTCGTCCCCCAGGTCTGTGCCCAGTCATCCTTGATTCTAAACCTCTCAACTACAGCAGTGTAGTTAAGGACACAGGCACTAGACTACCTAGGTTCAAACCCTGTCTCTGCTACTTTCCAGCTCTAAGACCTTGAGCAGTTAGGTTTCCATGCCTCAATTTCCTCATTAGTGAAAAAGTACCATACAATCTGCAGGGATTGTGTGAGGATGAAATGGTTAACGCATGTAAAGTTCTTATAGTAATGATTGGCATGAACTAAGTGCTGGGAAAAAATGTCTGCTACTACTATTATTATTATTATTATTGTCACAGCCAATCAATCAACATATGACATATATTTTATCTTCTTTAAGATCAGCTCCTCTCCATATCTCTGATTCTTCTTTGGTTTATGTCCTCATCAACTCTGACAGACTACTATGCCATATTTCATCAATATTAAGACATATTTTTCCACATTTTACCACCTCTGTCTTGGGATGTTGTGTTGCAGTTGACAGTATGTTATGTTTTCAGACGGAGGTTTTTTTCTTTCTTAGTAGCACATAATGATGAGTCTTATAACTGATGGTATCTTAGGTTGAATGAAATATGCTAAGGGCCTTCTACCTATTCCCCCAGCCTCCATTTCTGCTCTGCCCACCCCAATTAATAACCCCAAATCCACTACTGCCAGTAGGCTACACGCAACTGGGGGAGAATTCATAAAAAGCTGAAAGCATTCTACATATGTCAGCTATTTCATTATAACTTCATCTTTTATCAAAGCATTTTTTATGGCAGTTATATTTCCAGGAACTTTGAAAAAAAATTGTAATTAACCTTTGAAGACTTATCTATGTATTCACCTATTCAGCAGATATCTACAATGTTCCAGGAACTGTTCTAGGCACTGGAGATATAGCTGTAAACAAAACAGACTCCAATCCCAGTCCTCAGGGAGTTTTCATTCTAATAAAGGGAAACTAAGAAATAAATAATATGGAATCTATATCATATGATGAGAAGTACTATGGAAAAAAGCGAAAGCAGGAACGAGGGACAGATTTATCACACTCCTGACAATCATGTTATAAAATAATTCCCCTGCATGGGGATAATGCTAATACTTTTAGACCCTAGAAATATTTCCCCAGTGCAAGATCTCAGTTATGCATTTATCCAGGCCAACTTTGATTTGGAAAAGAAAGGGTAAATCTCAAAAGCCTTGGGTTTACACAGCTTATAAGCTGATCCACTTTAGTTACCATACTACTAAGGACTGTGGTTTAAACTTCTATGGCCTTGACAAGTCTTTGCCTTTTATATTTTAGGAGGTCACGGATGTTGAATGAGGGCACATTTCAGGTCCACGACTTACTGCCACCTCTGCCTTTCCTGAACTCCCAAAATAGCTAAACGTTCTTTTTAAAGGGCTTCAGTGCTCTGAAATAGGTGCTCCCAGGTGGCTGCTATAACTCATTTCAACCTGGCTGAACAGGCATGAATAAGCCTCTTTACTGTTAGTTTTATCTTCCCTTCAGTGCTTAGGAATACAGAATGATCTCTAAAAGTTTACGCTTTATTAACTTCATGAGCCACCAGAAAAATTCCTTCAGTATCATCAGGATAATTCAGCGCAGGTACCTTCAGTGTCCTAATATGATTCTCAGCCTCACTCTTTTCTTTCTTGAAGTGCTTCATCAGCTCCTGGATGTTCTGTTCGTGTTTCGTTTTCACACTCTGCAACGACGATGTGAGATCTTCCAGCTCCCTCTGGTGAACATCTCGTTCTAGCTTTAACTGTGTAATGATTGTAGCTGTTTCTTCATCTCTGGATTTCACCTGTGTCTTGAGGTCAGCAAGGTTCTTAAGTACATCTTTCCTGGCTCGCTGTTCCTCGGCCAATTTATTAGCAAGATCTGCCCGGATGGCGCTCAAGTTCTTGATGGCTTCTTGCATCTCAAGAAGTTGGGCTTTGTCCCTAGCCTGACTCTTCTTTAGCTCTGTGATTTCTTCTTCCAGGTGAGCTTTCTCAACTTTCATCTGGCTTTGAATCTTACTCTGATGCTTCAATTCACTCTCTAGCCTTTGGATAGTGTCCAGGGAATCCTTGACTTCTAGTTCAAGGTCAACTTGATGAGCCTTAACATCGCTTAGCTTCTGCTCCTTCTGGTGAAGCTCCTCCTCTTGAAGGGCACGCTTGGTTAAGACATCATTCAATTCCTTTCGAAGATTCTCTATTTGTTGTAACGCTGTATAAAGCTGCCCTTTCAGTTCATCCTTTTCTTTTAGAATCTATCAGGTTAAAAAAAGAAAAAAATCATTGTAAAATTCACCAGAGAGACTGTCAGAAAATAAAGTTTAATACACAAGGAGAAGAAAAATCCATAAAATACGATTTTGTATTTTTTCCATTTTTTAATGAAAAATTGCTTTCAGGCTAGAAAAAGAAAAATACAAACACCCTGACGTAGCACCACACTGAAATAATATGTTGCAGATTTTCTACACCAACACACATCAATCCTTGATTATAAATAATTATTTAAATGTAGGATAAAATTTAGCAAAAGAATGGGGAAAGAAAAAGATTCCTACTATAATTTACCAGAGGTTGAAATAATTAATGTTACTTAAAATAACAGTTCTTTGCATTTCAAATGCACCCTTTTAAAAAGGAGAAACCTCAAAATAGACAAGGAAGACAATATAGGGAACCATGCAGATACAATCTAAGAAAGGTTATGGTACAATCAGTCATTACTTAATAAATAAAGTCGGTAGGGAGAGGAAATACACTATGTGTAACTGGGAGTCTGGAAGCCCCAAAAAGATAGAAATAGGATTAAGATTAGGATAGGCGGGGAAGGGACACAGGAGAAAGGTCAAGGGATCAGATGTCCATCATCCTCTGTCAGCCTCTCTGCAGGGTGAAGTGGACACTGGCGGATGGAGGGAGGCCAAGAACTGCCCCTCTCGTCCTCACCACCTCCCAAAGCAATGAAAAAGCCAGCAGCTGAGGAAGCTGGAATCACCACCCCTTTCCCCCAGCACTGGCACCAAGAACAATCTCCGTCTCTGCTTACGGATGCCTGCCATGGCTTTCGCCCAGAAAAAAAGAAAATCACGATTCTCATTTCAGAATTAGAAATAACAAGTAAAAATGCAAATACTTACAAGGCAGTTTTACACTTCATATTTTGTACTTTAGTATGAAACAATTCAAGATAAACTACAATGAGTCAATCACTCCAAAGAAACAGTTTCCTCAAAACCCCGTCAGTTTTAGCAGGGAAGAACAGCATGAAGCCAGCATGAGAGATAATAAAAGGAGGTGGTTAGGCAGCTGAGCTCTGACCATAGAAAACTGGATGTGATTCTCAGTCCAGCCATAAGTCACCCTAGGGCCTCAAGGAAATTACTTATCTTTATAAAGATAATAATAGCACCTATATCATAGGGTTGTGGTGAAGACTCGTGGGAAAGAGGGCGGAAAAAAAGGGCAGAGGCTTCAAGTTCAAGGAGAAGCCAGGATCCCAGGGAGGTATTCCAGTAAGATAGTAATCAGATCCGTGAAGAGCAGGTATAATTGATAAAGCAATGCCCCAGGACTGAAAAGACTCAGGGCCACAGAGGAAAGAGATTACTTTGAAAGGCAGTTAAAATGGCTAAAAATATAGGTAAGTCTAAGAGTAGATGTATTATTTTTCTATTGCAGTTTAACAAATTCCAACAAACTTAATAGCAAAAAATATACCATTTGTTATCTCCTTGTTTCCACGGATCCCAAGTCCAAGGGAGGTATTGTGCCCAGGGTTTCCTAAAGTTAAGTCAAGGTATCAGCTGGCCTGGACTCTCACTTGGAGGCTATGGGGGAAGAATCCATTTCCAAGTTCATCCACGTTGTTGGCAAAATTTAGTTCCATGCACTTAACACCCTGGTCCCTATTTCCTTGCTAGCTTTGGGCCAGGGCTTGCTCTGGGCTGCTAAGGCCACCCACACTCCTTGGCTCATGGACCCCTCAGACTCTGAAGCCAGGAACACCACAATGAATCTTTCCTTTGTTTCAAATCCCCCAACTCCCCCCTCTCTCAATAGCCAGAAAAATTTCTATGCTTTTAAGGACTCCTGTGATTAGAATAGGCCCACCCAGATAATCTCCTTATCTTAAGGTCAACTCTGCCATGTAACAGAACCATGAGAGTGATATCTCATCGTGTTCACAGGCTCCAAGAATTAGGGTGAGTCATCTCTGGGAGGTCCACTTACCATACTAGAGAAGACAGAAACTGGCAGAATCGAGTCTTGGCTATAAGGATAATGCAAGCGGGGCCTGAGAACAGGAGAAGTGGCTTCAAGACCGTGCTTAATGTTTGGAACAGATAACACAGGCCCTGGCTAGGAGTTAAGAGACTTCCCTGCTGCCCAGAAGATAAAGATTATATTTTCAAGATGGAGATCTAGCAGGTAAAACATCTTTGATTGTAAAATACTGTATTATCTTCCTAAAGTTGGTTTAAACAGCGATATTTATTTTTCTCACATAACATGAACACCAGAGATGGAGCACTTCAAGAAGAGTCCTTCAAAAACTCAGGCACTGCTACTCTACAATTCTCTAGATTTTGCCCTAGGTTTCAGCATTCCAAGTATCATATCAATTCATGACAAAGGTGGCACCCTTAGAGTGGACAGTCACAGACTACGTTAGTCAAGTTTGCAAATTCTTTGGCAATAAAGATACTAAAAACTAAGTTCTATTTGCTTTTTGTTAATTGCTTGGCTAGTAGCCACAGCCCAAGATTTTGTCTAGACATTGTCTCCGAATCGGAAAATGACAGTGTCTTAACTGCCACCTCAATATTCTGGACATTCCCAGGCATCCTCAGTTGAATAGGCTTTATCTTGAGGGAACTCAAAACAATAGACTTGGATCCCCCTTGGCCAGAAATGCTGAAGTAGAAGCACTTGAAAGGGGCCTGAGAAATCAGACTTGTTTTTCACCTCATTTTTATTTCGGCTAAGGTTCCTAGTTCCCTCTCTTGCTTGGACTAACTTCAGCAAGGACAGATCATTTGGCTAGTCCATCACTGAAAACCTCCAAATTATCAGACTACGTATATTTGGATTATAGACTGCAGATTTTCAGTCTCTCTACCCCCAAAAGATCTTGCTCTCTGCTTTTACTATTTATTTTTCTCCGCTTTTAGACAGGCAGGCTTCAACCTATATTTGTCTTTCTCTTGTGGAACTGTTCTGAAGGCTGCAGTAAGATCACAACACATGCCAACATCCTAAAGTTTTCATACCAGTCACTTATACCCCACTCTGAGGCACAGCATCACTGCCCGAAGGTAGGATTTCTGATGGTTCAACTAACAACTACTTCCAGTAGCACAGTTTGCCAACTTCCCCTTTAGAAAGGTATGATGCTCCTGTCCCCACTTCAGTTCTCCACTTAGTCAATCCTACATTTTAGGCTCTTTTACTTAAAGCTCCTTACTCCGAGAACTGATGTGTCCTATCAGCTTGAATATCTTCTGCTGAGAGTAAGAGAAAACTCCAATTCCAGCTGACTTAAACTACAAGGTAATTTAATATTCCAGGCAGAACTGTCCCAGACATGGAGTCAAAGCTCTAGGTCCACCTCTCTGCGCTTCTCTTGGCAATACCTTCTGGTGTGTGAGACTTCGTTCTCAGGACCACAGTAAGACGGCCAACTTCTGCAACTGCAGGCATCACAGCCGAATACAACAAAACCAGAGAAGGGAAAAAACCTCTCTTATGTATCTTCTTCAGGGGTGAGTAAATGTTTACCAGAAGCTCCCCCAACAGACTTCATAACTCATGCTCCGTTGCTCAAAAGAGGGTTATATGCTTGGTAACTGGCCTACATTAATTTTTGAATGGAATGGAATGGATTGAATGGATGGGGCAGAGAGTAGGTGGGGATAACAGAGACCACTACAGAAGCCAACTGATGTTTCCAGGTAAGTTTTGCCAGTACATTCAGGAGCAGAAATGGGAAAAATAAGAGTTGGGTTGATTCCAGATTGAAGATCAGTTAGATGTGTGAGGTGGAAGAAAGAAATCAGATGCTGGTGAGCATGTCATCAGAGCAGCTCTTCATGAAGTTCAATCTGACAGGAAAAAACAGATTGCAGGAAATGACTGGTCAATCCGAGGAATGTGGAAAGATCAAAATCATATGGTAATCATTAAAAAAGGAAAAGGAAATAAAAGAAATGTGTAAGATCAGAGACTGAAATTTTGCAAGTAAAGATTTGGACATGGAGAAATTACAGATGAGGACAGTTTTTAGCCATGGAAATTGGCTGCTGAGTGACTTGGAGGTCACTGTAAAATAGGAAATTAGTGAAGTTTAAGGATGCTGAAGTTTAAAGTTGCTGAGATGAACTTTGTAATCACCAAAGACGATGACAAAAATGACATGTAATGAAACAGGCTGAGGGGAAGCCAGGTGCAAAAATCCTTGAGAAATATAGAGGCATAATGGAAAAATATGTAGCAGTCAGGAACAATGAGAAGAGAATGTTCTAACCAAGCAAACCCAGCTTCCAAAGAAGAAAAGCTGTAAGAGAAGATTACGAAGGGACGATTGAAAATGGCTGTGTGAAGCCAGAAGAATGATACTGTCTAAAACCATAATAAGAATAGAAACGAACTTTTCAAGGCCTGACCACAAAGTACACACAGAATTTTGTTTCCTAATTAACTGAAAGGTAGACAAAATTTTTAAAAAGGAAGAAAAGTTATTTTTCTGCATATGAAGGTATGGAGGTATGAAGGCAGATGGATTCTGGGTTATTCTAATATATCCGTACTTTAGCTTTTCTAAAATTGCCTATGGTAGAACCATATACACATTTAAAATGTATTTAGCACTGATACTTCTTTTCAACTTTTAAATTTAAAAATTCAGCTGTTAAAAGCTGTTAAAAGACAGTATATATTACATATACTCCTTTTTTCCTCAGCATGAAGGCAATACAAAAAAGGAAAAGATGGCAATTTAAGATTCTTGAAGTCAAATATTATGAAGCAAAAAGCTCAATCCAGGGCAAACCAATTCTTCTGCCAACTCAGCGAGAAAAACAAGCAACCTAAGAAGCATTCCTATTATCCATATTAAAATATACATCTATGTATTTGGAAATATTCAGGAAAGTATACATTGTGATCAGAATCCAAGTTCAAAATTTTTTCCTTTATCATTTTCAAAACAATTATAAGAACCAACAACTTCAAATAGCACTTTAAAAGATACAGACAAAAAAAAAAGTTAAAGATAAAGACAAAAATATCACAATAAATGAGATTATTTGTATCTACAGAATTTTAGGTCCTCCATTACATGTTTATCTACATATCTCTAAAGAACATCATATCATGGTCCCCTGATGTAAACATCCATGCCATTTTCTTTCAAGGAAGCACACAATCTGATGCTTCTGGGGTTTTTGTGTAATGATACGCTATTCATTTGACATTCCATATAATTCGATAACAAAGTAGTTTTGTAATAGGATATATATCTAACAATCTTACCAAACTTCCAAAAATGTAAAAAAAAACAGGAAAAAAGTAAATCAGAGCAATTTTTAAGAGAATACAACCCTTTAGCCTTCTACTACATTTTTAAGTGGCAAATCTTAAAGCAGAAAATAAATTACACTGGAAAAAAGAGAAATGGTAGTAGAGAAACACAAACACTGTATTGTTTGAGCATAGAAAATGTCTCAACAAGGTTACTTATTAAACAATTCACTCTGCAAAACATAATGTGTTTTATTTGGAATTTAGTATTATTTTTATTTTAATATATACTTCCAAATATACCCTAGAGTCACTTTTTGAAAATAATTAGCTCAAAAAAACAAAAACAAAACAAAAAAAACCATATGTTGTATTCCTAATGCCTTGGGGTGGTTTTGTGATTTTATTAAAAATTAAGTACTCCTTAGAGGTATTATTCAGTAAGACATAAACATATAGACGCTTTTTTCCAAAATTACAACATACTTCCACATCATGGATTTACTGGACGCTTACATGTGCAATGAAATAGCTGTTACCCTTTCTTCCTTGATTAACCACTGCTCTAACTCCAACATGCCGCATTCATTTTTAAGGCTTTTAAAGTGGAAATTACAATGCCTGCTGTGATAATTGTGATACTACCCTAACTGTGGCAATCACTTTAAAACTACTTCTTTGCTTATCATTAGCAATGCTAAGTGATAAAAATAATTATATCAGGAGCATTCTGGGAAATAATTGTTTAACAATTTTGAGTATCTAAAAAAACTCCATCTAGAAAGCTCTGCACCATAGATTAGGATACTGTCTGATGACATGGACACTTCTACATTTCCTCTAATTTAGTAAAATCCCCAGATGGTTTTCAATCAGTAAGTCCCCCCCACCCACCTTCTTTCTAGCTACCTCCCCTACAGTCATGCTCCTTGAACCAGTTGCCAGCCCAGACTGACAACAGGATAATCAAGGTAGAGCAATTTCCTGGGATCAGATCAGTTCAGCTTCAAGTCTGAAAGCTTTACAACTGCTTTACCTCAGGGCAACTAGTCACCCAGTATGTGTCAGATGGGTTAAATTGAAAAGCACTCCACAATGAGTGCAAGGTGATCGCTTCCTCCATCCTCTAGATGTCCACAAAATTCGTATCTAAATGATAAAGCATCCTTTCCAGGACAGCTCATCTGAAATAAGCATCTGTCACTCTTAAGTGCTGACAATTGATTTTATAAACATAATTGCCTTACATTGTGTTTTCCTTTGAAAGAAAGTCAACTTATCCAAATGATTATTCTTTTGGAATGTTCAGAATTCTTGACAAGTGACAAATGACAAAGCAGAAAGACTAAACATGGATAAAAATCAACCCTGACTTTCCTGTTTATTATCTTATAAACATCTAGGTTTAATTCAACCCAAAGATATAGTTGAGAATCAACACTGGAGCACAAAATCCATTTAAAGTAACTGATGATACACGGGAAAGACGATGTGAAATGCATACACAGATCAGTGAAATGCTTTTTGTTGCAATCAAAAAGGCACAAAAGCAGAGTCTTAAAGAGGCTTGTGACCTGATAATACTGCTCAGGCAGTGAGATTATGAACGTCATTCATTTAACGAAAGCTATTATAGTTGCTGCCAGAAAATGGTCCAGTAGTAACTACTACATGTTTAAATGTTCCTTTCCAACCAATACTTAAGTTGGAATTTACTAAAAAATGAGATTTTAAAATACATGCACTGGAGGAGAAGTCAGGTGATATTATGGAGGACTTTGTGATTTTTTTTTCCATTTGAAAATCAAAGAATAATTTCAACTTAGGGAACTAAAAGCCAAACTGGGGGAAAGGGAGGGACTCTTTTTTTTTTTTTAATGAACATATAATGCATTATTAGCCCCAGGGGTACAGGTCTGTGAATCGCCAGGTTTACACACTTCACAGCACTCACCATAGCCCATACCATCCCCAGTGTCCATAATCCCACCACCCTCTCCCTACTCCCCTCCCCCCCCCCCCCCCCGCAACCCTCAGTTTGTTTTGTGAGATTGAGAGTCTCTTATGGTTTGTCTCCCTCCCTTCCTACCCCCAAAACCCCCCACGTTGCATCTCCACTTTCTCATATCAGGGAGATCATATGATAGTTGTCTTTCTCCTTATTTCGCTAAGCATAATAGAGGGATCTCTTTCTAAGGGCCAACTCTAAAAACTCACAGAATGTTAAACTATGGAGAAGACTTTAAAAACTTAAAAAATTAAATTACCTTTTACCTTGAAAAAGCCAAGACACAAAGACTCTTCTATCAAGGACATCATGATAGAGTACACGCACAGTACGGCACTCAAGTGTTTGTTCAAAGGATGGATGAATGAATGGTTGGTCACAGCAAAAACCATTCCTTAGGAATTTGGCTTTTATACCTGGTTATTCTTGTCAGTCAGTTGATCAAGAGTTTCAGACTGTTTCTCCAGCGCTCGCTCTAACTTCTTGTGCTTAAGCTTCCACTGCCTGATGGACTCCTGAGCTCTCAGTTTCAGCTCTTCTCTCCTCTTCTCTGCCTCCTGCCTCAGGGCCTCTGACTGCTGGAACTCGAGGAGGTACTGCTCTGCCTGCTTGGTCGCATCCTCGGCATGGTGGGTCAGCTCTGAGATCTGAAGGTCGGCATGCTTGTGTTTGGCCTCACAAGTTTCAAAGTGATTCTGGATCTCCTTAAGCTGATCCAACATCTGTAGCTGCTCCTTTTCTTTGTGCTCCAATTGATGTGTTAAATTCTGGGAATAAAGCATGAGAAATATTAGGAACATGTTCTTGTCAAAACTGGATGTCTAACATAGCATCAAACAAGAATCTCTAATGTCTGAGAATGACTGAAATGGGACTCACCTGTACTAAATTTCATTAGTAGTCAGTCTAGAAGATATGAGTCCCTCTCTATGTATTTTATGGGCACCTAAGTTGGGAATAATTCTTTATAGAAATAGTTCCTCTTTTTTAGACTACTTCATTACCCAAATAGGGAAAACACGTATTTTCCAGATGACTGTCACCAAAATAGAAGGACTTTTGATGAGAAAAACAACGTGCGTTACTTTAGTAAGAATCTAACACTTTGTCCAACTGAAAAAAATGTCAGTTTTAAAAACTGTCAGATTATCACAGCAGTCATATGTAATATTTCACTTTCTGGCAACACAGAAATTTTGTTACAATAGAATAAAAATACCTAATAATATATGCACATTGATGATAGAAAGATCAATATAGATAATATTTGAAAGTTCATTTAAAAGACTCTCAATAAAGTGTTTATAGACACATTAATTCCAGCTAAATCTAATGTTATAAATTGCTAAACATAGCTCAAGCTTACAAAAATCAGGGTAGGATAGATTTTTAAACAAACAAATTTACTTGAACTATATAATAATTAAGAAAAGCAAACCTGAACTCTTAAAATCCAGCTTCCCAGAATGGGTCAACAACACATTTGGAAATTGCACTAAATCATCATGTTTCATACATATTTTCAATTTGAAAAGACCTGGTAAAGATCTGTTCTTAACTTAAAAATGAGAGGACACTGCTTTTATGTAACATTCTAAACAAATAAAAGAATATTGTAATCATTAACATTAAGCCACTATTATAGAGCTTTGGAAGGGAGTGACAAATTAAGAAATATTGTATCCCGTATGCTGTCCCTCCTGAGCCTACTTTCCAATACTCAGGTGACAAAGGTAACATGAAAAGGCCATGTTCAGGGGACTAAGATGATACCGGAGCTGGACAAACAATAAATGTCATCTGCATTGCTGTAAGGCTCCTACAAATGAAGGCTGGAAACATTTACCAACTTCCCCTGATTCTCACAGCAGAACGTTCAGTTCCAGATTCCATTATCCCTGCACCATGGCTCAAATAAGTTAAATACAATTTCTTTCATGGTTAAAGTCATCGTTTGACATCATGGCAAAAAAAATACAATAAAAATAATGCCTTGAAAACAAGTTTCATTTTCAGAGCAACAGGTTTGCATTTGCTCAGTTTGCTAAATTCAATGCAGCATGGAAGAGATGAGTCACTCCTTTATCTACCCAAACAAAATAGTAAATTGAGAACTGTGCACTTGTTTGTGCGGAAAATTCTAAAATGAAATCAGAAAGCCATAGTGGTAGTGGTTTGCCCTTTTGCCCTTATCTAAAAGTTTTATCACTAAGATAGAAATCAACTTTACTAACCCGCAGTATTCGCATGATTTCTCCATCAGCAGAAAGATGCCAATATTTTTTTTTTTCTAACAAACACTTCGGAGAGTGGGTACCCTTCCTACATGTTAAGCACATAGCTTACAAAATGGTTAATAAGACCTGGCTTTGATACCAAAAAACTAAGTAATATAAACTGGAGAGATACTCACCCTACCAGCTAGATTACAACTGCAAATGATGCTAGATGCTAAAATGATGGACAGTTACCTGAAGGGGACTAAATTCTACAGTGTGGCTGGGGAGGGTTTCTCTTGGGAGATGACATATGAGCTGAGATCTAAATGAGAAGGAGCTAGCAATAATAATTATTATTACTACTAAAGTTTACTGAGCACTTGAGTTGTAGAAAGGATTAAGCAAATACTTTATAAGAATGACCTCACTTGGGACGCCTGGGTGGCTCAGTGGTTTAAGCCGCTGCCTTTGGCTCAGGTCATGATCTCAGGGTCCTGGGATCGAGTCCCGCATCGGGCTCTCTGCTCAGCAGGGAGCCTGCTTCCCTCTCACTCTCTCTGCCTGCCTCTCTGCCTCCTTGTGATCTCTCTCTGTCAAATAAATAAATAAAATCTTTAAAAAAAAAAAAAAAAAAAAGAATGACCTCACTTGGTCCCACTATTACTATCTTAATTTTAGTGATATGTAACCAAATCTTGGAACCTGCCCAAGATCACATACCTACTATGTGAGGAAATGGGATTTAGACCCAGATTGTCTGGCTGCAAAGCCCATGTTTCCAACTCTTTGCTAAGTGGCCAGATTCTCAGATGCCCCTACCGCCTTGCCTGTTTGTCACCTACTCTCCCAGTCCTATCTTAGTGGTTCTGCTCAGAACTGCCATCTACGAAGCAAGAGTCCCCGTACTCCCTTCTCCCCAGTATTCCTCCTCCCATCCCTTTTCCCCACTCCTCAGGCCTTTGGCTTTATCTACCCATCTGCCCAGTTCCCTCACTCCTTTTCTTCTCATACATCTGCTCTTCATTGTCAGGAAGATGACGACGCCCTGACATTTCTTTTGCTGGCTTTAAATCCAAGTTTTTTGACTTAACTTCCTTAATTTTCACTTTAACCACTCCCTTGTTCACATTTCAAACTCCTTTTTAAAGCTGAACTTAAATGGTAAAACTACCAGCTCTGGGGGATTAGCACATTTCCTGTTTCCTGTATCAGGTTACTGAGTCCTCTAAGGAACACCAAACAGGAGTATCAGTTGATGTGATGGCACACGGAGAGGCAAGCCCTTGGTGCAGAAATTCTACGGCATGCCTCTTCCCAATCCACACAGTGGCCCTTCCAAAATGGCCTGCCTCAGACCCACCATCTTTTCACTCACTTCTAGTGTGTGACATAGCTCCTTAAAAAATGAAATTGAAGCTATTATGCAGGACATCCCTTAAATTTCCTTAATGTACCATTTTGAAACTTAACCAATGGATAGTCTGTCCTCCTCTCTAGTCTCTGAGGAAAAGGGATCTTTCTTAGACAAATTAGCCTATCTTTGTAATTTCCTTCCACATCCATCAAGGGTTTCACTACATCAATTATATCTTCTCTTCCTTGTACTGAACCTCTCTTTTCCTACTGGATCATTCTTCTCTACTATTCCCAACTTTAAAAAAAAAATCACGGGACGCCTGGGTGGCTCAGTTGGTTAAGCAGCTGCCTTCGGCTCAGGTCATGATCCCAGCGTCCTGGGATCGAGTCCCACATTGGGCTCCTTGCTCAGCAGGGAGCCTGCTTCTCCCTCTGCCTCTGCCTGCCACTCTGTCTGCCTGTGCTCGCTCGCTCTCTCTCTCTCTCTTTCTGACAAACAAATAAAATCCTTAAAAAAATAAAAATAAAATAAAATAAATCACAGTAATAATTTTTTCTTAATGAAACAAATTGAAGAGGATACAAACAAACAGAAAGATAGTTCATGTTCATGAATTGGAGGAATCAGTATTGTTAAAATGTTTATATTACCCAAAGCAATCCACAGTTTTCATGCAATCCCTATCAAAATACCAAAAGCATTTTTCACATAACTAGATCAAATAATCCTAAAACTTGTATGGAACCACAAAAGTCCCTAATAGTCAAAGCAATCTGAAAAAGAACAAAGCTAGAGGTATCATGATCCCAGATTTCTAGATATACTACAAAGCTAATATAATCATAACAGTATGAAACTGGCACAGAAATAGGCACACAGATCAACAGAATAGAAGAGAGAGTCCAGCGATAAGCCCACACTTTTATGGTCAATTAATCAATGAAAAACGAGGCAGGAACACACAACACAAAAAGTCTCTTTAATGCTGTTGGAAAAACAGCACAGCTACACGCAAAAGAATGAAACTAGACCACTTTCTTATACCAGAGATAAAAATAAACTCAAAATGCATTAAAGACCTAAGTATGAGATCTGAAACCATAAAATTCCTAAAGAAAATATAAGCAGTAATTTCTTTGACATCAGCCATAAAAACAATTTTTCCAAATACGTCTACTTTGGCGAGGAAAACAAAAAGCAAAATTAAACCATTGGGCCTACACCAAAATAAAAAGCTTTTGTACAGTGAAGGAAACCATCGACAAAACAAAAAGGCAACCTACCTAGTGGTAGAATACATTTGCAAATGAGATATCCAATAAGGAATTAATACCCAAAATATACGAAGAACTTACACAACTCAACATCAAAAACCAATAATCCAATTAAAAAATGGACAAAAAACCTGAACAGACCTTTTTGCAAAGAAGACATGCAGATGGCCAACAGACCATGAAAGAATGTCCAACAACATTAATCAGCAGGGAAATGCAAATTAAAACCACAATGAAATATCACTTTATACCTGTCAGAATGGTTTAAAAAAAAAAAAAACAACACAAGAAATTACAAGGTGTTGGTGAAGATGTGGAAGAAAAGAACATTCATTCACTGTTGGAGGAAATGCAAATTGGTGCAGCCACTGTGAGAAATGGTATGGAGGTTCCTCAAAAATTACAACTAGAATTATCATATTACCCAATAATTCCACAACTGGGCATTTACCCAAAGAAAATGAAAACACTAATTCAAAGGGATACATGCACCCCAATGTTTATTGCAGCATTATGTACAATTGCCAAGATACAGAAGCAACCCAAATGTCATTCACAGATGAATAAAGATGTAACACACACGCGCACATGTGTACACACAATGGAATATTATTCAGCCATAAAAAAAGAATGAAATCTTGCTGTTTGCAACAACATGGATGGACCTACAGGGTATAATGCTAAGTGAAATAAGTCAGTCACAGAAACACAAATACTGCATGATTTCACTCATACGTGGAATTTAAGAAACAGAAAAATAAACAAAGAAAAAAAGAGACCAAAAAAAAGACTTTTTCCCCAACTTTCTTTTTTAATTATGTTCAATTAGTCAACATATAGTAAAGTAGAACATCATTAGTTTTTGGTGTACTGTTCAACAACTCATTAGCTGCATATAACACCCAGTGCTCATCATTACACATGCCCTCCTTAATACTCATCACTCAGTTATCTCATCCCCCAACCTACTCCCCTTTCTGCAACCCTTAGTTTGGTTCCCGGAGTCCGGAATCTCTCATAGTTGTCTCCCTGGCTGATATCTTCCTATTCAGTCTTCCCTCCTCCTTCCCCTGTGGTCCTCTGTGCTATTCCTTGTGTTCCACGTATGAGTGAAACTATACAGTAATTGTCTTTCTCTGCTTGACTTATTTCACTTAGCATAATCCTCTTCAGTTCCATCCATGTCGATGCAAATGATGGGTATTCATCCTTTCTGATGGTTGAGTAATATCCCATTGTACAAAAGAACCACATCATCTTTATCCATTCATCTATTGAAGGGCATCTCAGCTCCTTCCATAGTTTGGCTCCTGTGGACATTGCTGCTATGAACACTGGTGTGTGTGTGCCCCTTCTTTTCACTACATCTGTGTCTTTCAGGTAAATAATAGTGCAATTGCTGGGTCGTTGGGTAGCTCCATTTTTAATGTCTTGAGGAACCTCCATACTGTTTTCCAGAGTGTCTGTACCAGCTCGCATTCCCACCAACAGTGTAAGAGGGTTCCCCTTTCTCCACATCCTAACACTTGTTTTTTCCTATCTTTTTAATTTTTGCCACTAACTGGTGTAAGGTGGTACTTACTGTGGTTTTGATTTGTATTTCCCTGATGGCTAGTGATGTTGAACATTTTTTCATGTGTCTGTTAGCCATCTGTGTGTCTTCTTTGGAGAAGCGTCTGTTCATGTCTTCTGCCCAGTTACTGACTGGGTTATTTGAAAAAAACAGACTCTTAAACACAGAGAATGAACTAGCTATTTTCAGAGAAGGGGGTGGAAGGATGATGAGGGAAATAGATAAAGGGGATTAACAGAACGTTTATCTTGATGAGCAATGAGAAGTGTGTGAAACTACTGAGTAATTGTGTTGGACACCTGAAACTATTGTAGCATGATATATTATCTATACTTGAATTAAAAAAATCACAGAAATAATTTTTTTAACGAAACAAAAAAAAACCCTTATCAATCTGACATGATCTAACCAGCACTCTACACTCTGCTTCCTATTAAATCAGACTCTCCTGGAAAGAGCAGTCTACACCTGGTACCCCACAATTTTATTCCTAATTCATTTCCCCATTCATTGGATTTGGTTTTTATACCTATCATACAACTAAAATAGCTCTCATCAAGATATCCAAAGATCCTCTTTAGCCAAATACAACGGACTCTTTAAAAATCTACCCTAGTTTCTTTGTAGCATGTGACACTGTCCATGGCTCCTTAATGCCCCTCTCTTCACTGGTTCTCCTTTTACTCCTGCTCTTGAATCTCCTTTCCTTGGTCTCTCCCACCATTTAGCTTTTAAATACAGATAATAGTACAAGATTCTTGGGCGCCTGGGTGGCTCAGTGGGTTAAGTCGCTGCCTTCGGCTCAGGTCATGATCTCAGGGTCCTGGGATCGAGTCCCACATCGGACTCTCTGCTCAGCAGGGAGCTTGCTCCCCTCTCCCTCTCTATGCCTACTTGTGATCTTTCTCTGTCAAATAAATAAATAAAATCTTTAAAAAAAAATAGTACAAGATTCTAGAATTACACATCATTCTATCTATAAAATATCTTCAGTAAGTAAGCAAGCATGTAGGTAGACAACGATACAAGTAATTTCCAATTCAGAAGCCAAGATGATTTTCTAAATTCCAGACCTTTAAATATCGAATTATATAATGATGTCCTACATCTGGGAATTCCACAGGCTTCTTAATTTTAGCATGTCAAAAAATTGAATTTATCTGATGCCCACCTCCTAACAATTAATGTAGTTCTACTAATAAAATGGCAGTAATGGCTTTCTCTGCTGAGAAAGTATAGAAATGGGAATGGAATTGTATATTTAAATAGTGAGCAAGTTTGAAGTAACTGCTATAGGAAAAGAGAAAATGAACAAGAGATAAATGTTCAAAAGCTAACAAACAGAAATAAGGTCACAGTTAGATAGTCTCAAATTTATAATAGACTCAAATATACAAAATTCTCTGAATATCCCTAACAAGCTCTTGAACCCAGGAGGAAAATAAGTTCAGCATTATTTATTCTTCTATAATTACAGAACAAGAATAGGCACATGATTAACATATGTAAGCCCTGAGCTTAAGCACATAAATTTCATTGTTCTCACATTTTAAAAATTACAGACTTTCATATTAACATATTTCATACAATAACTCACTTAGAAGAATACTTGAAAACATCATGGCATTAATTGGGTATATAAGTATAAATGAATAGAAAAGGATGTGGTTCTAATTGTAAATAATTGTGGTTCTTACTACTGATGGGAAAGTAGGATTGAATTTGAACTGGATGAACCCTGCCTCTAAGTGCTCTGAGTCTGGAAACTGTTGCCACTGATTTGCTCCCATCAGTCTGTCTGCATTATGCTTCAGGTAAAACCTGTCATAGAACTCCTGCCTATATTCATTCCTTGGCAGGTCCTATTCAGCCACAGTTTTGATGTTGTCTTTAATCCATCTTCCTCAAATAACAAATCAGAATAATCTAATTGTAACAAACATTTCTCCCCCATCAATCTCCCCCTCACAACAATCCTTCACATACGCACACATCTATAGCGAGCACACAAGTAAACAAACACATCATTAATCCATGGATAAATGCTTTTAGGGTAGGCATATACCAAATACTAGTATCTTCCTATGTTCTACATGAAATGCTAAATGAAAGGCAATTTTCTTATTTATTCCATTAGGATGATTTCCAATTCTGTTATTACTATCATACATTCCTGGCAGCCTCTTCTGCCCTAAAGAACATTTTATAGTTAAATTGTGTGAAATTATTTCAGCCACTAGAGCAGAGTTGTTAAATTTCATATAGTTTAATCAAGTCTATTACTTATTTCTCACTATGTAAGTACTGTCAAAGACAGGAACCATCCAAAAACATAGAATTTTTTTTTTCCACCAAGAATTGTTTCCAGTTATGTGGGAGAAAAAACTTTGGTTCCTAATGGGAACATTTTAGATTCTATAGCTGGGCCTGAGAATTAAACCAACACAAGACAGATCAACAGGAGAAAAGCACACAAATTTTATTTAATACTTTTAGATAGACATAGGAGTCTTTGTTGGGAAAATGAAGACCCTACAAAGTGGTTGGGATCAAGAGCTTCTACGCTTTTTTTAACAGAGAATTTGTGGGGAAATGACAAGAAAAAGGAAAAGGGATCTAATAAGCTTCGAGGGGTAATAAACTGTGGGAAAGTGGCTACGAAATATATGGGGGGAATCTAACTGAAGGTCAGGGTTATTTTAGGTTCCTTTGTACATACCCACTTTGGAATCAACTCCCAATCTCCAGTGATAAAAAAATGTTTTCTTCCCGATAAAGGGAGCATACCTTCCTCATGGGAAATATAATGACCTTCTTTAGGTAGGAAAAGAGGTCAGAGTATCCTTTCTGCATCTACTGTTTCTCAAGTCCCTTCAGCTCACAATAATCAATATGCCAAAGTGGCACATTTGGGGATGGTATGTTCTGATCCCTTTCACAGCACCTTACCAAAGGTTTATAAACACTCCAACTCAATCTAAAACTTTACACATTTCTCTTTTATCTCTTTCTCCTTCTTCAGGTGGGAAAAAATGTTAATGAGTAGTTGTGTTGAGGGTCTCAGGTTTGCTGATAACTAGAAGGATTCACCAGATTCAGCATATAGTCATACTTATGTTGAGATTTAGACTGAAAAGATACAAGGCAAAATCAGCAAAGGGAAGAGAACATGGGGTGTAGTCCAGTGGAACCCTGGCACAAGCTTCCAGGAGTCCTCTCCCCGCAGTCAGAGGTTGCGCCCAATTCTTCCAGCTGTGAATTCTGACAACGTGTGTGAGGTACTTGCTACCAGGGAAACCCATTAGAAACTCAGTGCTCAAAGTTTTCATTAGAAGCTAGTCACTTAGCTACTGTCTGCCTAGTGTGGACCAAAATCCAGACTACCAGAAGGAAAGCGGTTGTTCAGCACAAACCACATTCTTTGTACAAAAGGTCTAAGCACCGTGAGCTACACCTTATCATTTAAGGAAAGTTTCTTACTTGATTATCATTAAAGTTCCCAGATGCCAAACAAGGGCCTATTTTGGAAGCAGACCTAAGGAAATAGTCTCTGGTCTACGTTGTTAACTCCTTTCTTTTCAGTAGTAAAATGGCCAAGGAATAGATAGAAAGGAAAAGAATCTATTAAAGAATGCATTATAGCTGCATTTAGAAGATGATAGAAAGGAACTCTCTTCCTTTAAAATTGATTGGCCTTGGCTACCAATGGCTTTAATTACTGCAGTGTTTGCATTCAAATTATAACTACAGACAGCCCACTCATATGAATAAGGCATTTAAATGAAAATAGAAAATGAAAAAGAGATACTCTATTTTTAAAAAGTAGTATGGATAGGATCCAACACAAATTCTAGCTTTAACTATTGGCACATCTAAGATCATAATTTCACATATGTGGATTACAAAAAAAAATATTTACCAACTTGAAATTACAAAAGTGGAAAAACTGGACTAGCTAGGAGAATAATGGAATAAATTTATAGAATTAAGAAGCCAGTTCCGTCTAGTATATGAGGATCTTCCTACCTGCCTTCTTTTTATTTCTCATATTCTTGAAGAATTACTAAACCTACATTGAAACAGTTTCTATTAAAAGACAAAAAGCAGACTACTGTGTAGGTGACAACAATTATTATTTGTTCACTGATATCACTAACATATAGTATAACACAATTTTTCCAGTGCTCTTATTTGATAGTCAATGCATACAAAGGATTGGGCACCTTAGGAAATATTTAAAAATGAAAACTTCATCCCAAATAAGCCAGGGTCTCAGAATATTTATTTTTAAATAAACTTTGTCATCTAGTACTATGTACTTTGTGTGAGACCTTTAAGGGTAATGAGAAAAGAGCCACACTTTAATGACTCAAAAACAACATCCCAGGGAAATAGTAGCATATCAGGGAAAGAACATGAATCAAGAAGAATGATGACCTACACAAAATCAATTGGATAAACATCTGGAAGACTCATTGATTGGCACACTTTACAAACTCAACAATGGCAAGGTTTATTGCTAGCTAGAAACAACATTAAAATTAGAGAGGTAGGCACCTGGGTCGCCCAGTCAGTTAAGTGGTTAAGTGTCTGCCCTCAGCTCAGGTCACCCTCCCACGGTCCCGGGATCAAGCCCTGCATTGGCTCCCCACTCAGTAGGAATCTGCTTCTCTGTCTCCCTCCCTGCTCTGCACTACTTGTGCATGTTTTCTTTCTCTCAAATAAATAAATAAAATCTTTCCAAAAAAATTAGAAAGTTAATCCAAGGCCTGTATTATAAAGATGAGGAAATTGAGGGACAAGGAGATAATCAATCCAAGTTAAGGGAAGTAGTTTACAGCAGAGAGTCACAGGTCCCCAATATTCAAACTAATATTCATTCCACTTCACTGTATTACTGACTTGGATACTAGCCAAACAACCTCTTAAATAATTAAATAAGCTACAATGTTCTTTCCTGAGATAGAAGGAAATCCTAAGTAGGAATTACATAATCTCTGAGGCATGGATGTTTCTGCAACATTTTTAAAACTGAGAGGAAAAAAAAAATCACAGAATAGAGGTGACTTGGTTAAAACAAAATCAGGCATAGAATAGTTTTCCCCTTCTATATTCAAGACACTGGCTAGGCACTGAGGAAAGTATTAGATGAGAAACACTGATTGGGACAAATATGATCAAGCAGGAGGGAGGAGACATCACCGTTAGCTAGTAAAGTAGAAACAGAATTTAAGTTAGTAAATTTAAGAGAAACTACTCTGATCATCAAGAACTCATAAAGAAAGGCACATTAAATAAAGAGACAATGAGCAAACTCAAGTGTGAAGAAGAGAAAAGACTGGGTCACTGATAAAGGACAGGCATTTAAGACCAACAGTAGCACTGGCAAGAGCCACAGACTGGGCCATCAGGGCTATTCACGAAGAGTAAAAGTTCAAGAGGGCCAAAAAGAGATTAAAAAGTAAGGTCAGAAACCAGGTTGGGAGAATGCTGAAATCCAGTTTAAGCTTTCAAAAGTTTTTCAGCAAGGGAATAACGTGATCAGATATGTGCTTGAGAAAGATTAATCACCAAAGGACATTATGCTAACACTAGGATATTAAAATATTATAGCAACATTAAAAATAATTGAAGATCATCTTTTTAAAGCAGGAATGGACTTTTAGAACCAATTTTTTCTCATCTGAATTCAATTTCAGCAATCAAATTCAATAGAGCTTGCTTATAATAGATAAGAACCATCTATGGCATTCAAGAGAATAGGGGGGAAGAAAGAAAAAGAAAAACACCACTTGTCAGTCTCATTCTTTCTGAGGAAAATACAGGTATGTTTCCATTTAATCCAATAAATATTTACCACACTCAGCAACAACCAAGCTGCTAGAGACACAAAAAGATGAATAAGACGGCATGGTTCTACATTCTACTGCTACAGAGAACCATATAGTGTGGTTAGGCAGACACCTAACAGTTATTTTAAATAAATGTGATACATATGAGCAATTTTTTTCTCCTGTATTTCAAATTCTGCCTCTCTTCCCAATTTATGCTACCTAATCTATACTTAGATTTCATTCTTCAGTGTCTTCATCTGTCCTTATCTTTATATAACGTTTTCTAACAATGATTCTTTGTCAAAAAGAAAAGAGCCCTGAGCTAACACCATTAGGTGATAGCTAAGGGAACAAAAAGAAGATAATTCACAGTTGCTAGTGAAAGTAATAAAGACAAAAAGCAAACATGGGGGGCAGGAGGGGAGAGGCAGAAACATAGCTAGAAAGAAAATGAATGCCTATGCCAGCCAATCTCAGAACTCAAACAACAGCCAAAACCACTAAGGCAAGAGTATGCACAGCACTCTTGTCCTCTGTGTCCCTTTGGTGCCTTCTTTCATGATGGAAGTGCTCATAACATTGGTGTTGGCAGGGGAAATGTGGTTGAGAGGAGAATGGGGAAGAAGGAAAAGATTAATAAGAGAATCTGATCAAATAGACACCTCTCCCAAAAAGTCTTTTGTAAGAATTTCAAATAACTTGATTCTGCAATATTTGAAAAAGAATGATCCCAAATTAGGGGCAAGCCAAATGGAAGTACAGTCATTTGTACATTTCTTTTAATTTTTATAATTGCTAGCCTTTGAGTTTTAGATACATCAAATATATAGTATAACAGAAATACAAAGACGCACACTTCACAAAATTTTTGGTGTGATGTTTACTCACACTAGAGTAAATAAGTATATTGTAAAATTATGTGTTTGTATTATACTCATTTTATCAAAAATTAAAAAACAAGTTTAAATATTAATTATTATAAAGATTAAGAGTTTTTATAGCTTGCATTGATGACAAGTTCATTTTAAGAATAAATGTTCTGATTCCCAAGTCTCCTTGGTTGGAAATACCATGCTTAATTATAAAGTTTCTCATATGAACACATACAAACCACAACAGAATGATGTGTTTTACTACATAGTTTCTAGAAACCCAGCACAGTGAAAGTAGCAACTACCTTATCAAAATGATACACTGAAACAAAAATGATATTTAAAGTATAGGCAAATATAAAGCTCAATTCTTTATAAGGACAAAAATGGTGACATTAAGGTTAATAAGTAACAAACACGCCTCAAGGAGAACACCATTCAAAACAGAATTCAATTAATTATCTTATCACTGACTCTGAACAAAGACAAGACTAATTCCAGCCCAAAATATGACTTCCTTAAAGCAGACACAAGATGAAAACACTAATGGAACAAGGATATTATATCCAAAATGAGATGCAAATATCTCAGCAAGAGGACTGATTCAAGTGCAGAAAAAAAAATTAAAATTTTATTTATATTTTTTGTATTTATTAAAATTAAACTCTTTTCCAGCATGTTGGAACACTTTAGGTTCCATGTGACAAGTTAATTGACATGTATAGATGATTTACTTTGAAGTAAGCTAAAATGGACAGAAGCTTTAAAAACAATAACCTGCAAATAAACTACACATTGAGGGGCACCTGGGTGGTGCAGTTGTTTAAGTGTCTGATGCTTAGTTTCAGCTCAGGTCGCAATCTCAGGGTCATGAGATTGAGCCCCATATTGAGCTCTGTGCTCAGCACAGAGTCTGCTTAAGACACTCTCTCCCTCTGCCCCTCCTCCCCATGCTCACTCTCAAATAAATAAATCTTTAAAAAAAAAAACAAAAAAAACTACACATTGAATATAACATTACCAGTGTATGGATAGGTATTTGTAAATGTGACATGAGGATTAACATGAATTCAACTAGCATTCGCAGAATGCCACCTATGAACACAAGGCTAGGCTCAAGGGCTATGAAAAATACAAGGCAAGGTCTTGTTTCTCAGCTAAAAGAAAACCTGATTACTGGCACTGTGGTTTATGACATGACTGACAGCAGTCAGCCCCCATCCCTACCTCCTCCTAATATACTCTCCTATTCCATAGAGGCTACAAAACTCAATGTTTAGCACTCACTTAAGCTAGGTTGGGGGCGGGGGGTGGCAAATTAGACTCAATACAGAGAGAATTAGAATGTAGAAATGAGGTAGAGACAACATAACTGCAAATTTGGCTCTTTGCTACTGGCCAGCAAGGTCTTAGAGACAGGATTTACTTTGGTCCACAGTGAATATTCCCTTGTGAATATCCCCCTTTGTGCTATCCCTTCTTAGAAGCCTAAGCAAGGCCACATCCGCCAGTATTATTATAAACAACTATTGCATGAAATACCTAGAACAGTCCTATTTCCCACACTAACCCTAACTGATGTTATAAAGTTTTGCTTGTACTGTGTAAACAAAAGAACAGATTTAATAGGATTTCACCTGAAATTCTCAGCCTCTCTATTAAGCCATGCCCCATTCACCTCTATTGGGAAGTTAGCCTGACATATTCTTGCATGTTTTGATAGACTCATTCATTTCTGTATAATTTAGGTGTTTTATGAACTGATAGTGAGAGGGCAACTAATCGATTTTCCACAGTCAGGAGAACTAAGGGAAGTCTCTGAATAAAAGAACTCAAACCAAGCAAAACAAGCATGGTAGCCCCGAAATACAGGTACAGGGAAGCTAGACTGAGCCAACACTCGTTGGGATTTCACTACTTAAAACTTTTTAAAGTCATGATTGGTGGAAAGTAGAATGTACACTTAAAATCTGGGAGTCAATTTTTCTTAACTCAAGCAAAATACCTATTAATAATCTTTAAAAACTGATTCAAACCCTTTTATGAGTTAGGGATCAGCCACAAAATATCAGGGGCTACTGTAGTAACCATGTCACAAATAATTCTTCCTTTACAAAAAGAATCTTCTGTCTTTTCTAGCCTTCTAATTTGACTACGTATACTATTACTATTTTCTCTTTGCCAAATGAAGCAGGGACACATAAAAAGACATTAATCCCAAATAACAGGTTCCTCGGTCTTTCTCAGTGATTAAAAATAATTATTTCTCCACAAATCCTAGGAGAACATATCTGCTTCATACAACTACAGTTTCCTTGTACTTTTTAATGAAACATGATACTAAGCTTAAGCAAAGTACAGAAAATAATGTTCAATTAATTAAATACATTCATCTCTTTGTGAAGAAATAAAATATTAACTTCTGTTTCATTAACCATGATGTTCACTACATGGAACATTTTAAATACACATTTCTTCAGAGTGTTCAACTTATTACACAAGGGGACACATAATTAACATCTAGGCCCCAGCAACACACTGGGGAAATTCTGACCCTGGCACATATCTCTCAAGAACATTTGTGTTTTCTTCGTTTTTCTCACACTCTATTAGACCGTTAATTTTAACTCTGCAGCTCTAATGTTTAAACTAAAGTAGGCACTTTGGGAGAAGAAAATTTGAATATAGATAGGCTAAAACCATTCTTCTTTCAGCAGACTGGTATTTAGAACTGCTTTTGATTGAGGAGCAATAACCTCTGATTAACACACTTATTATGAAATGCAATAGGACAAAGCAGGTATCAATAAAAGACAGACACCTGTGTCTTACCAGTATTGATTTGGCCGCTGAGAGAACCAAGATAAAGTACACAGTTCAACTAAAGAAATATGTCATCTCTAATTACATTACATACAGTGAAAAGAACTTAAATGTAACCTAACACTTAATATTATTGCTCTACATCGTTAGAGAGCATTACAGTTTACTGGAAACAGATCAGACATATTATCGTACATGATACCATAGCATTGTGCACCTGAGAGAAATCAACTTTTCTTGATTTCTCAATTTTGATTTCTTCAGAGAAATCAAAGCTAAGGAAGCCTAAATGAGATAAAAGAGTCCTATTTTCTTTTTTTTAAGTAAATACAGTTTCAAACAAAAATAACAATCCTCTGAGATACCACCCCACATCCATTAGGATGGCTACCATTAAAAAAAACAAAAACCAAGTAACAACAACAAAAAACAGAACAAATGTTGATGAGGATGTGGAGAAACTGGAACCCTTGTGCATCGTTGGTAGGAATATAAAATGATATAGCCACTGTGGAAAAAAGTATGGTGGTTCCTCACAAGATTAAACATAGAATTACCTCATGATCTACTAATTCTATTTTTGGATATGTACCCTCAAAAATTGGAAGTTGAGTCTCAAAGAGATATTTATACACTCATGTTCATAACAGTATTATTCACTGTAGAAGCTAAAATGTGGAAGCAACCCAGGTCTCCATCAACTGATGCATGGATAAGCAAAATGTGGTATACACATAGAATGGAATATTATTCAGCCTTAAAAAGAAAGAAAATTCTGTAACATGCTGCAGTATAGATGAACTTTGAGGACATCATGTTAAGTGAAGTAAGCCAAGCACAAAAAGACAAATACTGTATGATTCCACTTATATGAGATACTCAGAGTAATCAAACTCATAAAGACGAAGTATAATAGTTATAACGCTGGTTGCCAGAAATGGGGAGGGGAGTTATTAATTGATACAGAGTTTCAGTGGGGATAAGGATGGATGATTGTATAATGTAAATTTATTTACTATCACTGAACTGTACATTTAAAAATGGTTAAGATGGTAATTTTTTGATTTGCATATTTTACTGCAATTTAAAAAAAAAGAAAAATAATATACCCTTTTTTGACTCCAGTGGATTTTCTAGGAAGGGCTGGCTATGACAGATGTTTCCTTAATCAGCTCTTGACAAAATCCAAGACTACCACACTCCCACCATACAGTCATGTCATATTCAGACCAAGTAAAATCAGCATGCTTTCCATACCAATGGGAATTCAAGACATGGCTCCTTATCCAATTTCACAGGATCCAATCACATTCCCACCTGTTAAGTTTCACCTATATTTAAGTAAAATTAAAAAGTCACACTGACCTCATTTCAAGTGCTCTATGACTACAGATGGCTAACATGTTGAACAGCACAGATATAAAACACCTCCATTATTGTTGAAAGTGCTACTGGTCAATGCTAATCTAAGGCAGCCACTGATTCATATCAACATGACTTGATATTCTTTACAATTCTTTTTCCCCTTTGTATAGGTAGAGCTCCTTTCTTGTTCTTAATGTTGATTATATAATCTTTTAAAAAAATAAATTGCATAAATTTTACCTGAGAGTGAAAAAAATTATATTTTTCTCAAAAATCAGGGGCACCTGGGTGGCTCAGTGGGTTAAAGCCTCTGCCTTCGGCTCAGGTCATGATCTCAGGGTCCTGGGATCGAGCCCCACATCAGGCTCTCTGCTCAGCGGGGAGCCTGCTTCTCCCTCTCTCTCTCTGCCTGCCTCTCTGCCTACCTGTGATCTGTCTGTCAAATAAATAAATAAAATCTTAAAAAAAAAATCAATACTTAGGACATATGTTTTGTGGATACAATATGACTGAACATGATTCAATGGCTTGGTTTTAGTTTAGATCTGATCAAAGTTCATTTTATATTTGGTTTCAATTATTATCTTAGCTGAAACACACCTGACCTGTTAATGTTAATGATTTACCTAGAGATTGTGTGGATTTTTTAAAATATCAATTGGAAATAAAAACAACATTATTAATTCCTTTCCAAACAGATACTTTTCCTTTTCCTTGAATTACTGCCTAGACCATTAGCCCTATTACATTGTTGAATAGAAGGGAAGCGTCTGCTGCATTTCCAATCAGTACTTCACTATTAAGTACAGCGTGTTTACAGGTTTTTAGTAGATACTCTTCGGTATCGGGAAATTTCCCTCTCTTCCTTTTTACTAAAAGTTTAACTCTTTTTACTAAAAGAATTTTAGTAAATTTTTAATTACTAATTAACGGATGTTGAACTTTCATAAATATGTTATCTCTATCCATTGAGACACTAATATAATTTTCTGTTATACTGATTACAAGTGTTAAAACAACCAGGCACTGCTATAATGAACTGAATATATAGGAATAATACATAACCATGATACCAGTCTTTTGTTCCATATATGATCTGTGAATATCTTCCCCCAGTGTGGCTTGTTCTTTTCATTTTCCTAATCCAGCCAAGTGCAAGGAAGAAATTTTTAATTTTGTTCAAGTCTGATTTATAATAGTTTCATTTATGATTCATGCTTTTGGTGTCCTACTAAGAATCTTTGTTTACCCAGTGTTGTAAGTCATAATACAGTCATAGTAAGTACATAGTAAGTACACAGTAAGTCAAGTAAGACTTCTTTTGGAAGGTTCTGCTGCTGTTGTTGTTGTTGTTGTTGTTGTTAAGCTCTACCAAACGTGGGGCTTGAACTCACAACCCTGAGATCAACGGTCATATGCTCTATTGACTGAGCCAGCCAGGTGCCCCTGGTAGTAATTCTTTTAATTGTTTCACTTTCTTCCTCAGTATTAGTTATATAGCTATTACTCTTCTTCTAGTAGTTACCATAGAGATTACTATATGCATCCTTCACTTACTAGTATATAAAGTAGATTACTAATTTTACAACACCCTTCAATGAGAATCAAAGGCCCATTAGAGGGGCCATCATCCCCCAGATGAGTGGATGGAAGCTCTATTCCAAAAAGACATAGCTAAAGGACTGAGGCTCCCTTTTCCCAACCAGTTCCCCCACTCCCCAATCACAGGGCAGAAGGCATCATAGACTTAGATTGCTCCTGTCCCAGTTCTCTCATACAATGAAGGTTCCACACAGAATGGGCTGGCTGAGAGATCATGGACTACCAACCCCACTCAGCACCACATCACACCACACCTGGTATCACCCCAGAGGGAAGTGGGCTATAGTCCCTGAAACCAGCTCCAGTACAGTGACACAGAGGGTCTATTAAGAGGAAGGTGGGGGGGAGGGGTGCCTGGGTGGCTCAGTGGGTTGGGGCCTCTGCCTTCGGCTCAGGTCATGATCCCAGGGTTCTGGGATCGAGCCCCGCATCGGGCTCTCAGCTCAGCGGGGAGCCTGCTTTCTCCCCTCTCTCTCTGCCTGCCTCTCTGCCTGCTTGTGATCACTGCCTGTCAAATAAATAAATAAAATCTTTAAAAAAAAAAAAAAAAGAGGAAGAGGGAAGTTATATAAACAGAGAACCGACAGTTTTGACTAAGGGGACTGACTTTATTTGTAACAGAACATAAAGAAATTACAGTCTAAGGATGATATCAAAAAACAATAAAGACAGCTAAGAAGAGCATTCTTGGAGTCAGAAAATGCTCCCAAAGACTGGCAACACCATACTCTTACAAAGAAGCCCATCTTTAACTGCATCAGACTGTTGTACAATTTATATCCCAGTGAACATAGGAAGGAAGGAGGAAAGAAGGAAGGAGCAAGCACTCAGCAATTAATGGAGAGGATAAAACCTAGGTGGGATATCAACAGAGTCAGACTAGACAGAAGTTTAATCGGGAGATCAGGGAACTAGAGAGTGAAAGAGAGCCCAGCTAAAACCACAATCATCCCTGCTGGTCATGGAGACTCTGCACATACTCAAGGCTGCACCCTCTGAGAAGCAACATCAGAAACTCCACACTGCAGGGAAAATAAGTTCCACTGAGCTACTCCACTCAATTCGCTAAACTAATAAAAAAGCAAATAATAACAGCAAACCGCAGAAGGTATAGAGTTAGTATCCAGACTAAATACATTATACAAAATGTCAAATTCAACAAAAACCAGTAGACATGAAAAGAAATTTTAAAAGTGTGACCTATTCAAAGAAAAAAAGAAAAAAAAGACAATTGAAACTCCCTTTGAGGGGGACCAGATTTTGAACTTAAAATTTTGTTAAAAGCTACTGCAAGTGTGCTCAAAGAGCTAAAGGAAACCATTTTTTTAAATGAAAGGTATCTATGATGACAATATCATAAAGAATAGCAATAAAAAGACAGAAATTTTTAAAAATGGAAATTCTGAAATTGGAAAGTCCAGTAAATTTAATGAAAAATTCACTTGAAAGGCTCAATAGATTTGAGCTGGCAAAAATAAAAATAAATATAAAGAATTTTTTTAAAAATCCAAAAACATTTTTTTAAAGATTATTTGAGAGGGCATGTGAGGGAGAAGGGCAAAGGGAGAGAATCTCAAGCAGACTCCCTGCTGAGCAAGGACACGCCCCCCCCCAACACACACACCCACACACACACACACACACACACACACACAGGGATAGACCTCACAACTCTGAGATCATAACCTAAGCTGAAATCAAGAGTTGGACACTTAACCAACTGAGTAACTGAGTCACCCAAGTACGCCCCAAATCCAGAAACTTAAAGATAAATCAGTGGTGATTATGCCATCTGAAAAAGAGAGAGAAAAAAGAATACAAATGAACAGAGCCTCAAAGAAATGTGGAATACTAACATACCTGCAGTAGAAATACTAGTTGTAATGGAGAGAAAGAAACAAAAAATACAAGAAAAAATGATGGCTAAAAGTTCCCAAATTTGAAGAAAAACATTAAGCTATACTGATGAACTACAAGTAGGATAAATACAAAAACCCTCACCCAAATATATCGGAATCAAACCTGAAGGCAAAGACAATAAGAAAATCTGGAAAGCAGCAAAAGAAAAGTGGCCCATCATGAATGAGGAATCCAACAGGATCAAAAGTTGACTTCTCATGAGAAACAAGGAAGAACAAAACCAGTGGGATGGCATATTCAAAGTGTGAAGAAGATCAACTAAACTCTTATATCCAGCAAAATTATCATTTTTTTAAAAAATGAGATGCAATAAAGACATTCTCAGATCAACAAAAAATGGAGAATGTGTTGCTAGCAAACCAGCCTTACAAGAAATATTCGAGGAAGTTTTTCAGGTTGAAAGCAACTGATATTCAATAGTAATTCAAATCAACACATATAAAGAAAGAGTGCCAGGAGGGTCCAGTGATTCCACCACCATGGTCACAGATGACCGTACCAATGAATTAATGCTGAACCCAAAATAGCGATGGCTCAAGTTTTCTTATCTTTGTGATCTAAAGTGTCTCAATGACTGCATCAGTTTGGTAACAGGTATGAAATCTGTTTTGTCCATGAAGCCCGAAGGGCAGCTGTCAAGATAGTTTCTCGCCTCCCTACATTAAACCACCCATTTGAGTGTGTTCCAGTTTCTTGTAACCTAGAAGGAACAAACAAATATAACTGGACAATGTGATGTAATAAGTCTGTAAAACTAAAAAATCATTGTTGGGATTTTCAATCACCAAATACCAATTTCTATTTAAAGGTATTTCTGCTGCTTTTTGTCTTTTGATGACTCTTTGTTTTTACATTTATTGTTCTGTCCTCAGAGGATGGGGGCCATCTTGGTATGGTAGGAATGGGTGCTCCTCATGCCCACTTCCTAAGGTTCAGACTCCCCATACTCCTGTTCCCCATTTTAAGTCCCACTATGATTCATGCCCATCCTGGCTTTTCTTTTCTTTCTTTTTTTTTTTTAATTTCTTTTCAGTGTTCCAGAATTCATTGTTTATGCACCATACCCAGTGCTCCATGCAATACGTGCTTGAAGCGAAACTTCAGTGCTAAATGTGAGTTCAATGATTATGACTTCACTGCGGGCAATGAATATTGCTTTCATTTGTGTACCCCTGGATTCCAGCACCAGACTCAATACCTAACAGACTCTTAATCAAAATTTATTGAATGAAAGACTGAATAAATTGGGTTTTTCTTGCCAATTAGAAGATAGAAAAACAGATCATTTAGACCAGAAACCAAACCACATATTAAATTATATAACCTAAGCATACATACGGATGGAAGTCTCATAAAATCCTTTGAGGAATAAGAAAAAAAAGTCTCTAATTTTTTTATTAAACCCTACCTACCTATCCAGCTCTTAATTACAGTTACTATATATTTTGGTTCTCAGATTTCTATTCTGTTTATAATGCCCTGTTCTCTGCTAGAATTAACTGTCTTATTATCTAATTTCTTAACATATTAATGGTCCATGTTTTAAAGGTGATTTCTGTTGACTCTAACATCTGAAGAGTTTATATGCCTATTTCTATCTCTCGCTTAGATCTTGTTTTGTAGTAATGGGTTTTCTTGATAGGACTACTAAGTTTTGATCAAATGCTAAACACTGTATGACAAATTACAGAAATAATGAGGGCTCTGGAGGATAATGCCTTCCTCCTCGAAAGACCTGCTTTTGTTTAGATGGGCAGTTAGGGTAGGGACGGAAAATGTCACAGCAGATTCCAAGCTATGCTACAGGTTTTGTGACTGTTGGTGCATTTCCAGCTTACCCAGACTCCTAGCGTTTAGCCCTTCGGGTATCCCAACTGAAAGTATGGAATGATTAGCAGGGCCCTTCTTCTTAAAGACATAACTCCTCCTGTCCTTATACCCTGGTAACTCTCTGATAACTTCAAACATATTTTTAAAAATATATGTCTTACCCAGGTTTTTCTAGTTTTTCTCAGTAGGAGGTTTGTTCTGCAACAAGCTAATCCATCATTAATAAAGGCAGAAACTGTTCGTTAATCAGAATTGCCAAAAGTTTACCTACTTTGTTAATCTTCACTAAGGAAAAGCAAACTATAGCCTAACAACATCATAGGTTCCCCCCAAATAAGTACTGTATCACATAAACTCACACTTCACGCAAGTAAAGTAATAGAATTTAAATGTGTTTAATACATATGAAAAAAATTGCTAACACCGACCTTTGCTTATGTTAGCCATATGTTACTTACTAAAACCTTTTTTTTGCAAAGATAATTTATACCATTCGAACATTTAAGAGTATAACAGGCCCACTGTCTTCATTAAGGCTGAATATAATCTCATTTCTCCTTATAGAAAGCTGCCTGAAAACAAAACTCTAAAACACAATTTAAGTCTCCACTTAAAATGATAAGGCTATCAAATTAAAATCACTGTAAAGGTAACTATAAAGGCTATAGGAATAATGCATGAACAATTAAAATGTGTATTACAAAGTCTACTTTATATCCCTTTAACAGCATTTGTAGTGGTCAAGAAATGAACAACTATGAATTACTAAGATTCTGCAAAAAATATTACCTCATTTGTTACATATCACCTATTTTTCCACAGCAAGTCCTTGAATAGTTATTCCCAAAGGCATATGTTATCTTTATAATTGCTTTTAACATCAAATCTATCTATAATTAACATAAGTTATCAATACTTCATTGTTCTGTGAAGAAGGTAGTTTCTCCCTCTCCCCCACCCCAACTTCATGCACGTGTCCACGGACATGTGCACACACACACCACAGAGACACACAAACGCCTACATGCTCAATTTATACATAAAACACATGAGGCAAAAATTACCATGACTTCAGAAAATAAAGAATTTGAAAATTTACACTTTTATTCTGAATTATTTCCTTAATGACCCTACTAAATAGTAAATCTTGGTGATGTCTTAAAGGAAAATTTAAAATATTTGGTCCACTTCTACTTTCTGGTTTGATGGAAATACTCATGCAATTCTCAGTTACAAAAAATAGAAGACCTGCCTTTCTTCACAACTCCAATATTTCCATATAGATGAATGATTTGAGAACTAAATCATCTTCAAAGTGTAAAAGTTTACCTAGTTTTACATGTAGGGCATGTCTGCCAGTAGTCATCTTCATGAAGAACTTGGAGCATAGAGCATTTGTGGACTTAGCAATCTGCTTCAATGTCCATTAATTTGGTTAGTAACAGAGGCAGACCTCATCTCCCTAGGCTGAACAGTTTTAGCCTGCCTATACAGTTTTGCTGCCAATATTTTTTTTCTTTATAATCTGTGTATTAAAAATTACTTAGTGCTCAGTACATTATTTTACAACAAGAACTTGGATAAGGAAGAAATTATTAAGATAAAAAGAACAACAGAAAATTACAAACAGGGCAATTAAGGTCTCTAAGAAGGACTTTAAAGTAGTATTGAAGGGGGCATTATTACAGAGCAAAGCAGCCAGCTTTATATAAGAAATGCAAGAATCAAGAGTTTATCTTAAAAGCATGTTAAAAGGAACAACCTTCCTTCTGTTCCTGAAGCACTAATCATCAAGAAGAAAAGTTATTATTGATTATCATTTCTGTTTTCCACTACCCTCTTTTTAAAAGTAAATTATGGCATTACAGTTCCAAGTTTCTGCTAATGAATAATCATGTCAGTTGTCACTCAATTATCACTTTCAACATTTAATCTAAATTATGTACAGCACCTTGTTTTTTTTCTTTCTTTGAAGTTCCTCATTGAATTTAAAAGTCAAATTTTTTTCTTCAAGAAAAGTAAGTTGATGGAAGATGGAGGCTGAGATTAAATCAGGGGGAATCATTGATCAAGGATACTTGGAATTCTTATGAATACAAATAGCCTATCAAGGTTAATGAGGTTCAACACAAGTTTAGAAAAAGAAAAAACTGTACTTAGTATTTTCTATGCATATACAGATTTAGGGTTTTAGGTACAATTTGAAAGGTAAATTATGCAAACCCAAACTCAGCTTTCATTCTGCTTTTTTACAAGCTCTTTTCGTTTTTCTCCAGTGTAAAACAACTGCTTAAAATATATACTCTGGATCAACAAAAACTAAGGCAATTAGTGAGAAAAAGCAAAGGTTCCCTTGAATACTGACAGACAACTCTTCCAGAAATTAATGTGCTTTTAAAGAATGGCCAGACAACAAAAGTTAGCTTTGAAAAATAACCATAAAAAGTGTTCTACAATTTACTACTTCAGTCAACAAATACTAATTGAGTCCTAATATGGGTAAAACACTGTCAAGGGACACAAAGAAATACAGAGATAAGACCTGGTTCTTAACACATACTCATTTATGACCTGAAAAAGGATATATATGTATTTAATTCATAAATGGCTTCCAGAATGCCACAAGTTTGAATTACAACATCAGTGCATACTGGTAAATGGCCCAGAGCAAAATCTGTGCACAGCAACACATCAAAAGAAAATGCAAACAGAAGGATGAGCATCAGAGTGAAGGCAGAGGAGATTGTTAGAAAGACAAAAGAAATCAGTTCAACATGCTCCAGAAATAAAAACAAGATCTGGTGAAATAAACAGATCCCTGGTTACAAGAACCCTATGAAAGAGAGGTAGAGGATGGGAGAGCCTTACCATAGCCAGGAACAAACAGTCACTTACACATCATTATTCTCTGATTGTGTCTACCAAGCAACTTTTTGGTTACTAATTTATATAACCCAGGTATAGAAAATTGGGAGACTGGTGCCCCGCATAGAAGTGTTTAAATATCCATATAGAGCCCCCACACGGTACATCAATGAGCTGGCACTCTTTTATACACTGTCTTCTGATGGGTTTGTTAGTATGAACCAGTCTCCTGGGCCACATTAATTCTAGGACACAGAAAATTCAAGTTCCCAGATGTAAGAACAAGACCTTGAAACATGAGGTCTTCACCAAGGTAAGGATATCGAGGTCAGATTTGTCTTAGTGACAGGGCAGCCTTCTTCTGAAGTCCCCTATCTCTTTCATTTCAACTCATCTTGAAATTTTAAAGACATATACCTAGATACTTTAAGGCAGTGTGAAAAATGTGCAATAAGAATATTAGTGATGTGAGTAAGAGGACGGGGTACAGAAGGAAGGACTTTCACTTATAGCTGCTATAGTAGAAGGCGGCTTCAGGAAGGAAAAGGCTTAGGATTTCCACAAAAAGAGGACATTACAGAAATAGTGAACAATGGGAACAAAGAAAAAAGAAAATGGAAATAAGTAGGAAAGTTAAAGAGAAAAAGACTGTGTATAAGGTTTTGGAGGAAAGGTCTTAGGAAGTTGAGATTAAAGAGAAAGAGACTAGTGATTGAACAAACCACAAGGAAGAGGACTGCAGCAAATGTTTTGGGGTCTGACCAATAGTCACATTTTGTGCATGTTTTCTTATTTATATTTAGGTTTTAAAAAGAAACTAAAGAAGATTAATATTCATTATAGACTGCATAAGGCAACACCAATTGTTTTTCCAAAGAGAGAGAGCGAGCACAAGTAGGACAGAGGGAGACAATCTTAAGGAAGCTCCAAGCCCAGCACTGAACCCAACGTAGGGCTTGATCTTATGACCCTGAGATCATGACCCAAGCCAAAACCAGGAGTCGACGCTTAACCAACAGCCATCCAGGGGCCCCCAACAACAAATATTTTTGAAAAATAAAGCAGAAACCAAATGCTTTTCAATTAAATTTCAATCAAATACCCAACAGAAGTCACATTGAGTGACCTATGACTGTTATCTTCACCAAGTCTACTCTAGACGTCATTTTGAGAACAGCTTGGAGATATTCAAAGGGCCTTCACAAGGTATGAAAAGCCATAATCAGAAGCATCACAAAATCTAAAAGAATGGATATAAAATTTAGGTAATTATTTTATTGTTAAAAATAAAGTCAGGGGGAAAAAATAAAACCGGTTAATGGTAATTTCTTCCAGAATAAACAATGTCTTTTTATAATTCCTTTTTGATGGCAACTGGGAGAAAAAAATCTTTCATCCTCTAAAAGGAATTTGAATCAGATTTGAGACAAACTCAAAGAACTTTATGCATCAATTTTAGAATATCACACACACAGACAGGGAAATTTTCCAGCTTTTGTTCCTTGCCATGTCACCACCATCTAGAACAGTGCCTGGCATGTAATGAACAGTCATTAAGTATGTGGTATGTGAGTAAATGTTCAATCTCTCTGTCCAACTGTCTTTCACATCCAAACCCGTACAACCAATCCAAACTAACCCAAGAGAATGCCAACTCTTTCCCTAACCCAGGTGAAATGTTAAAAGAGCCATTGTTAGGACAAGGGGAAAGCAGGCTCTTTGAACAAAAGCATTATTAGATTATTATAATTTTTTAAATGCCTATGAATGTGAGATTTTTTTTCATATGATTCTGCAAGTGGTAAATGAAATGAAACAATGGAAAGGAAGGGAGGGAAGAAGGACAGAACAATATGTCATTATAAACAGCTTAGCAAAGTGATTTCTCTACCTTTGATACTTATTAACATAGTATATTTTTAATTTTTAATATTTAACTTTGGAAAAATAATATTTTAGCACTTTTGTCATCAGGATCAAAGGCTAAAATAATTAATACCCATGAAGCAAATTTTAGAAGTCCTACAATTACAATTGTTCTGATAATATTTCTGATAAATATTTATTATACATGTAGAGGGCTTTGTAAAAAGTATGCCAATATTTCATTATCTTCATAATCTGAATCTTGATCCAAATCTAAAATACATTTTCCACTGATGCACTGACAAGATGAAAGAGAAAGTCAAACTTCAGTAACATTAAATATTTCCTTTGGATTATATAAAGTCAGGTGTCTTTAACACCAATTTTCTACCTTTCATTGTAATTTAGAAAATTCTTCAAATGTGGTATCTTATTACAACTAGAATACAACTCCACTAATAAAAACAGATACGTAAGAGGACTGATACATATCTATTTCCAAATGTGTCATCCAAGTTTGATATAATATACATAATTATATCAGAATTAAGACATTTCCTTTTTATAAAGTTCTTTCTTTTGATTACTAATAGTTTTGAATAATTATCCCAATTCTGCCTCATGTAGAGCTGTGGGAGATTTAAAAACCTTTATGGTACCTTTTTTTGCTGTGCGAGTTTCACCCCCAAAATAAATGATAATTCACCATTCCTTCAAGAAAGACCCCTTCTATCTGAAGGAAGGGCTTGATTGCCACTACAAAAAAATATTTTCAAGTTTAATAGGTTCCTGTGTTAAGGTCCCAATGAAAGAGAAATGAATCCATAGACATATCTATGTATAATTAAAGTAGTCATCTACATAACTTTACAGTATGCTAGAGTTCATAAAATACCACAAACTTTCTATCAAAACTTCATTAAGCAATTCTCTGAAACAAAACTAAAGTCAGTTGAATACAACTTAAAAATAGCAAAGTCACCTCTATTTGTGCTGCAAACTGTGCTTTCTCCTTGTCTCTTCGCTCCATGCACCGTTTCGCTTCCTCTAACTCAGATGCCATTGCACTGAAGTTCAGCTGCACCCTCAAATCTGACATCTGCTTCTCCAGATTCTCTTTTTCCTGCTCAACCCCTTGAAAGAGAAAAATGTAAAGCTTGATTGTTGTTCTTTATTCACAGGAGAATGTACTTTCAAATGGTACAAAGCCTTGATGTTCTAATATTCCAGCTAACATAACCCACTTATTAACACTGTCACTCAACAGACTTTTCAGAATTTGCCAGCCTATTGTTTCAAGTCTCACTCAGTATTCTAAAATATATACACTGATGTGTTATCCAATATTATTCTATTTTGATAATAAAACTCGAAATGTTATCGGATTTCTAGTACAATTGAGCTCAGGAAAATCCTACATATTTTTTCTTTGGCTTTCATTAAATCTCTACCTCCAAATTCTAACACACAAATACTAAAAGAATGTTCAACTAAGTTATACATTAGCTGAAAGTTACTGAAGTTGACACACAAAACAATTCTTTCTTGCAAATGAAACAAATGATACTGTTAAATCTCTGTGTATGATCACTAACTAACTTACTAATCCTGGAGACTACCACCTGAAATTATATCACTGAACAATACAGACAGACTTAGTATTTAATTCAACATACTTGGTCTGTGATGCACAGGACACTGTAATATCATCTTCTTCAAACATAATTACACAAAAACCTTTTCTCAATAACCTTATACTCTAAGAATAGAAATAAGATATATAAACTACATCCTTAAGTCTAAGATGCCAAAAATTGGAACATGTATTATCAATTTAACTGTTTTTCTAGTAGTTTCCTTTCCAGGAAAGGAAAAGAAGGAAACACTAGCAAATTAAATTTATACATCATTCATAAGACACATGTGAACTTAAGAGTTACCTAAGTGTTCAAAATTGTACATCATGGACATACATGGGTAGAAGATACATAGGCATTTTAATAGCATGATAAAAGCAATGACAGATACTACACAGATATTTTACAGATACAGTTATCATACAGAAATAGTACAAAGGATAGAGTGATTAACGCTATCTTGATGAAAAACTCAGGTAGAAAGACATAGAAAGTAAGTTAGATTTAAAGAATAAATACAGAATGTCACCAAGCAAAGGAGATGGAGAGTTGGGGTGATAATTCAGGGAAAGGAAGCGGTATAAGGCACAGAGATACAATACTGGATTTAATTTTCAGATAAATGCACTCAGCACTTCCACATAGCTACCACATATGAGGGAAGGAAGAGGGACAGTGAGCAAGGTGTTTACACATTGCTAGGGAGCTTAGAAATTATCCTATAGACCAGGAGGTAGCACACATTTTCTGTAAATGGTCAGATGGTAAATATTTTAGCCTTATGATCTCTGTCACAACTACTCAACTCTGCCATTGCATTGCACAAGTAACCTGGACAGTGAATAAATGAATGGGAACAGCTGTATTCCAATAGAGCTTATTTACAAGTCTGGATTTGACCCTTGGGCCGTACTCTGCAAAGTCCTGCTCGGTTTCCAACCTGAAAATATGCATATCTGTTTATGTGTAAAAGTATTTATTCATTTTACAAATACATATTTTAAATTTTATATTTAGATAGGTATAAATAGGCATATGTGTGTGCATATAATATATATCTTTAGAGTGTCTATCTTAATATATGGACATATTTCAGGATATATATTAGAGTATATACAAAGTAACAGGAAGATATACAAAATATGGAGATATTAATACATACAAATACATGTATAAATACATATACATAATTTGTGAAACATATATTTAATGTGGAAACATAGTAATTTGATAAGTTTCATAATCTAGATGCACATAAAATAGTATGGATATATATAAATATATACTTAGGCACACATACATACATATATAATGAAACATTTAGCAAAATTAAAATACTGAAAACGTAAGATATAAAATAAAAATCGTGTCACAAACACTCTCCTCTCACACCCAGGGGATTGTCTCACACACTTCACTTTGAAGAACACTTGCTACAAACATGATGGGTCAGTACAGCATAGCAGTTCAGAATTCAGGTTTGGGGAGAAAGAGATTCAGGTCTGTTACTTCCCATAACTATGACCTTAGGTAATCTCTTTATTCTTCAGTCTTTTTTTTTTTCCCTAACTCATTCAAATGAGAATAAGACTAGTACCCTTCTTATAGTGTTAGTTCTTAGAACTTAGAACTGAAGTTCTAAGAACTAATGAAAAGCAAAATGCTGCATATATAGTAAGAGCTCAATAACATATAGCAAAAGGTTTTAAGCAAGAGTAACATGAATGGATCGGAGAAAGACAACTATCATATGATCTCCCTGATATGAGGAAATGGAGATGCAACGTGGGGGGTCTGGGGGGTAGGAAAAGAATAAACGAAATAAGATGGGATCGGGAGGGAGACAAACCATAAGAGACTCTTAATGTCACAAAACAAACTGAGGGGGGCTAAGGGGTGGGGGGTAGGGAGAGGGTGGTGGGGTTATGGACGTTGGGGACGGTATGTGCTAATGGTGAGTGCTGTGAAGTGTGTAAACCTGGCGATTCACAGACCTGTACCCCTGGGGCTAATAATACATTATATTTTTATAAAAAAAAATTTTTTAAAAAGAGTGACATGAATGGTTTGTGGCTTAGAAAGCATCCCTTTAGTAGCAGCAGTATCGAAGACAGATCATAGAGGAACTAGAATAAGAGGGTAATACAAATGTGACAAAGCATGCCTAAACTGGGACAGTGGGAATAAAAAAGATGGGCCAAATTCAAGAAATACCACGATCTATAAATAGGCAAGGATGAAGCAGAAGGAGGAGAGAAGGAATAATTTCTGATGTTCTTTGTAATCAAGTCTTGGCTACTTGGATAAAGGATAGTGGCACAAACTGAAACAGGAAATAAAAACAGTTTGTGAGGAAAGGATTTGTTGACTGGTGCATTATGTGGAATAGCACAGAGAGATGTCCAATGAGAGACTCCAACTGGGGGGCTAAAGATTAGTGGACTCAAGATTTCATTACAGGTGACAGCTAAAGCGTAAGATTTAACTAACAACCTCTAGGGAGAAATATTAAGTGAGAAACCCCATAAAGATGATCCTAGACAACACTCAGTATTTAAAAGACAAGCTGTAAACAAACAGAAAAGATTCAAACGAAAAGAATGAAAATAAGGAACTCAGAAGAACCAGGAAAGGGGCACCTGGGTGGCTCAGTGGGTTGAGCCTCTGCTTTCGGCTCGGGTCATGATCCCGGGGTCCTGGGATCGAGCCCCGCATCGGGCTCTCTGCTCAGCAGGGAACCTGCTTCTCCCTTCCTATCTGCCTGCCTCTCTGCCTACTTGTGATTTCTCTCTCTGTCAAATAAAAAATTAAATAATAAAAAAAAAAAAAAAAGAAGAAGAACCAGGAAAGAGTAGAAACATGGAAGTCAGTTAAAGAGTTCCAAGAAGCAAGAGGAAAAAACTGGGATCAAGTTAAGAAAAGTAATAGCATGATTCCTTTGACTTTGACTCAGAAGACTACTAGTAAAGTAAGGTTGATTTCATTTTTTATTTTTTCAAAGACTTATTTATTTGAGAGAGAGAGGGAGAGAGAGAGAACAAGCAGGGGTAGTGGCAGTGGGAGAAGCAGACTCCCCGTAGAGCAGGCAGCCCAACGCAGGGCTAGATCCTAGGACCCTGGGATCATGACCTGAGCCAAAGGAAGACTTAACTGAGCCACCCAGGTGCCCCAGCAAAGTCGATTTTAAAAACAGATGTGGGGGGTGCCTGGGTGGCTCAGTGGGTTAAAGCCTCTGTCTTCAGCTCAGGTCATGATCTCAGGATCCTGGGATCAAGCCCCGCATCGGGCTCTCTGCTCAGTGGGGAGACTGCTTCCTCCTCTCTCTCTCTGCCTACCTCTCTGCCTACTTGTGATCTCTGTCTGTCAAATAAATAAAATCTTTAAAAAATAATAATAATAATAAATAAATAAATAAAAACGATGTGGAAGTTACTTTGCAACCAGTGGAGGAACAAACAGCAACCAGAGTGTGACTACGAGTGTGATTTTTTATGCAGATTCAAAAAAAAAAAAATACAAGTATTCATAAAGATGAAAATTTTAGAACATTAAGAGAAGGTGAAGAAGTTCATTGTCATATTGATATGAGACCTTCTAGATATTTTTAAACCTTGTAAGAAGTTAAGAAAAGTGACATTCTTCTAGTCTTCAAAGACTTACACCAAGAATAACTAGATTTTTTATAAGGAAAGAAAACATGTAACAAATGTACCACAGTCTTTTTCCAAACAAAATAAGTGTTAAGTGTTACATAAGTCTTATGTGCATCTTTATGAATATTTGATGAATAATCAAAAACCTTGGGATTTTACTTTTAAAAATAAATTTTAAAATATTTGATGTCAAAATATATTTCAGTTATATCACATGAAACTTAAGTGAACTTAATGGCATGCAATTATGTTAGGATAGGTATGCCAGAATTTGCCTAGTGAATATTTTCTGGCAATGTGGAAATTCTAACTTGGGCAACATACTGAGTTATATGTGGGGAATCTAGGAAAATATTTATCTTTCCTGATTTTGATAGTACACCAAATGCCCCCAAGAGTTTCTCCAATAATTCAGATATTTGAGTAGGAAGCTTCCTTATGGAAAGAATTTATAAGCTGAGCAATCTGGACTAGTCTATTAGAAACCATTATAAAATTTCAATATTACTATTTCTGTTACAAGTAAACTTCCAAAAAGAAATACATCTAGACTCACTAAATTCCACAACCTAAATCAATACCACCACTAAAAAGGTATTCTATTTCTCAAACACAAAATATTCTTAATCTACATAAGAAAAAGCCGGTCATATGGTTCATGACCACTTTTGCCAGATGATTAATTTCTGTCACGGATCTTGATCAAAAAAAGACAGGATCTCAAATTTTAATTGTACATATTTCACATTGGGATAAAAAAAATGAAAACATAGGTAGGGGTACTTCCAATTTAAGTACAAGGAGAAGTACACACACACATATTTAGGCATGGAAATAAGAAGCTGGAAAAAATTCCACAACTAGCTTTGCTGGCTCTTTCTAGGAGAAAGCCCCCATGAGATAAATATGTCTGAAATGGGTTTAAAAATAAAGCAGAAGAGAGATTAAAATTGGATGTTAATATCGGCAATGAACAAGTTAAATCTGAAATTAAAAACATAATACCATTTACATTTGCATCCAAAGAAAATACTTAAATATAAATCTAACAAAATCTGTATGACAAAAACTATAAAACTCTGATGAAAGAAATCATAGTTGAAGGAAATAAATGGAGAGACAGTTCATGTTCGTGGATAGGAAGACACAATGCTGCCAAATGTCAGTTCTTCCCAACCTGATCTACATATTCAATGCAATCCCAATCAAAATCCCAGCAAGTTATTTTGTAAATATCAACAAACTAATCCTAAAAATATATGGAGATGTGAAGAATCCAGAACAGCCAATGCAGAAGGACAAAGCTGGAAGACTAACATTATCCAAGTTCAAGACATACCATAAAGCTACAATAATCAAGAGTGTGGTAAGAACAACAACAACAAAAAATAGACAAATACATCAATGAAACAGAACAGAGGCCCAGAAATAAAGCAACATCAAAGCAGTCAACTGATCTCTGACAAAGTAGCAAAGACAATACAGTAGAGAAAATGTTGTTTTCAACAAATAGTGTAGGGCTGAACAACCGGACACCCACATGAAAAAAAAAAAAAAATTCTAGATACAGACTTCTACGCATGGAAATAAGAATTCCTTTTACAGGAGTTAATTCAAAATGGATCACAGACCCAAATATAAAACACAAAATTACAAAACTTTTAGAAGACAGGCAAAGTTGTGGATGACCTTGAGTTTGATGATGACTTTTCAGGTAGAAGACAGAATTATCACCCATGAAAGAAATAACTGATAACCTGAACTTCATTAAAATTAAAACTTCTCAGTTCTGCAAAAGACACAGGCAAAAGAATGAAAAGACAAGCTACAGACTGAGAAATTATTTGCAAAGACATAGGTTGTTATCTAAAATATCAAGAGGACTCTTAAAATTCAACAAGAAGCCAACCAACCTGCCTAAAAAATGAGCCAAAGACCTTAATGAATATCTCATTAAAGAAGATATACAGGTGAAAAATATGCATAATAAAAGATGCTCCACATCATATGTTATCAGGGAAATGTAAATTAAAACAAAGATACCAGGGGAGCCTGGGTGGCTCAGTCCTTAAGCGTCAGCCTTCAGCTCAGGTCATGATCTCAGGGTCCTGGGATCGAGCGCACATCAGGCTCCCTGCTCAGAGGGAAGCCTGCTTCTCCTTCTCCCACACCCTCTCCCTCTCCTACTCCCCCTGCTCCCACTCCTCACTGTGTCTCTCTCTGTCAAATTAAAAAAAAAAAAAAAAAAAAAGATACTATTACGAACCTATTAGAATAGCCAAAATCTAGAACACTTGACAACTGCAAATACTGACAAAAATGTGGGACAACAGGAACTCTCATTCATTGCTGGTGGGAATGAAGAAATGATACAGCCACTTTGAAAGACAGTTTGAAGGATTCTTACAAAACTAAATATACTCTGATCATACAATCCAGCAATCATGTTCTTCGGTATTTACTCAAAGTAAATGAAAACTTCTTTCCATACAAAAACCTATATACAGATGTTTGGTTTATAGCAGCTTTACTCATAATTGCCAAAATTTGGAAGCAACCAAGTGGTCTTCAGTAGGTGAATAGATAAATAAACTGTGGTACATTCAGACAATGCCAAAAAAAAAAAAAAAAAAAAAGAGGGAGAGATACAGAACTACCAAGCCATGAAAAGACATGGAGGAAGCTTAAAGGTATATTACTAAATGAAAGAAGCCAATCTGAAACACTGTATGATTCAACTATATTAGATTCTAGAAAAGGCAAAACTATGGTAACAGTAAAAAGATCTGGTTGCCAGTGGTTAGAGGGGAGAGGGGGATGAAAAGGTGGAGCACAAGGGATTTTTAAGACAGGGAAATCACTCTATGATACTGTAATGGTGCCTAAATTTCATTTATACATTGTCCAATCCCACAGAATACACAACACCAAGAATGAATCCTAATGCAAACGATGGACTTCAAATGACAATGATATATCAAGGGTACGTACACATCAGTTATAACAAACATACTTCCAGTGAGAGGAATTTGATCATAGGGGAGGCTATGCATGTGTGGGAACAGGGGGCAAAGAGAATAATCTTAGTACCTTCTGCTCAATACTGCTATAAACACAAATCTAAAAGATAAGGTCTGAAAAAATATCGATGCTAAATTATGATTAGCTTTTGAATAACTTTGTTTTAGATCAAGAAATAAGATGATGAGAGCACAATGTATGAGATGCAATTCTGAAAATGGGAAGTATTAAAGAAAGATTAAAAAAAAAAAAAACCACACATTTACAAATCAGAATTATACCTCTCCTAAACCTCCAGTCATCTCCTTGTTCATCCTGAAGGTTCAACTGTTGCTTGGACATCTGAGATACTTGATGTTGTAAACCTTTTCGATCACCTTCTGCTTTCATAAGTTGTGTACGGAGCTCTTCCACCTAAATACATACAGTCAAAAATGACACTTCCATCAGTTTTAAATGCGGGAAAAGAATAACTGAACTTACAAATTATTTCAAATTATTTTTCTAGGGAAAAATATTACTTCTAACGGGCTATTGTCAGCACAAGTTGAAGCCAAGTTAATCTCCTTGTTATGCCAAGCACAGTGGAATAGTCTCTTGCTCTATTTCTTTACACCTCCCATTCCTTCCACAAAGAATGAATGTCTTTTCCCCTTCTCTGTGTCTACTGAGACAAAGAATTTGACACCAAAGGGGAAAAAAAATCCTTTATTGTGAACTCAGTCCACTCTACTACTATTAACCCAAGTACCCCCATAACTGTTTTTCTACTTTTCACTCCTTTTCTATGAATATGGTCTATTGATTGATAAACTCAAATGAAAAGATCACAATTTAGCATATTTTAATATCAAAGTAATGTTCAAAATAAGAAATAAATGCTGCTGAATAAACTATAAACTCCTTGAGGTCAGTGACTATGTTATTCGTCTCTATTTCTAAAGACTAGCAAATTGCCTAGCACATTTCAGATATGTCCCCAGGAACCATTAAACAAATTAGGAGTCTCAAAAAGACTCAGTTAAAGTCACAATGACAACCTGAACACAGTAAACTTTTACTTCAAAAGATGAGATCAGAAATCACAAGTCAGAGTTCAGGAAAAAAAAAAAATTAGAGTGGAAAGCACTACAAATATAAACTTTCAAAAATGAAAGTTCAGACTTTGTATGAATAGCTGCAGAACAAAGCCAGTGAACATTTTTAAAGGTTTTGCAAAAGAGGTATTATGGTGTATTTTCAGCACTAATTGTCAAAATGTTTAAGCATCTATGATGCCTGACATCTTTGCCTACCTAGCAGACTACAGAGCGAGTTATGTAAGCCACACCTCAGAACAGAGAAAGGTATGAGTGCGGTTTATATTAAACACAGACAGAGAGGCAGTTAGAAACCTATATGCCCTTATCCATTTGTATGTAAGTTACTGAGGTTTAAATAGCAGAAGCACCAAACTCTCATTATAGCCTAATGGGTTGCAAAATGTTATGTTTTAAAATTAAGCTTTATCTTTGGTTAAAAGGGACAGGTAGCATCTTGAAAACATAAATATAAGACAATGCAAATATGTAAGGGTCTGTTTCATGTATTTTATTTCTTCCTTCACTCTCCAATGCCTCCTTGAATAAAATTAAGCCCCTGGGAAAATTTTATCTTACACATCCACTCTCATTTTTACACTGGTTATGCTAAGAGAGATAAATCCTAAATTGGAGCAGCAATCAGCAAGACACACTAGCACAGTGGGAACTTGGTCCGTGTTTTGTACCAGCTTGTTCTGACTCATCCTGAAAGGATTTCATCCTTTGCTTATGTGTTTTAATATACATTCCTTAGGAGAAAAAAAAAATTCTAGACCTTCGTGGGTTTTTTCTACCTTTCACAAAGACATTTAACAGAAAAGGAGACTCAATCCTTATTTAATTTAAAAGCAGATTATCATAGCTTGCATAGACTTACCTGATGCAGAAGTGTTTCTCTGCTGCCTTCTGACTGATTCAATAACCTTCGGGATACCTCTAATTCCTGTTCAAGCTAAAGTTTCAACAAAGGATAAAGAAAAATATCCAGTGGAGCAGAAAATAACTAAATTATTATGGACATAGTTTAAGAGGAGAAAACTGGAGAATTTTTCAGAAGATATTTACAGCTAATATGAAAAAATATCTTGCTATCAAAACATCAATGTCTCCACGAAAATGTTATTTGCATAACAAAAAGTGAACCAGACGAGACCTCAGGGGGTCAGTTCCATCTCAACTATGACACTCTTTTCCTTAGGTCTCCTTTCTGTCATCTCTAAAATAAGGACTTTATATTAGACAGTCTCAGAGATTCTTTCCAGTTCTAAATCATTGTAATCTAAATTCCAAAGCAATTTTGTCCTTTGGTACATGTAATGTCATATGAACTGAATTAGAATAAAACTTGAAGGACCCAATGACTAAAGTATATTTCATCCAACTGGTGATTTTGTATATTCTTAATATTCCAACATTCCTAATATTTCCCATTATTCATGACATTCCTAAAATTAAAGACATTTAAGATTTCCTTAATAATATAATCATAAAACAAATATTCACAGAAAATGTGCTAGTTAGATGACCAAACACCTGAAAAGTGTGAATGTGCCTAGCTTACTACAAGTTGAAAATATAATGATGTGAAGGGGAGAGGAATATGCCACCACCCTCTCTGCCCTGCCCCAAACATGCCTCTTTGGTGTAAGGATTTTTTTGAGCTGAAGAGAATCAAGACCCAAAGACTCAGGAAAAGTTTTTACTTATCCCTTAATTGCATTAAAGAATTTAGAGAGAGAGTCTGTACTAGAAAGAGTGCTATTACCAAAGATAAGTTTTTATCTATGAAAGACTTATCTGTGAAACAAAGCAAACATTTGTTTACCAAACATTTGCTCTTCTCCTCTTCCGGTGATTTGTCTTTCTCCCATTTGAAGCCCAAGATCCTCTGTCCCATTTCCTCAACTCAGAATGGTATATAAGCCTCAACTGCCTGTCTGCCTTTGAGCTCATATTTTTATGCAGCTCCTATAAATACAATATCAGATTTTTTTTCTCCTGTTAATCTATTTTTTTTTTTTAAGATTTTATTTATTTGACAGACAGAGATCACAAGCAGGCAGAGGCAGGCAGAGAGAGAGGAGGAAGCAGGCTCCCTGCCGAGCAGAGAGCCCGATGCGGGGCTCGATCCCAGGACCCTGAGATCATGACCTGAGCTGAAGGCAGAGGCTATAACCCGCTGAGCCACCCAGGCGCCCCCGTTAATCTATTTTATGTCAACTTAATTATTAGACCAGCCAAAGAACCTGGAAGAGTAAAGGGAAATTAATTACTTTTCACCCCTATAGACTGGACATATATTTGTTAAAATTCCTGAGATTACATATGCTAGACATGTTTGCATCTTTTAACAGTAAGGCTCTTTTGTGAAACCACAAATTTATATTAAGATGTTATTAAGCGCTTAGATTTGTGATAATTATCCTAAGTTATCATTTCACCTGACCAAACTACTACCCATGTATTAGTCCTTTAAATATTGTCCATGGGGTAGGTACAGCAATTGAAGAGTAGCACTGAGGGGCACTGTAGTTCTGGATCTTCACTGTGCAGACGGTAATATGAATCTATACATGATACAACTTCATAGAACCACATACATGAACGAGTGCACATAAAGTTGGTGCAATCTGCATAAATTCTGTGGATTGTACCAAAATCAATTTCTCAGTTTGGATATGGAAGGACAGTTATGCAAAATGTTACCACTGAGGGAAAGAGGTTGAAGGGCACATGTGACCTCTCTCTACATTTTGTCCTGCAACACCTTATGAATCTGTAACTATTTCAAAATACTTTTTAAATTTGGTTATATAGGTTTTTTTAAAAAAATTATACATGTGGCCAATAAAAATCATATTCTAAAAAAAGTAAAGTATATATAGAATCACAGAAACCACAAAAAATACTATCTCACTTATCTTCTAGTTTCCCTGGAGAAATAAAGAGGGAAGGACTCACACTTCAGTTAAAATGTTTTCAAAATCTACCAAAGCCCACACTGGTCACGCTCCCTGGATAGTATCAGCAGCCTCAACTCCTTAAGGGCAAACATAATGGCCTGACATGACTTGCTTACCATAATGGGAGCATGGAAGCATCATTTAACTAAACATAGGTTGGTGAAATAAAAATCAAGGAGGTAAGGTAGATTTACAGTGTGATACAAAGCAAAGAACATTACATCAGGGCAAATTTTCATTTTATCATATGTTATCTTGGGCTCATCCTTAAATCTATTCATTTGCAAACTGAGAAGAGCTGGCTGTCCTCTAAATGCCAAACTCTAACATGGTAGGCTCTATAGATTCACAGACATGAATATATGTCAAAAGTTCTTAATATTTAATGCACCTATTTTCTATGATGAAAATGAATATATTCAAAATACCCAACCTTTAAACAACAGATCTTTCCTAAATAACCCTGCAACAAAGTCAAGCTCCCTAAATGTTCCCTGGCAAGGAATGATAAAGTTCAATTGGCCTCTTAGAAAGGGAGTGGCCAACTGAAAAGGTAGCAAATGACCTGTACATGTTTCCCAGAGCAAGCAGCAGAGAACAGCGAGCCATCAAATCAAGCAACTCCATATCAAAACATAAAGCCTTCACTGTGTTCTAACAGATGATCTCAGGGACAATTTTCAAGGTACTCAGCAAGTATCACCAGCCCCATTTCAAAGAGCATTACTTTTTGAAAGATAACTTTCAAAATCTTACTTGACTCTTCTCAGTTTCAGTCTGTTTTATCTTATTTTTCATGACTCCCTCATTTTCATCTGCTTTAGCTTCTTGTTTCTTCAATGCCTAGAATGAAAGATATGAAAAAATATGTATTATTCCAAAATACACATAAAACTGAAAGACACTATTAGGATTTATTAAGAAAAGGGGGGAAGAAGATGATTATGAGTTGTACAACATATACAAAGGAATTACATACACTGAAGTCCTCTCTCATACACTGAAGTCCTAAAAACACTTCAATAGTGATATTTATTTTTATATATCAAATATAAACAACTTCTTGATCTTTCTAATCAATTTCCACTTAGTTTCACTTTCTCCCATCTTTGGGTATTTTGTTACACATTTAGGGAGTAGAGACAGCTAACAGTTCTCTTGGAAACAAAGCTTACTTCCAGGTGAGATAATGTATAAAAATCATATTATCTGTTCAACTATTTAGACATGCGAAAATTAGCTCACTAGTTTTTCAAATTCTGAAAAAAAAATCTTAAGATAGAAACATGCTTGTTGCACATGTATTACATATATGATATTTTATCGCTACAAAGAACTGGCTCTTCAAACCATTCTTCACAAAGAGAAAAGAGAGCATTCTTTTCTACGTTTGTCTCTCTTTAATAAAATGGAAAAAGGAACTTCAAGAAAATTCGAATTTCAAAGGGTAACCAGAAAAATGGGTGTTTGGGTTTGCTCTATATTAAAACAAAATTAAACTTAAGGAAAAATATATATATACTTGCAGCAAACTTTCATGACATTTAAAAGACATCCTCTTTGTTTAAGAAAAACTTTGATAATTCTAACATTTAGACTTAGCAAGGTGTATGTTCAGAGGACACCCAAATTGAGAAAAGCCAAATGCCAGAGGTCTCCCAACAAGATCTATGCTGCCCAACAGAAAAACAATTTTTAGACAAACAGCAAATGTGTGAAAAACCATTTTGATGCAGAGGCAACTGAGTGGCTCAGTCAGTTAAGCATCTGACTCTTGATTTTTGCTCAAGTCATGACCTCAGGGTGGTGAGATCTAGCTCTGCCTTGGATCTCTGTGCTCAGCAGGGAGTCTGCTAGAAATTCTCTCTCCCCCTCTTCCTCTGCCGGCCTCCCACCCTCATGTGTGCTCTATTAAATAAATAAATCTTCCAAAAAAATTTTTTTGATGTAAATATAATCAATCATATTCAACTTCCTTAACTTACATATCCAACAAGTAACTCCTAAATGCATTTACTATGTGTCAGGCACAATGCTGAAGCTACTAATATACATGCATATGAAATAACCATGGCCTCCTGTCAGGAAATTACAGCTCCCTCTCCCATGGTTGCAACTCTAATAAAAAGGAATTGAGTAAAAAATCAGAGAGGCATCATCAAAATGAAAAATAATTTTGGTTTGAGTATAGTAATAATATTATAACACTTACAGCATTCACTATGTCCAAGCATTCTTCTTCTTATATATTAAATACATCATATACATTGAACATATACATTTAATCTTTACGATGTCAGAAACAAACACAAAAGAAAAAATTAGATTTGCTTACTACCTACAGCCCACTGACAAGTTCTTGCAACAGGCAGAGTGACATTCCTTTAGGAATTCAGCTGCCTCGATGTTAACACTTTGCTAAGAGCAAAAGGCAATCTTTGCTTAACATTACCCTCACCCTCGGGATCCTAGAAGTCTACTTTAACATATAAAAATTCCTTTGAAAAATTCCTTTATCTCTAGCTCCCAGGATGTATGTTAGCAATCGTCCTCCAAGCATAGGACCCACTGATACACATCTGAAGGGTCTCATGACTGAGTTTTAACTAAATAGTAATAAATGATCTCTTCCTAACAATAGCTAGCCTCCTCAAGGCCCTGGAAACCTGCCTCCAAAATACCTTGGAGGCTTGTGCCATCCTTAATCTCCTCCCAATTTGAAAGTATATAATCGGTCACTCCTCGTAACCCTGGTACAGCTCTTTCTACCATGAGTTCTGTCCCTCTACTTTAATAAAACCACCCTTTTGGGGTGCCTGGGTGGCTCAGTTGGTTGGGTGACTGCCTTCAGCTCCAGTCATGATCCCAGGGTCCTATAATCAGGCCCTCCTCAGGCTCCTTGCTCAGCGGGGAGCCTGCTTCTCCCTCTCCCTCTACCTGCTACTCGCCTGCTTGTGCTCTGCCAAATAAATAAACAAAATCTTTAAAAAACAAACAAACAGAAAACACCCTTTTGCACCAAAGATGTCTCAAGAATTCTTTTTTAGGCATCAGCTCTGAACCCCAACATTTCAAACCACATCATTTATAAATCACAAGTTATTACTAAGCCAATTTTATTAAGAGGGAAAGTGGGGTACAAGTAGTTGAATCGTACTGCTTTTCAGGTAGTTATCAAATGACTTTGATGTTTGATATTTGTCCTTTCTTGTAGGGTCAGTGGAATTTGTAATAATATTTAACTCTATATGCTGTAATCTATTCATGGCAGAATGTGTTTATAAATTTTACCTGCACGAGACTACCCTAGAAACCTGAAACTGACTGCAGGCTTATAAAGGGCCTGCAGGTTGACATTATATGGTGTCAGAAGTGGGACCTGAAGGTGATGAACCCAGATGAACTAACAACCCCAGGCATTGTGTATGGTAGTCACTTCAGCCTCTTGCACCCTCTGTGAGTCATCTTTTTCCTTTTGGCATGACTGTTCCTAAACCTCTTTGAAAGGAACTACACCGGGTTCTCCTCATTACCCAAATGACAGCCAGACTTCAGTGGTTTGACTCTTGGACATATGTCCCACAACTAAAGATGGCTGTACCTGACATCTGGTCTTATACAAACCCTGGAGATTTTTCAATCAAATGGAAAAGAAGTAGCAGATATCAAGGCAGACTACTTCCACCCAATGCAAGTGGCTTTCCATGCTGCTTTCCTCAGCCAATGGGCATGTGTAAGAGAATGAAAAGATACAAAGATGTTGTTGCTACATTTTTTAATCACTTCATAAAGTTTGAACTATTTCACTCCGCAACATCATCATCTCAGCCTAGCCCCATTTTGTTTTAAATAAGTTAAACTTAATTTGGTTATCTTTTCAATATTTGTTCATTGAGCTATAAACCAGCCTAGGCTTTTCCATGGTGGGGGTGGGGGGGTTGTTACAGGGAAGAGGTCCTCTGTCTGGCAGCTGGTAAGTTTCATCAAACTATAAATAGCCTGATTCTGGATTCAAACTCCTGAGCAGAAGCCACTCCAACTCAAAAGGAGAATTAAGCTCCATTTCACAGAGGGAAAATATTAAAAAATGTGTGATGTTATGTTAAAAACCATTAAAGTAATTAACACTTATTTTGGTAGATACTTTGAGACTATACAAATATCCTTAATGTTTCACCTACCAATGTTAACTCAAAGCCAGAGCAAAGATAACACTATCAGGTCTTTTTCAGCCTACAAAATTTTCCCCCACCAACCCTTATACTCTGATGCCACCAGATTCCTAGTACATTAACTCAGAGGGCAGTGCTCACCAGTATGTAGAACACTAAAACTCTTTGCATTTACCCCCAAGATAACTTGCTTACCCCCCAAAACACTAATAAGTGAGCTGGAATTTATATAAAACTATTATGGATCAATAGAGTACACTCATCAAAGCTCCACCAAACACTGGTTATCCTTTTATTCCCTGTCCCCTTACATCTTCTCCATCCTCATTGTTTACTTTCTTTGCACCTTCTGGACCTCCCCCACAGCCTTCTAAATCTCCCTCTCCAGGTTATACAGAGCAGTTTGCCTCTACTCCAGTACTCAATTTTGAGCAGTTATACCTGTAACCACACCCAACACTCCTACTTCCCCAACCCTGTGAAGACTTATCAGTTACCAAAATCCATTCCCCTGAAAGGGCAATGTGAGAAATTATTATTTTCATGCTCATACTAATAGATATTCAATCTTTATTTCTTATAATTAGTATAAATATTAATAATTTCACTTGATATTAAAGAAACAAAAATCAATAAGCTGAACTTTAATTAAACAAATTGTGTTTTATAACATGGAATTATACCTTATAAAAACATAATTCTTCTGAAAGTCAACTTTTTCAAAAAGCCTAATTTCCATATATGAGCTAGTTGAATAAAAGAACCTCTAATTCTTTTGGATACCTCGGAATCTGCAAAAAAATATTCCCTTCCTCCTCATTTTCTACCTTCAACATCTGAACTGTTGTTTATAATATCCCTTTTCCAAATATACACTTTTCTTTTTTTTTTTTTTTAAAGATTTTATTTATTTATTTGACAGACAGAGATCACAAGTAGGCAGAGAGGCAGGGAGAGAGAGGAGGAAGCAGGCTCCATGCTGAGCAGAGAGCCAATGCGGGGCTCGATCCCAGGACCCTGAGATCATGACCTGAGCCGAAGGCAGAGGCTTTAACCCACTGAGCCACCCAGGTGCCCCCAAATATACACTTTTCAATTAGAGTTGTACTTTGATGCCCAAAATGTTATTTAATACCTCTCTTTTTCTACTTCTCCTTTTACTCTAAGGATATATAAGTCTTAGAAAAATTTAGTCAATGAGAACTTAAATTCTATTGTTTTCAGTAGAGGAGCCAAATGAGGTCCTAAGAAGCAAACCAAAGCAAATTACTATATTTCCACCATTTCATCTAGAAATGTCATTAAGTTTGAATATCATCTCTGCTTCCTATAGATCATCGGTCAGTAAACAAGTAAACACACATGCAATATTCTAGCCCAGAATACCGAACATATTACCTAGTTTAAAATGAAAGACAAAGAAAATCTAACTCTTCAGACCTAGTAAATACATATTAATGCACTTTTAACTTCTAAAAACACAAATAACACTGAAGAAGACTTTAAAAACTAACTGAATCAAAATTACAAGCTTTCTTTAAACCTTAACAATAAACTTTAACTCATATACATCTTTTCAAGAATATAAGGCTGCACTAGATTTCTTTTCCATTTGATTTAGATCAAACAATGAGAATTATATTAAAACTGACCCAGTAAAAGCAGTTATAAAAAGAGAAAAAAAATCACATGCCAATGAATTTCCATTATTATGTTATTTTGCTTTTTAAAGCTTGTTTTTTTTTTCCCTTAAAAGCAGTTTAGCTATAAAGCTATCATGTGCCCTGCTCCAGGATTCAGACTGTCTTTTACACGTTTAAGATTACAGCAACAATGCTAAGCCTTAATAGTGCATCCCTGGAGCACATTTAAATCTTTAATAACAATAATTTTTCTTCTTTTCCTTAAGTGTGACTATTTCCATTAAAAAAACTAACACATTGAGTATCATACTACTGCATTTCTTTAGAGGTAGAGGATTCTGAATTCTCACGGTTAAATATTAAAAAAAAAAAAAGCAGCCTTTTCTTCTAGAAAGTAAAGGAGAAAAGGAAGATGTTTGTAGACATCTCATCTGACCATAAAAATTCCCACAACTTTGGCAATAGGCATGTTTATCAAGAGGCTCTAAAAACACACTCAAAAATAAAGAATAGGGGCGCCTGGATGGCTCAGTGGGTTAAAGCCTCTGCCTGTTGCTCAGGTCATGGCCTCAGGGTCCTGGGATCAAGCCCCGCATCGGGCTCTCTGCTCAGTGGGAAGCCTGCCTCCCTCTCTCTCTGCCTGCCTCTCTGCTTACTTGTGATCTCTCTCTCTGTCAAATAAATAAATAAAATCTTTAAAAAAAATAAAATTAAAGAACAAATAGGTCCTTTGTCCACTGTAAAGAGACCAGCCAGCTTGGGTAAGAATCATGGAGCTGGAATGAAATAGAGGTAGGTCCTATGTTATCTCCCACACATGCCACTGAAATTTGAAGAAAAAAAAAAAAAAAGATGAACATAAACTATCCTGTCTCATTCTAATCATTGAGCAGTGCTCCAAGTGCATGCCTTTGGTCACAAGGGCAAGAACATGTAGATGACTCACTGGTAAACCAACAAGACTATAGAAAAACAAGTCTGTTCACATGGAACAATAGGTCAATAACATTACCCTTTAAAAGGTACAAACTTCCAAGTCAGATTTTTTTTCCCAGTAACAAAGAATAAAGTCATGGCACTGAGAATTAGAAAAGTATTGCTCTTACTATATATTATTAAAGACTTTATTTTTTTTTTTGAGCAGTTTTAGGTTCATAGCAAAACTGAGAGGGAAGTGGAGTTCCCATATACAACAGTGTCCTCATACCTGCATAACTTCCCCATTATCAACATCCTTCAACAAAGTAGTACACATTTGTTACAACTGATGAACCTACACTGACACAATATAATCACTCATAATTTACATTAGGGTTCATTTTTGGTGCTGTGTACTCTATGGGTTTGAACCAATCTATAATGACAGGTATCTATCATTACAGTACCATAATATATTTTCATAGTGTATTTTCACTAAAAATCCTGTGCTCTACCTATTCATCCCCTTCCTCCCAAATTCTGGCAACTACTAATCTCTTTATTGTCTCCATGGTTTTTCTTTCCCAGAATATCATATAGTTGGAATCCTACAGTATGTAGTCTTTTCAGATTATTCTTTCATTAATAATATGCCTGTAAAGTTCCTCTATGTTTTTTCATTGCTTTATAGCTCATTTGACTATATTTTTATAATTAAATTCTTCATGGAGGTACAAAATAAAAGTCAGCAAATATTTTAAGCTTCGCAATATAATGCAATTCTGATTGGAATTAGACCACATGAACTATAAAGCTAAAAGTTTATATTTATGGATATTAAAAATTTTAAATAGCTTAAGAACAATTGTCACATTTTAAATCAAGAAAAAACATTTTTAAGTACTTAATATGTATACTTAATACTGTAATAAGAAACATATTTGAGATTTTCTTTAAAAGACAGAAACCTGGTGTCTATTTCCAAAATTATCTTTTGAAAACCTAAATCACAACTCTAAAACCATCAAATATCAATAGAATAATACATATTTTGAAAAGGAATATATATGCATATTGCAGCAGGATTTTATTGCTCAGAACTAATACTACTCACTTAAATTAACATAGATTTTATTTCTGTCAAGCTCTGTGAATTTCTAAATTTTGTTTTTTCCTAAATCAAGTTAGAGATTCCTCCCACATGAGAACTAGCTAAAGTCATGGAAAATTTTAGCCTTTAAGTTCATCCAGTTGGGGATTATCTGTGCCAACAAAAACCAAACCAAACAAAACAAAACAAAAAAAGTTTCTTTTCAAGGCAGAAAACAATGCATTCATATTCTAAATCCCTGAACCAATATCTAAACTCAAAAATAGTTAGATTTTACCCAAATTATTCAAAGAAATTTATTTTTCAGCCATAACCAAGGAATAAAAATTCTATACAAACTACCACAAAAAAAAAAAAAAAATTAGTAAGTAAAGTAGAATTGCATGATAAAGGCCAAAGAGAATCCAAATGTGATCATTACCATTATAACACCATACAGATTTTTGGGCTATCAAATGGAGAAATTCTAAAAACCTGCTCTCAGTTGAATTATGTATATTTTCCAGATGGAAGTGGTAAGCATATTGTGTGTGGAGTCACAAGATACAACCATTTCTGTTTTTCAAAAGGCAGAGTAATATCAAGTATCATGTAGTTAAGTAAGATTTATCAGTAGTTTAAGTACATTGGTATTACTTCTGATGGCAATTGTAATCCTTAATGATGTTCTTTAAAGATACCTGAGGTTTTGAAACATAAAACTCAAAGTTTCTCTTTGAGAATGGCCCAGATGTCTATTTTTTTTTCTTTTTTGTCTTATGATAAGGTGTTAGTTTTTTCAGGAATCCAAAGAGCTTTTATAGAAACCATTGTGATAGGATAGAGGGTCACTTATTACTGACCTATTTTCCCCAATGAATAGGAAACTTACTGTTTCTACTCTGTCCATATTTATGGAGTCTGTAACTGGCTGGGGCACCCTTTGCCAACAAAGCCAACCAAGGTCATGGGTTCAATCACCATGAGAGCCAATTCCCTTTGCTCTGTTCCATGGTCATAGTCTTTACCCTAAACCTTAGCCAAAGGCCACATGGAAGACTAACCAGGCCAGAGACCCTGGATGAATCAGCAAGATCTACCAGGACTATAAAAATAACTCAAAAGTAAAGGCCCTATTGACTACTGTCAGGATTTCATTCTTTAAATGTTATTAAATTTGCCAATCTGCAAAACAAAACCTTAATTACTGCCTACAAAGTTGGTTTACTAAAAAGACATTCAAGTCTTTTGCCTTCTTTAATTCAAAAGCAACAATGGTAATGAGTATTATTCCCTAAAATGCCACTGCTTTTACTGGAACAGACTTTATTTTTATGCAATCTTTTACTTAAGAAAAATCTTGCAAGTAAAGTTAAATGTGAGCCCAACAAGTGCACTTTCCAGGATTTCCTTCAAAATCAAAAAGCAAAGGCTCTTAGTGGAGGGTCTGTTTTTATCTGAGTAGTTTCCTCTTTGAAAAAGGACACTCAGAGTTTTACTAGAAACCCCAGAGTAATATGATACTTCATTTGACTTTCTAAATACAGGGCCACTGAGTTAGAATTGTTGACAAACAGAAGATCATAAGTAATTACAAAAATTTTATTTAAAATTTTTCAAGTTTAAAAAAAATAAGTAAAATAAAGTTTCTCAAGTTTTATATGTATTTGAGTAGAATGCCCTTAAATATACAACACCTTTCACTGTTTAGAGTTAGAGGATGTTATTTTATGCCTTTGGATTTTTTTTTCACTATTTTCTAATCAAAATAAAACTGTACCAAGTCAATGAAAAAGTCTATCTGGAGCAGAGTGGTCTTTGTTTACACAACATTACTATGCACTCAGTAGTTGCCCAATAAATATTAATTGATAATGATGGAAAAGGGCTTTATAAACAGATGGTCTAAGATAAATTCACTGGAAATGTAGATAGAAACATTACACTCTTCAAGAAAAGCACAAAGTAGAAATTAAACAAGTCCTACGCTCAGAAAATCTCAGGCTATTGTCAGGCAGCTGTTCAGTCAACAAGAGCACAGACATTTTTCATCATCATCATAGCATTAGCTGCATTAAATGTCTATTTGCATACAGTGCTACATAAAGGGACTCACACAGATTCATGCTAGCCTTATTTGTTATAGTTTATAATGATAATATTAGCAAGAACAAGTAAGTACACACAGCAAAATAAATGTGTTTAAACAATACTTTAAGATCTAGTCATATATGGTATGAACATAAAATGTGTCAAGACTTAAATGCAACTCACAGCAGCAGTAAGAGTATTTATTCCTAATGCAAACCTTAACTGTTTCCAAACAGATTCTGAGGTGCTTTACAAGAACATCTACACACATGCTTCAAGAGTAGGTGAAATAAAGAAAGGAGTCAGAGGCCACAATGGCCATTTTGGAGAAAATAAGAAAGGACTGTTCAAGAACCTAGAGAGCAAATATCAGGGAGGGAAAAAGTAGAACAAAAATCATATAAGGAATTCAATGAGGTAGGAACAAAGAAGCTACAAGCAAACTGATCAACCCAGGAAGATATCTTGAAAAATACACCTTATTCAAAAACATTTGAATAATAAAAAATATGTTACATACATTGGAGGATGTTGGAGAAAGGTCATTGAAATGGAAAGGTGAAAAGGGATAGAAAGTATACACTGTAGACACTTAATAATTAATATCCTTAGGTAAGATTTTCTTAATAAAGTAAAAAGCCTAAGAAGTATTACGCAGAAATGAGATTTTAAGAATCTCAGGACAACTGACATCTACACATCATCTCATAAAACTGCAACCCTCAAAGGAACCCAAAAACCTTCCCTAGCATGCTAACGCTTGGCATTTTACTTCTCTTACGATGTAGGATACAGTTCTAGATTTTCAACTTTTGTTTTGTCAATATTAAACAGCAGGCTCCTGAAATATATGATCTGGAATATTCTTTAATCCAGCCAGCTATTACTATCAATATTTCCCAATAAAAGAAAGGGAACATGGCTTGTAGAAACTGTCTATATGATATGCATGAACCACATGGGATGTTTGCTCTGCGAACGGAAATTCAGGTACTGAGTGAGTACAAGGTTGAAAGAGACAACATATAAGATCTCTTCCAGCTTCTCTTTTACGAGGAATTTTGGGGAAAAAAATATTTTCCACAGAAAAAAACACTAAAAGGATTTTAGTGTCATCTGAAATGATCAAAGCCTAATAAAACAGACTTACCGGTTAAATCAGCAGGGGTGGGGTGCAGGAGGCAAAGAGGTAAATCAAGAAAAAGACCAAGGAGGAAGATCGGAGAACATGAAAGGTCTTGGACCTGCGCATTTCAAGCTGTGCCAAATAGTGTTCAATCGGCTTTGAAAGACAAATCCCATAATAGACAATCATTCTTCTCCATCTATTTCCTTTTTATCAGCATGGTAACATTAATGGCTCTTTCGCAACCTTACAGAAAAGTGTTTAACTTTAGCCTTGCAAAAAAATAAGTAATCCATAGGTAATAAACATAAAAGAGAGAAGAAAATAATTAACATGGTATAAAATAGTAAGAGAACAATACTGTAAATCAAAACTATAGTGAGTCAGAATTTAAATATCTATTTCCGCCATGGATTGGTAAAGTGTTTATCATGCAGCAATAAGCAAAGGAGTAGGATCACATTCATTAAAAGAAATGCCCAAAATGATCTGAAAACACAAACTCTCAGCAAAAATGCCACTTCTTCCACCCAAATTTTCCCAAACGGTCAAGAAGAGATAACTATTTTCCCTCTGGGCTGCTGTAAAGCCTATTTCAAAACTGAAATAACACCCTTAGTGAATTACAGAGATTGTTAACATTTCTTTCTCAGCTAAACTGGGAGTCCCTCAAAGTCAAGACGATGTTTTAAGTACCATTAAATCTCCAGTCCCCAGCACATTACCTGCCAAACACTAAGTACACGAAGGTATAGGCTGCGTATTTTACTATGTATAGTTCTGACTACAGAGTAGACAATATTTATTCATCCTTTCCTCCAAGAAACACTTCTTGGGCCCCTATTCCATGCCTGCCATAGCTCTAGGTACTGTAGACACAGCAGTGAACAATGTGCCTGCCTGAATTCTGGTCAGGGGGCAGACAATGTCCGGTAATGAAAACTGCTAATAAGAAAGTAAAAATAAAAAAAGAGCGTGAGGCAGTGTGAGGGGCGCAGGAGTGAAGAAAGGGTTTATCAAGGATAGTTAATAAGGCCTTGCTGAAGAAGGGCTCTGAAAGCCCTACTGAAAGATCTGAAAGACTTGAGGGTAAACAGCAAAGCAACTGTTTCCAGAGTTGAAAATTCCTGGCTCTGGAAATGGAAAGTGTAAATGTCCAAAAGCAGGAGGGTGCCCGACATGTCTGTGGAAAAGCAAGAAGGCAAGTCTAGTTGGCCTAGAGTGGACAAGAAGAATGACAGAGAATTAAGGGAGTGGGTATGCAGGAACCATAAGTGAGGAGGCTTGTAGGCTGAGGACTTTATATTTTATTCCGAACATGATAAAGAAACCACTGAAGGGTTCTGAAGAATGATGTGGCACTATCTAATTTTGTGGGGAAAAGACTGTAGGAAGGTAAGAATGGGCGCAAGGGGGCTGGCTACTGCACCAGCCCAAGCAGGAGAAAACAGAGACAAGAGGATAGATGAGAATAGTAGCGATAGAAGGGGTGAGGAGTGATCAATTCAGAAAACATTTCTTAAATACTGCTGATGCAGTGTCTGGACGGCTTAGTTGGTTAAGCACCCAACTCTTAATTTTGGCTCAGGTTATGATGTCAAAGTCATGGGATCAGGCCCCGTATCCGCTTAGCATGGAGTCTGCTTGCTCCACTTCCCCTGCTCTTCCTCCTTGCTCTCTCTCTTTCTCTCTCTCCATCTAAAGTGAATAAATAAAACCTTTAAAAATAAATAAATAGAACTGACAGAATTTAATGATGGATAGGATGTGAAGGATGAGAGAAACGGTAAAGGGGAGAACATAAAGGAACCACATAAAATTTTTTAAATATAAAGTTAGCATTGCTTTTGTCATCAAGACAAACCTTCTTTTAGAAATCTTCTTTTAGAAGAAATCAATCATAGGAGCTACTTACTAGGCTGAACCACACAAAAAGACATAATTTAGCACCTTCTATACAAGTTCCCAGGTCGGGAGGGGAAAGAACAGGAAATGGAGCTTCAGCAACCCAAGTCTGCCCAGGCTTTGCGGCTTTAAATCACAGTACCACTCTAACTTGATTCCCATCCAAGTCTGATATTGGCTAACAGTGCTTCAGGATCTCAATCCCAGATGAAAAATAGGAAACTGAACAACTTTTTCTCCTTGCCAAATAAGCCCATGGAATGATGACGTAAGGTTACACGTGTAAATAGTGTTCTAACTTGTCTGTAAGTGATGTTAGAAAAACTTAAGCAACTTCTCATTTCTTGAGTAATAAGTAATACCACAGCTTCAATATAAAAAAAAAAAAAAAAAAGATCTAGGGTACTAAATACAAATGTAAATCAACCAGAAATGCAAGGAATCATACAGCTACAAAAAACACTTTGTATCAGGTGAAAGAGACACAAACAAGACCACACAAAGGAAAATCAACATAGAACTCCAGTGGAAAATGACTGTTCCTGGGTTGGGTGGACAACAAGGTACAAAGGCAGTGATGATTAAGGAAAAGAAAATGATAATTGGAAGAAGTTTGCATCTATATAAAATAAAAATGTAGAGAAAGTATCTTTGGGACATTCCTGCATAGATTAGATACATGAACCACGGACAAGGGCATGGGAATACATGATTCCAGTGACAGAAACTCTCATATCAAATTACAGTCTCTAACTGTTTTACTATATGTAAAAAGATTTTTTCCACAGAGGGAGGAGAGAGGGAAGGAGGAAGAACTGTAACCCTAAATGCGAAGAATGAAAGAAACTCCAACAAAAAGGCATAAAAATGACAGCTTTAGTGTTAAATATAACAGATGTCTTAATATGTAGTACTCAATCTGTCATATTTTATTTTTCAACTGTAGAAAGCAACACTGTTTCAAATTTAAATTTCCAAATAGCAATAGTTAGATAATTATATTCTTTTTCAGTTGCAATGCTTGTGCCAAGTACACTTTCAGGGAGCCCTAATAGTTGAGATATATATATATGTTATCATCATTTTCCAAGATAGTTTAGCCACTTTAATGAAGGATGCCTGCTGGGTCACAATTGATGGTTCAACACTGACGACTAGTGGCCAAAAATATGTAGTAATTCCCTATTTCTAAGTACTCTCCTAAGATTTTTATCTAAATTTGAAACATGTAGTATAAATAATGAAACATATTAAAAGAATTTTCAAACATTCCGAAAATTACAAAAACCTGTATTATAGGAAAAACCTGTATCTCTTAAGTCTTTTCTGTCCATTATTTGCTACGTCTCCAAATCAAACTCAATCAGCCTTTGATATTGACCCATAATGGGAACAACACCATAAGGTGTTGGTTCATTCACATCCTCACAGTTGAATTAACACTGTTTCAGAAATCCATAATTAATATTTTAAAGAGCTATTACTTTCAGAATTCATGTATCTGAGCAGTTCTAGTCTAATTTTTTTTTTCTAACTTTCTCTGTTAGGCACTAAGAAATCAGAAATTTAGCTGTCCTAAATTCCCAAAATAATGTGAAAAACAGTAAAGTACCACATCAAAATACTCTTTCTAAAAAGTTAAAATTTAATTTTGGTTGCCTTAATTCATGTAGGATTTCAGTTAAATCATTTAAACTGCTATCCTATTCAACTTCAAAGAGGTTACAATTTGTTAATATTCACTTTCTTTGCAGGAATAAGAGCAGTAGGATAATACAACACAGACAAATCTTTGAGAGAGGAAAAAAAAAGTTTGTTTTTTTAACCAAGAGTGTTACACTCAACCAAATGGTCACTTACATGTGAAAACAATGGGAATTTCTTCAACAACTATTAACAGACTGTCTGCAGTGGGATAAACACTGAATTACATGCCCCAGAAAACAGGTGAGATGGACAAAGTTCCTGCCAACAGCGTTCCCATTTTGGTGGGAAAGACATACAATAACATAAACAAATACACAGTTACAGGTGGTGTTAAGTGCTATGAAAAGACAAAGTAATATGATCTGATAGAAAACAATGGGGCAGAAAAGAGCTCTTTATTTTTTTTTAGTTGTTTTTATTTATTTTAGTGGGGAGGAGCAGAGGAAGAGAATTTCAAGCAGACTCCCTCCTGAGCACAGACCTCCTCTCAGGGCTTGATCTCAGGACTTTGAGATCATGACCTGGGCCAAAATCAAGAGTCTAGTTTTTTTTTTTTTAGTTTGGCTCAACCAGATGAGCCACCCAGGCATTCCAGAAAAGAGCTATTTTAGAAAAGGGAGGGGCAGGGCAGTTCTCTCTGAAGAGGTGGCAACAATTAAACCCGAGGGATGAGGAAGATGTAAGTTTGCTGAGCGTCTGAAGAAAAGTGTTCATATGAGACACGAGAGGAAATCACTGTGCTTAGAGCACAGATTTCTTAGAACAATTTGTAGTTATAGATGCAATTTTTAAATTTGAGAATAACCATTTAAAAAATGGAAATACAATCAAAGCCAGAAGTATAAAAATGAATATATAACACATTTCAATCCAGTAGGAAAAAAACGGGGGGAAGGGGAAAAAACAGCAAAAAAAGAAAATATGTTAAAAAAACAAATAAAAGGATAAAAACATTTCCAAATGCATCAATAATTTTAAGAAAAAGTGAATAATCCAACCATTAAAAAAGTCATAATTTATCAAATGAGATTTTTAAAGTCCAGCTGTAAGGTATCTATAAAAAAAAGAAACATAAAAAAGTAAGTTACAAAGTAAGGATTAAAATATAGCAGAAAAATCATATGCCAAGACAGTAACTCAAAAGAATGCTAATATCAAGAGGAACATTACAGATTAAAAAATAATTGACCAAGAAGTAATTAATTCATATCCGTGAAACAGCCATAAAACAGAACAAAACTAAAAATAAAAAAAACTAGTAAAAAAAATCACGGAGAGAAATTAACAATCCTTATTATACTGAGAGGCTCTAGACGGACATATTTAATAGAACACAAAAGAACAGAACAACAAAATTTACTAACTTGACTTACTAAATTATAGGAGTGTGCATGTATGTGTGTCATATGCTAAACTAAAAATGTGTTAAATTTTTGTACTCATAATATCTACCCAAAAAACTGATCATGGTACCAGGTGTCAAAATGGAAGTTTCAAGAAATTTCAAAGGAATTAAAAATTAATAATAAAAAGAGTTAAGTAAGGATACACACATTTGGATTTTTCAAAAGGCATTCCTAAGTAAGTCTTAAGTTACAGAAAAAGTCATAAAAGAAACTATAAAAGATTTAGAAATAAACCACCATAAAAGAATAGCATATCAAAATATATGGTAATTTAGTGATAAATTCACAGTAATTTTTAAAAGCAGAAAAATCAGTTAATGTTTCAACTTATAAATCTAAAAACTGAAACAGAGTAATCCTAAAAACAAAAAAGGAAGAAAAAATAGAGTTAAAAACAGAAGTTGAGGGGCGCCTGGGTGGCTCAGTGGGTTAAGCCGCTGCCTTCGGCTCAGGTCATGATCTCAGGGTCCTGGGATCGAGTCCCACATCGGGCTCTCTGCTCAGCGGGGAGCCTGCTTCCCTCTCTCTCTGTCTGCCTCTCTGCCTACTTGTGATCTCTGTCAAATAAATAATAATAAAAAAAAAAAAATTTTAAAAACAGAAGTTGATGGACTAATAAAGCTAGTCAAAATGAAAACTAATAATCACATGTCTAGCAAAACTAGTAAAGAAAAAGAAATAGCTAATATTTAAGCAAGAAAGTATATAGCTTCAAAGCAAGATTTAAAAATAATAAATCAGGGCTATGATTGCTTTTAAAATTAACTTCAAAATACAGGCAAAATGGATAACAAAAAAATCATCAATTACCAAACTGACTTAAAAAATAAAAAGCTACACAAACCAAAACAAACAAACAAACAAAAAAGAAAAAAAACTTAAAACCTCAGCCACTAAAAGGATAACAGGTACGAATGGTTTTATAGGTGAGTTTTAATAAACAATCAAGAAATAGACAATCCCTCTCTTAAACAGAGCTAGAAAAGAAAAGAGAAAAAGAATCTACCTAATTCATTTTATGAGGTTAATGTAACCTTGCTTCCAAAACCAAGAAGAGCAGTACAAAGAAAATTATAAGTCCTCAATCATTAATAGAAATATAAAAGTCCTAAGAAAACACTAGCAAATGAACTCAGCAATGTATAAAAAATAATACATTATAACCAAGTAAATGCTGGGAGTGGTCAATATCGATTAATAAAGTCAACCATATTTCAGTATCAAAAAAAGAAATATAGCAAGCACCAAGAGTATTTGATAAATTCTACAACACATTATGATTTTTTTAAAAGAAACAAACACAACTCTTTGAAATCTAGGAATAGAAGGCAATGTTCTTAATCTGGTAGAGAACAGCATTGAAAAAACCAGGAGCAAACAGATGCAACAAGATTAACACTTTAGAAGCATCCCTATAAAAACAGGAATAAAGCAAGAATTCTTGCTCTTTATTTCTAGTCGACATTGCACTTAAGTTTCTAGCCAATGCAATAAAGCAACAACAAAGAATTATAAAGTTAGAGACTAAATTGCCTTTCATTTCATATATGATTATCTACACAGTATATAGTACATGATAGTAATACATGAAAGCTGCTAACAAATTATAAAATAAGATCACTAAGCAAAATTGTTGCATACGAGAGTCACGTATAAAACCAATTACACTCCTATATACTACAACTAACCAATTAGAGATGTAATAAAAGAAAATATTCCATTCACTATAGAAAGATAAGTCCAACAAAAGATGAATAAGACCTTTATATATAATTATAAAACATTATTGAAGAACATTAGAAAACACCTCTCTTCAAATTAATCTATGTAGTCAGTATAATTACAATCAAAATGCCAGCAGGATTTTTCAAGGAACATGACAAGAGATTTTCATTATCATTTACCAAAATATAATGAAAGCTATAATAATGGAGATAAAATGATATCAGTTCAGGGGTAGACAAACAGATCAATAGAAAAGCATATAGAACCAGAGAGATACTGTGGGAAACTAGATATATAACAGAAGTGGCATTTAAATCAGAGGGGAAAGACAAATTATTCAAAAATGATGGTGAGGCAACTCATTAGTCACATAAAAAATAACAGATTCTTTCCTCGTGCCACTAAAAAAGTAAAATTCCTGAGGGAAAACACAGCAATCTAATATTTTCAAATGAGCAAATGATAAACAAGCTCTCTGCACAGGGACAAATGAAAACTGCCAAAAAAAATATGTGAAAAGATATTCAAATTCACTAATAGAGAAATGCAAATAAACATAAAAATGAGTTAACACTTGATACCCATGAGCCTGGCAGAAATTAAAGAGAATGTAGGGAAAAGGGCCATTTTCAACCGTTTTACTAACAGAAATGTAAAAGGTTAGAACCTTTTGGAAAAAATAATCTGGTAGCCTTTATTATAATAAAAATTCATCTCTGGTAATAAAAGATTAAGTTAGAACCACATCAGCTAGTTCAAGGAATTTCCAGAAAGTACTGGTGAGAGGAAAAAGCAAAAAGCAGAACTGTGTGTGTGCGTGTGTGTGTGTGTGTGTGTGTGTGTAAAATGTGATCTCATTTTATTAAAATGAAACATACAAAAAAAGTCCTATATATGCAAAGGCATATATGGTCCATATACATCTGTCTAGGATAATTAAGAATAATGATTAAGGAAAATATAAAGGGATCGATCTACCAGGCTGTTCACACTGGTTCCTTTTTCTTAGGGAATGGGGTTAATGGTTGATGATCAGAGAATACATAAGAGATGGGGTGGGGGGGCGGAGGAGGTGGGGGGAATAAGCCAAGCAAATAAAACAAAAGCTGCATTAAAAAGAGAATGTATGAGCATTTATGATATGATCACATTTAGCTATACATTTAAATTATGTATGAATAAACACTTTTCATATTAAATTACCTAATAAAAATGTTTAAAGAATTATGTAAGAAATAAAACTAAAACAGTGGATCAAAACAATGTATGAATATGGTCACTACTTAATGCATTTGACAAATATTTATTAAGTACATACTATGTGAAATGTTAAAAATGCAAAATGTTCAAAAAGAATACAATTAAATATCAAGAAATAGTAATTCATAATAACCTGGGGAAAAAAAAAACTCATGTTAAATAGATCACTAAAGGGGCACCTGGGTGGCTCAGTGGGTTAAAGCCTCTGCCTTCAGCTCAGTTCATGGTCTCGGGGTCCTGGGATCGAGCCCGGCATCGGGCTCTCTGCTCAGCGGGGAGCCTGCTGCCTCCTCTCTCTCTCTGCCTGCCTCTCTGCCTACTTGTGATCTCTGTCAAATAAATACAATCCTTAAAAAAAAAAAATAGATCACTAGAAACAGAACAATGAGGAGAAAAAAAGCCATCATTGCAAAAGGAGGAAACTAGTCAATGGGATTAGAGTTTATTAAAAGAATAAAAACCAGGACTTAAATTAAGGCTCAGACTTAACCTACACATAGAGCTCCACCCCATAAAAAATAAACAACAGAGGAAGAGTTCTAGAATTTTCCCTAGCTACACACATTTTCCTACAGAATAGCACATGTGTAGTTGTCCTGTTGCGATATTCTATTTTCAGGCCGTTGGTAGTCTGAGGGTCCTTGCATGTCCCTCCAGCTCTGTTACTCAGTGCTTACTACATCCCACCTGGTCACCCAAGCCTCAAAAGGACCACATTCTAGAGCTCATGTCCCAAGGATTGGGAAAATAATGTGCATTTTCTGGGCCTCCCTCATGCTTTCCACGGAGCTTGTACTTTAAACTCCCATTGAATTGTATAGTCTAATGGTCGTTCTCAAAGCCCAGGGAGGCTATTGGGCTGGTCAATGTCAGAGTGATTTCAGGGGCATTTATTTAAAAGGCATCAAGTAACATCAGTGGGGAAGGACATACTTGTATGTGAAATATCGGGGCATTGACTATGGAAACAGAAGGGTAAAGTGCCAAGCAAAAGTTATACAATTCAGCCTTGGGAAGATAAGTGAAGTCCAATATCTACCAGGCTCAGAAAGTTCTCCTGGTCAACCCAAGCCAAGCAAGGGAGTCTCTAAAGGAAGGGGTTAATGAGGACATCTTAGAACATATGCCTGACTAGATTCTCCATTGAATTGACACAGAGGTCTCAAGGGAAATGCTAAAGCTATTAAGAGGACATTAGGAATACATTCTTGGCTTCCTTAGAAGCTTCTCCCTTAATGAGTTCAAACTAAATACATTTATAAACTGTACCCAAGGTTTTTCTTAGGTGAAGTATCCATATTACTCAGCATCTCTGGAGCCACAATGACATTTCTGGGAAGGAACAAATAGCATTTCTTCATTAGGATTTTCACAATTGGTACAGATGCCAAAAGATGAAGAAAAATATCGGGAAAAAAAATCTATCGTTTTAACTTTTCTGTACAAGGCTTTAACATTATCGATGAGGCTCACATAATCTAGTTTCTCATAGATGTACAGACTGAAAACCACTGAGCTGAGCGCCCATCTTACACCTACCAATCCCCTACTAATCTTCACCATCTTCAATTAAGATTCCATTCTTCAACTTCACCATAGACTTCTCCATAAAGTACCTACAACCTTGAGGCACCTGATTTACCCTAAATCACTGGCAAGCATGGCATATTACTGGTGGGAGTAAGTGGGAGAACTAGCACTTTAATATTCTATGAAATGTTCTGAAAGGCATATACAAATATGCACCCAGCATTTATCTTGTGTACTTAATTTTAAGTAATTCAAATGAAGCCAAAGATAAAATATTCAATTTAGTCTGAAGGCCAGTTGAAAATCCTTACCAAGTAAGAAAATCTGACATTCATGTGACATCAGTAGCACATGACTAGTTAGTTGAGACTCAAGGAAGCAGATTACAGAGTGTCCACAGCCTTCCTGCTTAGACCAAGAGAGGGAAAAAACACACATCAACTCATTAAAGAGTGAACAATTCCTTAAGACCACTAAATAGGAAGAGGAGAGTGGCTGTTCCTCAATCAATTTCCAATGATTAATACTGTATTTTTCATTAAATGGGAACAGATAAAGCTCCAAGGACCTAAGGACCTCATTAGATCACTAAAAGGAAGCAAGTTTTAGCCAAAAGTACACATTGCCTCCCCATAATACGACATTATACCTAGAAATTGCTGATATCCTGGAATTTTTAATGAATACTTCTAATCTCGTAACAATTTTTAAATGTCCTAATTTTCACTAACATTGAATTATATATATCTTTAAGGGAGGCAAAAGAGCACAGTGGGTGAAAGTCCAGATCTCCTTACTCATCTATAAATTCTTTTTTCTCATCATAGCCAGAAACAAAATATATCAATTACTATCATCATGCAGTATAGGTATTTGCAAAAGTATTTTTTAATATTGAAAAGAAAGCAAAGTGTTTCCTCTCCTTAAACATGACCTTTCCAGATCAGCCTAAGCCACTTAACTTGGGAGAAGGAAAACCTATCAGCCTAAATTAATCCTTTCCAGCTTCCACTGCACTGTTTAATCTAAAAACCACCTTTTAAAAGCATATGGGTCACCACTTATATTAAAGTGACAAAATATGAAATTAAACATTTCTTATCAATAGTGATCCTCTACTGTATTGTCAGAGATAGAATTCTAAATCACAGCTCAAGCTTTTAGTCAAACTGACAATTACAATGCAAATATTCAGGCTCTGGTTTCTCAAGAACAGGGATGGGAAGCAATCTTCCTCTCCCTCTTTGTAATTTTATGCATTCTGCAAAGAAAGAAGAAAATAAGTATGGAAAATTTCTCTAATTTTCTCTTGCAAAAAAGAACAATTGTCTATTCTTATGCTCACCAGATGCAATTTACTTTGAGAACAAATGTATAAAAATCAAGGTTTAAAAAAGAAGGCTACCCACATGCTGTATCTAATTATTCAACAAAGTATCCTCTTCAAAGTAATTACCAACTAACAAGGGTATGCCTCCTTTTGTGAAATAGAGGAAAATGGAATTTTAGAAAACAAAAGTAGATTTTCTATTGCTTACATTATAATTTCAGGGTTGCCATTTTTGCACCTAGTTTTCAATTGGCAGTATCTCTTATTAATTAAAATTTTTTTAATCCTCCAATTTATATATACGTACATTTATAGAACACCACTTTTAGAGAAAATCATTTTGTAAAAGAAAAAGAAATCCTTCTTAAAATCTTTTGTTTTGTCTCAATTTTTTATACTTTATGTATAGATCTAAGACACATTTAAAGGAAATTCAACAAATCAATTTTCTATAATGATAGTAATAAAACATAACCAACATAATACAATGAAATTTATAAATCTACACCATTAATTAATTAAAGGAAAAAGCAAAGCCTTTCCTCACAGTATGAATCCAATTAATAAATGCAGAAAAAGTGATAGAATGTGTTAAAAAAAAAAAACACCATTTAGCATCACTTATAGTAATAACTGTTTCATGAAAGAATATTAATAAATGTTAAAATCTATGGGTGAAAATACGATAATAAGCTATTTTCAAGTTTCAAAGAATCTCCACTTAAATTAATACTTAAAAAGGCATACTATTGAGATTTACAGTGGAGAAATTTGGCAGACAACACCTTAACCAAATGTTCAGTTTTCACCAGTAATGGGACAAATGGACATTTATATGCCTTCTAACAAGATACCCTGGGAAGAATGCAACACCAATTCTCTGCGTTTCCTGCCAAAAGTCCATCATCTGAATCTGAATTTAGTCATGAGACAGCATCAACAAACCAAAATGCAAGACTTCTACAAAGTAACTGGCCAGTACTCTGCAAAGTTGTCAAGGTCATAAATGACAAAGAAAAACTGAAAAAACTGTTCCAGATCAAAGGAGACTAAAGAGACAAAACGGTCAAATGCAATATGTGACCCTGTATTATAGCCTGGACCAGAAAAGGATGTTAGTGGCTAAATGTGAATAAAAACTATAGATTATATCATAGTATTAATCCAGTATTAAATTCCTATGATTATGGAAGAGAATGTACACACCATATTATTTAGGTGTAGAAGTATTTACATCACGTCTGCAACCAGCTCAAAAAATTATGTATATGTAATATATAATAACTTATACATTATTATTATTATTATTATAACATACATATAAAATGTGAATATTGGAGTGATCTAGGTAAAGGGTATACAGAAATCCTTTGTTCTAATTTTTCAACCTCCTCCTAAGTCTGAAATTTAAAAATAAAAAAGGTACCTAAAAGGTAAGCGATCTCAGTTTTGGAATGGTATGACCATAGTCTAGTCCAGGGGTTGGCAAACTTTCTATAAAGGGGCCAGAAAGTCAATACTTTAGGCTTTGTGGGTTATATAGTCTCTTTTAACAACTCCTCAGTGCTTCCACAGTGTCAAAAGACCACCCACAAACAGTAAATGAACGAATGGCTGTGTTCCAATAAAACTTTATTTACAAAAACTAGGCAATGGGCCACATTTGGCCCAGTGGCCATAGTTAGCTGACCCCTGAGGTCTAGTTCACGCCAAGGAAAATTGACCAGAGTAATCATACTTTCAGTTAACATTTTTGAGCACATGCCAGATATTAAGTGCTTTACAATACTATACTAAGTGCTTTATAAGCATTAACTCATTTATCCTCACAACAACATGATTAGGTAAATACTATTACTATTTCCATTTTCCACAGAAGAAATGGCCTAGAAAAGCAAAGGAATTTGCCCAAGGTCACCAAAGTCAGCAAGCAGTAGACTTTGGGTTTGAACCAGATAGGGCTATCTTCACACACTGAACTAGATAACATACATGCTATACTTCTCAGATGCACTGAAATATACATGCAATGACCAAGGAACTCTAACCATTTTAACAATGGCTAAATAAGTATCCAAACTATCCGAACTCAAGATTTACATTCTGAGAAAGTATTTTTCACAAACCTCCTGTAGCTGCAAAGAAATAACTCCCAGCTGATCCTGACGTTTTTCCACCAGCTCTCTTTCTGTGCGCATCTCTCTCTCTATTTCCTGAAGCCGTCGTTCCACCCGATCTGAAACCTTAACATGAACAGACAGAAACAGTGACATTACAGAGCCGTTAGGCAAAAAGAGAATATACTGAAGAGATATTTTATGCCAGATACACTACCACCTACAGCATTTAAAAATGGCTTGTTCTTTTTAATGCTATTATAAAACAGATCACCAAAAAAATGGACTGAAAGTTACAAAAGAAAACAATCATTAGCCTCTAAATAATCCAAACCTGGATCCCAATAAAGGACTTAAATCTTTCCAAGTATAATAATTCAATAGATCAGAATTAAAATATACTAGAAAAGAGTGCCCTCTGGTGAAGTAGAAGGGAAATACCAAGTCTGCCAATGACAGCATTTTTTATTCTATTAATGATAAACAGTTCTATTTAGTTCTTTTTCATTTTAATTTTCTATAAACATGACCTGCCTAGAAAAGTTTTGATGTCTATGAGCAGCAAATAATTAAATGTGTTTTTCATTAGCTTGTCAATCTTTTATACTGTGATCTACAGAAAATAAACCAGCTGTAAAAGATCAAAAACTAAAGTCAAACAGAAAAATGTTTAATTGGGACTCTCTAAAATAAACATAAAAGAATGTTTTCTCTGATGCAAGATTTTCCTTGCTAAAAGTTGTACAAATTCAAATACATTCCATGCATATCATCATACAGTCCCCTAAATAAAATTTACCTATTTGATGATGTGCATATTTCATGCAGGAAGCTACGGGAGGATAAAAGACATTTGGATTCATTTAAGAGAAGCAATAAAGTAATTAGAAAGTAATAAGAAATCTTTTATAATCTTTTATAAAAGAAATCTTTTATAAATAAAGTCATAAGAAATCTTTTGCTAACAATTCTATACAGCCAGAAGGGTCCTGGTCACAAGGAGTCTTACTGGGGCAACAGAAATGTTCTAAACTGGACCATGGTGATGATTACGCAACTCAGTACATTTACTAAAAATCACTGAATTGTGCACATAAAGCAGGTTAACTTTATGATAAATTATACATCAAATCAAATTTTTTTAAATGACACTGGTAAACATGTTTAATTAGTTAATAAAACCTGAGCAAAAATATTCTATCAAAAAAATTAGCAGCTGATATTTACTAAGAATGAAAATTCTTGGTTTTCTACATTTTATTGCTTAAAAACAATTAAGATATTTACCCTGATACAGTGTTTTACTAAAAACTCAAAATACCATTCAGCATCAAGCTTCTAATTTATCATAGTAATCAACTTTAATACCCCAATAAATAATTTACTACTGCATCTGAAATAAATGTAGTACCTGCTGTAAAAGTAAATAATATTGGAGAAATACTAAAAAATAAAAGGCTGTTAATTTATGCAATTTTTACAAAATGGAAATACCTTTATAGTTCACTCTGAATATAAAAAGTAATTAATAGCGAATGGAGAGGGTGGTTGGGTTATAAACATTGGGGAGGGTATGTGATATGGTGAGTGTTATGATGTGTATAAGCCTGATGATACACAGACCTGAACCCCAGGGGCAAGTAATACTTCATATGTTAATAAAAATAATTAATTTTAAAAAGTAATTAATGGCAAAACTTATCAGAAAAAAAAAATATAGGATCATCTCAAACTCATTAGGGTGGCTGCTATCAAAAACTAACAAAACCAGGGGCACCTGGGTGTCTCAGTGGGTTAAGCCGCTGCCTTCGGCTCAGGTCATGATCTCAGGGTCCTGGGATCGAGTCCAGCATCGGGCTCTCTGCTCAGCAGGGAGCCTACTTTCCCCCCACCCCCCCACCTCTCTGCCTGCCTCTCTGTCTACTTGTGATCTCTCTCTGTCAAATAAATAAATAAAATCTTTAAAAAAAAAAAAAACTAACAAAACCAAAAAAAAACAGGAAATAACAAGTGTTGGAGAGAAAGTGGAACCCTGGTACACTGTTAGTTTAGTAGGAATATAAAATTGTACAGATCATATGGAAAACAATATGTTGATGCCTTAAAAAAAATTGAAAATAGAGTTACCAGCAATTCCATTTCTAGGCATATACCGAAGAGAATTGAAAGAGGGTCTTGAAGAGATATTTGTAGACGCATGTTTATAGCAGCATTATTCGCAATAGCCAAAAGATGGAAGCAACCCAAGTGTCTGATGACAGATAAATGGATCAACCAAATGTGGTACACATACAATGGAGTATTATCCAGTCTTAAAAAGGAAGAAACTTCTTACCCATGCTACAAAATGGATAAACTTTGGAGACACTATGCTAAGTGAAATAAACCAATCACAAATGGACAAATATACTGTACCCTTCCTCTTAAATGAGATACCTGGAGTAGTCAAAGTTATAGACAGAAAGTTGAAAGGTGATGTCTGGGGACTGGAAAAAGGGTATCATGGAAATACTACTTAAAAGGGTATCAAGGAAACACTACTTAACATTTAAAAGTGATACAGTGATAGGGTTGCCTGGCCAGTGCCACAGTTGTTTTAGCATCAGACTCTCAGTCTTTGCTCACGTCCTGATCTCATGGGTTCTGAGATCAAGCCCCTCATTGGGCCTTGCGCTCAGCGAGGAATCTGCTTAAGATTCACTCTCCACTCTCATCCCCCACAACTCAGGTGCTCTCTCCCTCCCTCTCTCTCAACTTAAACTAAAGCTTAAAAATAAAATAAATCTTAAAAAAAAAAAAAAAAAAAAAAGTGAGGAGTACCTGGTTAGTCAGTTAGGCATCTGCCTTCGGTCCAGGTCAGGATCCCAGAGTCCTGCGATCAAGCCCTAGGGTTTGGCTCCCTGCTCAGTGGGGAGTCTGCTTCTCCTTCTCCCTCTGTGCCTCCCCACCCCATCTCTTTCTGTCTTTCTCTCTCTCAAATAAATCAGTAAAATCTTTAGAAAGTGATATGATGGTAAATTTTACCACAGTTAAAAATAAATAATAAAGAATGATAAAAAGAAATAAATACAATCTGCTAATACCACCCATGAAGAGAAAAACACTGATAGTATATGGTTGTATACTCTCAGAAATTTTTCTCTGCATATGTGCATGACTAGTCAAACACATATCCATTTCACTTCTTTAAATAAAAATGAGGTGTTACACATAATATTTTATAAATTTTTTGCAGTTGACATATCATGGGTAACTTTCCATGACAACAAATAAATCCACATCCTTTTTCTTAACAAATGCATAGTTCACCCTAATTGATTAAAATAATTCCTACTATCAGTATCCTACTGATAATGGGATAACATTTATTTTTACTAATAGATGCTATGGCAAATACTACAATATAGGATAATTTTTATAAATTCAAGAAACACTCTTTAAGTGGCACTGTTGAATCACAAGGAATGAATCACTTATAAAAAAAAAAAAACCACAAAATAAAATAAAAACTTGGGAGGTATTTTGGATTTTTATCCAAATCCTTTACTCTAAAAAGAAGACTCAGGAGATGAAGTCATTAACCAGAGGTCACACAACTGATCAGTGAGAAAAATAAGCCTAATGCCGGTCTCCCTTTCCAGCAGCATCTTATAAGCCCCAGGTCCATTTTCATGCATTCATTCAATAAACATGCATGGACACTCATCTGTTCCAGTTGTTTTGGTAGGTAGGTATCTGGTTTAAAATCCACTTCAATAAATATTTGTTATCTATTCTGTTGTTGTAATCTATGCAATAACCATGTTATCCTAAATGCAGTGTTGACAGAATTCTGAGTTCAATTAATGACCACCTCTTCCAGAAACAGCTAGATCCATGTTTAGATATTTAATTTAAATAGTGACCCTCCTATAGAAAACTGAAATAAAATTGACTTTTCCTCCATGAATAATCAAACTTAATAAGTATTCATATCACACTCAAATGGGTAGAATCTAGACAACTAATGACTGAAATTTCCCCTGTGGTATGAGGCCCATGCAATGTTGATTGTTACCAAAATTAAATCTTAATGGAAAATATTTTCCATAATATGTTATAAATAATAACTATGCCCTTCTAATGGGAAGTATAAAAGAAACTAAACAAACAAAAGTCTATGAATCATAAAGGATTAACAAATCAAATCTTGGCATGTCTGATAGGAACCAACACTTTTTGCCTCTCAAAGAAAACTGTGTCCTATAAACTTTCAAGATATATTTTAGTTACTGAGAAAATGCATGATAAATAGCTGTAGCCTCAGAGTAATGCACAGTAAATGTGAATAACAGTACGTACCAAAGAAACTGAAATTGGTGAGAGATAGTGGCAGTCGTTCATTTTTCTTTATGTATTTGTACAACATTTTAAAGTTTTCCACAGTGAACGTGCATCACTTTGGTAATTTTAATTCAAACTTAAATCTGGAGGGGGGAAACAGCTGCAGCCTCTGAGAAGTTTAACATTCAAATAACAAAACTAAATGTTCTCTGACAGCATGCTATCATGAATTCACAAATACAGCACAATATGTCAAAGTTATAAAATGTAAATGTTGACTTCGATTAGAATAAGTGAATTAGAAAATCTATATTAAGCCTTATATAAATTGGAAACAAACATCATGTGGCCTTCAGAAGACCTTCCAAAATTCAACAATATTATTTTTAAATTTGGCTAATGTCTAATGACAATTTTCCTCAATCAGGACTACATACACCCATATGAGGTATGAGATGCCCTCAATTAGGAGATACCCCTACTTTGAAAGCAAATTACAGGAAACACAAAACAAGCTATAGCAATACAACTTGATGGGAGGAACTAGCAGTTGAACAATTCAACTGCATAATTAAGTGTGTAAAATTTTCCAGGTTTAGACACTATAAAAGAATATGTCCTGATGAGCTGGGCACATTGCACAATTAGGTCAACTGGGGAACTGTATACACCAATTACACCAATGAGCTGAGCACTAGTGAGGTGTGACATTCAGTTGTTCAATCATAGCTCTATCTGATATATAGTAATTCTTAATACATGGTAATAAGGATAAAAGAAGTGAACATTCTGTGAATTCAGCTGTTAACTTTTAGCTCAGTAATTACATTTCAAACCCCCATCAACACTCTTGACTGCAGATAGTACTTACTAGGTTTATTTGCTACATAAAAGAAATAAAAATGAAGTAACTCTTCATTATGGGTTCTTTGTAAGCAGTGAAAGGTAAAAATATTAACAAATGTAATGTGCACCATGCGACTTAGTATTTTCAAACTCCAAACTCAAACTATCCCGACTAACATCATCAAAAAACAGCATGACAGTACAACTGTCCATAGCTTACTCAAAACTACAAAAATCTCAGCAGAACATTGAGGATATTTGAGTTTGCAGCAAAGTCTGTGTTATAAGCATATTCACAAGTTGTATACCTGTGTACTAAGTTAAAGGAGCCTCATAAAATGGCTATAAAACAGCAAAATCCTGATAGAAACAGCATTAGAAATACCAAATATAGTAACAGAACCATAGATATGCAAAACATTCATGGAGTTTAATTTCCAAAAATGACAGCCTAGATAATTCAGACCAAACCTTCCACTAAAAATAATTCAAAAAACTAGAAAATTTAAACAAAAAACAGTTTTAAGTCGCTGGAAAGATACTTGAGACCAAAATGAATGAGAAGGAAAAAAACCTCAGAGGTTAATCCATCTTTTCTCCCTGAAATATCAGCCTGCTTCAAAAAAAGCAGTTGTAATACTGAGAATCTAAACAGAGTTTTTAACAGATGTGTGGGGCTACAGAGGAAAAACTGGAGGTGAGAGATTTTCCAAGGAGGGAGGTGCCTAGTTAAACTTCCCCAACCTCACCCCCAGACTTTGGGCTAGATTCCTGAATGGTCATCCGCCAGGAATAAGGTGAACTAGAAATAGTTGAAACTCATCATTGAAGTTTTAACATTGAAATAGTACAAAAAAATAAGGTAATCCATGACTGCTATGGCCCTTATTCTATAGCAAAAAATAAATATATATTCTCATACATAGTAATTATCAAATTAATTATCCTTATTAAATAAGGATGAAATACATTTTCTGTCAAACAAAAGTAACCAGATAATCAAAAATAAACAGTAGGCAAAAACAATGTGATCAAAATCCAATAAAAATAAGATAACAAATAGAAACAGAGCTTTAGAAGATCTTGACAATGAAGTTATGACACAGAGATACACAGATTGAGGATTTTGCCAAAGAACTACAAAGTTAAAAACAATAAAATCAAAATTCTAGAAGTGAAATATGTGGTAAATGAGAATACAAAATCGGTGGGTGGGTTAACAGAGTTGATTCAGCTGAAGAAAGAACAAGTAAATAAAAGGTCCAAAGAAAATATTCAAAGTAAGTAATGATAAAACAATATATTTATAAAAATGAACATAAGAGACAAAGGGAATAGGCACAAATCAAAGGAAAACAACTAAGCTCATTATAGTAAAACTGCAGAAAACCAAAGAGTAAGAAGAAAGACTCAAAAGCAAATTAGAGAAAAATATATATTATCATACAAAAAGCACCAACAAGAATAACAGCTGACTTCTCAACAGAAACAATGGAACTGAGAAAATTATGAAATACCTTCGAAATACAGACGGAGGAAAAAGGATTATTTAGAACTTTATAACCAGTGAAAATATCTTTTAACAAAAAAAGTGAAATAAAGATATTTTCAGACAAATACAAAGAGGATCTGTCACAAAAGAACCCACTCCAAATGAAATTGTAAATGGAATTCACTCAGGCATATGCAGATTCACTCTGAAGAAAATTTCAAAGTATGTTTTTAAGCAGATGAGGAATCTCAGGATGCAAAAAGGAATGAGACACAGAAAGAAATGAAGAAAGCTGAAGATGGGGCACCTGGGTGCTCAGTCAGTTAAGCATCCAACTCTTGATTTTGGCTCAGATCATGATCTCAGGGTCATGAGATCAGGCTCCTTAAGATTCTCTTTCCCTCTCTCCCTCTGCCCCTCTTACCCCCCAAAAATTTGAAAATTAAAAAGAGACAAAGATTAAATTTAATGTTAAGTGATATTCTCTAAAATGGCATAAAAATATCAAAGTCAAAAAACAAATGTTAAAATTAATATATAACACATAAGATCTCCAGATTTTTAAAAAAAAAAACTATACAATATTAATGAAAGAATTTGCTCTGTTCATAAATTGGAAAATTCAACATTATAAAAATGTCAATTCCCTCCACGTTGACCTATAGATACAATGTAATCTAATCAAGATCCTAGGTTTTTAATTATTTCACATGCTAATTCCAAAATGTATACAGAAATTCAGAGTAAAGAATACACAGGATAAACCTGAAGAACAACATGGAAGGACTTACTATACCATATCACAACTTAACATAAAACAGTAATCAAGACAATGCAATATGGACATTGGAACAGACAAACAAACCAGAAGATTGAATAAGTCCAGAAACAGATGTCTACACATATGAACATTTGATTTACAACTAAGACAGGACTGTTAAGTAATAACAAAGGGGTGGTTCTCTCAATAAATGAAACCAAATCAATTAGATGTCATATAAAATGTAGTTTCATACCTTGAACATCAATTCCAAGTAGATATTAGATCTTAATGTAAAAGGTAAAATAATAAGCTTCTAGAATATTATATAAGAAAATATTTTCATGATCTGAGGAAAGGGAACAATTTCTTAAACAGGTCAAAAAAGCAAATAACCACAAAAGAAGAGATAGAAAATTGAACTAGATTAAATTTCAATAGAAGACCTCATTAAGAGAGTTTTAAGAAAGAGATGAAATAGCTCTGGATAATTGGAGACAACAATGCAAAACATATAACTGACAGAGTGCTTATATATAAAAGAAAGACCTCCCACAAATCAATAATGAAAAGGCACCCAATTAAAAAAAAAAAAGTGGGCAAAAAGAAGCAAACTGGCATCTCAAAAAAGAAAATAGCCAACAGGAATGGAGTGGATTTCTATTCTTAAAGAGAAAACCAAAGCTGGTGGCATCACAATTCCAGACTTCAGGCTATATTATAGAGCTGCAATCACTAAGACAGCATGGTACTGGCACAAAAACAGACACATAGTCCAGTGGAACAAAATAGAGAACCCTGAAATAGACACTCAACTCTATGGTTAACTAATCTTCAACAAAGCAGGGAAGAATATCCAATGGAAAAAAAAGTCTCCTCAACAAATGGTGTTGGGAAAATTGGACAGTCACATGCAGAAGAATGAAAGTGGACCACTTCCTTATACCGTACACAAAACTAGACTCAAAATGGATGAAAGACTTCAATGTGAGACAGGAATCCATCAAAATCCTGGAGGAGAACAGAGGCAGCAACCTCTGTGACCTCAGCTGCAGGAACTACTTACTAGACACATCTCCAAAGGTAAGGGAAACAAAGGAAAAATAAACTATTGGGATTTCATCAAGATAAAAAGCTTTTGCACAGCAAAGGAAATAGTTCTGCTGACTGACAGAAAAGACAACTGACAGAATGGGAGAAGATATTTGCAAATGTCTTATCAAACTCAACACCCAAAGAACAAATAATCCAATCGAGAAATTGGCAGAAGACATGAACAGGTATTTCTCCAAAGATGACATACAAATGGCCAACAGACACATGAAAAAATACTCAGCATCAGAGAAAGACAAATCAAAACCACAATGAGATACCACCTCATACCAGTCAGAATGGCTAAAGTTAACAAGTCAGGAAACAACAGATGTTGATGAGATTGCAGAGGAAGGAGAACCCTCTTACACTGTTGGGAATGCAAGCTGGTATAGCCACTCTGGAAAACTGTATGGAGGTTCCTCAAAAAGTTAAAAATAGAGCTACCCTACAATCCAGAAATTGCACCACTAGGGATTTACCCAAAGATATAAACGTAGTGATTCAAAGGGGTACCTGCAACCCAATATTTATAGCAGCAATGTCCACAAGAGCTACATTATGAAAAGTGCCTAAATGTCAATCGACAGATGAATGGATAAAGAAGATGTGGTATATTATATACAATGGAATATGACTCAGCCATCAAAAAAAAAAAAAATGAAATCTTGTCATTTGCAATGACATGGATGGAACTAAAGGGTATTATGCTATGTGAAATAAGTCAATCAGAGAGAGACAATCATTATGATCTCACTCATATATGGAATTTAAGAGACAAACAGAGTATCATAGGGGAAAGGAGAGAAAAATAAAATAAGATGAAATCAGAGAGGGGAAAAACCATAAGAGACTCTTAATTATAGGAAACAAACTGAGGGTTGCTAGAGGGGAGGGGGGTGGGGGAAAGGAGTAACTCAGTGATAGACATTAAGGAGGGCACATGATGTAATGAGCACTGGGTATTATATAAGACTGATGAATCACTGAACTCTACCTCTGAAACTAATAATACACTATATGAAGTGAGATGGGGGAAATCGGAGGGGGAGGCAAACCATGAGAAACTGTGGACTCTGAGGAAACAAACTGAGGGTTTTGGAGGGGAGGGGGCTGGGGGTTGGGTGAGCCTGGTGGTGGGTATTACGGAGGGCACGTATTGCATGGAGCACTGGGTGTGCTGCATAAACAACGAATTTTGGAACACTGAAAAGAAATAAAATAAAATGGAAAAAAAATACACTATATGTTAATTAACAGAATTTAAATTTTAAAAAAAAGGCAAAAAACAAAACAAAAAGAATGGAGTGTATTCCTAACAGACAATTCAGTAGAAAATTGGAGAAAAATATCAATGATGTGATAAATAAGGCCCATATCAGGCCAAAAGATGAGAAACTCTAGAAAAGACAAAATGTGAAAAATGCTCATCATCTAGTAATAATGAAGATGCAAATTACACCATGATGAGAGACTATAAACACCTAAGACAATGGCTATAATTGAAAGACTAATAATACCAAGTACTGGAAATGATGAAAAGCAACATGAATTCTTCTGCATTGCCAGTGGGAATGTAAATTAATGCAATCACTTTGGAAACCTGTTTATTGGTATCTACCAGATGTGAAGGCATATAGGAATTACACTGTATGTTACATATCAACAGAAATGCATTTATATACGCACTAAAATCATGAATAAGATTACTCATAGCAGTCTTATTTGTAATAGCCCAAAACTTGAAATAATTCAAATATCATAACGTATTAAAATACATTGCAGTAAATCCATACAAGGGTATACTAAAGGGCAATAAAAATGAACAAGCTGGAGGTACTTGACATAACACCTAGAAATATCATAATCATAAGGATTAGCAAAGAACAGACACACAAAACCATGCCCTATAGGATTCCACTTCCGTAAAAAATTCAAAGCAGTCAAAATTAATTTATGGGGTAAAAAGTCAAAATATTCATCTGTGAAAAAGGAGGAGTAGTGATTGGGACAGGGAATGAGGAGGCTTCTTGGGCACTGGTAATGTTCTATTTCTAGATTTGTGTGGTGGTTACATGGGCCTGTTCACCTTGTAATAATTCACTGAGTTATATGCATGTACTTTGCTGTAAGTTAACAACACCTTCAAATTTAGAAAATTAAGAATTTTTTTAAAAAAAGATAAAGCTCCAGCAGGTTCTGCTGCCGGGTGACAGGTTCCACTCTAGACTATGTGAGAAGAGCCAGAAGATCATTTAGTAAGTTATAAAGGATCTGGGAGCTACATTCTTCAAAGTATGTGTTCAGTTCCTGTTTAGATAGTATGTAAATCAGACAATGGCATAGACTTCTTGCGGTGTGAACCATTGCAATAAACTAAAAAAAGGTTCCAATGCGTTAATCTCAGAAAATACTTTTTCTTTGAAGTATGATAGTTAAAGTATTTTAGATTGGCACAACTTAAACTGAAGGTTTTAGTATGCTTTGAAAAATCTAGGACTTTATGTAAAAAAAAGAAGTATCCCATTTCCTGATCACATATCAGCATCAGCTGACCTATCATCAGACACTGACTGCAAAGATTTTTTCTATTTCAACAGAAGACAGTACATTATATCTTCATCTTTCTGGGTGCTTCACAAAGAAATCAGCACCAAAAGCACAGGAGGAATATGTTTTATGTGGCCAGATGTTTATTCGAATTTTTGAAACGGGCAAATTTCACTGCAAGAAGAGTAACTAAGTTGATCTCTTTGAAAATAGAGTATATCCATTTCTTGGCGTGTATGTCCAATGAATTCAAACTCCAAAATAAACTCAACATATCTATGTAAGGAACTATAAACACAATAAAAACTGCAGAAAAAAATATCTGCCTATATTTTCAGTTTGAATAAAACATGTTAAGAAAAATATTCTGTCTGCTACCATTCCTGGTCTTGAAAACAAACAAAAGGTACTCTGGGATAAATAAATACACATTACTCCTGAAGTTGGTAAATTTCCAAGTTTAGTTAACAATTGCTATTGATTTTTTTTTCTCCTAAATTTTGCAAACAGAGATGCAACTGATGATGCAAAGAAACAGACTTTCTATGTACTTCATTTTTCACTTTAATTCCATCAAGAACAGTGATTAAAAAAAAAACAAAATACTGAATAATGACTGTCAACAATCTGAGTTTGAGATAAATAAAACTTGAGAATTGGGGGTATTTTCAATTGGCATCATGTCAAACAACAACAGACAGCAAGGTCTTTGCAGCAATTATGATTACACATGCTTGTGAAATGAAAATACTAAAAATACTTAAAAAACGTAGAGTGCTACAGAGTCACTACCAAGAAATTCCATATTTCAAACCTCATTTAACAAAAGCCATGGAATCGCTGGGTCTCTTTTGAATATTCATAAGGAAACTCTAAAAATTAAACAAATAATAATTCTATCTCTAATATATTATCACTGTAAACATTTAAAAACTATAAAACCCAAATTCATGAATATTTTATAAGAAGTACAAGAATAGATTTTAGACAAAATAACATATATCGCCCAAGAAATTAAAATCTACGAAACTTCACTTTGATTATGACAAGCCCAGCCACACTACCATCTGCATATGAAATCACTTACTTATTTTTTTTTTTACTTATTTATTTTAACAAAGAGTTCTTACCACATCTTGTTTTTGGGCTTCATTAAGTTTTTCCGTCAATTCTTCCAAAGCTCTTTTTGTTTCAGCATCCGACCTAGGGAAAGAAAAATATTTTAAGTTGGCTGTTTGAGAAAGTATATACAATTAGTTAAATTTACAACATAATAATGTTATTACATAATACTCTACTGTGGTTCTTAAACATTAGCCAACATATGAAATACCTGGAGGACTTAGGATGGACTGCCGAACCAGCAGATCTGCAATGGTCCCCAAGAATGTGCATTTCTACAAATCCCTAGTTGATGTCAATGGTGCTGATTTGGGAATTACATTTGCGGTACAAGTAAAGCAGAATGGGATCCTAAAATCTTAATTCACAAAATTAAGTCACCAGGTTTCACAAGAAATTTGACTGCTAATTTGGCTTAAGTCAAGTTTCTCTGCCTCACTCACACATGCTTCTGGTCATTACTAGACCGTACCAGCCCACAGATAGAAGATTCCCAGTCCACCACTGCACAGCCAAATGATCATTTAAACTAAATAAGTAAATCATCTCTACAACTTCCGCTTTGTCTTCTTACAGGACAAATACCTAAAAATTCATGTTCCTAGTGCTTAATTTGTACCCTTTCTTCAAATATGTAAAAGCCACAGAATAAAGCAATCTAAGAACATACTTTACTACGATGTTGACACCATTCTGCTCGTTTTAGCAACTTGTCAAAACTAAATACCTAGTTTTAAATTAACTAACCATTACTAGCTTAAAAGAATAACAATAAATATAGCTCAACAATATATCTCAGACGTCAGGAACTTCATTTCTTTATTTGTACCAGCTATATATGAAAATAATCTTGAATCACAGGGTACTACAAGTGGTAAAGAGCAATACTCTGGGGTCATATGCCTACATGTGAATCCTGACTAGACCATATCCTCCATTTAAACTCCAGCAAGTTGAGTTACTTCATCTCTCTATGCCCCTTTCCACATCCAAAAATTGGAAAAAATAGCAATGACTACCTCATTAGGGTTGTTGTAAAATTTAAACCTAAATCTGTCTGGCATGAAGTAATTGTTCAATAATATTAACTATTAGTAGTAGGAACAATAGTAAGGTATTTAATTCTTACTACTAAATTCCCTGCCTTCCTCATTTAAAAGTAGGTGAATTATACAGACTGATCACAGATTTACAACTATAGCTTTCACCCTTTTTGCTATAGCAACACAAAACCTGTATGGAATGATTCTGTTAGATGGAATGGGAGTCAGCAAGTAGACTTGGTAAAGAAATTTCCACTCAACTTTGTTGTTCCCTCATCACTGCTGTATATAGAGTATGACTCTTGAGAAGGGATAAAAAGTTTGGTTTCTTCTAAAAATAAGCCTCCCAATGAAAACCAACAGCCACTGCTGATGATGAAAATGAAAGACAGTGAATAAATTTTAAATAAAGTGATACTTGTTGGGGACCACCCAGAATTGATAAAACTGCAAAGACCTTTCAGATATAAACCACTCGCTTTTGAGGATTTCAATTGAAAGCTAAAATATCAGATTGGACTCTGCCTGTCTCTCACCCCCTCCAATGTATTTGCAAATCGACCTCTTTACTAGGGTCTCACAATGTATCTCTCTGTAATGGAAACGCTCAGTAGAGTAAGTTAAAATGTTTTTAAAAATATGAAATTAGGGGCGTCTAGGTGGCTCAGTCTGTTAAGCATCCACCTTTGGTTCAGGTCATGATCTCAGGGTCCTGGGATCAAGCCCTGAATTGTTGGGGTCCCCGCTCACTAGGGAGTCTGCCTGTCCTTCTCCCACTTCTCTCCCTGCTCACGCCTGAGAGCATGCGCTGTCTCTAATAAATAAGTAAAAATCTTTAAAAAAATATGAAATTAATTTTTCCAATAAGGAGTCATGGTACATTCTAAAATTGAAGGATTTTTAAACTGTTCTATTAATAAATTTTAAAATACTGGTATAAAAACAGCACTGTTTTTTAAATTCATGTAAACATGTCAATTACAGAACTTAATGTGTTCTTTTAATAACTCATGCCTCCAACAAAAACCATATTCTGCTTTTACCGGCTTCTTCTGGCAAGCTCCCGATTGAAATCATCTCCAAGCCGAACTTGTTCACTGCTGAGGTCTCGGAGGGACTGATGAAAAGCATGAAGCTGGTAAGGGCAAAACATAGTCATCCATTTAGGATTCTGTTTAATTCTTCCATGAAGACTCACTGAGGTTGGTAAGAACTTATTTTTTGCACTAATGTCCAAATTTTATAATGTTATTAACACATAATAAAACACATGTCTATTCTGAAAGAAATATTTCTCCAAAGAAAAACATTTTTTAAAAGTTATATAAAACTTCTTATATATAAACCGTCACATCCTTTACAGTACAGTAATTCTGATCCTTTTAGATACCTCAGTAAAAAAGAGGTCAGCAAACTTTCTGTAAATAGTACAACAGCAAATATTTCAGGCTTTCAGACTATGTGATCTCTGTCAAAATTACTCAATGCTGCCACTTTTAGCACAGAAGTAGCCATAAACAAATGAGCATAGCTGTGTTATACAAGAACTCTATTCCATGCCATGGTATGTCAATCCATGCTACAGAGAAACTCTTGCCAATGTGCACCAGGAACCATGTACAAGAATGTTTGAAGCAACACTGTTCATAATGGAAACACCAAATATAACCCAAAAGTCCATTAAGAACAGAATGGATATAAATAAATTGTGATAGATTCTCCCAGTGGATATAATACAGCAGTAAAAATGAAATGATGAAAGCTACCTACACACTAGAAAGGCTGAATGTCAAAAACATAACATCAATAGAAAAATAGCAAAAGAAGACATAAAGTATTATTCCACTTATATAAAGTTTAAACACAGGCGATACTACACAAGATATAAGTAGTGCAAATGTTTCGTTTTTAAAGCAAGAGAATGATTAATATAAAAGTCAGGATAGTTGATAGCCCTTGTATTGATAATACTCTAATTCCTAGCCTGGGTAGTGGTTACATGGATTTTTCTTTAAATTATTGTATTATTAACTGTAAATATGTATACTATACATGTATGTGTATACTATAATTTATTAAAAAAATGTAAGTTATAGAGATTTGCAGAAACAACAAATTGATTCAACAAATGCACATTGAGCAACTAATCAGTGCCAACAATTATGGTGGGAAAAAAGGGGCTCAATCTAACATAGGAGATAGACATGCAAACAAAATGACAAATGATGAGCCGGGCATTAAGAAAGTACACAGATAATGTGGAGTTACAGGTCATCTTAAGAGACTTAAAATCAGGAAGAACAGTTAAAAAGAAATTGGGTGTTGCCATCATTTTCCAGTTTTACAAACCAGAATCCTAGGTTCTGATTCTGATGCCTCCTTTTCAATCATTCCCACCCTCCCTAAATGCTCATCTGATCTTCAAGACCTTTCATTTTACCCACCAAATACCTTTTAAGTCTACTGCCCTACCTCGTTCTCTCCAACTCCATTTATCCTAATCCAAGTAACTAACATCTCACATCCACAATACAGCAATATCCTCTTAATCGGTTTGCCTACACAGATTTCATTTTTCCACACTAGAGGTGGAGTGATCTTTTCAAAATATTTGTCACCTCCATACAAGGCTGTGCACTGTCTCGGCCCTTCATACATCTCTGGCCGCATGGCCTTCTTCAAGTTGCTCAGAGGGGCTAACTTCCCTCCTGCCAAAGTATTTGTTTTACCTAAAATGACTCACTCAACCTTCAGGTTTCAGTTCCATCAGTGTTTCCTCAGGAAGCCTTCCCTGACTGGGGCAAATCCCTCTACCACACACTCCCATGGCCCTATGCTTTCTGTTGTAGCATGCAACTCAGCTCATAATTAAGGTAGTATTTGTGTACTTATTTTATTAATAACTAGCACCCCCCCCCTCGATTACAAGCTCCATGAAAAGGCAAGGTTTTTACTTATTCCTGTTTCCAGGCACAAGCACTGTCTCAGAACACTAGCAATAAATAAACAGAATGAAAGAGTAAATGAATCATAGTAGGATATTGTTCTCCGCTCCAGGCTTCACCATATAATTCACTCTAAAGTTGCACCTACTAAAAAAAATTACACAGTAAAGAAGTTCCTTCAAGGTGTCTTCTCATGTACTTGGTTCTGTTACTTCTCTTATGCTATAACAAGTAAAAGCTACAGACGAGTATCCTGACAAACTTTGAGCCCACGATCCTGAAACCACCAAAACATAGATGTCAAAGTTGACAACATCCTCTAGCCCTTACCTAACTAATTTAGCTACCCAAGGCAACAAGAAACATTTTTTTCAGCTCTTGTAGGGACATTTAAAGAAGCAGAAAAAGAAATATATCTGTAAAACCAATACACCCAAAATCTCCAGTGAATACATGAAATATATGAAAAAAGTATAAAAGTTCCTGCTTCTATTAATTAGCTCCATCAGTGATTTAACAATCAGAAACACCCCCCCCCCCCCGCAAAGAATCAACAGGTTAACCACAGGGACTAACTTGTTTATATGAAACAAAGTGGCTGACTTAACAGGGCTTGCAGAAGAATGAGGCACCTCACAAGGAAATAAAAATATGACCAGCTAAACTCACCTTTAAATGTTCCATGAAACATCCTCCTCCATTACAAAATTCAAAATAAATGATATTTATTGAAAATAAAAGTTTATTTGGTTTCAAAAAAAAAAAAAAGATCAAACACAGATTACAGAATAATATAAAGTACCTGGCCCATGTCATCAGGCTCCCGAACAAATCGGACACCAGTTCTGGACCTAATTCGCTTAGTACCCTGTTGATCCCCATAGTCCTTGAGGGGTGAGGTAGGTGGAAACCGGGAGCTCTCTTTAGAGATGAAAGGAAAAAAAGAGAATAAAACATGCAGGAGAAAAACAATCTAAAATTTTGTTCAGAAAATACATACACAGGACATAACCCAAACTATTTCCCAACTATCTTGCTAGGGCCACAAAAGTGGCACTAATCTTCCTCTTAAAGCAGATAAAATGAGCAACAGAAATAACTTGGAGATAGAAAACATCAAAAGTTTTAACTTGCTATGCTTTTCAAAGATGTAATATGGTATTTCCCTTATTTAAAAATAATAAATTGGCAAATAGAAATAACTTTTGTCTTTCTAAAATATAACTTTATACCAATAAAGCAATTTTCAAACAACGAAGTAATCTAAAATTTGAACACTGTTTAAAAATCAATACATTAAAAATAGCTAATTGTATCCAATTTTTAATCCTTATCATGATCAACAGCAGTATTAACAATGTGGGCTACTAATGTTCACTTCTACGTAAATCACCTCTCTTTACTGCAAACTTTTCTGTTCTTTTCTACTCTAAGTCCTTTCCATTCAAATGTGATCTCAGTGTTGTAGGAAAGTATTAAGACTAACCACAGGCCAACCAAGAGTTACATCTTCAATCTAGCCATTGAACTTCAGCTGCACACCAAAGATAAAATTCACCTGTTCTTAACAAGCATCATAGGCTATTTCTTAACCAGAATTTGAAAAACTATGAAGCTGGGAAGGGACTTCTCATCTATAAAGTACACCACAAAGCAAATCCTATTTGGGTATTCATTTTGATTAGAGGCAGAAAATTAAATTCAAGTTTTGTCAAGTAAAACTCTATGTAGTCTATGGAGTCTGAGAACAAATGTAATAGAATAACAAAGTCCCACTGAACATATTTCAAAATATTCACCATAAAATCACTGACAACTGCATCTTCTTAACTTCATTTGTATGATATTGTGTACGGGTCCTATTTCTCCAAAGATTAAATGTATTCAATATGGACCTCAGGAATACTTGTAAAACAAAAAGAGAGTTTTCAAGACATCTGAAGAGTTTACCTGTCACAGTGCCACCATCAAGGTCACTCGCAGTCAGACTTGTAACAGAAATACTTCTCCCTCCTGAGTTTCTCAATAAACGTTGACTCCGCAGCTGGCCTATTGACTGTTCCAAGCTTTCTTTTAACTAAAGAATATAATGAAGGAAAAGTTATTCTCTCTAAACAATTCCAAACACAAACAGACAAGAGATTTTTAAGCTATTTCTGAAATAATCGGAGTTCCCAAGGAGAACTGTATCAGAAAAAAGGTTGGAGTAAGGTAAGTTAAGAACTATAAACATAGAGGGTGCCCAGTCGTTAAGCATTTGCCTTCAGCTCAGGTCATGATCCCAGACCCTGGGAACGAGCCCCGTATCAGGCTCCCTGCTCTACAGGAGGAAAGCTTCTCCCTCTCCTACTCTCCCTGTTTGTGTTCCCTCTCTCATGGTTTCTCTCTGTCAAATAAATAAATAAAATCTTAAAAAAAAAAAAAAAAGAACTATAAACATATAAACATAAGTATTCTCAGAACCAATTCTAACATCTGGTTTTAAGTAGCATCTGTTGCTACCTATTCCATCTTTCTATTAGCAGAATGTGAAAAACAGATCTACTACCTAAGGGCTTACAAAACCAGATTAAATGTCTAATTGATGTGCCACCCATACTTGGCCATATATCTGAGAGAAGAAAGAGAGTCTTCCTCCCCTCTAAATATTCCTTCAGAAGCCCCAGGTCTATAACAAACAGGAAACTAACCAGCTATCACAGTAACTGCTGCTATTAAAATAATGTGCATTGTCCAATTGCATATCAGAACATCTTTTTCATTCATTCAAAGACTTCAAATCCCAGAAAACTATGTGGGCAGATGTCAGTCTGTTAATACATGCTAGGGAACAGAATTGTCCAAATGCCCTCTTCAGATTATTAAGGAGTCAGCCAGCAGGGGATATAAGACAACTTTTAGACCTAAAGAGCTAAATTAAGTAAAAAGACACTAAATACAAAGAATAACATCCAGAGCTGTACACAGCTACAGACCTGAGAAGAGGATACAACTGAAACCCAAAGTAACAAGAGAGTAAAGCTGAGGGAAATCCACATACCCTGAACTGCTGGGCAACTTCAGATCTAGAGATCTTATCCAAAGAGAAATAAAACATAATAAAAATAATGCATAGATCCATAGAACAAGTCACCCATAACTCTTTAAAGAGAATGTCAAAACAAATGATTTAAAGGACAGGGTTTCCTAAATTCAGCGAGAAATAAATAGTAGAACACCACTTATGGAGAGAACAATTTGGTTTCCTTGGGGAACTGTGCAGAAAAAAGTAGCCTCAGTAGAAGAGAAAGCACAGATGAAACAGAATATGAATGACAAATGAGCAAATCCTTTCTCATTTCAGTTATTTGGATTTAGTTCTTCTGCAGAACCAAGGATAACACAGTCTGGATTAAAAGAAATAAAATTTCAGGAATGCACCTCTAATGTTGTTCTCATTTCCGGGGGGTAGGGGGGAGGCTAATATTTCTACACTCTCTGTCCCCTGCTTCCCTAAACTGGGATATACAAGATCCCATCCTGCCTGAGCAGTCACTAGCTACAGGAACCAGCCTATTAAAAATATACAGAGAAGGCCCAGGAAAACAAGGTCTACCTTGAGCATCATTTATATGTAAGTAAAATAAAACTAAATCTAACATGAAAGTAGACCAAAAATTTCATACAGTGAACACCCATGATAAGTTCTAAATACAATTAAACTATATTAAGAAACTCAAATCTAAACTGTAACATGAAAAAAGGACTAGAAATATAAAATGACTTTAGATCACACAAGTTAGCAACAGAACCAGCTCTATTAACTTTTTCTGTGTTTGTTCTTTATTATTCACATCTTTCAAGTGAAGACTGATGTCAGTATCCCTTTAGAAACAAAGTAAGCTATCATTTCTTTTTGTTGCTTTTTTTGTGGGTAGTCTGCCCTTTTTAGTCCTAATTATTAAGATTTTGTTTGACCCTGATTGTCAATGGTTTTACTGTGATAAAACGATGTGAATTTTTATTGGTAGTTATCCCATTTTTGATCCATAGAGATCATGGAATCTGTACCTTGATATCTTTCCTGTGTTATAAATTCTCAGCCATCATCTCTTCAAACACTGTTTCTGCCCCTTTCTCTCCTCCCTCTCTTTCTGAATACTTGGTTATATTCAAGTTATCTTTTTACCAAATCCTATATGTCAATCATGCTCTTTTCTACATTATTCATACTTTTTTTGTCCATTTTTCTTTTTTGGGTATCTTATGTTGGCCTATCTAATTCATTAATTCTCTCTTCAATATAATACCAACTGTTATTTAATCCATACTTTAACAGGATTGGTTTTAATTCATTTATTTGCTTATTTTAGTTATATTACTCAGTTTCTATAATTTTCATTTGGTTCATTTTTGGAGTTTCCAATTCTTTGTCAAAATTCTCAATCTTGTCTTTTAATTTCTTGAATAGGTTAATCACTTTTTTTATATTATCAAGTATGTTTCTATTGTCTGTTCTTTTCCACTGATTTTCAGTCATCTCTTACATTTTATGTGTGATTATCATGCAATAGACATTGTATTTGAAAAACTGTGGTGATTATTTAAAGCTCTGATGATGACTTCTTCCTCCAGAAGGGATTTGGTTTTGCTTCTAGCAGTAAGCCAGGCTACGGTCACTAGGAAACCCAAATAACCTTAATCTAGTCAGGAACCAAGATGATTCAAATCTGGCCTTCTGCCCCATCAGAACAGGTCCATTTTTGGTTCATTACTTCTCTCATTTTCAGCTCATCATTTTTCCTAAGCTATCATTCTTTGGGGTCTCCAGTGAAAACTTGAAGATTCCTTAACTCCAGTTTTGGTTTCCCTGACCTCTCCAGTCTATTGATAGCTTTGATACTATCCTCTCTGCTTCTAAGCCATCTCTTTTGAAATCAGCTACTGCCTTAAGGGAAGAAGAGTCACAAATGCACAACTCATCCTTCTGGACTTCCATTTTTGACAGATCTTTACGAGATCCAGACTATAATATTCTTCACTTGCTTGGTTGTTCTCTGATAGATTCATAATTTTATTTATTTATTGCCTTTCCAGTTGTTCTGAATAGGATAGGTTATCCAAAATAATCTTCCTTACCAATGCCAGAAGCAGAACTTGCCATCATCCTTTTCATGTGGGCTTACTGCTAACAAATCCTAAGCTGTAGCTAAAAGCTGATGAATAAAAAGAATTCTCATACACACACACACACACACACACACGCACTCCCTACTAATAACAACAGTAACAAAAAACCATCATGGAACCACCTGGAAAATATTACAGAATAAGAGAAATGATCCATTACCCCAAAATCTAGAAGTAATAACAGATGTTGGAAATTAAATCATTTCATAAATAAGATAAAAAGTTAGACAAACTATTTGGCAAACTCATTTTAAAATTCTAAAAAGATCTATCATACACCATTGAATAGATGAACAGGTTGATATATAAATACCAAAAACTATAAAGTAAAAGGTAAACGAGATAAATAATTAATCATTCCTGCAAATATCATGATAGAAACAGGTCCTCCACCTAATACAAAACTGAAAATATAATTGAATTAAAATCTACACTTAATGGGACATCTGGGTGGCTCAGTTGGTTAAGCATCTGCCTTGGGCTCAGGTTATGATCTTGAGTCCTGGAATCAAGTACAGTGTCCAGCTCCCAGCTCAGTGGGTGTCTGCTTGTGCCTCTCCCTCCGACACTCCCTCCCACCACTTGTGCTCTCTCTCTCTCACTCTACCTCAAGTAAATAAATAAAATCTTTAAAAAAAAATCTACACTTAAAATAGCAATAACACAAGAGATACTACACAAAATCTAATTGTGATGTATGAAACTGATCTGATAACTCCTAAAACATAAAAACAGATAAAGAAAAAATAAAATTATAAAAATTGTTTTAAATTCTTTAGGATTTTAACCCCTAACTAGGTCCTAAAGCAAACCAAACTTGAAATTTAAAAAAAAAAAAAAAAACACACTAATAAAACTCAATTTAAGATTAACTAACTTTACTATGATGGATGATGTTATTTTGCTGAATGCTAAACCAGTGCTCCACACAAGACTGTGGTACTGACTCCAATGGTACAGGTTCTAAGAGTTTAGTGTGGCTACCTGTGCAGGTACCAAATGATGATTCCATTTTCCACCTATTTCCCTTATCTGAAAGGCTGTAAAAGCAGCATCATAGAAAATGTTATGCCATATTTTTCACCTCAACTTGAGATGAAAGTATTATTTACATATTAGGTCTATTCATTTGATATTAGACTACAATAACTGAAACATTACAATTATGTACTAGTACAAATACAAATAAAACTCGGGCACTGAAATTGAATGGCAATTATAAGATAGTTTATCCAAATTGTCAAAACATGTTCTTAAACTTAGAAGTCCAGAAGTCTCCCTCTAGGCAATGATGAAATAACTTGAGCATCAATGGTAATATTAACTACAATGGGTTCAAACACTTCAAATATGCATAAATTTGTGAGTTAATGATCCCCACGCTGAAAAAAACCACTGGTCACTACTAGAGCATGCTAGCAAATCAGCTCATTATTTTGGAAACTAGTAGATAAATGAAATTGTGTAAAACCACCAAAGCTTTTAGATTAACATTAAAATAAAAATATCAGGGTGCTGGGTGGCTCAGTCGGTTAAGTGTCTGCCTTCAGCTCAGCTCATGAGTCCAGGGTCCTGAAACTGAGCCCCACATCAGGCTCCCTGCTCCCTCTCCCTCTGCTGCTCCCCATCCTTGTGCTCGCTCAATCTGTCAAATAAATAAATTCTTTAAAAATAAATAAATGAGTGAATAAATAAATAAATAAATATATAAAACTTTCAAATTCTCATAGAGCTCTGAAATTTCTGTGATGGCTCTATGTCAAAGACTCTAACTAGAGACAAAGCAGAAGTTTAATGAACTTAAACAGTATGTAACTCAAAAGGACTGACTACATCGCAAAGCAAATCTATGAAACGAAATCATTCAGTCGTCAATGGGTACTCCAAATAAGAGGTATAGTCATTGAAAACATTGTGATTCAGAAAGACCAGGGGGAAGCCTGGCAGTGATTTCCTCAGCTGTGCTACTTGTGCTTCTGCTTCAGTTCTTATCCACGTTATTTCACGCCATGTGAGCTAAAGTCTCACTTTTTTTTTTTTTTTGAGGGAACAATAAGACTGCATGTAAAATAATTAGAACAAAGCCTGGGGAGGACTAGTTTGCTCAATATATAGTAGTTTTTACTATGAGGATTATAGGCAATGCATAGAAGAGCAAAAAATAAATGGAATGAAAAAATGGGATGTCTTAATCTGGAGAAACTTTAGAAGAACTGTCATTCCTTAAAAACGATTTCACTAAATTCCTCTGGCTGGCTGTATGTCTAGGGATTCTTGAAGAGCAGCAGTATCAATATTCCCACTAACAGCAGCTACTTCTTTATGACTCCACATGGAACTCCTTCATAATATGATTCACATTTCACTTCCAGAATTATCACTTTTCACTTTATTGTTGCACTGTTAGCCAATCCTTTATTATTATTAATTTTATAAAGTAGCACACTACAGGTTTATCATTAGAAGGCAAGGAAGTAACACAACTGTATGTTTTGCTATCTGTGACCAAATAACAACAGACTTCAGTGATTTTTTTTTTTTAAGATTTTATTTATTTATTTGTCAGAGAGAGTGAGCACAAGCAGAGTGGCAGGCAGAGGTAGAGGGAGAAGCAGGCTCCCCACCGAGCAAGGAGCCCGATGCGGGACTCAATCCCAGGACGCTGGGATCATGACCCGAGCGGAAGGCAGCCGCCCAACCAACTGAGCCACCCAGGCGTCCCGACTTCAATGATCTCTTATTTAGATAGTAATGCGTGAACTGAAGAGCTAGTAGCAAAGCGTGTGCTTTTTGCAGTTACTTCTAGTTAATAAACTTTGTTAACAGAAATTCCAAATTGTGTTGTGTGGGGGGCTGATGTTATTCGACCAAACTGGGAAGTGAAACACATGCACATCAAAACCATGCAACAAGGACTGCCTGTATTTACAGAGTCCTCAAACAGCTGTTCCGTGCATTTAGTACCCAGAGAAAATATATGCTAACTCTACCTACCTGGCCCTAGAACTCTGGTTTGTTTAAGTTAAAAATACTGACTTTCGGGGTGCCTGGGTGACTCAGTGGGTTAAAGCCTCTGCCTTCGGTTCAGGTCATGATCCCAGGGTCCTGGGATCGAGTCCTGCATCAGGCTCTCTGCTCGGTGGGGAGCCTGTTTCCCCCCCTCTCTCTGCCTGCCTCTCTGCCTACTTGTGATCTCTATCAAATAAATAAACAAAATCTTTAAAAAATGAAAAAAATAAATAAATAAAATTATGATTTTCCAAGATTCTTTTTTTTTAAGATTTTATTTATTTATTTGAGAGAGAGTGAGCGAGAGAGAGAGCATGAGAGGGGTAGGGTCAGAGGGAGAAGCAGGCTCCCCACTGAGTGGGGAGCCTAATGCAGGGCTGGATCCTGGAACTCCAGGATGACGACCTAAGCCAAAGACAGTCACTTAACCAACTGAGCCACCCAGGGGCCCTACTTTCCAAAATTCTTACTAGCAAACTTCTTGACCAGTCCCTAGGAAGGTAAGGTTTCCAAGCAACAGTAAACATTAGGAAACTAGGCACCAGCTCCACAAACAGTATCAGAAATTCCTAAGATAAATCATTCAATAAAATTCAGCTTCAATAAGAAAAAATGAGAAAAATGTGGCAAAGAACCGGATGTATAAACTTTCTTGGTAAATACATAGCAACAGTAAGTGCTTCACTAATAATCATTGTAATCATTGTATCTCACAAATTCACAACTAATTCCATCTTTGACTAGCTCATTGTGAGAGAGAAAAAAATCACAGGAAAAAATAGTTACTAGAAAATTCTTAAAAAATATTAACCATTATTCCATAGAGACCATAATAGAAACAAACTAGTAGTCATTATTCACACACACATATAGTAGCTACCAAATAATCATCAAATAATTAGCTTCCACAAAAATGAAAAACATAACTTAAAAAAAAAAAAGCCAGCAATAACCTTGGCAAAAATTATAAATGCTGCACTTTAAAGTAGGCTTGTGGGTGCCTGGGCAGCTCAGCCAGCCATGGCCAACTCTTGGTTTTGGCTCAGGCTGTGATCTCAGGGTTCCCAGATCAAGCCCCACTTAGAGCTCCACACTCAGCACAGAGTCTGCTCAAGGATTTTCTCTCCCTCTCTTGCTCTGACCCTCCCCGTTTGTGTGCGAATGTGCACACATGCATCTTCTCTTTCTCTCTCTCTCTCAAATACATAAATCTTTAAAGTAGGCTTGAATTTTGGAAACCATGTAAAGATCCCATTTAGTTTCTTCAGATGCTTTTCTTACTCTAAATTGTCTAATTTGCATACCAAGAAGAAAATGTACCCTAACATAGATTCTACAGAAATGCATGCAAATTTGCTCATGTAAGAGAACTACACTCACTTAGCTGCAGAGTTAAGCAGAAATTGGAAAATATTCTGCCTAAAGATTGAGTTTTGTTTTCACCTAACACTAAAGAGTCAATATTTAACAAATATTCACAATATACATAGCAACAGTGACTAAAGAAAGTTTGTGTTATAAGTTTAGATGTACCTACAATAATGACATATAAAAAAATTGAAGTACTTAAATTTACAAATGTTAGAGGTCAGCTTGACAAAATCCAGGGCAAAAGTGTAGGCAGAAAAGTAGTGATTTTAAAAATTCTGTCTAGAATAATGATGTCATCCACAGGCACTTTGATTAAGTGCTTTTATGCCTAGCTTCTTTCACTGCCTATTTCTTTACAGATGCCAAAGTTTATCTGACAACAGACTGCAAAATACTTTGCTTATAGAGCAGTTAATTGTATCAGCTCTATTTTGGTTCCTTTCAGTCTATTTGTGTTCTACCATTAAAAACAAGGAAGAGGAGGAGAAGGAGTCTTAAAAAATTAAATAAGAGTGAAAATTTATGGTTTGCACATTTTTCTGGTACCACCATCTGTTACTGAAATGTATTTTTGAAATGGTTGCTACTATTTTATTTTTTATTTACCAAAAGATTATTAGCTCCAGCTGCTTTGCCTAACCTCTCTCCATATGCTGATTTATGAAAATATAAGCCCATAATAGTATTCCTGAAATGGAGAAATTCCCTTTCAAATGATACATTTTTATTTATGTAACTATTTTGTTTTTAAAATGAAATCCTATATATTCAAAGCCCATATACCACATACATTCTAATCATAATTTTGAAAGTATTCTTAAAATATTTGTAAGTAATATTTTAAGTATCAGTAAATGAGCACTCATGAAACTGGAATGTGTCCTTAATAAACATTATACTCATGAACAGAAGACAGACAAAAAGCATTATTATCTGTGTTGTCTAACTTAGCATATACTTTGAAGTCAAAATAATCAGACATACTTATCCCTGTGAGTGTTGCAACACACTATGTTGTTTATTGTCACAATGACACACAAATGAAACTGGGTTTAGGCCCACCTGTTTTGAGTGGCTAGAATACACCAAGTACTACATTAAGAACAGAGCAAAGGCTTGAAGGTAGGGATTATTAAATGAATTAAAGAAACAACAAAGACATGAATGTTTAGCAAGTGTCTAAACAGTGTGACCGCATTAACGAATGTTAGTTATAATGAGGGATATAGGACTATGTTCATTTTTCAAATGACGAAACTCAAGTTTAGAAAAGTTTAATACCTTTTCCAAAGTCACTAAAGTGTTCTAGTACAAAAAATCAGGATTAAATTTCAAATCTGACTCCAGAGTCCACATTTTTCCACTAGCCTCAAAGCAAAATTCTATAAAAATTACTCTCCTGTCCAGCAATTTCATGAAGGACTTGGTAATATAACTTTAAATATAAGACTCTAAGAACCTAACTCCTAAGATTGAAATATATTTACAAAAAGAAAGTCGCTGCAGGATTTAACTGCTTGCTTATAATTTCTTAATAGATTCTTACTACTTAACATTAAACTGAACTCTTCTCACCCTCAGGACAATAGTAAAATTCAGCCAGAAAAAAAGGGGCAGGTACCTTCCAATTTGAGATATTACAAGTGGTTTGTGCCTGGCCCTAAACCATTACCATCATTCTTCTGGGATATCACTAATTATATCTGAGAACTGAAACCCACTGAATATAAGAAAAAACTTGCACTTTATTATTTAACATTCAAATTCTTTCGAAGTCCATATGCCAGATGGCAAGATCCTATCACTCCCAAAGGGAAATTTTAATCAGAGTACTTAATTAGAAGAAAAATCACCTATTAATGCAAGTCTCTAAGTCCTAATTTGATATTACTATATTCTCATCAATCTTTACCTTAAAAATGAACTTAACCAGTCTGCTGATTTGAATGAAGACAGCTCTATTTTTCTCATATAACCAATATTAACTGGTGTAGCTGCAGCTGCAGTCCAAATTTCCACTGCAGAGGTATTAACTTTTTATGTTGAATATTCTTTTTTTTTTAATATTCTTCCTTGAGGGCATTCCATTTTTATAATATTAAACAAAAAACAGACCCTGTTCTCTCATGAATAGGAACACACAGTTCTAGAAATATTTTAAGCACTAAGCTTATCTATTGCACTATTTAATATGGGACTACATTAAGTTCCAAATCTTCATAGTAAGCTTCCAAATAAAACCTTCCCCACAGGTCTTCTTTTGCCCAAATGTTCACAGACCTCCCAAGAAATTTGCAGCATGAGAAATAATGCAAGATGACACTTCCATAAAGTCGAAGTTCATTGCACCCAAAGATCCTAAGACATACTATCCAACTAAATATGGCTCATTGGCTGGAACAGCTGCAGAAAATGATAGTGAAAAATCAATGGTTGTAATTTAGAAGGAAGGGGAAAACTGATGCTGATGTAGGCAACTTGCAGAACCTTCCACATCGCCTAAGTGGCAGCTAGAACCACCAACTTTGACAATCTGTCAATGCCAATCCTAGCTCAGTGCCATATTTCTTCCCAATTGTGTTTCGGATTTGTTTCATCTAAAATGCATTCCGGACATTGTAGCAGCTATAACATTAATGACTTGTGTGACAGTGGGCTTCTGTTTTTCTATCAGGTATTATGATCTCTAAAATCCAGGTGGTCAACGTAAAGTATATAAGCCTTCAAACTCTGAATCCAAAATCCCAATTTTCAGAAATATGAACTCACAGCATCACACAAATGTGAGCAACCATGACTCAGAGAAGTAAATGAATCCTGATGCTAAGCTTCAGGGTAACATCCCACCCACAGCTGTGTCACTAACTAGCCTTGAGATCATGGGCAAGTTAGCAACATTCTGTGCCCCAATTCTTTTCAGCATGTAGGTGAGGATAATAATAGTATCTATCTAATAGGATTGTTGAGAGAACTAAATGGGCTAATATAAAAGTGTCTGGGATATACTAATAAGTATATGGAGACATTTCCGAAAAGCCTATGAAAAGGGAGGTACTGCTTCTCTATGAGACCCCATGGACTGCATCACTGATGCTTTAACACTGCTCAACTCCTCATAGAGAGGCCTTCACATATAATAAGCAAAGAAGTGGGGTGCCTGGGTGGCTCAGTGGGTTAAGCCTCTGCCTTTGGCTCAGGTCATGATCCCAGGGTCCTGGGATTGAGCCCTGCATCGGGCTCTCTGCTCAGCAGGGAGCCTGCTCCCCCCATCCTTTCTCTGCCTGCCTCTCTGCCTACTTGTGATTTCTGTCTGTCAAAATAAATAAATAAATAACTCTCAAAAAAAAAATTCTCTCCCTCTCTCTCTGGCCACACCCCACCCCAGCTCAAATGCTTTCTCTCTCACTCTTAAAAAAAAAAAAAAAAAAAAAAAAAAAAAAACAGCAAAGAAGTAAATTTAGGATTGTCAGTTATAAAGATTTAAAGGAACAAGATGAAATTATGTACAGTTCAAGAAGTCATCAAAAAAGTAATCCAACATGACTCTTGACCCTGAGGCCTTACAAATCAACAGGAGTAATTCTCCCAGTTCTCTTGATGAGGGAGATCATCCCAGAAGGGAAATGCTACATCAAGTATTTGTATTTCCCCTCACCCACTTCAAATTAGGTTTACAAAGTTAAATCCCAATAAAACAGATACTAAATGTGTATATGTATGCACACACACCTCACTTACCCATTTCCTGAAATTTAGCAACAGAATCATTTACAAAATCTTAGTTAATAAAAATCCTTGTCTTCCCTAGAGCAAAAGAATTGGTCTCATTTTCTAGGAAATCTCTTCTATTTTAAAAAAAGAAATGCTAATTTCAACAAGGCAATGTGTATTTAGAATGGAAAAAATTTTAAACATTGAACAGTGGTTAAATACTGGATTAACCTGTTTCAGGATGTTTAGGAGAAAAAAAATTTAAAAACAGCAGGTTCTATAGCAAGACTGGTATGAGTTACAGCATAGCCACCAAAAGATTAAGGAAACAAAAAAAGAAATCACTCTCCAGGGTCCCTCCCTAAACATACATAGATTTTAAAAAATAAACAAACAAATAAATAACAAAAACCCTCATTTTTGGGTAGGATATATTCCATAGCAGTTTAATGTTAAGAAAGCAATTTTCATTGAAGAGCCCATCAGAATCATTTGTGAGAAATATTCTTTCCAATTTATACATAATCCCATAGATTATGGCAGATATCACCCCAGGTAATTTACAGGTGGCAGGGTAAAAATCATTGCTCTAATGAGTAAGTATAACATAAGGCAATGAATGATATACCTTTCTAGTATGCTGCAGGGAAAAATCATTGAGAATCAACTGTTTTAAAAGAACAAGAATTTGGGGAAACGAAGGAATAGACTGTAGACCTAAGGAATGGACCTAAAGCTAAAGGAAAGACTCTTGCTTCCTGTGTCTTATTTTTAATGAATAGCTTTGTATTCTATGTACTTTTAACTCAGAAGGAAATAAAACACCTGTTGATTTTATTTACTTTCCATATATAAAACCACATCCCAAGAGTGGTTTTGACTTTAGGCATACCACAGAGGCTGAATGCCACAGATTACATTTTGTGTATTAAATGTTTATCTATACAGAAGTTTACCTAATACATAATTTCCCAATTCCTCCATTCAAAGGAAATCTGCTGCCACAATTAAGCATCTAATATTGAGCATGAGAAAATGGGTTTGTGCCTGATATTGTTAATGCTGCTTAAGTTTTCACTAATAAATTATAAAAAGCAAATAATTAATTCTCATTATTAATATGGTAGTTATATGTAAACATGCATAGAAAATGCTAGGAAAGATATACAAGAAACTGTCAAATTGCTATGTCCTTGGAGTGGAACTCAAGGGCTAAGAGAGTTTTTAAAATGTATATAATCAATGAACATGTGTTACTTTAAAATAAATAAATAAATCCATAAAATTCTTAACTCCCAGGAGGGGTATCAGTGGCCCAAATTTAGCAAGTCTCAGTATAACTAATGTCCTAAGTTCTTCTTCCTCTGACTTTAAAATTTCAAATTCAACAGAATCTAATCTATATAAGCTAACTGGCAATCCATTTGACAAGCTAATGACTAAAAAATAGTAAAGCAATCTAAAAGCTAAAGGTGTTCACAATGGTTCCATTTTTAAACTCACCTCCCTACTTCTTAACAACTGCTTTCCAAAAAGATATGTAAGAAAAAAGGCAAACATATGTAAACATTCTCACGTGTTCTATAGCACCCGCCTGTCCATTACTATATTCTCGATACTGTCCAAGCATCTGGTCTACTTGTCTCAGGTTCCGACTGGTGTCCTTAAAAAAGAAAATGGATTTTATTAATTGTTCCAGTGTTTTTCTCAGCCTTTGTAGTATATCAAATAGCTAAGTCAACCATTTGTAAAAGATACAATTTATATCATAAAGTTAGATATTAATATACTTTATAAATCAAATAAGTATTAAAAAAAAAAAAAAACAGAGAGAGAAACCCAAATCCATCTACAATTGACTGAAGCACGCAATTCAAATCCTTATCCAAGGTTCCATAATCAGTTGGCAACAATAAGACTCTTCATTATTAATTTGTGCACCTAATTCACACCTTTTTTATAGAAACGGAATCCTGAGAGAATAAACCTAATAGACTATGTACAGAGAAGCAAATCATTAGGATCAATGTCATTTCAATTATAACTTCACCTCAGAACTTGATTAGGAAAAAAGAAAAAAAAAGTATCTTTAAACCTTTAGCTATAAGCAAATTTAGTTCTAATCACAACAAAAAGTGTTTCCATCCAAATGAGCCAGGTTTTAACTGAGAGATTAATGAAGGTATTTCTCTCAAAAATATATACTTACTAATGTGTCTCATTGGTGGAAAAGAACAACGATTTGTACTCTAAAAATCCAATGATATGCTAGTTTACATAAGCTTAAAAAGAAAGACTTTGAGTTTTAAGTCAAATTATGGCCTCTTCAACAGAAATTAGCCTCCTCTTATCTAAGCATACTAACCCAAAGCAATTAAAAGCCAAAATCCTTGCTCATGCTGACAAACAAAAATAAGAGATTAACAAGTAGGAAAAAAAAACTCTTTTTCTTTTGCCCAACTTGGTTGTGTTACCCTTCCCCCACCTCATTTCCCAAGTCCTTTCTATGGAGAGGATATAAACTGCCACCATTCAAAATTCCAAACACAGTCAAAAGTTAGCCTCTGCATAAAAATGGCATCTCAGGATTGTTCATTCATGAATAATCTGCCTGGCTAAAATATGAACAATTTCTCTAAAAGCACATGTCCACAGTAAGCTAAACTGTGGTAGTTCATACTCGTTTTACTCCCACACATTTTATTTGGACATGTTGCCTTATCCCAAAACACTTCCACAACCTATCATATATTTCAAATATCTTTACTGACTGTGTTAGGCAGAATAATGGCCCCCAAAGATGCCCAAGTCCTAATCCTTAACTTGTGTATATGTAACCTTACATGGCAAAAGGGATTTTGCAGATTTGATACATATCTTAAGTTAAAAACCTTGAGACGGGGGTTGGGGGGGGGTGTCGTGGATTACTGGGTGAACCCAAGGTAATCACAAGTGTCCTTAAAAGTAGAAGAGGGAAACAGAAGAGTACTCAAGAGTGATGTGATGTGATAAAGACTCAACTTGTCCTTGCTAGCTTTGAAGATGAAGGAAGAGAGCCTCAAGAAATGTGGGCAGTCTCTGAAATCTGGGAAAGGCAAAGGAACAGATACTCCCCTAATGTCTCCAGAAAGGAATGTAGCCCTACTAAACCCTGATTTGGGTCCAATAAGACCAGTATCAGGTTTGATGTACAAAACTATAAAAAAAAAACCTTGTTATTTTAATTATTAATTAATTATAAATAATTGCTTAATTATACAATTAGTTTTATGGTAATTTGTTATAGCAGCAAAAAAACTAATAGGCTGACCAAAACTACTTCTCAAAACTATTTAAAACCTATTACAAGCAACCATAGTTTAACTAACCTGTAGAGTACTTGTTATAGTGTTGATCTTCTTGGTGACGCCTACTGTAGGACGACTTAGAGATTCCCTGTACGTTGACCTGGCAGTCCATCGACTCAATCGATCACGAGCGCGAAAGTGGTCTGAATCGCTGGAGGATTCTGCCATTGATGTACACAATCCCTAAAACAAAGCCAGGTCAAGGTCAAACAAATAGTAAAGAGAATGGAAATATGAGATTAAATTAACTATTTGCATTTTGATCTTTTTAAGTATTATATCGGTCCTTTGGCATATCATAATTTCTAAATATGTAGCTTGAAAACACAAGTCACTTCCCCATGTAGTTCTCTCTCCTTCATTTTTTCTGCTTTAAGAGAGTAATTCCTCAGATATGATTTTAGTCATGGTTACAAATAACAATAATCCCTTGGTTTTTGGCAGTGCTCTGAAATTTTAAAAGCACTTTCACATATAGTATCTCACCTAGTCTTACTAACAACACTGCTGATAGAAGAGACAGGTTAGGGTTAGATTGGCATCACTACAATTGAAAAAAAATTCACTCTCTAAGGTAGGACCTGCAGGTCTCAACATTGGTCTGAAGTCCATTCCACCAAGCTATAAGAATATGGGTGTCTTTAAACAAAAATACAACACTCCCAGAATGACCTAAAATAAGAGAACCCCATTCAGTGAATAGTGAACACTCTCATGCACTTTAACTAATTTTTTTTTTTAAGATTTTATTCTTCTGTAATCTCCACACCCAATGTGGGGCTTGAACTCACAACCCTGAGATCAAGAGTCCCCCCCTACCAACTGAGCCAGGCAGGCCCTCCCCATGCACCCTAATTTAAAATACAGAATTAAACAAATGCTATAACAGAGGTACAAACTCCATAAAAACAACTATGTGAGAAGATGGCATCTTGATCCACCAAAAGAAAAAGCCAAACATCCTGAGTACAGTTTCATCAGTAGAAAATTCTCTAAATATGCTTTCTTTCCATCCTTACCTCAATATTTGATTTAATGCAAAAGAAAATTATTTCATGAGAAGACAACATCAAAAGTTTCAGAAAATCTTTTATGGAATTTTAAGAAAAAAATATATTTGGAACAGAAAAAGCATCAGAGAACACTCATTGATCAAAAGTGGAAGTTTACTGAGTATTCCAATTTCATTTTTTACTTAATGGAGGCTTAACAATCTTTAACACTGTTATAATCTTCCTAAAATCTATAAATCTATATGGCCATTTTTTCTGGCTTATTATATATAGTGTGATGAAAATGTTCATTATTGATCGAGAATACTCTGGACTTTTTGAATCTTTATTCTGAATGCATCTGGGAAGTACATTACCATACATCTAAAACAAAGATAAAGGGAATTTGTTAAGTATAAATAGATCCTAGAGCAATTCATGAAAGCATTTATGTTTTTAAATGTTAGATTAAATAAAACTAAATAAAAAGATAAACAAGCAACGACCTTTGTTGTAAGTTTAGGGTTGGGGGGGGTTGTTCTTTTAAGTGAAATACAGTCTGTCTTTGCAATATCAGAAAAAGAATCTATGGAACATCCAAATTCTAATAGCAGAGAGAGGGCTAGAGATTATGCTGTCAGACTCCTGTCTGTCCCCTGTGCAGGTCTCTCAACCACCTGTTGTACCTATCTCCTCTGCTTTGTGCCTCCCATCTCCTGCCCACAAGTCCAAAGTTACACTGCCTAGAGTGTAGTTCCCTCCCACATCAGGAAACATGAACCAGAATTATTTAGATTTGCTTTTCCTGGATCACAATTGTTTAATTCCAAAAGAATGTATTTGAGGAGAAATATTAAATATAAAGTTCACCTTTTAAACTGAGGAAATCACTTCCTATGTGTATGTCTTATAAACTGATACCACATGACCTAAAATTGTTTATTCTAAGTTAAAACACTTTCCAGCATTCTCCATTAGTGAAAGCAGAAGAACCAGCATTTTCTGATAAAAACTCTCTGCAGTGTAGGGATAGAAGGAACATACCTCAACATCATAAAAGTTACATACAAAAAAACCACAGTGACTATCATTCTCAACAGGGAAAAACTGAAAGCTTTTCCCCTACGTCAGGAACATGACAGTGATGTCCACTCTCACCAATTTTATTCAACATAGAACTGCAAGTTCTACCCACAGCAATCAGACAACAACAACAACAATCAGACAACAACAACAACAAAGGCATACAAATTGGTAAAGAAGTCAAACTCTCACTCTTCACAGATGACATGATACTACATGTAGAAAAACCAAAAGACTCCCCCCCAAAACTGCTAGAACTGATACAGGAATTCAGCAAAGTCACAGGATACAAAATCAATGCACAGGAGTCAGTTGCATTTCTATACCCTAATAATGAAGTAGAAGAAAGAGATATTAAGGAGTCTACAATTGCACCAAAACCGTAAGATACCGAGGAATAAACCTGACCAAAGAAGTAAAAGGATCTATACTCTTAAAAACTCTAAAGCATCTGCCTTCAGCTGAGGTCATGATCCCAGGGTCCTGGGACCAAGTCCCGCATCAGGCTCCTCACTAAGCAGGGAGGCTGCTTCTCTCTCTGCCTACTCCTCCTCCTGTTGTGCTCTTCTCCGACAAATAAAATCTTAAACAAAACAAAACACTATGGAACACTTAAGAAAGAAACGAAGAAGACACAAAGAAATGAAAAAACATTCCATGCTTATGGACTGGAAGAACATATATGGTTAAAATGTCTATGCTACCCAAAGTAACCTATACATTGAATGCAATCCCTATCAAAATACCATCAGCATTTTTAATACGGCTGGAACAAACAATCCTAAAACTTGTATGGAACCAGAAAAGACCCCAAATAGCCAAAGTAAAAAAATATTGACAAAGAAAACCAAAGCTGGAAGCATCACAATTCAGAACTTCAAGCTATATTACAAAGCTGGGAATACCAAGATAGTATGGTACTGGTACAAAAACAGACACATAGATCAATGGACTAGAATAGAAAACCCAGAAATGGACCCTCAACTCTACGATCAACTAATCTTCAACAGAGCAGGAAGGAATTTCCAATGGAAAATAAGACAGTCTCCAACAAATGGTATTGGGAAAATTGGACAGCCACACGTAGAAGAATGAAACTGAACCAATTTCTTACACCATACACAAAAATAAACTCAAAATGGAAGAAGGACCTCAATGTGAGACAGAAATCCATCAGAATCCTAGAGGAGAACACAGGCAGAAACCTCTTTGACCTCAACTGCAGGAACTTCTTACTAGACACATCTCCAAGGGAAACAAAGGCAAAAATGAACTACTGGGATTTCAACAAGATAAAAAGCTTTTGCACAGCAAAGAAAACAGTCAACAAAACAAAAGATTACTGACAGAATGGGAGAAGATATTTGCAAATGTCTTATCAAACTCAACACCCAAAGACCACTCAAGAAATAATCCACTCAAGAAATGGGCAGAAGACATGAACAGGTATTTCTCCAAAGATAACATACAAATGGCCAACAGACACATGAAAAAATACTCAGCATCAGGGAAAGACAAATCAAAACCACAATGAGATACCACCCCACACCAGTCAGAATGGCTAAACTTAACAAGTCAGGAAAAAACAGATGTTGGCAAAAGGGGAACCCTCTTACACTGCTGGTAGGAATGCAAACTGGTGCAGCCACTCTGGAAAACAGTATGGAGGTTCCTCAAAAAGTTGAAAATAGAGCTACCCTACGACCCAAAAACTGCACTACCAGGTATTTATCTAAAGGATATAAAAATGGTGATTCAAAGGGGCACCTACACTGCAGTGTTTATAGCAGCAAGGTCCACAACAGCTACACTATGGAAAGAGCCCAGATGTCTATGATCAGATGAATGGATAAAGATGTGGTGTGTGTGTGATTATATATTTGTATGTGTATACACACACACACAAACACACACTGGAATATTACTCAGACATTAAAAAGACTGAAATCTTGTCATTTGCAACAACATGGATGGAACTAGAGGGTATTATGATAAGCGAAATAAGTCACAGAAAGGCAAATACTGTATGATTTCACTTATATGTGGAACTTAACAAAATAGATGAACACAGAGGAAGGGAAGGAAAAATACAACAAGATGAAAATTGAGAGGGAGGCAAACCATAAGGGGCACTGAACTTTAGGAAACAAACTGAGGGTTGCTGGAGTGGAGGTGGGTCCTGGAAGGTATAGTTGTGTGATGGGCATTAAGGAGGGCACTTGATGTAATGAGCACTGGGTGTTATATGCAACTCATGAATCACTAAATTCTACCACTGAAACTAATTTTTAAAAGAAGAAGAAGAAGCCCCAAGTGACTCTTAACAATAGAGAACTGAAATTGAAGGTTGATGGAAGGAGGTGGATGGGGGACAGGCTAGACAGATGATGGGTATCAAAGAGGACACCTATTGTGATGAGCAAAGGGTGTTGTATATAACTGATGAATCACTGAACTCTACTCCAGAAACCAATATTGCACCATATGTCACCTAACAAAATTTAAAATATATATAGTTATTATTTCCAATTCTGACATGTATCCTTCTAATATTTTTAATAAAATACTTAGAACATTATAAATAAAGTCTTAGTACCTTTTCACCCCACCCTCCACTCAGTAGTATTCCTGCCTCACGTCAGGGACAACCACTAGCATGATTTTGTGTTTAACTCTCCAATATATACTTTTACTGCAGGTGAATGTATCTCACAGTCTTTCTCAAGGAACACACTTTATAATCAGTTGATAACTATTAACAAGTGAAAAAATGAGGTATCTGAATTTAACTTGAAAACAGTAAAACTTAGCAGCATTAACTAAAGAACTGAACTAAATTATGTGTAATTGTCACACAATACAAAAAGAAAGACCTCTCACTTACCCCTACTAGGGATTACATATTTTTAATAAGATAAAATCACACTTTCCAGCATGAATTTCACTGGTACACACACACAAAGTCTTCGGCTATTACTTTCAATTACTCTGAGCAACAAAAGATGTTCAAACTCCTGCATCTGATGGAACTCCTGTAAAGATACCAAGATGTAAAATGAAAACGATCTGAGAATTCTGATGGCTTTTTTTTAAATACAAAATATGAAACATTCAGCAACCATCTAAGCACCTTAATTATACATAAGTGTCATAAATGTTGAAGAAACATTAAAAAATCCATAAAAAAACAGAAATTAGATCATTTTCATGGTTGATAAAAATTGAGCACTTATTCCAACTATTACTGACAACTCACAAGGTCAAATGTGACCCTCAAAGCTGAGAGAGCACCCACCCTAAGTGTCACAATACAGAAGGCAGCTGTGGTGGCAGAGATCCAACCTTATCAAAAGATGCCATGTCTCATCAGCCAGCACCACCACTCCCCAGACACAGAGCTGAAGGAGGGAGAGATAAACAAAAGAGAAAAGAGCAGCTACTAGAATTGGCAAGAGGCTCATGCCAGCCACATAATCAGAACCTGGAATGAATATATGGAGAGCCATTAAAGTAGTTCCGAAGAGCCCCTTAATATAACTGACTAAAAAAAAAAAAAAAAAAAGCACAATGCAGTAAGTGCCAATTACACACACTTCATTCCATTAAGACTGCTTAATTTTAGATTACAATTTTAAAAATTAATTTAAAAAATACTGAATATCCTACTATCAGTGGCATTAACAAAAATTGACCAGGCTTCTGAAAATCTTCTCCCCAGTGAAACTGTACCCAGAGCACTAGATTTATTCCATGTTGATAAAAATTTATTGAGAGTGGTCACATAAGTAAACACTATGCATGGCTATAAAAAAACTGTTCTACCTAATTAACCTAAAATGTAAATTAAACAACGAAATGCTTTTCTAGCTTATTAAGTTGTTTACTGTTAAATAATAATATCTATGGTTAGCCAGGTTGTCAGGGAAAGAGCACTCCTCTACTGTCCTAATGGGAATGTGTAAATTGATATAAACTTGTCTGATATTAGCAGGCAGTATGTATCAAGGGTAGTTTGTATGTATCACCTAACTAACTAGACTTCCAAAAATTTCCCCTAATAAAATCATCTGAATACATACAGAATTTATATGTAAGGATATTTACTGAGAAGTTATAATAGAGGTAAAATAAAAACTTAAATTTCAAATTATAAAAGAATGGTTAGGGGCGCCTGGGTGGCTCAGTGGTTTGGGCCTCTGCCTTCGGCTCAGGTCATGATCTCAGGGTCCTCGGATCGAGCCCCGCATCGGGCTCTCTGCTCAGCGGGAGCCTGCTTCCCCCTCTCTCTGTCTGCCTCTCTGCCTAGCTCTGATTTCTCTCTGTCAAATAAATAAAATCTTTAAAAAAAAAAAAAAAAAGAATGGTTAAAACACGGTAACTCTCATGCAATGAAACAGCGTACAGATACTAAAAAGTCTGTTTCTGGAGACATTTTATAGCAACACAAAGACAAAAGTATGAGTTTTGTAATAAACATCATATGCAGGCTATACATGAATATAAATTATCAGTAAACAAATTTAAAGGAGCAGGAAAAGGCAACAACAAAAGGGTAAGAAAATAAACCAAAAGTATATTTACTATCTAGCATTTACAGTCAATTTCTATGTTTTCAAACATTCCTATCTTTCCTGATTTTTCTCCTTTCCTGAATTTTCCACGATGACTGTATAATCAGAAAAAAAAATATAATATATACTTAAAAGAAAAAAAATATAAACATAACCTGTAGAGATAAAAGATTAATAACAGGATGACAACCTGGAAAATGTGTTTAAATAAAAGCTGTATTCAGAATTCCCTTTTTGTTGATAATTGTTTCCTTCTCCCAAACAACTTTCTTGATCAACTACTGAGTCCCCTGACACCTACCTAAGTGGGGTCATGTCATTAGTCCTAATCAACTGATGAGCTAAAGAAATGGGATCACAATGTCAGTGTCTACTGTTCCATGACGAAAGAAACCATGTATCATGAGTTTATGAGCTAAAAAAATAATATTGTTTAATCATGTATGATTCTATCTTTGCAATTTTGCTGAAGGACAGTCATTAGATTCAAAAACTGACTTCCTTAAACATTCTAAATACTGGAACAAACTTAAAAGTTGAAGGACTATGTGAAAGTATACTAATGTGCACTGACATAGCTTATGCAATCAAATTCTGCTTTGAGAAACAAATTAAAAATGGGTTGAGAATGACATTTAATCACAATTACAATTTGAAGCCCAAAGAGAAATTAGTAAGACGAGTAGAAAAACATCACTGTATGCTCAAGAAAAATCTATCACTCTGGTTAAAGATTTAAAAGAAGAATGTTCAGTTGGATTAGAACTCTGTTCTCACCATCATGAATTTTAGCATGACATATGTTGACAGAAAAAAAGGAAAAAAGGAGTTGCTAAAATTGAAGACTGCCTGAAGAACTCTTTCAAGAACTGTTTATTTATTTAAGAACAATTTAAACGAGCGGAATCATCTAAATCCTGGTTAAAGGTGAGAAAGGCATTTCCTTCAACTGAAGAAAAAGCAGTAAATGTTCTCTGCAGCTTACTACCACCTACTGGTACAATAAAATTTCTCTTTGATGAGAAGATGGTAACATTCATGCTGTCTGCTTTTCAAATGCTGAGGTTTTTCCAAGACTCTAGAAAGGACTAAGATGGGTGACCTTGGGTGAAAGTCTCCGGAGTCTTAGAGAAAGCTCTTGATCTGAAACCAGATGGTACAATTCTTAGAGTAGTTTATTTAGCTGTTCCCAACACATCAGTATTTAAAGGCATAAATATTGTTGCTTCTGTCTTAATGAACCTTATAAAGAAGACAGACAGCCACCAGAGCAAGTAATGAACCCTCATCAATTCACTCCCACTGAGGATCCATCAAAAACAAATGTGCATATGCAAATCTGAACAGACCAGAGAGTGCAACTACGTTCAACCCCGCAGGACTGGTGGGGAGTCTTTACAAACTCAAGTCCACTTCTTTTGTTATTTGACCTAAAGAACCGCCAGACTGTCTTCATTATAATGTTGCACATTTGTATGTATGAGAGCTATAATTTATTGATTCTCAAGTCTCTTTTCCTCAGAGCCAGTTTAAAACAATTAGGATTTGCAAGCTGTTCCATAAAAGATAAGCACCCAGCATCAGGGGTGATATTTCACAAAGGCTGACTACTGCATGTTAAGTAGGTGATTGCTTCTGTGGCCTTCAAGTGCCTCAGCTGTCCCTGTCCAAGGCAACCGTCCCCCATGTTCAAGGTAATGATGGGGGAAGATGGGAAGTGGATTTTAAGCTTAATTCTAACCAAGTTCAAATTGTAGAAAGCATTTCTCACTGTTTCAATAGCTGTAGGACTTGAGAGCTTTATTCTCTCCTTCAAGAGAAAAAATTAATAAGCCAGCCAAGGTTACCATGTACAATTATCAATTGTACCTGTCTTCTTTACACCAGTGCTCCTCTGTAACTTCAAACTCTCAAAAGCTTTCAGTAAGTTAATTTAAGATCAAAATTAACAGTCTCGTCCATCAGCCAGTTCTCTATTAAGTCAACAGAAAATGTAAGACATAGGAAACAGAATCAAAGAGATGCAATAGATTTAAGTATTCATCATTTACTCAATTGTCACCACATTAGAAATGGAAGATGAAAGTAAATTTAAAAAACCACAGTCCTTGATGGGAGAAAAAGGCTTATGAAAGTACTATACATGGTGAGCTAAGTAATATAACAAAATGCCAGGGGAGTTGGGTCAGGATCCTTTCACTCATCTGGAAGGATGAATAAAACTTTGACAGATGAGAAGGAAACTGGATCCAGTTAAAAACCATTGTCTCAAAGGAACTATGGGGTGCCTGGGTGGCTCAGTGGGTTAAGCATCTGCCTTTGGCTCAGGTCATGATCCTGGGGTCCTGGGATGGAGCCCCTTGTTGGGCTCCTTGCTGAGTGGGGAGTCTGCTTCTTCCTCTCCCTCTTTCCCTACCCATGGTCATGCTCTCTTACTCACTCTGCTGTCAATTAAATAAACAAAAAATATTTAAAAAAAAATTTTTTTAGGGTCACCTGGGTGGCTCAGTGGGTTAAAGCCTCTGCCTTCGGCTCGGGTCATGATCCCAGGGTCCTGGGATCGAGCCCCGCATCGGGCTCTCTGCTCAGCGGGAAGCCTGCTTCTCCCGCTCTCTCTGCCTGCCTCTCTGCCTACTTGTGATCTCTCTCTGTCAAATAAATAAATAAAATCTTTAAAATATACATATATATATATATATATTTTTTTTTTTAAAGGAACTAAAGAAGGTGCAAATAAACAAAGCTCTCACATACTTTCACCAGTGCGTAAATTTAACTGTCTCCAGATATTCATAAATGTCCCGGGGCAAGAGTAAGGAGGGGTTGGGTTGTTTAAATCATCCCCAGTTAAGAACTTTTTAGAAAATTAACACTTACACACACACACACACACACACACACACACACACACGGTCTGATTCTTTATTGTATATTCCACTTATTCCTGTTGCTGTCATGCATTTCCTCTCTCTCACACACACACTTCCACACTCTTCTACTCCATGGGTGAAGCCAGGCAGGCTTAGCCCCCTGGCTACATTTTGCTCCCTTTACTCCAATATCTCTGAGTTCAAGGACAGAGTCACAGGAACCAGTGCCCAGCCAGCAGGGAGCATGGGTGTTTCGGGAAACGGCCATGCAGCATACAAATTGACTGCTTATTTAGACATGGAGGAAAAAAACTAGTAGCTGCTCAAATAATTATGTATGTGCCAGTTGATAAAAAAATCAGTGCTGTTTTAAAAGAAAATAAAGTTACTTAATAACCTCCTCCCTGTCTCACAATCAGAATGCTACAGATATTTTAGATTTATACACCCACACACTTCTAAAATAAATGAAGTAGTTGATAAAATTAAATAGAAAGTAAAACATGTCAATATAAAAAACAACAAATGAACACTCAAGAAAAAAAAATTACAGAAAAAAGGATGCTAACAAACCCAAGATGGATTTATTACTTTCAACTAAACCCTAGATTTGCACTCCTACATTTATTTGCCAACCAAAAAAAAAAAAAAAATTACAATATTCCCAAAATAGCGGATAAGAATGAAGTTCTCTGGGGGTACAGATGACCTCTACTAATTGTCCAAACTGCTTCAGACTGGGCAAGATTACAGCATGGACAAAGATGGCACTAGCATACCCAAGTTTCTGACACCATTTTGTTTACATTGGAGGATGAAAACTGGAAGACTAACACCAAATCTAGGCAACCAACATGTACTTAAAAATAATGCTCACTGTGTAACTTTGAAGCCTTAATTTTTTTTTTGAAGCTTTAATTTGAAAACAAAGAGATTTCACATAAGAATTCCAATTTCCAGCTTCTCTTTAAAAAATCCAGAGATGTAGCAACACTGGGGGGTAACTTCCCATGGCAACATGGACTTAGTACCTGCTCTAGAGTCAGGAACCCACCTTCCTTTTTCCCCAGTCCCCACTGGATCAGCTTCGCATGGTGCACTACCTGACTGGCCCCACTTAGCAGCTGAGCTTGCAACTTTATTTTAGATAAAGAACCAAGACTAAGGAAGTTTACCAGTCTTCCCCAGTTAAAAATGAGCAATTTGACCAGGAAGAGTGAATCAAGGTTAAATGCTCAAAAGATAATGCTTTCCTCTACAGACAAGAAGAAAAAATGGATAATAGAACTTTGATATTAGCCATCCCTGTAGACTATAAAACCAGAAGGATATACTACTACTGAGCAGAAGGATTAAAACTACTTAGAATGTTTTCCCACTTAGAATGTTTCCCTATTGTATAGATCAGAAAGTACTTTCAGAACAAAAGTGTACTACGGTGCATAATTTGGCTCTCATTCTTCAACCCTCCCTGTACACACTGCCTTCCTACAATAGATGGAGTTACCTGCCCATGGAGTTACCAGCCTCCTGCCATTCTCCCATCACCATGAGGATGTGCCCAGGCTATGCTGTTGGAAGGTATGGGATCCACGGTCACCCAGTGGCTTCCAGCTTAGATCAACAGATCAGCTGGCCGAACACAGACAAATTAGTGGGTCTAGGGATGATAAGCAGACAGCTTAGCCAACCCATCACACAAGCAATAAACATGTATTGTTATATGCCTCCAACGTTTGATCTGTTATTCAGTAAAAGCTAACTGAAAAATACAGTTTACAAATAAATCATTTGATTTGGTTCAGAAGATGGTTAATTTCCTGAAGTTTCCTCTTAAGCCTACTCTCCATGAGAAAATAGGTTGTTTTCAGGCTGTCTTCTAATGGTGGAAGAAAGAAAGGACAGATTCAAATTAGGATGCAGAAAGTAAACATAAGCAATTGATAAAACAAGTGAAAAGCTAGTAACTTTTGAGAAAAAATTCTAAACTACCATAAATAGCAGTTGGAGATATTTGTTCTCTCTAAAACATTAAAAAGAAACAAGCAATTTCTTAAGTATATTACAAAGTACACTTGTTCTCTTCCTCCTTGTTTTTGAAGTATAGAAAGAGCGACGCCTCAGTGAAGGTTAAGTGGCTGCCTTCAGCTGAGGTCTCAGGGTACCATAAAGGGTTCCTTGCTCAGGGGGGAGCCTGCTTCAGCCTCTGCCTGTTTCTGCCTACCACTGCCCCTGCTTGTGCTCTCTGACAAATAAATACATTAAAATCTTTAAAATAAAGTATAAAAAGAAACTCCCCTTGACTTTCCTAGTGAACAAAACAACACTAAAAATTTTAAGAAAATATCTTATTGCTATTTATACCTTAGATTTGCATATTGCTCTACGGCTTACAAAGCCTTTTCATTAGCCTTTTCTCTCTTGATCTCCATTTCAATCCAGTAAAGTTGGTACAATTACAACCCATTGCTTTTGCTGCCTTTAGGAAAACAAAGCTTTGAGTAAAATACTTGTCTGTGAGGACTCTGCTAAAAAGCTGCAATAACAGAAATGGAATCCACATGTTCTCTCTCTAAGCTAGTGCTTTTTGCACTGCATTCTATATATTAAAAAACTATGTAAATTCCAAATACACTGCCCAATCACTGAAACGTGTTCTTTGTCTTCCCCTACCATATTTCTCATGACCCATCCTCTCGCTCCAAGAAATGCATCTAGGGCCAGAATATTCCATATGCACTTGTTTAGAGGTTTATACGATGAATATAAGATAATAAAGTACTAAAAAGGTGCTGTAACCCCAACTTACTACTGCTATTTTAAGATGTCTTTCAAATAATCCTTCCTCTTGTTAAGAATATTTACAACACATTTCAGGAAGAAAAGTGTACCTATTTTTTTAGAAACCATACCCTAAAACCTTAAACTTTAAAAAAAGATACTCTCTTCATGGTGTATACATACTTTCTGTTTCTCCTTTTCTGCCACTCTCAATACCCAGACTTCTCTCTTGTCCCATTACTCTTTTACTTTGCATCTTTAGATCTTTCCTTTAACTCTTTTATGATGAAGAAAAGTGGAATATATTTTTATTGTACTTATGGATATGTTTATTCTAGAGTTTGGCACGTATTCTTATTTTCAGAAGTGGATAAATAGAATGATTTGTACATTCTTTCCAAAATATTAAAAAAACACACACTTACAAAATTTATTTTAAAAAGGTCATTGGAGTTCTTAAGTTTGACTTGTACCATGAACTGTTTCTGGGAATGTTTTTAAAAGCATGAATAAAAACGTTAAAACCTAAGGGGTTAGAAAGAAATCCAATTATAATGAAATGCACTACAGTATCACTGAAAACCAATTACATTTAAAAGTTAAATTACTTGGAGTACATAGAAGTAGACCCTGGTTAAAAACCTCAATTTCAAAACCCTTCAGGGAAAAAAAAAAAAAAGGTTGAAATATTAATGCTGAATAACTAAGGCTTTCACCTAACAGCTTATCATATGACAATAACCCTACAAAGTACTACTGTCATCACAATATATACATAAGAGGCTTAAAGAAGCTAAGTATGAGTCTCCAAGTTTATATATAGCTCCCAAGTGACAAGGCTGAGTCTTGAACCTTTCTCCAATGCCCACATTCCTATTTATCCCTTCTCATCGCCACTGGAACCAATCATCATTTGGACTTTTCTCAACTCAGCCCTAGCCACCAAAATGGTTTCTCTAACTGTGAGTCTTTTTCTAGCCTTTCCAACTCTCAAGGACACTTCACTGCCCATGTAAGATTGAGTCTAAGTTCTTGAATCAGGAATTCAAGACCCTCAGCTAGCCACTCTCCTCTCCAACAAAGGAACCATAGAAAACATAAGGTCTGCGTTCAGCTCTTGATCCCAACTATTCTCCCATCACTTCCCTCCCTCCCTAATATTGTGAGTTTTGTCTAGAACACCTTCTGCTGTGTACTATTGCCACGTAATGAAATTTCACTCATTTTTCCAGGCATAGCACAAATAATAGAGTCTCAGTGAAGCCTTCCATCTCCAGCCAGAAGGGAGCTTTCCATCCTCAACATTCTTATAGCTCTATAATCATAGCAAGACATTTATTAAACATGTCCTTAATGTAACTGTTCATGTCATGGAATTTTTCTTCAATTCCTCAAATATGGCATACTCATTTCTCTGCTGGATTCATAGCATAGAACCTTCTTTTCACTCCTTTCCCTTACTAACTCTTAATTTTTCCTTCAAATCTCAGTTTACAGGAAACTTCCCTTAAAAAGCTTTCCTTCACTGCCCCCACCCAACTCTGGGCCAAGTGCCCACAGTCAATACAACTTCATCACAGCCCATAGACTGCTAACTGGCTGTTTACTAGTCTGTTCCCTCAGTAGACTCTAAATTTCATCAGAAACTCCATTTACTTTGTTCATGGTTGTGTTTCAATACCTTGCATAGTGCTGGGCATGTAGTTGGAACATTTTTAAATGAATTTACAATTAAATTTTATTATCCTGTCTAATTAATCCAGAGACAAATTTCAAAGAACATGACTTCACAAATAGCATGTACTAATTAAATAACTGCTGCATGAAATAATTCTAGTGGTAAATGGCCTAAATTATCTTAAGCCTTCAAACAATATGTATTGAACTGAAAAAAAGTATAAATATGAATACTTGATAATATGTCTATTTAGAGTAAACAAGGACAAACATTTCAAATTGACTTGAACACATGTGTTAAAACTTATAACTGAATCAAATTTACAGAGTTTCCTTGACTTACTACAAATCACTTTAGTTTATCGTTGTCATTTGCAGCTACCTGCATTCCTCAATTTTTATTTATCTGTACTATGGAGCTCTAAACTCCCAATTACTTAGGCTCTTTATCATCTGGGTCCATTCTCAGTACTGCTTCAATGTACCAATCGCTGTTCACAGGTAAACCTATTTTGCCATTTTTAAAGCCTTCACTATCCCACCATCAAGCTTTTTCTTTCTTTCTATGATCTATAAAATTTGCCCATCACTTCTTCCTTTAAAAAAACTATCATAGGGCTTTTAGTGTTTGGGTCAGAGGAGGCCAAGGTGCAACTGCCTTCAGTCATCCTGAATCCAAGTTCATCCAACACTAGCCATTTCCACCATGCCACCTATGTTCAACTCCAACAAGATCAAACTCGTGTACCTGATGTGCACTGGTGTGGAAGCCAGTACCATGTCTGCCCTGGCCCCGGAAGATGGGCCGTTGGGGTGTGAATGAAGTAGGACCTTCTGTTTCTGCCCTGATTATCAAAACCCTCAAGGAATCACCAAGAGAAAGAAGCAGAAAAACATTAAGCACAGTGGACGTATTACTTTTGATGAGACTGTCAACATTGTCTAAAAGATGTGTCACGGATCTTTAGCCAGAGAACTCTCTGGAACCATTAAAGAGATCCTGGGGATTGTCCAATCTGTGAGCTGCAATGTTGATGGCTGGCACCCTCATGACATCATAGATGACATCAACAGGCAGTGCAGTGGAATGCCCAACTACTTAAGAACTACAGAGGAGAGGGGCCTGGGTGGCTCAGTGGGTTAAGCCTCTGCCTCTGTTCAGGTCATGATCTCAGGGTCCTGGGATCAAGCCCCACATGGGGCTCTCTGCTTAGTGTGGAGCCTGCTTCCCCCTCTCTCTCTGACTGCCCCTCTGCCTACTTGTGATCTCTCTCTGTGTCAAATACATAAATAAGATCTTTAAAAAAAAAAAAAAAAAGAACTACAAAGGGAAATATTTCAATAATGGATCATTTGACAACCAAATAAATAAATAAATACTAATCATACGTCACATCTTCAATGACATCTCTCTTCATTCAGAAAAGCCTAGTTCAGGGCTTACTTACTTTAATTCACCCCTCTATTCATCTCTAAGCTCATTTGTCCATGAGCACTCACTCATTCATTCATGAGCACTTACATGGCAAATTTGATGCACAGGGTAGACTCAACGTTCATCAGCTAACTGGATTCATGTAACCACAAATACTCCCATCTCCCAAACACTCCAAGCACCATCATTGTACAGATCTATGTTAAGAGTTATAAGAATTTCAGGGAGGTGTGCATATCTGAGAAAGGCCTGATCAGTCTCTTAGGATCATTGGTAACAATTAATAACAAGACACCAGAAACAAGGTTAAAAATCTAAAGGACAAACACAGAAAAATATTTGCAATATATGAGAATGAAGGGATTAATCATCTCTTTTAAAAAATGGGGAAAAAAAAAACAGTGCAGTAGTAAAGGATACTAAAGGATATGTAAACAGGCTATTCACAGAACATACACAGCCCTAACATATAATGTAATTTATTTCCCTAACAATTGCAAATTAAAATGATAAAATCATGATAAAATCATATTCTTGTTTCTCCGTTTTGTGCAGATGAAAAAAAGCTTTGGCATGGGTACACCTTGCTCTAAGAGAATTAACTAGAATAATTTTTCAGGGTGCCTGAGTGGCTCAGTTGGTTAAGCGTCTACCTTCAGGTTGGGTCATGATCTCAGAGTCCTGGGATCCAGCCCTGCATGGGCTCCCTGTTCAGTTGGGAGTCTGCTTCTCCCTCTCCCTTTGCCCCTCCCTGTCTCTCCTGTGTGTGTGTGTGTGTGTGTGTGTGTGTGTGCGCATGCACACGCTCTCTCTCAAATAAATAAAATCTTTTTGTGTGTGTGCTTTTAATTTCTATTTGGGAATCACTTGATGCGTACTAATGCATAGGTTGGTCACTTCACTACTGATATATAAAATCTTTTATAAATAAATAACATAGACTAACTTTTCTGGAAAACAACTGGCAAGACAAAAATAAGTAATATATATGTTTTGACTCAGATTTTATAATAAATATTATTCCAAAAAAATAAAAGCAGATGAATGTATATATCTTACATGTAGGTATGTGTATAATTTCACTGCAGAATTAGTAAAGAGAATAAATAAACAAGAAAAAACAAATAATACATTAAATGGATCCAGTCGTTGAGATACTGGTAGCAGTTAAAACAGACAAGATAGAAATTTATGTGCTAACATGTAATGCATTAACAAGAAAGAAAAACACACTATAAAATAGTATGAACAGACTGGAAACATTTCATAAGAGAATCAACCTAGTGACAATATTGGACGGATAACAATGAACCCTAGATTATTTTCATATTACTCTCAGATGTATCAAGATAGCAGTTCAGAACTTCTGGGCTAGATTATTCTAATCAGGCACCTCCACCTCTAAAATTCCTTAATTCTAAGAATTTTGTACAACATAGATCTTGTACATGGTGTTATTGCAAGGTCCCAATGCATCTCCCCTCTATTTTGAAGGGCCCTTTATCAAAATGCAATATGAAAATATTAGGGCTCCTGGGTGGCTCAGTCGATTGAGCATCCCACTGTTGGTTTCAGCTCAGGTTATGATTTCACGGTTGTGGGATGGAGCCCCGTATCAGGCTCCATGCTTAATAAAGAGTGTGCTTAAGATTTTCTCTGTCCCTCTCCCTTAGCCCCACCCCCCCAAATAATAAGTAAATCTTAAAAAAAAAAAGGCTAATAGACCCCTTTGAACATATAAATAGATAAGTAACAGTAAACACAGCTTATATAGTATATCTAATCTAAAAATGCTAACTGTAAATCAAATCTGATTAGAGAACATCATAAACATCAATGCAGCCTCTTTGCAGTGGGCAGGGCTGGGATTTGTCAAAAGATCTGGGGACAAAGACCACTGTTTTGGCTCCAGATAGTAAACAAGTCAAAAAACTCTTTCTGAACCTCAACTGTCTCAATCACAAAATGAAAATAAGAATTAAAGTATTATATCGATAACAGGTAAAAGGTGCTTAAAACATTGCTTGGGACAAAACAGGTTCTCAAATACTTGTCTAACAGAAACAGTTACATCATTGTTGCTTTTAAGTTATCTAGTTTGTTGCCCTGAATTTTTGTAACATCAAATCTGTTTGTTCATCTGAACTTTTGTTGATCCCTTTCGGAACCATCCTATCTTTATACTGCATGTTAGAAAGGTGTTTCTTGCCCCCCAAAAGTCTATCTCTTACCCGCCCTATGTGAAAATCTGTTAACTCAGAAACTTAGGGGAAAAGCCTACTTACAAAGCACACCCCCAAAACTCCGTGTTGTTCTCCTCTGTGTTCTCCTCAGTGCTCTTCTTAGGCACATATGTCTGCCTCCTATCATTTCTTCATGAGGTTCAGGGCAAAAGGCCTCGTCAAGTAGATGATCTTTGGTCGCCCCACACTTTCCCCAAACCACCTACAGATAAATGAAACAAAGGGGTAAGACACAACTACAACCTTAATTTTTATATATATAATAAAGAATGAAAATAAGCTCACCCTCACCATGCACAATTTACAGCATAACAGACAAGAGAGAAAATGTTCCTTGTGTCATGCAAAAGCCCCAGTGAACTCATAGGAATTCTTCACATCCAAGTATCCAGCCAGCATACTCTTCACTGGTCACTTCCACTCATGCCTGGTCACCGCTTGGGCTGGCCAGTGTGAACTGTAGCCCAAGTCTGGCTAAAAATACTGTCCCTGAGCACATCTATCTGTGAATGAACTCACTAAGGCAGGCAATGAAGTTAATATGTTACTTTTGAATTTAAAAGCCCAATTCTAGGGGTGCCTGGGTGGCTCAGTGGGTTAAAGCCTCTGCCTTCGGCTCAGGTCATGGTCTCAGGGTCCTGGGATCGAGCCCTGCATCGGGCTCTCTGCTCAGCAGGGAGCCTGCTTCCTCCTCGCTCTCTGCCTGCCTCTCTACCTACTTGTGAGCTCTCTGACAAATAAATTAATTAATTAAATCTTTAAAAAAAAAAAAAAAAGCCCAATTCTATTTCTAAGCCAGTAATGAACTATCTGCTAGCACTCGTCAAGGAAATATTTTATAAGCTGTCCAACTCTTCCCACATTTAGTACTGCAAAACAATAAGTAAAAGTAAAATGTCTTTGGTGGTAAGAGCTCTGGACAGAAATATTTTCAATTCTTTGTGACTGCTTTCAAAGCAGTCAGGAAGAATCCACAGAAAGCTTTTCTGAGAACTGGTCATTGTCTACACAAAAAATAGTTCTGGAGGGGCGCCTGGGTGGCTCAGTGGGTTAAACCTCTGCCTTCTGCTCAGGTCATGACCTCAGGGTCCTGGGATCGAGCCCTGCATTGGGCTCTCTGCTCAGTGGGGAGCCTGCTTACCCCTTTCTCTCTGCCTGCTGCTCTGCCTATTTGTGATCTTTCTCTCTCTGTCAAACAAATAAATAGATTTAAAAAAAAAAAACTTTTTAAGAAGTAGTTCTGGGAATACATATATAAACAACTGAAGAAAAATGCACTCTGCAAAAATTAAATCAAAATAAACTGTCAGAGAGTTCAAAGTGACCCATGTCATGCAATGACAGAGAAGACACGGGTAACATACACACACAATGCACTCATCTAACAAAGAGGCAAACTTCCCAAGGTAAGTCATACAAACAACCAAATTTTTCTGTACCAGTGTGAAATGGCTGAAGTTTTAATCTTCTCTCTATGCTGCCAATACAGTAGTCACTAGCCACATGTGGCTACTGAGCTCTTAAAATCTGGGGGGTTCGAAATGATACATGCTGTAAATGTAAAACATGTAACAGACTGTGAAGACTTAGTGCCACTGAAAAAATTGTTTTAAAATGTAAAATATCTCAGAAAGATTCATTTGGTTACATTTTAAAATGAAAAAGTTCTGGATATACTGTGCTAAATAAATTCTTAAAATTAATTTCACCAGTTTCTTTTTACTTCTTTAACGTGAGTACTAGAAAATTGAAAACTTGTGTGTGTGGCTCATCTTATATTTCTATAACCGAGCACAGTCCTGCAGAATTAAAATAAATAAATAACAAATACTGAGCCCTTCCACTGTGTCAGGCCCTGTGTGAAATACACTACACCCTACTCAGAACAAGGCTGCAAAGTGGTTTTACAAGACATCTGCCTGAGTGACCGAGCTTCATCAAACCAATAAAGGATGCAGCTGGCATTCAATGTGAGGTGTTCCTACGAAATAACTTAAGTGAGGGACTGTTAAAACCTAACTTCCACGATGGCCTAGGAAAGGCAGGTGGCTCATACAGCGTTCCCGAAAGCAGCACTTTTCTAACCACGGAACAGGTACAAAACGTCGTTATATCCCAGGCAAGTTAACACCAGAATGAGCCCAATATCCTAGACAGCTCAGGCTTCGCAGCTGCTAGCACCAAGACTACCTGCTCCCCCAAAAAGGCCTATGTAGTTCAAATTCCCTGGATAACCTAACCACGACCGGACCGTAAACAGTCATGCTGAGGAAGGGGCGTCGGGATACTTGGCACGCCGTCTCCCCCCACCCTGACGCACTCCACCCGTCCACCGCCACACCCCAGATTTCCGCAGCTTTGGCGTCCCCACCTCTGGGACTAGTGGAAGAGGGATCTAAAACTCCTAAGATAGAATAGGGAAGTAGTAAAGAAAGGGTGAAGAGGCGGTTGGGGGCAGGTACCTGAGATAGAAGAGGACCCCAGGTCCTTAAAGCCGGATCATCGCCGAGGCCCCTCCTGGCTCCCACGGCCGCCAGCGACCCAGAAGGTGCAACTGACCTGACGCTGCGGCGCAACCGACTGTGCTCTCCCCAGACTCGCAGCTATGGCAACTTGAACTAGCCGCCTAGCCACAGCGAGAGAACAAGACCCCGCTGCTGCCGCTTGGCCCTCTGGGAGTTGTAGTCCATCTTGTTCTCAAAAGTAAGGAGTCATCAAGAGAGTGGCCCAAAGAGAAACTTCAAATCCCAGGATGCCATATGACGGGCTTTAGGGCGACTTTCCCGGAAGAAGCCGGATTAGCTAGCACCTGAGTCCCTAGGCCGCGCCCTCTGGCCCTGTCTTTTTTCTTAAAGGGCCAGTAGATTTTATAGGCAGGAAACACCTGATGGTTGAGTTAACTGCCCTGCCCCCGACTGTAATTTATTCAGAAAAGTCTAAAATATTTACTTTTAAAAAAATAAGAAAAATTCAAAGTAGTTGCAATAATAACTGACTCCGTTTCTTTTACTCCTTCCAGAATAGGGAAGAGTACTTTCCAGAAGTGAAATGTACAAATCCCCTTAATACCAGAGCCCAGCATCTTTTTCCAAAGGCTCACAAATTCTTAGAACTGGAAGGGAACAGAAATTATCTAGTCAAACCCCTTAGGTTTGGAAGGAGTGACTTGCCCAAGATCACATAACTCATTAACAGCAAACCAAACAGCAGCTACATTCAGTCTAGTGTGTCATCTCCTCAGTCTTTCTAGAAGATGAGAGAGACGCATTCCACCAAGTAGAAGTTGGTTTCAGTCGGGGGCGGGGTGGGGGGGGGGCGTCTATAAAAACCTCAGCAAAAAATTCAACTTTGGAAAAGCTATGAAGAAGTGAAAATCAATTAGTCATGTAGAGCCTCATTTCTTCGTGTTCTGCCAAAAAGACCATTGATCGCTTCCTCCTCAACGCTAAAATCAAAATTTGCTTTATCTGTGAAAGCTTTCCTGGCTACTTCAAGAAAAGCTAGATCGCATTCGATGCAGTTTCCCTATTTTGTGCTGTAATTATCCATTTCCCAGTTGGTCTCTTCCATCAGACTCAGCCCTTCAAAGCAGGGGCCAGATCTTTTCAAATCAGTATCTCTTTTCTCAGTCTTTCCTCATTTCACCTCTCCCTCTCTCTCTCCACCCCCCCCATACATACACAAAATCATCAATAATTAGAATACAAATTTGATATATCCAAATAATTCAATTATTTTCTCTGGCCAGCATTGAGGGGTAGAGTTTATTTCATAACCAGTTTGAACATAAAATAATTCTTCTAAAAATTACCTATGTATTTTCATATCTTCAAGCTGCTTGCTCATAGTTTTATTCAAGAATATATTCCACCTGATACACAGATTAAGATAATTCAAAACAGCCATAAAATTTTCCCATATGCATGCAGAAACATAATAACTCTGCATTTTAATTTTTCAAAACAATCATGTTCATTCATGTAATTCAAAAAATGTATGCCATATCTTTCTAGCAACCAGACACCTATATTACACACTAAAGATGCAATAATCATGAAGAGATGAACAACAGTTTCTTTGCCTTCATGTTGCTGAGTCGAGTGAAGAAACATCTATTAAACAAATTTCTACATATCTGGGTGACAAAGTACTGTGTAGGTTTCCATGGAAAAACGTGAAAGAGAAACTTTTTAGGGAAGTGATATCTGATCAAATGCAAGATCTACCAAAAAGGCTAATGTCATTTTGTGCTGCATTAATAAAAATCAACTGTCCACAAGCTCTCTTCACTGGTCCAGAGGTTCAGAGAAAAGATTAAATTCTGGAGACCCCATTCTTAAAGTGATATTAACAAAATAAAGCAAAATCAGAGGACGCAACTGGGACTAATGGGTGGAGAATAAGATTTGAGTTCATTATGACCAAGATATTTTAAAATACACTATTAAATTAAAGCAGCTTTTTTGTCAGATGATGTGCTCTCAATCCAATGACTTCAGAAAAAATCTAGTGAAGTCGGATCATAGAATCATTCTCCTCCTTAAAAAAACAGACAAAATAAGAAAGCCAACAAAAAACGTTTTACACAAAATGTGTCTTATAACTCCCAAAAACATATATTGCCTTTAATCAGTATGACAGACCCATATTATCTAACCCCAAAACCACACTCAAGTAGAATCACCTGATTTATGAGTTGGAAAAACCCACAAAGATTATCACCTGCAGAACCCTTCTTTTGCAAACAATGTAAATAGAAACATAGAGAGATTACATTGTTAGTAAATAGAAACAGGGAGATTACATTGCTAGTGTTGTTATAATAAAATACCTGATTTAAGAGTTGGAAAAACCCACAAAGATTATCACCTGCAGAACCCTTCTTTTGCAAACAATGTAAATAGAAACAGAGAGAGAGCACATTGCTAGTGCTGTTATAATAAAATACCACAGAAAGGGCTGCTTAAAAAAACAGAGATTTATTTCTCACAGTTAAGGAAGCTACAAGTCCAAGAGCAAGGTATCAGCAGGTTTAGGTTCGCCTGAGGACTCCTTCCTTGGCTTGCAGGTAGTTGTCTTCTCTCTTTGTTCCCACATGGCCTTTTCTCCATGAAGGCAGGTACTTGATGTCTCTCACTCTTCTTATGAAGATACCAGGTATTTGGGATTAGGGCCCCATCCTCAAAACCTCATTAAACCTTAATTACCTGCTTACAGACACTATCTTTAAATATGGTAATATTGATGCTTAGAGCTTCAACCCACAAGGCTGGGAAGGCAGACCTGATTCAGCCTGTAATACGTGATTTCCTCAAAATTATACCCATTTACAACTAGTGTCACCAGTGATCTTCCCACAACACAATACCTTGATAATGGTAGATGTGACAGATATTTTTTACATACCTCACCCATATCACCTCTTAACTTGAAATGATTCTACCCACAGTCTTGAGCCCCAAAGCTTTGTTTATATTATATAAAGTCCCTTCTCTAACCATGGCTGATCAGTCCATGGCTGAAACAATTTGGTCCCATCAGGATCTTTATGCTTTGAGGATTTAAAATTGGGACCCCGGCATTCAACTCGTTGCCTGAAGAATCTTGATGTACAAGTACAAGCTGAGGCTGTCACAGTGAGATGATCATCTTCATCATCCTTCGAGGAGAAATGGAAAAATCTAATCTGCAGAGAAAGAGAGAGAAATGAGTAAATCAGCAAAAGTAAACTGTGCAGCCCCAGAGGAAATAAGCCTAAGAGGACAGAACCTTGACTCCTGACAAATTCCAAGTTCCTGGCTTTAATCTCTTGTTATTTCCACTGTATTCCACATACTTGTGTTCTGGGATCCATTAGATGCAGCCAAAGTTGGTTAAATGCACAGATTCTTGACCGAGAGCATCTGGGTTCACATCTTAGCTGTAATACCTCTCAGCTATTTTTACTCTGTCTTCACTTCTTCACCTGCCAAATGGAGTAAAGTTGTTTTGAGGATAAGAAATGAATGTATATGAAGTATTTCACCCAGTGCCTAGTCCATAGTAAGCCCTCAATATATGTTGGCTGATATATAATATGATATCCCAGAAAGTGAGTTCCATGAGCATTGAAACTTTGTTTATTATTTTGTTCTAGATGCTGAGATCAAAGAATATACCTTGTTGCCTTCTGAAGATTTCCCTTCGAAGCTTAAATTCTATTGATTGAAATCCAAACACTCTTGACTAAGATTACTTTGGTGAAGCCCAATTGTCCAACCTGTGAGATCTGAGATCTTAACATTACATTAATTTTTGAGCAATTTCATCAGAAACTATTTCAAACCATACCAAATATTAAACCTCTAAATGGACTGGGGCGCCTGGGTGGCTCAGTGGGTTAAAGCCTCTGCCTTCGGCTCTAGTCGAGATCCCAGGGTCCTGGGATCGAGCCCCACATTGGGCTCCCTCCCTCTCTGCCTACTTGTGATCTCTGTCAAGTAAATAAATGAAATCCTAAAAAAAAAAAAAAAAAAAAAAAAAAAAAAAAAAATCTAAATGGGCTAATCCATAGGAGGGTCTGGGATGGGGCTAGTCTGAGAGCCCTGACATCATCATCATACCTGAATTCATATAGAATGGATAAGCAGAGACTAGGAAAGAAAGCTACTCCATTGGAGGCTGTTGGACAGCACTGTTTCAAGTAAAAGGAGCAGAAGTTGTATTTTGCCAATACCTTGAAACAAAAGCAACAAACTGATTATTTCCATGTGACAGAAAAATATAAGTGGAATACTAACTAAGAATTTCCTCAAGTACTCTCTTTTCCCACCTGGTTCTTCTCCCACCTCTATTTCAGCCAGCTAAGCTTCTCTGTGCTTATAACCTCAGAGAAGGTATGTGACCACAGGAAGCAAAAAGGGAGAAGACGAGAAAGAGAAGAAGAAAAAGTATTCTCACCCTGGCTGGTGAGCATTAAGCATCTAGATTCTCACATAAGACTGGCCACATAACTTGTGGGGCCCAGTGCAAAATGAAAATGTCAGGCCCTGTTCAAAACGGATTCAGATTGTCAAAATGGTGTCAGCAGAGCCTTAAACCAAGTATAGGGCCCTGTGGAGTTGCACAGATTACCAATGGGACAGAATAGAGAGTCCTGAAATAAACCCACAATTATGGTCAATTAATCCATGCCGAAGGAGGCAAGAACATACAATGGGGAAAAGACAGCCTTTTCAATAGTAGTACTGGGAAAACTGGATGGCTACATGCCAAAGAATGAAACTGGACCACTTTCTACCACCACACCAAAAACAAACTCAAAATAGATTAAAGATCTAAATGTGGGACCTGAAACCCTACACATCCTAGAAGAGAACACAGGCATTTCTCTGGCATTGACCATTGCAACGTTTTTCTAGATATGTCTGGTAGGACACAGAAACAAAAGCAAAAAACTATTGGGACTACATCAAAATAGAAAGCTTTACAGTGAAGGAAACCATTAACAAAACAAACCAACCTACTTAATGGAAGAAGATATTTGCAAATGACATATCTGATCAGGGGTTAATATACAAAATACATTAAAAAAAAAAAAAACATACAACTCAACACTTCAAAAACCCAGAACAATCTGATTTAAAAGTGAGCAGAAGATGTGAATAAAACTTTTCCAAAGAAGATATATAGATGGCCAACAGACACATAAGATGTTTAACATCACTAATCTTCAGGAAAATGCAAATCAAAACCACAATGAGATATCACCTTATACCTGTCAGAATGGCTACAATTAAAAAAAAAAAAGACAAGAAATAGCAAGCGTTGGTGAGGATATGGAAAAAAAGGAACCCTCCCGCACTGTTGGTGGGAATGTAAATTGGTACAGCCACTATGAAAAAAGTGTTGGCGAGGATGTGGGAAGAAAGGAACCCTCTTGCACTGTTGGTGGGAATGTAAATTGGTACAGCCACTATGAAAACAGTATGGAGTTTCTTCCAAAAATTAAATATAGAAATTCCATATGATCCAGTAATTCTACTACTGGATATTTTACACAAAATGAAAATACTAATTCAAATAGACATGTGCATGCCCATGTTTATTGCACCTTTATTCACAATAGCCAAGATAGAGAAGGAACCTAGGTGTCCATCAATAGAGGAACAGATAAGGAAGGTGTGGTATATATAATAAGATCATGTCATTTATGACAGTATGGAGGAACCTAGAGGATATTATGCTGAGTTAAATAAGTCAGATTGAGGAAGAAAAATACCATATGATTTCACTGATGGTTGCCAGAATTGAGGAAGAGAGAGAGAATGAGCAAAATGGATGAAAGGGAGAAGGAGTATACAGACTTCCAATTATGGATAAATAAGTCAAGAGAATAAAAGGCACAGCATAAAGAATATAGTCAATGACACTGTAGTAGCGTTATATGGTGACAAATGGTAGCTACACTTGTGAACATAGCACAATATATAAACTTCTTGAATTACTATGTTGTACACCAGAAACTAATGTAACATTGTGTGTCAACTATACACAAATTAAAAAAATAACAAAAAGAAATTGCACATCACAAACCCATGAAGCCAATCTTGCTCTCAGAAAGGAGCTGGTCCAATGCTTTTAAGCAAAGGATTTGGAAGAAAATATCATGAATGGAGCATCTGGGTGGCTCAGTGGGTTAGGCCTCTGCCTTCAGCTCAAGTCATGATCTCATGGTCCTGAAATCAGACCCGCATCAGGCTCTGTCGTCAGCGGGAAACCTGCTTCCCCCTCATTCTCTCTGCCTGCCTCTCTGCCTACTTGTGATCTCTCTTTGTCAAAATAAATAAATAAAATCTTTTTAAAAAATTATAAACAAGAGCAGTCCCCCAAAATAGAAGTGACTCCTGATGGGGAACTATGATAACTGAGAAACAAATTGAGGGCTTTGGAGGGGAAAGGTGATGGGGGAATGGGTGAACCTGATGGTGGGTATTAAGGAGGGCACGTATTGCATGGAGCGCTGGGTGTGGTGCATAAACAATGAATCTTGGAACACTGAAAAAATAAAATTTAATTTAAAAAAAAGAAAGAAACAGAAAAGAGAGTCCTCAGATGGGGGTCTGGGGGACAGATGTGAAGATGTTGAAGGAAAGCTTATGTCCATAGAGTGCCCAGCCTCCACTCAAGACTCAAGCAAGTACTATTCATAGCGTAAACCTAGTTAACCTGCCCATTGGCATTAAGAGAGAATGTCCCTTCAAAAGCAGCCTGCATTTTGTCTAATGATTGTCCAGCACAGATAATGATCATCAGTACCACTCTACTTTGCTTGGTTCCATCTAACCACCACAGATGGGCAAGCTCCCTTGTAATACCACAGGACAATTATAAATCATAGGAAGGAAGATGAAACACCGAAATGGGATGCTAGGCTAAGGTAAAGGAAAAATCTCCAACATCCTGATTTGTTAGGACTGAATGGAACTACTCAAAATTCTCTCTGAACAATGACAGTGATGAAAGCCATTCTCGTTAAGCCAGCACAAAGTGATCCTAAGTGGTTCTTGACCTTTTCTGCAATCAAGTTTTCAGATAACTGCAAGTCTGAGGAGAGTCAAAATAAGAAAAGATATTCCAAAGAGGGCAATGCCCACTTCTGAAAGAATCATCATCAACCATTCATTGTGTAGAAGCACTGTTGATTCCATACAGTTCTTTTCGGTCACACAGTTACTAATTATAGGCATCTGTCACTGTCAGGAGCACCACATATAAAAATCACAGCAGTTTGTATGCATTCAGGTCAAAATGAACAACTACTAATGTACAAACCCTAAATTCTAAAACAATTCATTAAAGCTAAGTAATACAGCCTTTGCTCTACTTTAATAGACACCTTTGAGAAAAAAGGGGAATTCACACTAAACACTCTTTTCTGATATTTGGACCATTTTAATGGTTCTTCTACCAAAAAAATATGTCATGTTCTATAGCCATTCTCATTAATCTGTTATATTTAAAGGGATTTTTGTGTGTTTTTAATGGATCTGAATGCTAACACTTTCCTCTTTACTTAAAGTGACTCATTTTCTCATCTCATGTGTTCATTTGTCCTAGTTTAAAAATTATGCTAAGGAAAGAAAATTGCTTTATTGATTGCCATAGCAATTTGTTGAGCAGGCTGTTAGAACATGGTTATCCTGAAGGCTTGTTTCAATTTAATGACCTGAAACCAGTAGACATAGTAGAATTTACCTGCATTATAATTGTCACTGAGCCAAATTTATGCAATCAAAACCCTGATTAAAATGTTACAGATCTCAGCATACCACTTCTGTTCCTAGAAAAGATGCAGTAGCAGAGACCAGATTTACCCTCCCACCAGACTCAAACAAACAAACAAAGAAACGAAAGCAGGTAAAATATACAAAGCAATGCTTTTTAAAACAGTCAACATCAGACCAAAAAGGGGCAATGATCCCTGAGAGACAGGAATCAAATAAGATTAGCTTTAGGATTGCCAGAAGTTCCTGCCTTGAATTCCCATGCCATGGTACCAGGAGAAGGAAGCCAGGCAGAGCCCAGTGCGTTCTCTGAATTGAGAAAACAGAGCCGAGAATTTGAAAAGCCCAATGTAACCGGAGTCTGCAGGACAAAATCTGGAGGGAAGAGAGCTACATAGAAAACTCCAGAGAACCAAAAAGGGTCTCCATGGAGTATTCTGCAGAGCACGTAACTTCCCGTGCTTGTGAGGAGACTGAAGCTAGAGAGGGAAGCATCTGACAAGATGGGAGGGGAAAGTGCCTGTCACACAGGACCAGGAACGGTGACTACTCCCAACTGCTGGGCCAAAATGCTTCGTTATGCATGGATCATTAGGTGGAATACTCAGAAAAGTCTTGGCCCAGGAATGGGGAATATCTAGTGAAAGATCAAATGCTACTCTGGTGCCACCTAATAAAACCTTGAAAGCAAGATCCAAAAAGATCAAACTGTTTCCAAGTAATTAACCATATCTGGTAACAAATATCAAGAATATTTATATGAAGGCAAAGAATCCAGCACTAAAAGGAGTAAAATTTATAATATCTACTATCCAAACAAAGATTGTCAGGCATGACAAGAAGGAAAATGCAACCTTCTTTAAGGAGAAAGATAAACCAATGTAAACTGACCCAGAACTATGAAAAATGTTAGAATTACCAAATGAGGACATTTTTGTGGCTTGAATTGTGTCCCTCAGAAATATATATTGAAGTTTTAATACCTGGTCCTTGTGACTGTGACGTTATTTAGAAATAGGGTAGATATTCAAGTTAAATTGATATTCAAGTTAAATTGAAGGTTATTATACTGGATTGGGGCTCACCCTAATCCAATGACTGGTGTCCTTATATGAAGAGGGAACTTTGGTCATAGAGACATGCAGAGAGAACATGTTGTGATGACAGAGGAGAGACTGGAGTGATGGAAGCCAAGGGACATCAAAGAACATTGCTAACCATCAAAAGCTAGAAGCAGTAAGGAAGAGCCTTCCCTAGAACCTTCACATATAACATGAACCTGACAACACCTTGATTTTAGACTTCTACCCTCCAAAACTAGGAGGGAATTATTTTTCTGTTGTTGTAAGCCATCAAGTTTGTGATACTTTGTTACAGCATTAAACAAATACAGACATCAAGATAGTTATTGTGTTTTATATGTTCAAGATGTTACTTAGAGATAGGGAAAATATGAAAAAGGCTTAATTTGAAATTTTACATATGAAAACTTCACCTGAGATGAAATTTATACTAATGGAATTAGTGGCACATCAACTCTTTCAGAGAAGGGGAAAAAAAAGGAATTTGAAGACACAACAACAACAACAAAAAAACCAAAACCAAAAACAAAAAACAAACAAAATAAAACAAAACAAAAAAAACTATCCAAAATGAAAAACAGAAAGAAAAAGAAATTTTCTAATAAAAAAAAAAATCTGTGAGCTCTTTGTGAGACAACTTTAATCAGCCTAATAAAAGTATAATAATCAGAACCCTCAAAAGAGTGGAAAGAGATAAGGGGATAGAAAAAATATAGAGAAATAATGGCTAAAAAATTTCCAAATTTGATGAAAACCATAAATACACAAATCCAAGAACCTCAAAATACTGCAAAAGAAATATAAAGAAAAATACATCAAGTTACATAGTAATCAACCAGTGATAATGAGAGTCTTAAAAGTAGGCTGAGGGAGGGGAAAAAAAGAGTGTGTTACAAAAGAACAAAGAAAATTATGACAGAATATTCATCCTTGTAAACAATGCAAGCAACAAATCAATGGAACAGGGTTTTTTAAATACTGAAAGAGAAAAATACTGTCAATCTTTAATTCTATGTGTAGCAATGATATACATTAAAAATGAAGGCAAGATTAATATTTTTTCAGACACACAAAAGCTGAAATCATAACCAGAAGATATGTACTACAAGAAATGTTAATGAAGGTCTTATGATTTAAATTCTTTTAAAAGATAATTGGCTATCAGGACACCTGGGTGGCTCAGTCAGTTAAGTATCTGCCTTCAGTTCAGGTCATGATCTTGGAATGGAGCCTGGGATCCAGGGACTCTGCTTCTCCCTCTGCCCCTCACCCTTCCCCTGCTTGTGTGTGCTCTCCCTCTCTCTCACTCTCTCTCTCACTCTCTCAAATAAATAAATAAAGTCTTTAAAAAAAAGATAATTGGCTCTCTTAACAAATAACAATGTATTATGGGACTTATAATTTATGTGTAGGTAAAATGCATGGCAAAAGGCCATATAACTTATGTGTAGGTAAAATGCATGGCAAAAGGCCATATAACTTATGTGTAGGTAAAATGCATGGCAAAAGGCCATACAACTTATGTGTAGGTAAAATGCATGGCAAAAGGCCGTAGGAGAGAAAAAACAGAAGTCAAGTTCTTAGATCATACATGAAGCGGTATAATATCAACTGAAGGTAAACTATAATAACTTAAAGATGCATACTGCAAACTCTAAAACAACCACTATACTAACCAAAGAGTTATAGATGAGTCAACAAAGAAGATAAAATGGAATGATGAAAGTTCCCAGATTGACCCAAAAGGGGGTTTAAAAAAAGGGGGGGAACATCAAAAAACAGGTGGGACAAACAGAAAACTAGTAGCAGGATTATGGACTTAAATTTATTATCAGTAATGACATATATAAATAATCTACACAGCCAAAACAAAAGGTAGAGATTGTCAGGTTGAAAACAAACTTAACTCTATGGTATGTATAAGAAATGTACTTTAAATATAAAGACATAAAGAGGTTGGAAAAAGTATAGAAAAACAATAGCATGCTAACGCTAATCAAAAGAAAGTTGGATTGGCTCTATCAATAAGTAGATTAAAGAACAAAGGATATCACAAAAATAAAGAAGTCCATTTAGTAATGATAAAGGCATCAAGTCACCCAGAAATAAAAGAGTTCCTAGGTGCCTGGGTGGCTCAGTGGGTTAAGCCTCTGCCTTCGGCTCAGGTCATGATCTCAGGGTCCTGGGATCCAGCCCCGCATCGGGCTCTCTGCCTGGCAGGGAGCCTGCTTCCTCCTCTCTCTCTCTGCCTGCCTCTCTGCCTACTTGCGATCTCTGTCAGAAAAAAAAAAAGAGAGAGAGAGTGTTTCTAAACATTTATGTAGCTAATAACAGAATGTCAAAATACACAATGCCAAAACTGACAGAAATGGAATGGAAAAAAAGAAAAATCTCCAATGTAGTAAAAAATTTCAGTACCCACATCTCCTAATTGATATAATAAATAGATAAATCATAAAAAATACACAAGACTTGAACCTATTGACAATTACAGAATTCATGCCTTGACAACAGAATGCACATGTTTTTCTAAGTGCACACTGATCATTTATCAAAATAGACCACATTCTGAGTCACAAATGTCACTAAATTTAAAAGTTCTCAAGTCATAAAAACTATATTCTTTCCCTAAATGGAGTATTTTTAGAAATCAGTAATAGAACAAGATCAGGAAAATCCCCATATGTTTGGAAACTCACATATTTCTAAATAACCCATGAATCAAAGAAGAAATTTTTAAAAATTAGAAAGTATTTTAAGCTGAAGGAAAATAAATTTATAAGATATCAAAACTTATATGTTGCTGAAGTAGTACTTACAGGAAAATATATAGCATAATATATCCATAATGTCATCAAAGAGAAAAGATCTCAAATCAATGCCTCTAGGTTTTAACTTAAGAAACTAAGAAGGACAGGGGAACCTACGTGGCTCAGTCCATTAAGCATTTGACTCTTGATCTCAGCTCAGGTCTTGAGCTCAGAGTAGTGAGTTCAAGCCCTGTGTTGGGCTCCATGTTGAGCATGGAGCCTACTTTAAAAAAGAGAAAAGAAGGGGCACCTGGGTGGCTCAGCGGGTTAAAGCCTCTGCCTTCGGCTCAGGTCATGATCCCGGGGTCCTGGGATTGAGCCCCGCATCGGGCTCTCTGCTCGGCGGGGAGCCTGCTTCCCTCTCTCTCTCTCTCTGTCTCTGCCTGCCTCTCTGCCTACTTGTGACCTCTGTCTGTCAAATTAATTAATTAATTAATTTTAAAAAAAGAGAAAAGAAAAAAGAAAATTAAAGAAACTAAGGACACATTCAACCCAAAGGATACAAAAAAAAAAAAAAGCTATAAAGGTCAGAGCATATATCAATGAAATAGAACATAGAAAAACAATCTAGAATCCATGAAAAAAAAGCTGCTTCTTTAAGAACATTAACAAATTTTAAGTTATTGGCATAAATGTGTCCATAATATTCTCTTGTCACCCTCTTCATAACTGTATACTGTGTTCTTTTTTTTTTTTTTAAAGATTTTATTTATTTTATTTGACAGAGAGAGAGAGATCACAAGTAGGCAGAGAGGCAGGCAGAGAGAGTGAGAGAGGGAAGCAGGCTCCCCGCCAAGCAGAGAGCCTGATGTGGGACTCGATCCCAGGACCCTGAGATCATGACCTGAGCCGAAGGCAGCGGCTTAAACCACTGAGCCACCCAGGCACCCCTGTATACTGTGTTCTAATATCAACTCTCTCATACCTGAGACCAGTACGTTGTGTCTTTTTTCTTTCTTTCTGATTAGCACACCTAGAGCTTCTATTTTGATGGGGATGGGAGAGCAGAGAGACAGACAATATATTAGGAAACTAATGAAAAACAATAACTGATGATAAATGGTTTGGTGATAGTGAAAAGAGGTAATGTGATGAGGATCTTCAGAGGAGACCCTCCTGAGGCAGTGATATTTAAAGCAAGATTTAAATAATGTGAAGATCTGGGGACAGATTGTTGGGCATGGAATTCCAGCGACAACAAATCCCAGAGGTGATAATAAACTTGTCTTAATCCAGCTCCAGCAAAGTGATGGTAGGGGCTGGACCTTGAAAGGCAGGAATCAGCAACCTTTGGCTTCCAGGTCAAATCCTGCCCCAGGTCTGTTTTGGTACAATCTACAAGCTAAGAATGGCTCTTATGTTTGTAGAGGGTTGTGTAAAATAGGGGAGGAGGAGGAGAAAATGCGACAAAGATCGAATGTGAACTCCAAAACCTTAAAATATTTATTATATAGTTCTTTACAGAAAAAGCTTACCAGTCCCTACAGCAGGATCTTACTGGGTAGGCTAAAGAATTTGTATTTAATTCTCTTTCTTTCTTTTTTGTTTTGTAATTCCTTTTTTTTTTTTTAGAAGAGTATTCCATTGTATGGATGTATCACTGTTCATTCATTACCTAATCAATGGAATTTTGTGTTGTTTCTATTTTGCGGCGATTATTAATAAAAGCTTATAAACTTTGAAATATTTTAAGTGTTCAGTGCAATGAAATTAAATAAATGTATACATCCACTTAACCTTCAGGCTAATTAAAATACAGAGCATTCCCATAACCCCTGTGAGTTCTTTCCTGTCCTTTTTCTGATCAGTCTCACTAATTATTATTCGGATTTCCGAATTATTATTCATTCTAGGAACATATGAATGGAATCACACAGTATATGAGGAGGTGATATTCTGTTTACTCCAAGGAGAATTTAGTAAGCAACTGAAGGCTTCTTAAAAAAAATTTTTTTTTAAGATTTTATTTATTTATTTGACAGGGAGATAGAAAGCACAAGTAGGCAGAGCGGCAGGCAGAGGGAGAGGGAGAAGCAGGCTCTCCGCCCAGCAGGGAGCCCAACGTGAGACTGAATTCCAAGACCCCGGGATCATGATCTGAGCCAAAGCGAGTCGCTTAACCGACTGAGCCACCCAGGCGCCCAACTGAAGGCTTCTAAGAGGGAAATTGGGACGATCTGATTTTAAATCATCTTTTTGGTTACTGCGCAAAGACTCATAAGTAGAAGATAGTGTGCCACTTACGTGTTCTTTTTATTCCCATCTTCGCGGGGGGGGGGGGGGGGGGGCAGAATATGGCTCAATAAAATTCCTGGGCAGACCAGAACCGACTGGCCAGCCTCCAATCCTATGGCAAAGCTGCGATTCAGAGTTCCGATCAGGGCACCCAAGTGTTCCTGCAGTTCCCTGTTCTGCGCAGCAGATGGCCCCAGAGCGCAGTTGCTGACGCGCCTCGCGGAGTCCTCGGCTGCCCCGGGAGCCGCGCGCGGCCCGGGGAGTCCGCGCGGCGATTTCTGTGCTTGCGGCGGCTCGCTCCCCGCGGTCGGGGTTTGCGCTGAACTGGGCGGGCAGCGAGGATCTGCCCCGGGTGTCGCGCTCCGCTGCTGCCGCGCTCGGGCTGGCCGGCGGGGTGCGCCCGCCTCCGACTCCTCGCAGAGGCTTCTTAGGTCGGGAGAAGCCGAAGTTCCGCAGGACCCCCGTCCGCCCTGGGACAGTCCAGCCGCGGGGACCTGCTCTGGTTGGAGTGTGTGCACGTGGTCCCGGCAGGCGGTGCCCTCGGGAGGCTCCCCACGGGAAAAGGTGCACCACTGGGTTTAGAGACAAGGCAGCGTCTAAACTAGGCTTTGGAGAGAACTCCTGGGAGGAGGGCGTGGGGCTGGTTGGAAAGGAGAAGGGACAAGTCGGACTGGTGTGGAGTGTCTGGAACCGACGGAGCGGGCTGCGTGGCTCAGGGCACCGAGAGTGAAGCAATTAGTCTTGTTGGGGTGGACAGTTGCCTAGGGAAACAGAACATTCAAGAGCCACTTCTTTCCCCCTCTCCAGCCTCCTCTTGGGAGCTGAAGTCACAACCCCAGAGAGTCCTCTCTCCTCCCACGCTCCTCTGTCCTTCAGCCTGCGGGAACCTGAGCCGCAGAGGGCCGAGACGATCGTGGAGGATGAAGAAATAGCTTTGGGACCCTTGGAAAATGAGGCCAACGCCCCTGCTGCACCTGGCGCTGCTTCTTGCCCTGCCCAGGACCCTGGCAGGGAAAGGGTGTCCGTCTCCCCCCTGCGAGTGCCACCAGGAGGGTGACTTCAGAGTCACCTGCAAAGATATCCACCGCATCCCCAGCCTGCCGCCCAGCACGCAGACTCTGTGAGTACCTGGGAGAGGAGAGGGTAGGATCAAGAGGCCAAGGGCAGCTGCAGAAGTGGACAGAACTGCACAGAAAAGCTTGAGAATGGGTGGGGGTGTGTGTGTGCCTGCGCAAGGAGTAAGAACTCAATGCCCAAATTTGGGATTGCTGATACCCTAGTTACTCGTAACACAGGGAAAGGTTAAAAAAAAAAAAAAAAACTTTGGTACAGGATGAAAGTGAGAGTTATTCTTTCTAAAGAGCTGCTGTTTTTCACTTTGCCGAGGCCTGGCTGACTCTGACTTGCACTTGAGATAGTAACGCTAATATTATGATAATATATATTGTATATTAATATATAATGTATTATAATATATATTGCTATTAAGCAGCTCAAGAATTGACCTCAATTGAGCTCAAGCAGAAGCTTGTTGAATGAATAAATGAACAAATGAATATGCTAGTCTCAGATTGTCCTTTGTGTGATGGGGAGGAAAAAAGGCCAGAGACATCACTCCTTCAGAGATCGCTTTAAAGGGGGCAGAATTTCAAGTCATGGAAGGGAAATGGCTCTGACCATGGACGGGAACTTGGAGTCATCCTGTTTATAGTTCTGCCCAATGTTGAGGAGAAAGGATAATGTTGGAGGAAGAGCCGTGGACTAGGAGTCAGGACACCTGCATTCTCTTCATCCCTCTCTCACCAACTGTGAAATTAGGTGAGATCATTTATTTGGGAAAACGCAAGATTCTTTCTGGGTAAAAGAGAGGGTTCAATTAGGTGTGTTCTGATGTCTTTGATGCAAGTGAGGGGATCCACTGGATCACGGAGACTTTGAAAACAATGGGGGGCAGGGGAGGGGCTGTGTTCTGGGGAATGAAGTTATTCTGAAATACAGAAGAAATCGATGAAAAGCGTGGGTGAAAAGGCATGCTGATTTAGACCGTGGCCACAGCCATCTGCAACAGTAGCAAAGTGACTTGCAAATCTTTGGGGGGCAGTAGAACTCTTTTGACAAAGGAAAGCTTCTGAGAGAAGTCAAGTATGTAAAGACAACAATTACATTGTGCTTATTCCCGTCCTTAGCACTTTACATGAACTCACCTGTTGACTCCTCACAAAATCCAACTGAGTAGATAATTTTACTATTCTTGTTTTGTAGATGGGGAAACTAAGGCATGAAAAGTGAGGCAATTTGTTCAATGTCATGCAATTTACAATTTGTGGTGCTAAGACTTGAAATAGCGCAGAGCTGCGCTCTGAAACCCCCTGCTCTCAGATGAAAGCAGGTCTCACCCAGCTTTTCCCGGTATGGTCATGAGAAAGAAAGAAGAAAGAAAGATAGGGAGGGAGGGAGGAAGGAAGGAAGGAAAAAAGAAGAAAGGAGAGAAAAATGTAAGAACACAGAAGAATAGGAAGTTAGGGGCAGGAAAGAAAAAAGAACAGAAAGAAGGAGGGAATGGGAAAAGAGAGGATGGAGGGAAGTGGGGAGGAAAAGAAAGAAGATATCTAGGTCATAGAGGGCATTTCCTGCTGAAACAAACCAGACCTTTGTCATTAAAAACCTGTTCTGGGGGGTAACCATTTTTCTGAAACTCAATGCTTTGTTACCGTGGCTTAGCTGTTTTACAAATTATAATGGTGCTGAGAGCATTTTTTTTCCCCTAAGCCTTATCTTCTATCCATGTATTATGGTGCTGAAACGTAAACAGATTGTCCCTTTCTGCATTAGCCATACACTTGCCTCCCGGTTTTGTAAATGGATGGGAGAGAGTTACACTCACTGGAACAGTGGTTCTGAATCTTCTTCTCTACTTCCCCCCTTTACAAGGGAGTATGATTCACTCTTATTTTAACAGTGGTTCTGACTAGGTAGGAAGTAAGGGAGAACTGCTATTTCTACTCCCCAGTGTAGTTTGAAAAAAAAAATTGCTCCTCCTAATTGAGAATTACTGATTTAAGGGAAATTAAGCCAGTAGAATAAAAGTAAAAATTTAAATGTTGGCATATAATTCTAGATCATATTACCTCAAAACCAAGGATAGCGAGATGGAGCCTCATTCAGAGATTTACCACTTGCTACCTGTGTGCACAAGAGGACCATCCCTTCTCTGAATGAGGAGGAGGATGGGGTTGGACAGTCATTCTGGATTTATATGGATTCTTCCTCAAGAAAGTGCTGCCTTGCTTGTCTTGTCCTTTGACCTACCCACTTTCAGGCTAATGATGGTGGCATTCACTACCTCCTTCCCCTCCCTCCAAATCCAGTGGAGCGATGGTTTGTCTATCACATACTTGTTCCTTCAGAAATGTGTATGAAGGAGCCATTGTGGCTATTGTTCTTTTCAGGTTCTGGATTTTGCTTCCATTCCTTGCCTTTTGCGTCTGTGACTCTATTTGATGGATCAGCCCAGTTTTGTTTTGTTTTTTCCTAAACAGAAGATACTCACTCATCATCTTCAGAATTTTTGCCCTGTGTTCCACCTGTGTTATTATTCACTTGTTATCTTTAAGTGGTTCACTTCTTTATCTGAAAGAAATATACTTAGAAATTTTATGTCATGACAATAAATGGGAAGTCAGCATGATTTGCTATAAAAAGGAGGTAATCCAGAAAGCTAAATATGTTGAAAACACAAATGTAATTATATTCTAGCTCATGACTATTGCCTGTGAATGCTCTAAACCTGAGGCTGACTTTCTTTCGTTAAAAGGGAAGAGTGATAAGTGTTAGAGAAATATTAGGGGTGCCTGGGTGGCCCAGATAGTTGGGCGTCTGCTTTCAGCTCCCGTCATGATCCCGGAGGCCTGGGATTGAGCCCTGCTTCGGGCTCCCTTCTTAGTGTGGAGCCTACTTATCCCTCTCCCTCTGCCAATCCCTCTGCTTGTGCTCTCTGGCTGTTTCTCTCTCTGTCGAAATAAATAAAATAAATAAAATCTTAAAAAAAAAAAAGGAATGTTATTAAAGAGATACCAATTCAACTTGCTGTCCTTGATGGTATCAGGAGAATTGAAAAACCATGGAAAAGGGAATCACTTTTTCTCTGTGTGATTCAATATTGTTTCATGCCATGTGGGCATTCCACCTAAAATAATCTCATGTCATACCTATTTTCCATGCTTAGGGAAATGTGCATTTATCCCATATTTCACAACTGTTTTGTCACAATCAGTAGTCATAACCTGAGTAACACTTGATTTCCAACCTAAAGAGAAGCCCTCTGCTTTAGCCCCTACATTCTTGCCAAATACAGCCCAATATTTTGTGTCTTAAAGATGGCATCACTTCATGCTTGTAGATTCCATGATTTATTCCCTTTTTATCCTGTGTGTGTGTAATGGTTTTGATGGAAAGTAACAGAAAACCCATTCTGTCTGGCTTAAGGAGGGAATAAATGTTCTGAAACAATAACATGTAATTTACAGAATTAGTGTAGATCCAGGCTTTCAAAAGAAGCCAGGGCCCAGGGCAGGCAGGGAGTTGGAGCCATAGCCAACCATCTGGTTGGAACAACTCCACAGACAACACCACAACTATAGCCACTGGACATCTGTGGTGCTGGGCACCTTAATCTGTAGCTGCTGGACTGTCTGTGTGCTGCCTTCTGTAATTTCTCAACTGTTCCTGCCACTTTGAATCACCAGCCAGAAAGTGACATCCTAGATGGGAGCATCTGATTGTCTGCCATAGGTTACCTGCTGTGTCCTAGCTGTGGGGGCCAAGGGGTAGGAGGTGGGGAGGTCTCTTTTCCCTGACTTTGGGTGTCTGTAGTGGGAGGTGAAGAACTAGGTCCTTCTAAGAGTACACACACATACAATGGGGAATTTTCCACTAAAGAGGGACTATATGCCTTCAACATTGTTCATCACTTCCTTCATTCTGCAAGTATTTATTAAGCACTGGCTATGTCCCAGTCACTGTACTAAATGCTCTAGATTTGGTGGAGAATAACATCAACATGTCCCTGTCCTCGGGGATCTTACAATCTAGTGTGGAAGCTGAATATTAATCAAATAATCACATAAACATATAATTAGAATTGTGTTAATATGCTGAGAGTATACTTGGTGGGAATGGGGGTGGGAACTGACTTAAACTTGGGTTCAGGGAAGGTTTTGAGCTATATCCTGAACCAGTAAGGGACATAGGGAGTTGCAGGTTGGAATGGAGGGTAAGAAAGTGGTGCTCCAGGGGATGGAACTGCTCATTTGAAGAGCTTTGAAGAATTCTCATCTGGACAGTGAAAGAGTTGGATTTATTCATTTGGGACAAAAATATGTTACTATTTTCTTTTTTTTTTTTTTTTTTGTTACTATTTTCTTTGTAACACAATACAGGTCAAGGTGAATTCTTATGTCGGTGGGGGCAGCTTTTGTGCCTCGCCCCCCAAAGAAAGAGTTATTGAGAGTAACTGGTTTTAAAAACAAATATTTGATTCATTAAAGTAGTAGTGCATGTAAAGACTCGTTCTTTTTTCAGTTTTCCATTTATGTATTATTTTGTTTGAAATTTAATTAATAATAATAATTACTTCAAGGAAGATTTTATAATATAATAATATTTTAATAATTCAAGAAAATAATACATAGTTTAAGTACAGACTTAGTATATTTTCTTTTAAAGCCCTCAAATGTGCTTTCCAAGTACTTAGAAAATTCTAGAAAATCCATTACATTAAGCTTTATAAGTACCAGGAATGCTAAGGTTTTTAGATATCCCAGTGCTGTTTATTGGGGCAGGAGAGTAAAGTGGTGAAGAGCACTCTTTCTGGAGTGAGATCATCTTGGTTGAATGCCTTGCTCTACCATTTCCTAAGCATGCTTTTGGGAATGTAGAGAAGGGAAAAATATTTTGCCTTCTATTCTTCTAAATTCTTGGCTAGAACCCCTGGTGACAACAACAACAACAAAGATTAACAAGAGAAAAGCATACAAATGTATTTAGTATAAGTTTTTTGTGACATAGAATGAGGACTCAGAGGTCCTGATAAAGAAATGAAGACCCAAAGAAGTGATTAAACCTAAGTGTTTTTATATCAGGTACGATAAAGAGTGGGAAGTCATGAAATAATGTGATAGGGCAAGAAGAGGGTATAAGCTAAGTGTGGAAAATTGGGGGAAACAACAAGTTCTGTCACTTCAGATTCCTCTTGTCTTCCTTTGGTCTTTGAGATAAGGATGCTTCTCTCCTCTGGGTATAGGGAAGTCACCTCTCCTGTGAAGGTCTTGTGCTCTGCTCTAGGGGAAGGTCAGATAGTCGTCTGCACCTACCAGTTCCCAGATTCTTTCACGTTAAACTATTCAATATGCCAAGGTGCCATGTTTTGGGAGAGCATGTTCTGGACCCCAGCAGGAACATTATATACTTGCTCTGTACCTCAGTTTCCTTATCTGCAAAATAAGGATAATAATAGTATTTGCCTCGTTCAATTGCTGGGATGTATAAATGAGTTAATGGTGTTAAAGGATAATTTTCAAAGAAAGGTAAAATCATGAGTCTCCTACAGCGATAAACTGAACACATTAAAGATTTTATTTAACTCTAAGTGTTCTAGTTTCCTAAGGTTGCCATGACAGTTGTGGTATTCTGTAGTCTGAAATCAAGGTGCTGACAAGGCTATGTTAACCTCACACCCTCAAGGAAAGAATCCTTCCTTTTCACTTCCTAGCTTCTGATCACTGCCATCCTTGGTTTTCCTTGGCTTATAGTGGCATGACTCCAGTCTCTGTCTCTTTATTTACATGACCTTCTCTGTGTGTCTGTGTTTCCGTGTGTCCTCCCCACTACCTATAAGGATACCAGTCATTGAGTATAGGGCACACCCTAATCGAGGATGAAACCTACTTAACTAATTATACCTACAAAGACCCTATTTCCAAATAAGGTCACATTCTGAGGTCCAGATGGATGTAAATTGGGGAAGATACTATTCAACCCACTATAGTGAAGAAACTAGCAAAATGTTGCAATTATGTTTAAGAAGAATCCACAAAATGGACATTTATGATGAAGAATATTGAAGTGAATGTGCTAATGGAGGCAAAAGTAACTTCTTTCATGATCAGAGGGTGAGGTGGAGTCACTTGAAGCTGTACCAGACAGGACAGAATTTGCCATGTCTATAGACAAAATTAATTTGCATTGCTATCAATTATCTACAATCTACAGAATTGTAGAAGAGCTCCCATAGAATCAGACTCAGGATCTTGGAAGAGTATGCTCTAGTCAGTGCATAATTTTCCACTGAAGCACAATTTTTTCCTCTACAGTACATATAAAATGCTTAGAAAAGTTAACAGCTGCCAGTAAACACTCCACAAATAAACTCAGTAAAAAATAATTTCCTTTTCAACTTAAATCACAAGTCAAAATAAATTACTCAGTTATACATTTTGAATTGAAATTGCAAGGCCCATCTATTAGATATTCCAATAGGCCAAGTTTAAATAATAGAAATACTCAAAATACCAAATATATATTGACTGTCCTAGGAGTCAGGAAGGGAGGGGCAAAGGGGTAGGGAGAGAGAGAATCTTCAGTAGACTCCCTGCTGAGTGCAGAGCCCAATGCAGGTCTCCATCTCACCACCCTGAGATCATGACCTAAGTGGAAATCAGGAATCAGGGACACTTAGCCAACTGAGCCACCCAAGCGCCCCTATGACTATTCTTAAACTCATCACAATTTAATATTATGGATCTGATTTATATTTTCATTTCTATTTTTAATTCTACATTTTCCCAAGCCAAAAGATGTTTATTCATTAAGCAAGCTGGGTTCTTACTAACTCCACCACGTACGAACTCCAGTTCTTGATGGTACCATCCATTGGCTTCCTAGGTTCCTTATAGTTAGGATTCCTTATCGTTAGGATTGCCCTATCTAAAAGGTGCTTCCTCTTATAATTGTTATCCAGGTGTAATTAATAGCCTTCCTTTCACTCTCAAAGCTGTCCCAAATTGGAAGATAAATTACTAATAGGTCTTACTAATAGACCATTGAGTCCAGAGACCTATGGGACATGCTGGAACATTCTGAAACTTGTTTATTGTCATCATAACTGGGAGTCAGTAACTTAAAAAGGGGTCTCTTGGTATCATCTCAAAATCTGCAACCCCCAATAGATGGTAGTGAACTTCCTTCAGAGTGTCAGCTGAATTTTGCATTTCTTTGACTCTCTTAAAATACCTGTGTCTTCCCTTCTGACTTATTCCAGGAGCCACCTAGCAGGTCTCCTGCTTCCACCCTTGCTGGACCTCCACAGGCTAGTCTTCACACAACAGACAGAGAGATCTTTTAAGATGTATGTCAGGTCATGCCCCTCCTTTACTCAAAACCTTCCAACGTGTCTCCTAGTTATCTTAAGGGAAAAAACCAGAGTACTTACAGAGGTCCCAAAGGCTCTACATGATTCAGACCTTCTTTTTTTTTTCCTTTTCTTTTTCTTTTTTATTACTCTCACTCATAATTCATCTTTGACTCCATTGGCCTCCTTGTTGTTCCTCATGTTCATCAGGCTTTCCACATTAGATTCTTATCCATGCCTCAAACCTTATTTTCCCAGATGTCTCCATGGCTAATCATCTCACCTCCTTCAGGTTTTTGTTCAAACAGTACCTTCTCAATAAGGCTTTCATAATCACTCTATTTCAAGTTTAGCATTTCTGGGGCATCTGGGTGGCTCTGTCAGCTCAGGTCATGATCCCAGGGTCCTAGGCTCAAGACCCACAGCCAGGCTTCCCCAAATCCAGTTCCCCTATCTGCAGGGAGTCTGCTTCTCTCTCTCCCTCTGACCCAACATTGCCCCCGCCACTCGTTATCTCTCTCGAATAAATAAAATCTTTAAAAGAATAAAAGAAAAATAAAAGTTATCACTTCTGCTTTAAAAAAACAGATCCATAGAGCTTGGCACCTTTTCATATATGACATAATTTGTTTGTTTTTATATTTTGTATTTATGTCTTTCCCCGCAAGGCAAGATTTTTGTTTTGGTTTGATTTTTGTTGTTTGCTTTGTTCAATTATGTATCCTAAGTGCCCAGAAAAAGCCTGGCATATGATTAGTTGCCAGTAAATATTTGTTCAATAAATGAATGCATTGATGAGGGTCTGAGGCCCTTTTTTTTTATCATTCCATTGGGTTCTTCAAACCATTTCATTCTTTCTCAAAGTCCTTGAGTTTTATTGCCCTGTTAAAGTAGATGAAATTCTACCTTTGTTTAATATTTTTCCTGGCTACCTGAGACACTAGTAAATAAACTACCCTTCAGATTAAGATTCATTAACTGGAAGTTCATGGCCTTCCTTGGCAGTCCATGGTTGTCCTCCTGGAAATATGTGATTAAATGAAAATTTGTAGACAGATAGCTCAGGGCACTGCTGAGAGAATCTATAACTTCCCTCAGATTATTAAAGGTGTCCTTGACAGTCCCCCAAATTAAGAAATTATCTTCTGGAATAACTTTACTTTTTTGTGTAAGAAGTGTACATTGGTATTAACTATGACTTAATATTTTTATTTTATTACAAAGAACGCTAAAACATATATTTAAAAAAATAAACCGGAACTTCCTGACCTTTGAATGTGATATTTTTTTTTCTCCTGAATACAGTACTATGATTACTTTTTTATGCCTCACACTGAGCCTGTCCCATGAATAGGCTCTTCTCATAGAAATTCACTAAATGTGCCTATTCTTCAAGTTAGTCACTTAAAAATAGATTTTGCAAGTGTCTTATGCCTTATATCTCACATTAAATCCTTTCTACCAACCCTATTTCTATTCTCACTGAATCTGTCTGATATGCTTAATTATTCTTTTGCCCTTCATTACCGCAATTAAAAATAATTGAAGGAAATTTTAAGTGTTGGAAAAATGGTTCCATTTGTTCAGGGATAAAAATTAGATTTTGAAGTGATCCATTTTGATGTCAGACTCTACTTACTTTGCTTCACTTCTGTATGAATCCTTAAGAATATGTAGGGTGTTCTAAAAATTTTCAAAGCAAATCCTTTTCTTAGAATTATAAAGCAGGCATTTGTGAAATTTAAAGCATCTTATAAATGTTCTCTGACATGTAGTGACATGTAAATCGAACCTGGATTTTTCTGGTACAACCCTGTTTAAAATATTTTGCCATCAGAACATTCCAGAAATTCAAATATTTTATCATCATCATTTTAACTAAACTTCCCACACCCCTTTTGCACCTGGAAAGAGCTCCTTGTGTCCCAGTTTTTCTTTCAAAAACATGATCTCTGTATTTATATGATACATGAAGCTTTTGGCTAACATTTTCGCAGGCATTAGCTTAATTTTACCCACACCCGAGTATTATCGTAATTACTCAACTCCAGAGAGGGATTGAAACTGTCTTTTCTTATTGCCAGCTACTGTCACTTTATATTTTGTTATTTTAATCTTTTTATGAGCTGGGAAACTAGAAGGCTAACTTTAGGGCAAAGATCTGTACATGACAATAAATAAGAGATCTAAAGGGAGGGCACAGATGAGGGGTTCTCTTGTGACAAATTCTTTGTGGGCTTTGTGGCTGCTCTGTTTCCCTCTCAACACCCTTTCCAATTATTTCTGAGCAGGCAGCCATGATCCAGAGATTTGCAATAACTGGAAATCTTACTCTAGACAGGTGGCATTTTATTGTGGTCAGTGTTTGCTCCTTTCTTTCTTCCTTTTTTTTTTTCCTTAACCAATATTTATTGATCACCTAATATATGCAAGTAATATTCTAGGTATTGGAGAGATAAAATAAATGACTTGCTTCTAGCAGGGGGAAATAGCCAGCAAAATTAGTAATAAAACATAGACTATCAGATGGTGATAAGTATAATGGAGAAAAATAAAGGAAGAGACAGGGAGAAGGAAGGCTGGGGGTTGCCTTTTAGATGGTCAGAGAAGGCCTCGTGGAGAAAGTGGCATTCGAGGAAAGACCTGAAGGAGCCAAAAACATTAAGCCGGGCTGACATCTGGGGGTCAGGGAAGAAAATTCTGAATAAATGCAAAGACCAACAGTCAGGGGGGACATGAGAGGAGCATGTTTAAATGACGAAGAGAGAAGTGTGCCTGAAGTAAGAGAGGGGTGTAGGAAATGAGATCAGAGTAGTTATGGGGGACAGAGCATTTGTATTTTGTAGATCATTATAAGGCATTAAAAATATAAATATAATAAATAAATATAAATATATAAATGTAAAAAGTTATGTTATATATGTATATTTTTTCCCGAGTGAGGTAAGAAGCTATTAAGGATGCTGAGCCCTGCCCCCAAAATTACATGAAGTGACCTACATTTTACTAGGAGCACCGAGGCTACTCTTCTTTGTTAATGAGGTGAGAAATGATGAGAGCTCCAACCAGCTTACTACCAGAGAAGGTGGTGAAAAATGGTTGAGTCCTGGATTTATGATGAAGGCAAAGCCAACGGGATCTCCTCACAGAGTGTGTAGAGTCCAAGGGAAAGAAAGGAGCCAAGAATGTCTCAGCCTGGATTCTCCAGAAAGCAGAGCGGGTATGGGAGGGAATTCTTGCTGGGGACTGTGTTTCCAGGGAGCGGAAGGGTAAGTTGGGGAAGTAAAGCAAGGAGGGAAGGAGAGTTTGCTGCTACTAGAGGCAAAGGGTTGCCGATCCCAAGGGGCCACCTGAGAACGACATACATCTCGGACCCTTCCTCTTTTATCCATGAGTTCTTGTCCACACACCCCCACCCCACAGATCAGAGTGGTACCACCACCCTTCCAGGATTCTTGCGCATGGTTGATGGAGTTCTGGATGGTAGCAGAAATGCCCAGGGTGGAAGGTAAGCAGACCATGAGACAGGCTGAGATGCAGCTCTGTCAGTTGCACCTGGATGGAGCTAGTCGACACTCACACGGATCTGGTGGCCTCAATGTGGCGAGAATAGGACAGGTAAGGCTGAGAGGATCTCAAGTGTTATATTAAAAGGTCTCCAATGTAGTTTATCCTTTGAACCACTCAGATCTTCCCAAGCTTTCCATTATATCTAGCTCTCATGTTAAAATATGGGACCTTCTATTTTGTAAAAACAAGATGTTCTTATGTCTTCTCTGAGAAAGAGGGGGACACAAGTCCAAACTGCCACAGAGCTCCCTCCAAAATGCAAACTTTGCAAAGACATTAATAATGCAAGAGGGACTGCGTAAGGAAATAAGCTAAAGTCAAATCTGCTGTGGCTGATCCCAAGACTGTAATTGGTAGTCATATCTCCCTTCAACTCCAATTCTAGATTTCTCTTACCCTTGGCTTGACTTTGGCCAGTGATTGCCTAGTGGAAGGACCCAGAGTTTCAACTGCAAGTTTTCTAAACCCTTGATTGCCTTGCCCTTATGAGCTATAGTTGCCCTCTTTCCCACTCACCATTGTCACTGGCCATAGAGGAACCAAGACATGGCCCAGTGAAATCCCTGGGCTCTAGACATACTCCTCACTGCTGATGTATGACAGCTACCCTAGCTTCTCATGGTTCTTTTATTCCTATCGGTACAGACGCTCCTTTATTTGCCCATTCGTCCGTGATATCATGAGCCCAAATGACCAGATGCTCATTATAGAATCAGGCTCCCTATGAAAGAAGTAATCTTTCTACCCAGAAACTAGGACCTCTAATATGGTAGGAACAGAGACAAGAAGTTCAGATTCTAAATATAAGTCACTGTGGTGATGGTGAGAAGGGCCAATCCTACCAACACCCCTAGATCCTATTGGAGCTCCATGGGTATTCTAGCGTATATTGGCTATTGGTACTGTGTGTATACTTCCTTGGTCAGATCCCTAATCTGCAGGCTTTGTACCCAGGTCAGAACCTTAGCTGAGCCTTTAATGGCATTCTGCCATTCTCTTAGACACTCATGATTAGGAACGTGGTAAGATTAGTCGATACAACTGTCATGTGTCCTTTATTGCACCTTCTGTCCCAAGAAATGTGTCTCTGGGTTGAGTGTTGTGCTGCTGCAGTGTATGCAGTGGTTGGTTCTTGCAGTGCTGTGTAGGATTTCATACTGGTAGCTCAGGCCCTTGAATAGTGGCTCTAGTGGAGGCAAGGAGGTCAGAGAAGGCAAACCCAAGTCCAAAGTAATAGTTCTTCAACAGGTAGAAAGGGTCCAGTGTAATCAAACTGCCACCAATCGACTGGCTATTCTCTTTGAGGAAATTTGCCTTGCCGTGTAGGGTCATATTGCTGGTAGTTCGGTCACTCACAGAGGCTGACCTTAATGAGATTTGATGGGAAAGGAGCCTATGCTGGACTTCCATCCCTGTCACCATGGCCATTTCATTCACGCCCATTGCACCAGCGCTGGGAGACATCCACAGGAATGAGTCTCACCTGGTTGTTGAGAGTCATCTCTGGGGTGACACTGAAAAATTTCCTTAAAGGGATCCAGCCTCCCTTTCAATCAGTGGATTTCTCATTTCAGAGCTGTTTTTTTCTTTCAAAAATCTGCATCATAAGTTGATGAAATAGTTACTTTTGGCGTAATTCAAACACAGTCCAGGAGTGAAGAATTTACCATAGCATTAATTTTTAGGTTTAAACTAATACGTTAATGCCAAAATAATAAACTATAAACCACAATTACAAAAACATATAGTTCTTTAGAGTATTTGGATTTCTGAAAATTGTCATAATTATCTCCTATGAATTATTAATCTGTTACTTCTATTACATAATCACAGGTTGAACTATAGTGTGAATTAAATGGGTTTTGTGTACTGCCTTAAAATACGTCACTGTTGGGATATTTTTTTTCCTTAATTATGTACTGTGTCAACTCTGTGACCAGCCCCATGCTATGTGTTTCTTTTTTCTTTTTTAATTTTGTTTATTTGTTTATTTGACCGGTGGGCTGGGGAAGAACAAGCAGGTGGAGAGGCAGAGGGAGAAGGGGAAGCAGACTCCTCACTGAGCAGGTGGCCTAACATGGGGCTTGATCCCAGGACACTGGGATCATGACCCAAGCCAAAGGCAGATGCTTAACCAACTGAGCCACACAGGCCCCCTTGCTATGTGTTTTCATATATGATATCTCTTTTGGAACTCACAATAGCTCTGTTTGGTTCTACTTGAGGTGAGGACTCTGAGACCCAGAAATGTCATCTCTCTTATCTTTAATGTTACAGCCAGTAAATGAAAGAGTATTCAAACTCAGATCCCATAGCTCCAAATCCAAGGCTCTCTCTACTATATAACTATCTTCCTAAATCTGGTTTCTTCCCCTCCTTTTTCTTCCTTCCCTTCCCACCCCTTCCCCAAATGACAAAATTCATACAATGTACTATTCAGTGACATTTAGTACATTCACAAAGTTGTACAACCATCAACTCTAGTTCCAAACTAATTTCATCACCTCTAAAGGAGATCTGTACTGATTAACCCATCACTCCCCATTCTTCCTCTCCCCATACCCCCGGGCAAACACTAATCTGATTTCTGTCTTCATGGATTTACCTATTCTGGACATTTTATATAAATGGAATCATACAACATGTGACCTGTGTGCCTGGCTCCTTGCACATGTTTTCATGTTTCCTCCACATTGCAGGAATAGAGAGAATGTGGGCCATCAGACAAGTGGCCCAATGGGAAAAGAGATGTAAATAGGTCAAGCTTTATGTACTTTCAGGACTTTTCACGCAGGTCCATTTCTAGCACCCTCTTGTAGAGAGCAGTCCCACTCCATGTCTAAATGCCTTACATCTTAGATACAGTCATTGGAATGTCAAAAATTCTCATAGTTATTCTCAGAGTCTTAGAGCTACAAAACTACTTTCCCATGTCGAAAGGTTTTGAGAGTACCCATCTTATGAAGGAGAGTGTTTCTAGCCAGCTGGCTGAGCAACACCATGTGCTTATCCCTTCTGGAGACCATGGCAATCTTAGTCAATGCTTCTAGAAAGAGGTGACGTAGTAGCATGCATGAGCCATTATCCATTACTGTTTTACCATTTTAAAAGCCAGTACTTATGCAAAGGGCTTTTGTCTGTTATAGGTGAATTGCAGAATTCAAACAATATCCCATTTGTAATGGTATTTATTACAATCATATTGGCTTCTATATCTTAGAGCCAATTTGGTTAAATTTGGTTAAATTTAACAATTTAACCAAAATGCCAACGAAGAAAATTTGCTAAGAACAACAACAACAAAAAAAGGTTAAATGGAAAAAAAAAAAATTATTCTTTCCCTGAGGCTTCCTGGAGCTTACCTCTCAGCTATTTCTTCCCGACCCACTCTGGAACTTGGAGATAGAAGATGAGTGGCCAAACTCTAGCTCTCCACCAACTCACTGTGTGGGAGAATCTGTGCAACTCACGGGATGACCAAACGGGTAAGATCTGTTATGCCCACATCATGGAGGAGTCGTCGTGGGGGATCATGTGAGGTGATGCTATTAGCGTGTACATGAAATACCTGGTAAACCAGAATAAGGCCTGATCACAGTTAACTAGGATCACAAATGCAGGAGTGGGTCCGAGAATGTGGGAGACCTGGTCTGATTTAACCCTTGGTGTGGGTATTATATTGATTTGCACAGGGCACGCTTCCAACAGGGACCATTCAGCAGCTGTCTGCTTAACGATTGCACAGCTATTAAGACCAAACACTTGTCCACTGTGCAAAAAGCACATTTTCAATATTTGTAAGATTGCTTATCTTCTTCCAGAGATGTTCATCCCTGGGGAGTTCCTGTCAGTAAAGTGACTGAAATTCTAGCTGGGAGTGGGGGGGTGTCCTCTGTCCCAGGAGGGCCCATAAATCTGTAAGGATCTCTCTGTTCTGTGTCAGAGTTTGGCTGGAAAACCTGTTAGGATTTCCAAACTCTCCAGATGCCCCTATTTAATGCTTGGCTGACCTTCTTATGTAGCATAACCAAGTTGCCATTTCACAATCATTCTCAATCCCTGGAATCTAAAACAACAAAGCCAGAAGCTCTGAAATGTGCGCTATGAAGCGTGAAAGAACCTATTAAGGTTCTGTCTGATTCAGTTCTGTGTGACAATAGAAGTTCTAAGGTACTTACGAAGAATTCATTTTACTTGTAAGAAACTTGGCATTTTATAGAAAGTATGTATCTCATGACCAAAAAGACCCAGGGTGGCTTGGAGGAGCTATGAATTCTTTTTTTTTTTTTTTTAAGATTTTATTTATTTGACACAGAGAGATCACAAGTAGGCAGAGAGGCAGGCAGAGACAGAGAGAGGGAAGCAGGCTCCCCGCTGAGCAGAGAGCCCGATGCAGGGCTGGATCCCAGGACCCTGAGATCATGACCTGAGCCCAAGGCAGAGGCTTTAACCCGCTGAGCCACCCAGGCGCCCCTATGAATTCTTTTTATACCGTATCCAGTATCTTCATTTTCAATAGCAACAGAGGGAGGGGAAATATCTTGAATGAAGTTAAGTCAGCTAAAGTCATGGTCAAACTTAATAGGGAAATTGTTGATGAGCCTTTTAGCAAGGCACTTAAATCTTTCTGTGTCTCATCTTTTGTATCTGTGAAATGAAATTGTAGGATCGTTCTGTCCTACTTTGGAGAACTGTTGCAAAGACCAAAGAAGTAATTGTTCAAGTGTACAAGGTGATCTTCGTTATTTAGGGATAGACTTTATCCTTCAACAGAGTAAGAATATGGGAGGTTATACTTTATCAAATATTTGGGGGAACACAGATTTATCACACAGGGATTTTGAGAAAATTAGATTGTAAAAACAAACAAAGCTACAAAAACTAAGCAATTTAAAATCATCTCCACCCGTCCTTTTGTCCTCGACTCTTCCAACAATGCAAGAGAACTGTCCTCACCTGCATCCCTGCTCCCTCCTCTCCTCACCCCCTTCTTTGACTTTTTCCCTCTTTCTCCTCTCCCAGATTCTTTCCACTGTTGTCTAAACACACTCAGGTTTCTTCCTGCTAAAACAAAATTCCTCCATGGTTCTCACATCTTAGTCCATCTGCCATGGCTGCTTACCTATCTGTCTCTTTTCCTTTGCAGCGCAATGTTCATAAAGACTTTTCTCAAGTTGCTTTCTTGAAGTTTTTACTTCCATTCACTCCTTAACTTACTGCAATCCGGCTTCTGTTCCCATTACTCAATTGAAAAGGCTCTTGCCAAAGTCACTAACAACCTTGGTTGCAAAATCCAGCTGACATTTTTAGATCCTTTCCTGGATTGAACCGATGGTAGCTTTTGTAGTGATGACTACTTCCCTCTGATTCCACCACATCAAACTCCTTGATTGCCTAGTACCTCCAAGTGCATCTCTGATCAGCCCGGGAGGTAGGGCAGCTGTTGCACAATGAGGGCAGATACTGAGATATGAGCCAATTAGGAGTGCTGGGTGCACCCTTTGCATCTTAGCATCAAGTGCATTCTTTTTAAAACATTTTCTTTAAGTTGAGTATAGTTCTTTTTTTTATAGATTTTACTTATTTGAGAGAGAGAGAGAGAGAGAGAGAGAGAGAGAACATGCAGGGGAAGTGGCAGACGAAGAAGGAGAAGCAGGCTTCCTGCTGAGCAGGGAGCACAATGCTGGGCTTGATCCCAGGACCCTGGGATCTTGACCTGAGCCAAAGGCAGATGCTTAACCAACTAAGCCACCCAGGCACCCCTATAGTTCTTAAATTCAGTTAAGTTGCAGGATACAAAATCAATACCCAGAAATTGGTAGTGTTTCCATGCACTAATAATGAAGTAGCAGAAAGAGAAATTGGGAAAACAATTCCATTTACAATTATACTAAAAAGAATAAAATACCTAGGAATAAACTTAACCAAGGAGGTGAAGGACATGTACTCTGAAAACTATAAGACATTGATGAAATTGAAGATGACACAAACAAATGGAGAGATAGTCCATGCTCATGAACTGAAAGAATCAATATTATTAAAACGTCCACACTACCGAAAGCAACCTAACAGAGTCAATGGAAGTGCGTTACTGAATGGGGGCTCATCTTCATGGCTGCCGCACCCCCCCGCACCCCGTGCTATGATCTACTGCCCCACACATTTGGCAAGCAGAGCATCCAGGATTCCAATGGGTCATTCGTGCTGCAGGAATTTAAAAGAGAGGCTGGGGGATGAACTCTGGTCCCTATTGCTGTAGTTGATGTCAAGGCCACAACTGGTGCTTATGTCTTTCTCCACTATCCACTCTAAATTCCCCTTATAGTTGGCTTTTACCACTGTTGGCCTTGATGCCTTATCTGCTGGTATGATCCAAGCCCTTATTTCTAAGGGGTCTGAACCCATGGTAACTGTACTATTTGCAGGTGGGCGTTGCTGGGATTGTTCATTTTAGTCATAATTGAGCAAGTGTTATGGCATGCCCAAGTGGCTTACATGGATTCCACATATATTCCTCTCTACTGTCATTGGGTCACAGAAGACCTACCTCTTCCCACTGATCAGGATCAGTTACTCCTATCCACATAGTAACTCCTCCTTTAGTCTACTGGTCCCTGGATATAAGAAGTCCAAAATACCCAGGTGGCAGTCATTGCTTCTAGTTCCCTGCAAAGCCTAGAATTGTAAAGATTGGAAACACAAAATCCCTCAGTGAGTCATTGGATATCAAGGCAACTGGGGCCACTCCTGCTTTTGCTCCTTGGTTTCCAGACCTGCATAGTTTTCCTAATAGGGCACAACATCCAGAGATTTGTGACTTAATATGTAACTTGTTTGATGATACCCCACCATAGCAGAGTATTGCTTACAAGTTGTGCTGTTGGCAGGCCATTCCACTACTCTGTAAAACCAATTACTTCTGGATTATGTGGTACCTGATATGACCAGTGAACTTGACCATGACCATGAACTTACCTCCCTATCTCTTTCTCTGTGAAATAGGTCCCGTGGTTATATGCTATGTTACATGAGATTATATACCTGGGTCACATACTTTGAAATCTCCCAGATAGTGGTGCTTGCCTGAGGTTACAGAGGCAGGAAAGGTGAACAGTTACCAACAGTAAGTGTCTACTGCTATGACAATAAGCCATTGGCCCTTTCAGGAAGAAAGGGCTCAATGTGGTCAATTTACCACAATATGGTACCCTCAAGTAATAGTGCGACATTGAATTCTGTTGCTAACTGGTTGGACTTTCAACGGTGGTAGTAGACAAATAAGCCGTGGTTAGTGGGTATCCTTGCTATTGACATGTAGTCTCCACTCTGTTAATGTCCCAATTGTGCTAGTTTTGGGGTGGCCAGTGACAAAGACTAGCTACTCTTAACTGATCAAGTCATTTTGTCTTATTATTCAAGGCTTATTCTATGGTGACTGCTTTATGGTGGTCATTAATAACTTATACAAATATCTTCATATTTCATGCCTACTCCCATATACTCATCCTCATGCATCTAGCCCAGACTTTTTCTTCTACAGTCTTCTAGCCTTTTTCTTCCCAGGATCTGACCAGCTCACTAATCCATTTGCTGGTGAGTTCATATATATTCTTATCTTAGGCTACTTTTCGATGAAATCCACCCATTGGGAAGATTTTCCCTTGCTGCTGTTTTTCAAGGACCCCCTCCATGCGCAGGTCATGTCCATTTTGGGTGGACTGACTTACTTACTTACAAAGTGACCCACTAACCAAGCTCTGGCTTTAGTTATTTTCCTTTAGCTGGCTCACATGGGACACTTCATACAGCCATAGCTGTGAGCCAAAGAAGGGACAGTGATATAATCTTAGTAGTTGACATGGAGGTCTAGGATACCAGCTTATACAGTTTATTCATGTTTCATAGTCCTGCTCACCTTTGATCCTTGATACCTTTCATCTGATTAATTGCCTCTGAGTCTGCCTAATGTTATGATTAAGTGGGTTGTAGAAAACTCAGCTCATAATGGACAATTTAGGATGCATGGTCACTTGGCTTCCATAGTCAAATGTTCTGTCTCATTTGATTGAAGGCCCAGTAGCATACCAAGAGCTGTTTTTCTGTACTGCAGATGTGTGGATTTGTTCCAGAACTCTGTAGAACTGCATTACGAGTCTCTTATGAAGGCTTACCTAAACTCTACACTGCACTCTCTTTTTCCTGTCGACACCTCCAACACAGTAGAGTCTAGCATGTCATATAACCCAACTGGAGTGCAGAGTCCTGCTCAGCCCCTACTCCAAGCTGGCAGTCTTACATGTCAACGGAAATATGGTCAGAGCCATCCTTGTACAGTATTCCACTGAATGAATAAGCTGTAATTTATTTGACTATTTTCCTACTGAGGGATAAATAAAAGCATAAGTGTGAGTCCTGAGATTGGTCTTCACTTTTTCTGATTTCCCACTGACTAGATAAGGGCTTTCACATCTAGTTCTCAATTGTTTATTAGTTGTCTCGGCTTTTCATTATCTGTCTGTAGTACCTTCAATACAACTTAATTGAAGTCAGCTGATTGTATGGATGCATTGCTTTTCTTCAATTCTCTCATTCTTACCCCAGCCTATCCCTGACATGCATCTTTTCCAAACCCAGAGCATGAATCATTCCACAGGCTGCCTCTTGTCTAATTTCCATAACTTTATCTTCCAGTTCACTATTCTTCAGCTGACTGCTCTTCTGCTTAATCCATCCAGTATGAATGCATGTATTCTTTATTCTGTTGTGTTTCATTGTGTTTTTTATATTTAATTTTTTGTGGTTTTATTTATGTCTTTTATGTCCTGGATTAATTTAAATAAACTTTATAGCCACTATGAAATTGCTCTATTTTCTGAAATTCTTGGGGACTTCAGTTTGCTATTTGTTGGGTCTACTGACTCTTCCATGGTGAATTGTTACCTTCTTAATGTATAATTTTGAATTATGAGCTCATCTTCAGCATGACTGTATCTTTGAGAATTTTGTACAGCCTGGGTTGAGAGCAGGAGTCATCAGGACCAACATTAAGGATATCAACATTAGGGATTTCACCACTCAGGTGAAACATATTTCATGTTACTATCTCAGCTTGGGAGATGCCTCAAGCAGAGAGTAGTTTAAATGCTATCCCAAACACCCAAGTCCATGGATAGGACCATGATTCCAGATTCTCAAGAATATTTTTTAAATACAGAACATATGCAAGGGATATACAAATTTTGGGCAGGAGGCAGATCTCTTCTATCTCATATTTTCACTAAGTATGTAGTGAAGTTTATAGCGGTATCTTAATACCACCTCTGCCTTTCACATATGCCAAGGTCTCTTCTTCTGACCTGGCGTCAGCATTAAAAGCCAAGCTCTCTGGCTACTGAGTTTGGGGAACTCTTCCCCACTATAAACTTCCTGCTCCTAGAGCTTTCACAAAGCTTACCATTCTGTTTGTAGTTCTCTCTGGATGCCTGAGAAGTTCTCTTCCTTCTGGGGAGTTACAGCTATTCATTGAAAGAATTTGTCTATTCCAGCATTTATGGGTGGCCACAATAGGGAGGCTTTTGGATTGGGCAGACTCTAGGAAGTCTCCATCTTTCAGTTCCTAGATTATTGATTCTACAGATATTTATTTTTTCAGTGGCTTTTGGGTATTGAAAACATTATGTAAAGAAAAGGAGAAATAGAGCCTATGTTATTAACTTTATGATATAAATTAGACATCAGTTTCTCCAGGAAGATTTCCTGGATCTTTCTCAAATCTAGATTACATAGACCTAATCTAGCACTGCATATTTCCTCATTCTATCAGGCTATTTCAGTTGAATGTTTAAGTGTTTGCATCATCTTCTAAATTAGACTATAGGTTCTGAGATGGTAAAGAATGTCCTCTCAATTAATGGTTCCAAACCACCTTGAAGGCCCAGCATATTGCAGGAATTAGAATGTAATTGTTGAACACAATTATTTTTGAAAGCTCTTGAAAATTTCCACTGTCTTTATGAAAATTCCATTATCAGCCTTTCTTTTTCCCAATCATTCATACATTATCACCTTTCCTTTCTTTTAAGTTCTTTCTTCTCTGCAAATAAATTTGCTCAAGCCTACTTTATCCTTACAAACAGAGCAAAGCAAAACAATAAAACCTCCCCTAGTACTTGACACCCTCTCAAGATAGTATTTCTATCTTCTTCAGTTAAGTACTATTCAACTCATCATTCCTGCATCTGCAAATCCTCTTAAAGCCAGGCAAAGCAGTTCTGGTTCTTCCCATTTGCCATTTCCAAAGTTGTACTGGTCCTCTATGAGGCAGTTATGCTGTAGCACTCTGGTACTCTGTCTGCATTTTATGACTTCTGCCTGATTCACTTACTTTCTGGTGACCCTCTGAAGCCTTTGCTTGCTCATTTCTGGGTGGGGACCTCAACCTTGGTTCAGTCTTCTTGTATTCATTCTGTTTTAAAAACTTTCCACACTCTTTAATTGACAGCACAACTCACCTAGGATTCCTCCACCAAGTCACTCAGCTGGAAGCTCTCTATTGTCTCCTGGTAACTGGCAGACTGACACTTCAATTAGCTTATATTACCATTGCTAACCTTTTTTGCTTGCTGTAGTTACCTCTTAAGTTCTAGTATCTTCCTTTCACTCTCATATTCCTCATTGCCACTGTTCATTCATTCCTTATCCCTTTTCAGATTGACTTCTCCCCCGATCCTTCTGCCAAAACTTGCATGATCCATCGTCCCATGGTTACAAGGATGTCTTTTATGATATTTGAAAACAGTGCTCTTTCCTTTCCTATATACCCATGACATATTTCTTCTAAGAATTGGATACTCCATCTGAAGTTCGCTACTTCAGGGGTTTTCAAATTTGACTGCAGATTAAGATTGCCAGAAGAACTTATTAAAAATATTGGTCCCTGAGCAATCCCTAAAAATCCTTACAGAGTAGAGGTGAGAGGTAGGGGTAGAGGCTGGAAATCCGCATTTCAATTTATTTGTTCAGTTAGTAAAATATCACCTAGTAGAAATTTAAACCATATATACTGGTGGGAAAATGCTAAAATGTAAGTCCCTCTTAACACTCCCCTAAGACAACTATTGTTGGTAGTTTTTGAGAGATCCATCAAAACACAAATTCCATGTTTTTAATACATGTTCCAAGTGATTTTAATGCAGCCATTCCATTAAGTTTGGGAAGACTTTGATCTTGTCCAACCTCTCATTTTTCTTGAAATTCTTTCTTCCCTTGATATCCTTTATGATTATCATAAAGGTTATCATATGGTTGTCCAACATTTCTGATAGTCTTAACTTTTCTTGGTTCATGCTTCTTACTTCTTCTGAATCCTAAACATGAGCATTCCCTCAGGCGTTCCCTTTGGCCTTCTTTTCTGTCTATATTTTCTTCCTTGACAATCCCTCCCAGGCCCACAAGTTACTTAGAAAATATACTCATACCTCAATCTCTTACTTCAGCATTTCAACCTAGTCATAGTCCGAGATTTTTTTCTACTATTTAGACATTTCTCTCTGGCCCTCTGGAAGGGCCTCAAATTTAACATCAAAACAAATTTATGTTCTTATCAGCAAAACTGCTCATTCTTCTCTCTTTCCTATTATCCTTATAGTCTCTTATCATCCTCTTATCAACCTCTTATCATCCTCTTATCAACCCCTCCTCTGCCTCTCCATTGTTATTGTACCTCTGAGATGTTTCATACTTTCATGCTCTGCACCTCAGTTTTATTTATGTTACAGAATTTTGCACACTAGTTTCACTTCTAAGCGTTTCTCACTCCTCCACCCACTGTTCGCAGGCCTGTTGAGGACACCATGTCTTATTTATTTCTGTGTCTTATGCACCTCACTCACTACGTGGAACATAGAAAGTGTTCTATAAGTATGTTGAATCAGAGAAAACATGATAAAGCTGAAACTTAGTGTGCAGCTGGGTCATCCATTTTCTACTTTACCAGTCTCTTAAGTTTAGATACCTATCTACTCCTTATTTCAACCAGACTGAACTATTCACTGGTCTTCCTGAATGTGCATTATACTTTTCCTTTTGTATTCCTTTGTATCTGCTTTTCCTCATGCTTAAAATGCCCATCTGCCTCCTACCTGCCCATCAAAATTCCACAAATCCTTCAAGCCCATATACCTCCTTCTTCATAAAAACTTCCCAAGTGTCTAAAGCCCCAGTTACCACAGCCCTTGGATTCAGAGAATGCACTTGTCATACAGAACTGGGTAGAGTCTTCCTTCTCTTTGACTGAATTGGTAAAATCACAGAATTTTAGATGTGGAAGGAACTTTTGAGGTTATTTAATATAACCTTGTGTTTTACAGCTAAGAGAACTGAAGCCCAAAGAGAACAAATATTTCACTCAGAATTAAATGTCAGCCAGGGACTAGCTGAGCCAGACCTGGAAACTAACTCTCCCGAATCCACTAGAATCCACTAGTGGAATCCACCAGAATCCACTAGAGCTATGTCTATGCAAATGTTCTGTCTTCTCTTCTAGACTTAGTGCCTTAGGTCAGATACAGAACTCTGTTCAGCTTTGCTTCCCTTCTAGTTCCTAATCTAGTGCTTTGCATACAGGAGGCTCACATATTTATCCTGGATTGAAATGAACCCTTAAAGTGCTGGTAAGTAGGTATTTTTAACCAACAGCCATTCTATTGTGGGTTCCCCAGATAACAGAGTCTAACGCAGGGGTTACTTGCTGTTGTGAGAATGAGGGAAAGGAGGAGTAGGCAGGGACGGCTGGAAAGCAGTACACAGGTTGCTGCTTCATTCCAGGTGAGCCACGAGGAACCCAGCAGGTTATGCACAGCCATGTGGGGTATCTGTGGAAGACTATTTGGAAAATCCATGCTTTAGGGCAGTTCATAAGAAAGAGCTTACCCACTCCCTCCCACTTCTGTTTCCCCCATTCCCACCCCACACTTCCAGTTGTGATCTCTGGCCCTTCAAAGGCTCCTTGGAAAGTCGGATTGCATGCCCTATTGAAAGGCTTCTCATTTGAGTCAGACTAGAAGAAGATGCACTTGATATGAGTCTGACAAATAACCCTAAACCGCAACCTGTTCAGCTGTTACTTTGTTAGTTTTTGAAGTACGCTGATGTTAGAAACACAGAATTGGTAGCAGTTTTCTTTAGACAGAGGCCTGGAACAGTAATAATTTTTTAAATGTTTTATAATAAAAGTAGGCAGTGATGTTTGTGAATAAGAAGATTGACAAGCAGATTGAACAAGTCCTGATTTTTCCCTCTAAATCAAGAATAATTGGCAAGTGCATTCATAGCTCTTAAAAATTAGTATTTTCTCATCTGATATTATGATTCAAAATTAAAAGACCTATAAACTCCTCTTCCCATTAAGTTACTCAGTACAGCACAAAACAGTCCATCCTTTTAACCTGTCACTCCATCCTCATATGTAACTCACACTTTTAATGAAAGTTGCTCACCAGTGCACATGACAAAAAAGACTTAAGTGTGGAGAAGAATTTTTTTTTTTTTTCCACACAAGTGGTTATACCTACTTTCAAAAAAGACTTGAGAGCTTGGACGCACTCTAAGAGCCTCTGAATATTTTTCTTCAACAGAAATTCCAGCCCAGACGTTCAATAACCCAGGTTTGTTTTCAAAGAGGGAATAAAGAAACAAATTTCATAAAGACGGGCCAAAATTTGAAAGCAATTAATGGTGACAGGTCCAAGGCTTTTACTTCATTTTATTATTAACATGACCACTCTTTCCAGATTTTATTGTCAAATATTGGAGAGGAGGAGGGAAAAAGAGTCTAGCGAGTGAAGAGAAAATTCAATAGAAAGGGGCATATAAAAGCCGTGTTCAGAGTAGGGGAAGACTAACTAAAGACTCAGCAGACTGCTAGGGGACACTGGAAAATTAACGAATAACAACAGGTGACAAACAGGAGCCTAAAGAAGGTCTTCTCATGGATTTCAAACTTTGAGAAGGATATTACAGACCCAGATGGGTTGACATTATAGGTGGGGAAGTTGCTTTAAACGAATTTACACCAAGAAACCTGGAGAGATTACATCCCTAGGTGCTAAAGTGCTTTAGTCAGAAATCTCTGAGGGCACTATGTAGAATTTCTGGGGAATCTTAGAAAATAAGCAATGAACCAGAGAAATAGGATCACATTGTCCTGGTTTTCCGCAAAAGGGGAAAAGATACTTCTTATGTGCTGGGTCACTTAACTGCTCTCAACCTTTGGTTCTTCTGTAAATTGATGGCAATTTACTAGCCCTATTTTTCTGATAATTAAATCCATCAGAATCCATCAGAATTGTTTTGAGAATTAAATAAAATAAGATATGCAAGTTAATCACAAATTCCAAATCAATATAAAAATATTACCAATTATTGAACTATCTTCCTTCGTTGCATGTTTATTGCACTTTACATATGCCTCTATTACAGAGTTTAACATGTTGCATGAAGGAGAAGTTTATGTCCAGTTTCCTAACTGGAATATGAGATACCTAAGAAAAGAGACTGTGACTTATTTTTTTAAAATATTTTTTATTTATTTATTTGACACAGAGAAAGAGAGATCACAAGTAGACACAGAGAGGGGGGAAGCAGGCTCCCTGCTGAGCAGAGAGCCCGATGCGGGGCTTGATCCCAGGACCCTGAGATCATGACCTGAGCCGAAGGCAGAGGCTTAACCCACTGAGCCACCCAGGCACCCAATTTTTTTATATGAACTCAAAACCCAAAACACTGATTCGCATTTAATGGGGGCTTAGTAAGGTTTTGTCAAATGAGGCAACATTAAAAAATAATCTCAGTAGGCTGTACCGTAAGTCAAAATGCATAGCATATTTGAGATCAATACAAACCCTACATTTAGGTCTAAAAACTATTTGCACAGTTACTGGGGGTAACTGTAAAAAGTCAACTGGTGAAGTCCAAGCCCAGAGTTCACGGTAAAAACCTCTGGGAGCTGTAGTCAACTATAAGATAGGAGCCAAGACACAGATGAAATTTCCAATAATATTAATATTAATTTTGTCAATAGTACATGGCATCCAAATCAAGAAAATGTTAATCTCACGCATTCAGTACAAGTTGCATCACATTTTAAAAGGAAATTGACAAACTAGAGTAAATTCAGGTCACTGCCATTTAAGAGGGTATATTACAGAGTTGAAAGAGCCCAAGTAGGGTTCAAGGGGAGAGAAAAATAAGAGACTTGAGCTGTCTTTGGATATTTAAATGCTATCCAGTATTGCCCCTGTAGGCAAAACTTAGATCCCCCAAAATTGTAATTCCAAAGTGTGTTGTCACATGTCAAATTTAGACGCAATACAAGAAGGAGTGTACTAATGATAACAGCTCTTCAACAATGGAATGGACTCTTCTATGAGATGGAGAGATTTCAGGGATTCAGCCTGTGCCTGAATGTCTATGGTTTAGATATTTCTTGTGCTCCTATCCATGCCTAGCATAGTGGTGAGCACACAATCCATAGTCCCCAAATTTTTCACAGATTGATGCCAATGAAAATAATCATATGAGTATGTGCCTACTGTGCCCAGTAGAGTATAGAAGTTGGCCAGTCATTTAGAGTAGTGATCTCCAGATCTAATTCATTGTGTATGCCTATCAGTGAAATTTTTGAACATGTACTCTGAATATTTACATTCATTTCTAAATTCCATGCTATACACTGTACTAATCAGCACAGCTTATACATATTTTTAAGGTACATATAAATACAGTTGAAGGTGTGAAATAGAGAAAAAGAAATGTTAATGTGTTTTCTTTCTATATGAAATAGCTCCATTCAGACAAACCACTTTGCAGAGCACTGGTGGACAATTAAGGAGCTTAATTTATCTCTGTCTCAAATACTTGGATATTTTAGACCCTTCCTGGTGTTAATTATCTACAGATTGGTCTGAAAGTATTCCATTCCCCTCTTCTCATGTAGACAAAGCTAGTTAGGTGGGGTTCTTTTGCTTTTGCTTTTTGAGGACGGTTAAGTGACTTTTCTGGAATTTCTGTATATGTTTTTTGTAAGCCTTAAAAAAAAATTGTGAAAGTCAGTTTCCTGTTTTTGATCCAGTTTTTCTATCTTGTGTCTCAAAAACAGGTGTGTTCCCTTATAAATATAATACATTTTTCAAAATTGTAACTGTGTGGTGATCTGTTGAGATGAGAAATTCAAATTAATTGCATCAGCAGGAACTAAATTGCTAATTCTTCCTCCTTTCTGTCAAACTTTCAATTGAATCCCCAAGTCCCAACATAAACCCAGGAGCCTTGCATGAATTTTTAGATGCTCTCTGCTTCAACAATATCTCCTCCCTTTCCTGGAAGATTTGAACTAATTTAAATTAATTGTTTTGCAATATAATGCTACACATTCCCATGATTCTTCTTTATTCTTGGAAACTTTTCTCTAGGACCTAGTGAGTGACTATATTTTGTTTATTGCAAAATTTGTGAATCACGTTGCTCTGTCCTGAACCAGCAGAGGCAGTGCCAAGAGAAAAGCTGATTTCATCTGAGGAGTTTACTTCCAGTTACCTCAGGGGCCCAGAAAACTTCCACATTCAGACTTGGTCTTCACTGGAAAGCACTGTTGTCCTAATAATTGGGAAAACCCGGGTGTTAAGCAATGGTACCACTAAGAATCCAATCTCTTGCCTAAGGTTTCTTGGGATTCCTGTAGCAATAGAAGAGGGAAAGTCTTTTGTACTAGTCCCTCCTTGGGCCTCCAGGGGCTCCAGTTTTCTGAAATCCTAAAGAAATACACCCTATGTACTGAGTGGGTGAGGTGGTAGGATGGAAAGAGAAAGAAAAAAAAGTTTCTTCTTGTCTAGCTTCCACTTATCAAATGCATTTTTCCCAGAGCCAATACAAGACAAAACACTGATTTACCAAGTTTCTCACTGCTCTGCTCTCTGGGTCCCCTGACAGCAAATCAATAAGCTGCTGAACATCAGTTTCTTCCATTGTAAAGAAGACACAGTATTATGATAATGGTGCTACTATTATTATCCATTTGGTAATTCTGTCTCCTGCACTTAATCTCATTTAACCCTCACGTCCCCCCCATAAGCAAATTTTATTGTTCCCATTTTACAGATGAGGAAACTGAAGTTTAGTGAGAATTCGTAATGCAGACAAGGGTCATGGCGCTAGAAAAGAGTGGCCCTGGGCCCTGAATGAAACCTGTTTACCTCCAGATCCCCTTGCTCTGCGCCTCTACTGGGAATAAGAATAATACCACATCTTTGGGTAAATACCTGCTAGCGTGATTGCTGGATCATTGCATAGTTCCATTTTTAAATTGTTGAGGAACCTGCATACTGTTTTCACCAGTGGCTGCACCTGTTTTCATTCCCACCACCAGTGCACAAGGCTTCCTTTTTCTCCACATCATTACCAATCCCTGTTGTTTCTTGTGTTGTTGATTTTAGCCATTCTGACAGATATGAAGGGGTATCTCATTATAGTTTTGGTTTCCATTTCCCTGATGGTCAGTGATGATGAGCATTTTTTCATGTGTCTGTCTGGCCATCTGTAGGTCTTCTTTGGAGAAATGACTGTCCATGTCTTCTGCCCATTTTTAAATTGGATTTACTATATTGTACACCTGAAACTAATGCAACACTGTTATCTAATTGGAATTAAAATCAAAACTTAAAAATAAAAAGCAATACCATTTCACAGTTATACCTTACAAAGCACTTTGATCTTTATTATCTCCACCAGAATAATTCCATGAGGTAAATAGGACAAATATTAACATCTGCTCCTCCCTATCCCTCTACACCTCTTTAGCCCCCATTAAAAAAAAATAATAATTAAAGAAACCAAAGCTCAGAAAATGCAAAGGATTTTTCTAAGGTCACATAGATAGTAAATGGAGTCGGGACTAAACGGGCTTCAGTCCTGCGATCGCTAAACCATGCTTCTTTGTCACCTAGAGATAAAGAAATCCAGTTTGCCTCTAACTAATTTTAACCCTAAAATGGTCATCTAAACCCTGCAGTTTTTGCATATGCAAAATAATGATCAGTACATTAATTATCTCACAGTGTTATGACAAAGATCAAATGAAATATTATACATAGGTATTTATGGAACAAGTAGATAATATCCAAACCAAGATAATTTTATTATTAGAACTATCCCAGGTTAGAAACTAGATTGTCCAGCTTCTGCCAAATTGCAAGACAGAGCAAATGCTTAGAACTACCAATCTCCCCATCCCCCAGTTCCTAGGTAACACACACACTCCTGCTGCCTTTGCTGCCTGAATTTTGCCTGAAAAGACATCCAAAGTTATGTAAGCAGCAGGAAATCTTCCATATTTGCCTACATTTTATGATGAGGCTGCTTGTCTCCACTATTCCATCAGGTGGTATGTACCTACTTAGGAAGCCATCTACAGCTTGATCTGCCTTGTATGGGACATGGAAGCAGTTTTGTTGTACTTCAGAGGGAAATCTTGAAAGCTGGATGAGCTGTCCTTACACCACTATGAACTGTCCCAGTGCCCATTTGATAACAAGATCATTTGATAACAGAGATCAATGAAGTAGTTCGAAAGGAAGAAATAGAATCTTTGAACTGATCCAGGATACTGGGGAGAAGAAACTACTTTGCCTTTCTCTAATTTGTGAAACAGAGAGGTAGACTGTTTCTATTCTTTTAAGAAAGTGTTCCAAAAAAGTGTGTCTGTGTGTGTGTGTGTGTGCACACATGTGTGTGTTGTGATGTGGAAGATATAAACAGTGTTGGAGAGCAGATAATCATTTCATTGCTAGATTTATTTATTCAGTATTTTTTGGGTGCTGACACTGTGCTAGGTCATGGAAATGGAATGCTGAATAAGACAGCTAGTTTTTCCATACTCTCATGGAGTTTGCATTCCAGATGGATGGCCAACATTGACCAAACAAGTTTAGTGGGTATAACAGAAGAGAAAAACAGACTTCCTTTATAACTTTATTTGGGAGCACTATGCAACATCTTAAAGTTCTTGCTTATAAAGATCGAGTAGAAGCTACTGCCACATACTAGAGAATTCCAAATGCTTTCCAACAATGAAAAACTTGAACTTCTTAAATAATAACTATTCTAAAAAGAAACTAAAATGGATAATCTTGGCTCTCAATCTCTCTAAAGGCAGTGTAAAGGAATCAAGAGATCTACAACATTATCTTGACCTCGCTGACCACTAGAGAGCCCAAGAAACAGTACACGCAATATGGTAGAAGGAAGGATCAAAGAATGTATTTTATAAGGATAATGAATTCTGCTGACTTCTCCCCTTCTGGGTTATAATAATTTCAGCCTTTTTTGTAATCATACCCTGTTGGAAAGCCACATGGCTTGGACTGCTTTTTGCCTACTACAGATTTTGGTTTCCAAAAGTACATCTCCATGACTAAGGAAATGGGCAGTCTCAGGTTCGCTGGCTCCATCAAGAACACTTAAAACTTGATTGCACAATTGTATGACCAACTGGGGTCTTAGCATCAACTAGAATTTTCTCATTGGCATCTAATTTTGAAGATATCATATTGCTTGGAGAAGAAAGTGGAAATACTTATGATGTTTATGGACTTATAGAGTTTTAGTACTGGAAGGGGAACTTGGAGACCATCTACTTTAATCTTCTACCCAATGTAAGAGTTTCCTGAGCTTGATTCATGATATTTATCCTTTGAATACACATGAGAAAAGGAACTTACTATTTCATTTTTGAAGAAGTCTGCTATTCCTTCCTACACTGGGGAAAAAAAATCTACCTCCATTGGTCTTAGTTGTATCTACTAGAGCCCCATAAAAAATCAGAAAGAATCTCACTTCTATTTAATGATTTCCTCCCTCCCTTAAGTCTTCTTTAGGCTAAACACAGCAGGTTTTTTTCTCCATTCTAAATACAATGTGCATGACCTTCCCAAACTGCTACCATTTTGGATCATGGAGATTGAGGTGATGGGAGAGGAGTGAAATGTTTGTGTCTCTTATGGATCATACCTGCTATTTCTCTCAGTTTTTTTTTTTTATTTTTTTATTTTTTTTCTTTTCAAGATTTTATTTATTTATTTGACAGAGATCACAAGTAGGCAGAGAGGCAGGCAGAGAGGGAGGAGGAAGCAGGCTCCCTGCTGAGCAGAGAGCCCGATGCGGGGCTCGATCCCAGGACCCTGGGATCATGACCTGAACCGAAGGCAGAGGCTTTAACCCACTGAGCCACCCAGGCGCCCCTTTCTCTCAGTTTTATAACATCAACAGGTCTGATCAACATACAACCTGTGCCTCCATTCACACTGATATTTACACAGCAAGAAGCCACTTTTAATTGTAAAAATAAAGGCAGAATTTCTCCATTAATATTGCCAGATGTGGTGACTTCCCATTTCATTCTCTTTGGTTCTAGAAAATGTCCAATAAAATAATATTGACTCTAAAATTATCCTCTGGGTTTGCCATGCTGTTGAGTCACAAGAATATGTTATTTTTTAATTTCTATTTTGCTACAAATTTTAGTAACTTTGGAAAAAGGAACATAAAAACAGCAGTCCCCAACTTATAGGGTTGTTTTCCAAAAGCCACTTGTTTGGAATGTATTTTACATGCATGTTATATTTTCTGGCTAGCCTACTAAAAACCTTTTAACCCCTCAGATGTCTGCCCTTGTAATAGTATACTGGAAATCAGCACGCAAACCAGAGTGCAGACTCGGGTTTTGGTTTAACATGTGCGTTAAGCACTGCGCCATCAGAAATACTTTCATAGCCAACATTATGTTTCACAATGTTTTTCTGGATTAATATATGCAAGTGTCTCCTGGGAATACCAGGAATGGGTTCATGCTTCTCCTCTCCTATCCAATTGAGCTCAGCATTCCCTGCATCAGCCAGCCAATCACATAACCCTGGGGGTCCTGGCAACCTGAGCCTGGCGGGGACTGGAAAGGTGACATGCAGTGATAGATGCTACGGAACTTCTGGGAAAAAAAATTATACTGTGCAGGTATACTTCTCAGCCTTAGTTATATCTACTCGGGCTCCCATTCTTTTCATCCATGTCAGCCTGATACAGTCTCTTACTCATTCTCAATCTCTCTCTCCCTTTCTCTCTCTTTTCTTGGGCATCAAGATGAAATCTCTCAATTTTGCTTCCCTTGCCCCTGAAACACTCTCCAAGGTGTTAGCAGTTTTCTAAGGATTTTTCCTCAGCAGTAGCAAAATGAATAAGTGAACGAATGCATGAATATTGCTAGTCAGAAAGGAAAAACAGAAATTACACACACACACACAAATCTCTCTTATAGCATTCTCTGTCCCTCAACCTCTCTCCCCCTTCTCTGTCTCACCTGTAGGGAGAGGCAGAATCACCTTGGCCCCTCTTATGGTTTAGGTAAAATGCAGGAAAAGCAAGGGCAGACCATTCTAGAATTTAAAGGAAAAAAACCTAATTATCTGTCTAGCATTTGACCTTTTGCTAAGAAAGCAGAACAGAGCTTTTGTGGGGGTTGGGATAAAGGAGCTGAGGCCTAAGCTTGTTGGTCTTCCTTTTGCTCTGCTTCTCTTTTCACAAAGGAGCAGGTGTTCCTAACCTCTTCCAAGACCCCACAACCAGTTTCTCCTCTTTCTCTCCCTTGGAGACATCTTGGCTATTACAGGAGTGCAGTGACCAATCTGCAAGTACAAAATTCAAACAGCTCTGACCCTTGACAGTTTTCTGGTAACTCATGGCAGCAGAAGTTGGCCCAAACTGAGTTGAGATTGTTTAGTCTTTACTGACTGATAACATTTATTACAAAAATATCAATCACCAGTGTGACTGTGTTTAAGGTACAGCCCCAGATCCTGCCTGGCTGTAATAAAACATGTGTATATTACCTTTCTAAAAGCTGACAATTTCAGTTCTAAAATACATCTGGCCCCAAAAGTTTCTGGTTAAAGGATTATGGCCCATTATGTCTTACTGTCCTGCGCCTTGCTCTCTCCAGCAAAGTGTAGCGGTTAAGACTCAGGTGCCCCAGAATGGATTCAAATCCTATCTCTGACAGTTGTGTGGGAACTTGCTCAGTGTCTTAATCTCTCTGTTCCTGTTTCCTCATTTAATAGGGATAATAATAGTGCCTACCACCATGTTGTTGTGAAGATGAAAATGAGCCGATCTAGGTAAAGGGTTTAGAATGATTGCTGGCCCATAGTAAGCACCTTGGTTTACTACGGTTTGCTATTTACTATTTACTATGATTTACTATTACCATCATCCATTGTCTTCATCACTACCTACAAATATTATCCAATTTCTGCACATAAAATTCCTATCCTACTCTGCCTCCTCATAATTAACCTCTATCAGTTTCCTTCCATTCTCCATCATAATGCAAAAACCCTACTCTCTTTACAGATCATACTTTCTAGTTCCCTTTTACTCTTTGACCTGCTAACATCTCATTAGTTTTCCTATCACTTACTCTTCTAGAGGTCCCTAATGACTCAGCCACCTATTTAAAGGTTGTGGTTCAGTTTTTATTCTGCTTGATATTTGTGTAACACGGTATTTCTATAACCAATAGACTCTCCAAGCAAGTCTGTTCTTTGAGAGTTGCTCATTAAATATGGACCTTCCCAAGGATTCCATTCTCTGTCCTTTTTGAATACTACCAGCCTCCTTAGGTAATCTCACCCAATGTTTGTCTTTCTGTGTCTGGCTTATTTTAGTTAACATAACGTCCTCAAGATTCTGCATGACTCCACTTATATGAAATATCTAAAACTGTCAAATTTATAGAATCAGAGGGTGGAATGGTGGTTGCCAAGGGCTGGCAGGGAGGGAAATGGGGAATTCTCATCAATGGGCATGTTTCAGTTAAGCAGGGTGAATAATCACCAGATTATCCACCTGCTGTACATTGTTTACCTTTAGTCAACAATACCATGTTGTACACTAAGTGTGTCATACACTTAAAAATTTAAAAGTGTAGATCTCTAATATTCTTACCACAACAAACTAAAATTTAACAAATAAAAATAGGAGTAACTGGGTGGCTCGGTCGGTGAAGCATCCAACTCTTGATTTCAACTCAGGTCACAATCTCACGGTCCTCAGATTGAGCCCCATGTCTGCCTCCATGCTCAGTGAGGAGTCTGCTTGAGGATTCTCTTCCTCTCCCTCTGCCCCTCCCCCTCCTTGCTTGCTCTCTCCGTCTCTAAAAATAAATAAATCTTTAAAGTAAAAAAAAATAATAATAATAACATCTAATACTTAAAAGAAAGAATAAAAACTAGCATATCTATAATGGACAACTAGATGGGGTAAGTTTTTCTTAGCATTTTCTTAAGAAAAAGCAGTTTTTGGAAAAAATGCCCAATATTCATATTTAAAAATGAAAATAAACAGCATATTATGGTTTTTGTGCAAGATATTTATGTTCTCTTGAACAATATTAGAACAAATTATTGGGCAGTTCAGTAACAATGAGCACATAGTGGAGTTAATCTCTTAAGGTCAATTCTGGCACAATCATAATAAAGTAATATAGACAATTAGTTATTTATCTTGCCACCTTATTAAATTGCTCATTCATTTCACATTGTTCTTTTAATGTTCTTCAGTAAATCTGATATGCATTTTATAAAAATTTCAGTCTTATCATAAAATGTATCTATATTGATTGACTTACTTAGTCTCTGTTTACAGTTAATCATATCATCAATGATTCATATTTAAAAGACATTTTAAAAAGTTCTGTGCGAAAATAATCTTTCCTAACAGAGTCATAAGAAAGTGTTTTAAGTACTAAAGTGTAAATGAAGTTGAATTTTGTGATATAAAATTCTTTTGGGCAGATAAACCAAAAAGAAAAATGAAAAAGAAAGAAAATCTCATCCAATTTAACATGTCAGCTATCACCTGGGTAATAATGACTGGCAGACTTTATCATTAACCCTGAACTCTTCTTTATGCTTCAGACCATGTTTCCTATTGCTTCATAGATATGTCCACTTGGATGACCTATGGGAATCTCAAGCTCAACTCATCTCACCCAAACTCACTATCTTCTCACTGACATCCTGCCCTCAGTCTCCACTCCCAACCCCCAAAGAATCCCACAACATTTTACTTCTTCTCTCCCCCCCTTTTTTAAGGAGTTATTTATATATTTCAGAAAGAGTGAGAGAGAGAGCACCCACAGAGAGAGAGCCTCAAGCAGACTTCCCTCCCCACTGAGCATGGAGCCAGATGAGGGGCTCAATCTCAGGACCCGATCTCATGACCCATGAGATCTTGACCTGAGCCAAGATCACTAGTTGGAGGCTTGACTGACTGAGACTCCTAGGCTCCCCTTACATCCTCATTCTTAATCTCAGTTTTAAGGACATTATACTTCGAGTACTAGCTTAACTAAGCTAGTTCTGAAACTGGGTCATCACCTTTCTTTCCTTTCCACATTCAGTTAGTCACTAAATCCCAAGAATTCTTTGTCACTATCACCAGAATCTACCTAATGCTTTATTCAGGGCTTCCATCAACTACTATGCAAACCAGTAGCTTGACACTTTGGACCATGACTCATGGTAAAGAATACACTTTACTTGTATCCCAGGATACAGACATATTTATGTATGTATGTGTTCCATTTTACTTTATTTCTTTTTCAAGAAGGATAGTCATGATACAATACATTGATTTTATGATCTGCCAATGGCTTACAACCTACAGTTTGAAAAGCACTAATCTAGAATAATGGCACCTTACCCCCACCGCCCCCCCGCCCAGGTCTGTAACAGTAACTCTACACATAACACTTCCTGTGTGTGTATCAGAATCTCCAAGAGCAGAGCTTGCAATCTGAAGAAGGAAATGGCCCCCTACAGGTAGCTCTGATACCTCCCATAGGTTCTTCTCAGCTATCAAAACAATAATGAAGTATTTATTAAGCATCTCTTTATTAAGCTGTATACAGAAAGCAGATAGCAGTGGCTCCAATAACCACGCTTTATTTGCCTTTTATATTCATATTTACTTGGAGTCCTCACAGGTCTGAACACTCCCAGCCTTTTTGCATTTCCGTGGCTTTGCATATATTGTTCTCCTTGCTTAGAATGCTCCCTTTCAGCAGGCAAATATCTACCTTTTGTCATGTATGTAAAAAATCTATTGCTTACCAAAGTCAGCACAGTAAAAGCCCAGTTTATGTGCCTCTCCAGTTGCTCTGTTTCCTGGTGCGAGTGGTCCCAGCATTGGGTCCTGCCATTCCTTCCAGTTCACCCATCAAGCTTGGGTGCAATGGCCTCATTTTGCTCTGACTTGTTCTGATTCAGAGGTACTAGAAGTCAGGCTCAAGGTTTGTTGATGAACAAGGAGAAAGATAAATCTGAGTGGTGTGGCTTGTAGGTTTTACAACCAGGAGGCTTCCTGATTAAGAGTTTCCATCCTAGTAAACTCAGGGTTTCCTCCTTATCCCTCTCCAAGACAAGGGAGGTACTAGGATGATCCCCACTTTAAGGAAGAGAGTGCTGGGGCACAGAAAGATTGAATAATTTGTGCAAGGCACATAAACCAATAAGTAGCAGAGCCCATAATTTAAAAATATCCCTACAGATGAAAATGTGTTACTTGTTTCTGCTTTTGTATTAAGGGAAATGAAGACTGAGAATACACTTCATACTTGTCCACCTAATGGTCTGATTTCTCCTGTCTTCTAAAAAAGTGGTCTCCAAACCCTTTTTTGTGCATGTTTCCAATCAGCACTCTAAAATATGTGTGTGTGTGTCTTAGAGATATGTACTATTGTGTTAATATACCATGTAAATTGTAAAACACACACAAAACCAGAAAGGCCGAGTATGAATTTTTTAAATTACAAGTCAAAGGTCTAATATTTTTCCCATACCACAAAGTATTGCCTTAGGCACTGCACTTTAGCGACCACCTGTAACATATCGTACTTAACAGAAAACGTGTTTTCCTTCACATACAGAAATAATGTAAGTCCACAGTCAATATTTGTTCCGAGCTGTTTGTCAAAGAGTAGTGTTGGTCTGCATGTCACATTCCCCTGGACACCGTGAAAGACAAGCATTCACAGTTGGAGATGGCAAAGTGGATTATAACATGCCACAGATTATGACCTAACGTGCCCTTGGAACTGCATGGCTACAGAAGGTTTTGGGTATAGGGTCAGTTAGGAGTGATAGGAGGAGGACTGAAGTAACAGCCAACGAGAGCTCTAAGTCATTTGACCTCTGCCTAAAATAGCCATGGGACTTGGGTAAAACATTTAATGACAAGTCTTTTAATGACATTATGTTCACATGTATTAAACCGTTGGGTGTCATAATAACGCTGTGACATAAGTAGGGCAGCTTTCATTTGATAAATGAACAAAGGCTTAAAGAGGGCAAGTAACCTGCCCGTGTTGTATGAGATATAAAAACTGGGCTTCACTGTGTCTTTATCGGCTCATATACTGCCCTGCCTAATCTTTTTGGGCTTCACTTTCTAAAAACAAAATACCAATATTTAAAATGGAAATTTTAAATACCAGTATTTAATGGAAAAATTGTGAAAACAGTACAGGTAGTTCCTAGATAACCCACACCCAGCTTCCTCTCTGTTTTAGTTTGCTAGAGCAGCCATGAGAAGGCACCAGATACTGGGGGGTCTTAAACGGCACATTTATTTTCTCACAGTTCTGGAGGCCAGATGTCCTACATCAAAATACAGGCGAGGTCGGTTTCTTCTGTGGGCTCTCTCCCTGGCTTGCGGGTGGTCCCCTTCTCACTGCATCCTCCTGTGGTTGTCCCTTGGTTTGTGTATTGTCTGTGTCCTAATCAACTCTTACAAGGGCACCTGTGGTACTGGAGGAGGGCCCACCCTAATGTCATCATTTTTAACTAAATTACCTCTGTAAAGGCTTTCTCTCCTAATAGTCATATTCTGAGGTACTGAGGGTTAGGACTTCAACATATGAATTTGGGAGGCATGCAACTCTGTCCACAACACTCTATTTTTAATGTCTTATATTAATATGATACATTTGTCTTAATCAATAAATGAATATTAAAACACTATTATTAACTAAAGTCTATATTCTCATATCCTTAATTCTTACCTAATGAACTTTTTTTTTTTAAGATTTTATTTATTTATTTGTCAGAGAGAGAGAGAGAGAGAGAGAGCAAGCACAGGCAGGGGCAGAGGGAGAAGCAGGCTCCCTGCCGAGCAAGGAGCCCAATGTGGGACTCAATCCCAGGACGCTGGAATCATGACCCGAGCCGAAGGCAGCGACTTAACCAACTGAGCCTCCCAGGCATCCCCCTAATGAACTTTTACCCAATGACCATCCAGGATACCACACTGCATTTTGTTATTCTTATGGATTGAGTTGTACTCACCCCACCACAAATTCTTGTATCAAAACTCTAACCCCCAATGTGATGGTATATGGAGGAGAGGTCCATGTGAGGTAATTAGGTTTAGATGAGATCCTAAAGGTGGGGCCCCCATAGTGGACTTACAATATAGAAGAAATAGAGAGATCAGAGTGTTTCCTTTCTTTCTCCACTGTGTGAGGGTGTAGTGAGAGGACTGCCGTCTGCAAAACAGGAAGAGTCCTCCCCAGGAACCAAATCTGCCAGCACCTTGACTTGGGATTTCCCAGCCTCCAGAACTATGAGAAATAAACGTCCGCATAAGCCACTCAGTGTTTGGAATTTTGTTATGGCAGCCTGAGCAGGCAAAGACAATCATCACGTCTCCTTAAGCTCCTCTTGACTGTGACATTCTCAAAGGTTTTCTTATTTTTGATGACTCTGATCGTTTTAAGAGTCCTGGTCAGGTATTTTGTATTTTCTCCTTCAATTGGGACTTCTCTGATGTTTTTCTCGTAAGACTAGGGTTTAGGGTGTTTGGAAGACCACAGACGTAAATGCCCTTCTTATCAAATCGTGTCAAGGGTACATACTATCAACATGATTGGTCAATGTTGATATTAACCTTGATCACCTGGCTAAGGTAATGTTTTTCAGATTTCTCCATTGTAAAGTTAGTATTTTTCTCCCTTCAATACTATGCTTTTTGAAGGGAAGTCACTGTGTGCACCCCACACTTCAGGAGTGAGGATTTATGGACTTTACATTTTTATCTATAAGCCAGTAGGGCTGGATTAGTTGATTTCTTAATCAATGGGTTTTTTTCCTTATAATCAGTGATTAAATATGAAGTCTATAGTCACAGAACATGGTGAGAGCAGGATCACTTAGGTTCAAACTTGTCATTTCAACATCCTTAGCTCTCTGGCCTGAGGGACTACAAAAAAAAAAAAAAAAAAAACATTGTGAAGGTAGGACAATGTACTGGTCTACCTTATTACAAGTTGACCCTAATAATATTGATAGACTTGGACAAATCACTTAATCGTGGTTTTCAGACTCACTCTGAAAGTTTCTGAATGTCTGCTCTTCACACTGATGGCAGAGAGTTAGATGCAACTCTCTGTTTTTAGTAATTCGCACTCAATAATTATGTTATTGCTGAATAGTTGCATCTGACAAACACAAGAAACTCTTAGTACCATTTTCTATAACTAGAGGGTAGAACTTACTAGAAAGTTTACCTTGAATACAACCTCTATGTAGTTTCTATTTTTTATTCCAGTGTATGATCCATGCATTAAAATTACACTAATATGTAAAATAAGGTAAAACAAATGAATGTTGAATGGAAATTAAAGTCTTTAATCTTTATCATAAATGAATTATTTTTAAAAGGTGAAGGACTGCTGTTTCATATCGACTTCCTATTTCCTGCATCAGCTTTAAAGTTATTTGCATTTAAAGATTCTTAGAAACTCAAATTATTCTAGAACAGACATTTTTCTCTTTAAATAATCAGAACACTAATTAGTTCTTTAAGTGGGTTTCTTTTTTTAATGACAATAAAAATACATCTGTCCATGATACACAGCAGTGTACCCATGCAATATGAGATTATATTTTCCCATAAATAGTCCTCAGAGGAAACATAATTTTGTTGTTTACAAAGGAATTAAAATCAAGTTTAAGCCCCGTTAAACCTGACTGCATGGGCACAATACCCACATTTTTAAAGGAGAGTTCTATGATGTTAATTTAGAAGACTGATTATAATTAATAGCTTCCACATTCTCAGATTTTTTAAACGATGTCAATATAATCGTATCTCCTTATAATTTATGGGAGAGGAGAAAAATGATCTTGTCTTGGGTATGAGAAGATTTTTTTTTAAATGATGAAGTTTCTGAGTTGCCGACTGTTTTCCAGTAGCATCATTTGGCTTATAAATCACATTTTTTCATATACTGACTACACCCTACATATTAATTATAGGTTCTTTATTATGAAATATTTCAAATGCGTGAAGATACAAAGTGTCCGATAATAAATACACCCCTCCAAGGAATGCCATTAACACTTGTGTTCAAAAAATTAAAATGTTAGGGTGGCTTAGTTGGGTAAGCATCCAACTCTTGATCTCAGCCCAAGTCTTGATCTTAGGGTGAGTTCAAGCCTGAGTTCATGCTGGCCATGGAGCCTACTTAAAAAAAAAAAAAAATGGAAATATTGCAGTTGAGTTCTTCTTGGTTCCATTTCCATTCCTTTCTTCTCTAAATCTCACTTTGCTGCAGCTGACATACATCACCTTTGCTTTGTAATTTCATCATATATGTCATAGCCATAGATACCATAGACTGGTTTTATAATTTTTTTCTAAAGATTTTTTTATGTGAGAGAGAGAAAGTGAGTGAGAAGAAGGAGGGGCAGAAGGAGGAGAAAGAATCCCAAGCCAACGGCATTGAGTGCAGAGGCGGGGCTCGATCTCCCGACCCTGAAATAATGACTTGTGCTGAAACCAAGAGTCAGATGCTTAACCCATAACCACCCAGGAGTCCCCTGGTTTTATAATGTAAGAATTTGTTTATATGGTATCATACTTTGTGTATCATTCTGCAGCTTATTTTCTTGACTCCAAACATGAGTTGAAGAGAAATTATGTTGATGCATATAGTCTAGTTTATTATAATTGCTGCATAGTACTTTACTATGTAACTGCACCAGAATTTATCCATTCCCCTATTGATGGACTTAAAAGTGGCTCCTGACTCTGGTAAAGAATGCTAAAGTGAACATCCTTGTACATCCTTATATGTGTCACCTTGTTTCTTTGGGCTTTATGTCTAGAAAAGAGGATTTGTTGAGTTGTAAGTTATAGTTGGCTTCAATTTTAGCAATCACCAAATTACTTTTTAGAATAATTGTAGCAGAATTCACTCCTAAGTGTATGAAAATTCTTATTTTTGTATATCCTAATTATATCCTAAGATATGAAATATTTATAAAACTAATAAGTAGTATTCTTACTTTTATTTTCCTGATGACTAACAGGGTTGAGCATTTTCCATGTCTATTCATCATTTTAACTTCTGTGAATTGTTTGGTTATTGCCTTATCTTATTATTACTTCAAGAAGTTCTTTATATATCCTGGGTAATTATGCTTTGGTATATAATTAGTAAATACCTTTTCCTAGTCCACCACTTGTCTTTTAACTTAAGTATGTGTATTGACTAGGAAATTATAATCTGGTCATCTAACTTTAATTATGCAATCTTTTATGAGAGAAATAATTTAAGTTATGGTATAGCTGAATATACCTCTAATTTCTTTTCTATCAAATATAATAATTTTCTCCATTGAGACCTTTTATGTCTTTCCTTTATTTTTAACTGTCTTGTACTTTTGTTTTTATTTTTTATGAGACTTTTTAAAAATTGAAAATAAAAATTATTTTATTTGACAGAAAGAGACACAGTGCAAAAGAGAACACAAGCAGGGGGAATGAGAGAGAGAGAAGCAGGCTTCCCACTGAGCAGGGAGCCCAATGTGGGGCTCTACCTCAGGACTCTGGGATCATGACCTGAGCTGAAGACAGATGCTTAATGACTGAGCCACCCAGGCACCCCTAAAAATTACATTTTTGAATGATTTTTGTGGGTATATAGGAGTGCTAGTAATGACTGCTTATTAATCTTATTTGCACCAATTTTGCTGAACTTCGATCTTCACTACAGAAAGATCTATAAATACAATAATTCTGTTTCTTCTTTTCCAGTATTAATTGCTAAATTTTTGTCTTAATCTTAGTGTATTGATTAGAATCTCCAGTCCAGTGTCAACTAGTAGCACCTTCTTTTCCTGACCTTAAAGACAGTGCTATTAAAGTTTTCCTATTAAGTATGGAGTTTGCTATTTTTTGGTAGACCCCTGTTATAAGGTGTATCAGTCAAGATTTGAGGTTAGAAGTCACAGCAGCTCACCTTGACTAACTTCATCTGAAGTTGAACACATCCATTTCCAAGGACACTGCCAAGGACATCATTACAGCCATTGCTTCCTCTTGGCTCTGAGTGCTGGTTCCATCAAGGTCACTGGCACTACTACAAGAACAAAACTTCCCAACTGTTCTTACATCTTGTGGTCACTCTCTAAAGAGTCAAAGGCCCAAATGGGAGTTTCCGGTTAGCCAACGGTAGGAACTAAGCACGACTGGGTTCTGCTTTTTCTTCTTGTACTACGCAGGTCTACTTTTAGTGTCAAGATTGTATGAGCTTCATAAAACGAGTCAAGACACCTTCCTTTCTTTCACTCTTTTGTTCCTCTTTCCTTCTCTTTCTTGCTTTTTCCTTCCTTCCTTCCCTTCCATTCCTTCTTCCTTTTTTTCTCCAATGATTTGTACAAGTAGGATATTATAGTTTCTTAAAGGTTTTGTAAATTATAAATGCATTCCGGCTGGTGCCTTTTGGGGGGATGAGGATCGATAGATAGATAAAATTTAATCATTATTTGTCTATTAAGTTTTTTCTATTTTTATTTTTGGTTATTTTTTTTCTAGAGACTTAAAATTTTCATTTAATTTTTAAAATTTACAAAGATAAAGCTTTTTATTTTTATAAATTTGCATAGTATTTGTAGTTATAACCTCTTTTTCATCCCTAATACAACTATGTATTATGCTTTCTCCTTTCTCCTGTTCAGTCTTGCTTGATGTTTGTCTATGTCATTAGATTTTTCCAAAGAACCAGCTTTTATATTACTTTATCAGGTTTTAAAAATTGTGATATAATATTTATGGCCTAGAATGACTAGTACTTAGAATTTTTAGTCATAAGTAGAAAGTTCTAGGAAAAAGTTAATTTCTTTGTTTCGATGACACTGAAAAGTCCCCAGAAAATATGAATTAAGTGTTTTTCCCTATGTAGTTCTAGCAAGGAAAATCTTAACAGATGTACATGACGATAGAGACATTTGGGCATTTTTTTTTTGATGAACATATGCTTATATAGGATTTATTAAATAATCACCACTGTGATAAACATTGTTGCTACAAAGATAAACATTCGCACCCTGTCCTCTAGGAGTTTTCAAGCCAATGAAACTTATAGCCACTCTTTATTGTCCACTATACTCTGTTATGAGTTAAGGCCTTTATTAAGCAAATTCTCATGACACTGGTCACTGGTTTTTTGGGAGAGTAAGTGACTGGCCTGGACCTCACAGCTTACTCTTCATACCAGACCACACATATGGCCCAAAGAGTGATACTTACTCTGCCCTTTTAGAGTCCGAGTCCGAGTCCGAGAAAACATTGTTTAGTGGTCTGGCATCATCTATATTTACTTAGCTTGATTTGGGATAGACTATAATCCTAGTTCTTGATGAAAGGATTTTTATGTATTAACCTTTTGGGTCATGATATTGGTGGGATTATTTCCACTCATAGAGTGATTTGTGGAAAAAAATATGTCTTAATCCTTAATTTAGGATTAAAATGGATATACCCATGAGAAATGGGTCTATAAAACTCATCTTAATTTGAGAAACGAAATAAACATTTCTAAAATATCTTGTTGGCTCAGTTATTTTGGCCCAAAAGCCAATTGGAGATCTGTTCTATATCAAGGTTTTTCAGCCCCTCTGTGAGAAAGAGCTGTTTTTCATTTGTTTGCAGCCTTGAAGAGGAGTCAAAACAACAGCAGGGATGGTCCTCAGAGCCCTTAGAAGGTCTGTCTTTATGCAAGTGTTTGATTTTCCAGGAGAAAACCAGATGAACTGAGTTTAAGAGTTAGACCAGGGAAAGTGTTGGGTATCAACAGCTAATCCATGACTTTAGAGGTCCACTGGCTGGTTTGCCAGATGCCAAATAATAAATATCTTTCTGTTGGTGTCAGAGTCTAGGAAGTGGGGATTTTGTGTCTGGGGGTATAAAAGAGAACAAATGAGATAACGTATATTAAAAGGCAGGTAGGAATCCCTGAAAAATAGTCTTTAATAGATTCCTTCTCCACTTTCTTCCTTCTTCTCTTCATCTCATCCTTAGCACTCCCTGGACTTGTCCTTGCAAGCTCTGAAGGTTTGCTTGAACAATGGCACTATACAGTTCATGCTACTAGACTCTTTAACATGTTCTGATTGCCCCAGTTTCATTGGATGAAAGCATTTTGGTTGGCAAACAAAATAAGGCTAACAAACTTTGTCATAGAATTCCCACACCAAGTAGTACACATAAAATGACTTGGAGGCTTGGTCATAACTCCTGCAGCAATTAGTCATGGTGTATTAGTGGAATTCAGATCTCAAAAAGTTATTTCCTCAAAGCCTTCCAAAGACCTGGTTCTTCATACAGATAGTTTTGGCCAACTGTAATGATGGGAAGAAACTAGTGTCAGGAAGAACAGAATTTATGCTTTAAGTTTAACTCTGTTTTGGATCAAATGTTCCTTAAAAATAAACCTTCACCTGATCTCAATTTTCATTTCAGTTTCCTAGACCAGTGATTTGAGTATTGGAGATAGAGTTCTTAAAATCTGTTTATGTGGTATGAATACAGAAATGGTCTGGTTCTGAGTATTAGGATCATGATCAGTGTTTTGATATGAATTCAAAACCTCTCTAAGTCACGTGTTATTTTTTGAAGCGTAGAAATTGGACTTTGCAAACAACATAAATCCCTTTGTTTGAGAAACTTTAAGTAAGCACTGAGTTTCCTTGCCATAAAGTTCTGCACCGCATCTAAAAAGCTTCTTTAAAAAATAGCTCTGGGAAAACCTGAGGCTGGCAAAGAGGTTGGATAGTTGAATGAGAAAATGATAGAGAATTCTGTTTTGTGGTAAAGGAGAACAAAAAAGAGGGGAGAAAGTAATTATTGTCAATTTAAAATTTTATGTTAAAGTTCTAGTGTAAGTTTTGAAGACTGGTAAAAACCTCAGTTTGTTTTATCCCAACACAGTTATACTGTTAGATATGCACTAGAAACCCAGCATGTGAATGTCACCTCCTTAAATTTTAATGACAAAAGAGATGGGAACATCAAGGGAATAAGGCTTAAGCACAGACTCTCATAGTTGGTGGATGAAGGGCACTTGGGGATTACAAAGATAAACAAAGAAGCGAAATGAATTTTGGCAACGCCAAAATTACAAGTGTCAGCCAATTCTGATGTTCTGCTAATATCCTGTGATTTTACAGGATGGTAAGTTTAAATAGTGGAGGAACAGGACTGGACATCAGGGTAACGCTGGTTGAACCCCAGTACAGTTTTAACTAATCCAAGGCAGCTTGAGGGTGTTAGGAGTATGTAAGGAGGGAAGGGAGTGTACAAAGGGACTACTTTATACACTCTATACACTTATACACTTTATACACTACTTTATACACTTTATAGTTTAAACTAAAAGGCCTCCCTGACTCCACTGTTATGTCTCAAAAGGTAGCCCAGAACAGCTTGGATCCATATTACCCATGGGTCTGTTAATAATCTAAATTTCCAGGGGCAGCTGGGTGGCTCAGTGGGTTGAGCCTCTGCCTTCGGCCCAGGTCATGGTTTTGGAGTCCTCGCATCAAACTCTCTGCTCAGCAGGGAGCCTGCCTCCCCCCCCCCCACCCACCCTGCCTGCCTCTCTGCCTACTTGGGATCTCTCTGTCAAATAAATAAATAAAATCTTTAAAAAAAAATAATCTAAGTTTCCAGATGGCACTTTAAGTCAGTGGAATCAAAACACTGGGAATGGAGCCTGAGAATATGAGTTTCAAACAAATAGCCTAGGTAATTCCTAAGCACATTCATGTTTGATCTCTGCACCAAAGATTAAGTCAAGAGTAAGAAAGGAACTTACAAACACTGTACATAGAAATGGCTGTGCTCATGCCTCCACAGCCCTTGGGTCCAAGATCCCCTCCGCAGTTGCCTTCAGAGTCATTGAGAAAATTTCAAATGTAGATTTTTGGAGAAGCTCTCATATAGAAGTAGAAGAGAGGAATTACGAAATGCCAAATAAGGAGATAAATATCACTTATTGGAAAAGAATGGCCAGAGCCAGTTTAATGTTTCTGTGCTTCCCTTCTTTAAATCTTATAGGCTGTCCATACTGAGCGGACTGCATTTACCCAAATGGACCATGCTTTCCTTTGCCTCCATGCCTTTACATTGGTTGTTCCTCTGGCTAGAATGTCCAACTGTGAGGGTAGATTTCTATTTGTCATTTACATCTTAGTTCAATGTCACTTCCTCTGGCAAGCCTGAGTACCCCAAATTTCATATTTTACAGTTTTCTATAAGAGTATTTAATTCACCATACTGAATTATTTCTCCTTCCCATTAGCCCATATATTCTTCAAGATCATCTCTTAAACTTAACATAGAGCTTAGTTCATGAATTTATTTAACTTAACGTAGAGCTTATTCATGAAAGCTGCTCAACAAATGTCCTTCAAATTAGCAAATGACAAATGTCTTGATGTCCCAAAACATATTCCTTAGTCAGCCTGAATATTTCCATTGCCTAAGATTCCATTTGGGGTAACTGAGAATTTTGGTTTCATTAATGAAATCCATCAGTTATCCAGTAGAGTAAATAAATTCCACCTTTGGTTTTCCAAAGATGGGAGAGGAACTACACATAGAGAATGAGGAAGAGGAGACATGGTAATTTTGACACAGAATTTTTAGGGTTACGTTCGTTCTGAGTATAGCCCTGCAATGAAAGAGGCCTTGTAGGGAAAGCCACAGAGAGGTGAGAAAGGATGTATGCTTGGGGGTGGGAGGGTGGAGAGGTAAGCTGCCATTTCAAAATATTACCTAGAAACAACCATGCACTCAGAATGGAGAGACAAAACGAGGCCATGGCCGCCTCGTTTTTTAACACAAAAAAAGAGCTGGTCCTAGTTTCACGATATGAATAGGTAAAATGGAGGACCTTGGCCTCAGAATTTGACCACCCTATGGAAAGATGCATTCAAAATCCCAGAAAACAGATTTACAAACAAACTTTTGGAATCTAATCAACTCCGAAATTGAACAAAGCCTCGTTTGCATTTCTCTTGTAAATCAGCTTAGCAATAAGAGCATGTTATATTTGTGAAGACAAAGGTCAGGACTCTAGAGACGCAGCAAGAGACACTTTATGGGATGAAAACTAGATGCAGTCTGAGGGGCAGGAGAAATTAAAAGAAAAAAAGTATATTCCTTAAACAAATAGTAAGGAAATGACCATATTCTCTCTTTTTTTCTTTTTTTTTAACTTATTTTAAATTTAATTTTTTCAGTATTCCAAGATTCATTGTTTATGCACCACACCCAGTGCTCCATGTGTCCTCCTTAATACCCACCACCAGGCTCACCTAACCCTCCACCCCCCTTCCCTCCCAAACCCTCAGTTTGTTTCTCAACATCCAGTCTCTCATGGTTCGTCTCCCCCTCCAATTTCCCCCAACTCCCTTCTCCTCTCCATCTCCCCATGTCCTCCATGTTATTCCTTATGCTCCACAGTAAGTGAAACCCTATGATAATTGACTCTCTCTGCTTGACTTATTTCACTCAGAATAATCTCTTCCAGTGCCATCCATGTTGATACAAAAGCAGGGTATTCATCCCTTCTGAAGGAGGCATACCATATTTTCTTTTTTATAAAGATTTTATTTATTTGAGAGAGAACATGAGCGGGGGGACAGGCAGAGGGAGAGAGAGAAGCAGGTTCCCTGTTCAGCCTCAGGACCCTGGGATCATGACATGAGCCAAAGTCAGACACTGAACCAACTCAGCCATCCAGGTGCCCCATGGCCATAGTTTCTGAATACAAAAGGAGACACGTGATTTTATAAGTCATACAACATGAGTTGGTAAACTCTGGAGAGTCAATGATAAGAACAATATGCAAAGAGGGTGATTCAAACTGTGCCAAAATAAAAACAAGACTAAACAGACCCCCTAAAAATATAGATGGCTTAGCATAGGCCAATCTGAATTCTAAAACCCAGTAACAAATATTAAACAAATATTTATTAAGTCTTTGTGTGTTTGTGTTACACTAAGGCACATAAGAGGTATTTAGTAAATATTATTGAATGAATGAGTGAATGAATGAGCATTCACTTTGTGTCAGGTGCTATACTGTTATGAGGAATAATCCTAAGACACAAATGGTATTTGTTCTCATGGATATTACAGTCTAGTGGAATGACAACCAATTAAAATATCATGTGCAGAAAAGGAAGTACCAATTTCTATTGGAGCACATGGGAGTGGGTTTAATTTAGAGGGTCAGATAAAATATCTCTATGGGAGTGTGGAAGGGAGAGAAGACAGGGGTTGGTATTGCAACGTAGAGCTGTATAGGCAGCGCACTGCGCAATCCTAGGAGTTGGTATTCACATACAAGTTGGCCATGGAGGGAAGACTAGGATGGAACAGTATACGCAATGGCCTGGAATATAGAAGTATAGTAAATGTTATTTAGGAACTGTAGAGAGGCAAGGGAAAAGTCATGTAGAACGAGGCTGGAATAAATTGACCATGGCCTATTTCAAACAGGTTAAGAATTTGGGACTTTATTCTAAAAGAAAAGGAAACCACTTACAGTTTTGAGATTTATGTTTTGAAAAGAAAACAAGCACCTCTGGTTGCAGAGTGTTTTGGAGAGTGACAAGAAAGAACTCCGAGCAGGGAGTTGCAATTGTGGGGGTAGGTCACAGCTGATGGGAGAGATAGTCCAGCATATGGGGTATGGTCAAAAAATGGGCCAGTAGGTTAGGTTTGGAGATTAAGAAAAAGAGTCAAGTATGTGAGTGGGTATGAAATTAAAAGAAAAGAAAAGAGGGGAACCTGGGTGGCTCAGTCGGTTAAGCATTTGCCTTCGGCTCGGGTTGTGATCTCAGGGTCCTGGGATTGAGCCCCGCATTGGGCTCCCTGCTCCATGGAGAGCCTGCTTCTCCCTCTCCCTCTGCCTGCTGCTCTACCAACTCATGCTCTCTGTCAAATAAATAAAAAAAACTTAAAAAAAAAAAGGAAAAGAAAAGAGAACCCTAGGTATGCAAAAAAATTCTTTGTTTAAAATAATTGAAATTATATACGTCACCCAGTGCTCATCACAAGTGTGTTCTTTAATTTCTATTACTGATTTTACCCATCCTTCCACCCACTTCCCCTGTGGTAACCATCAGTGTGTTCTCTAGAATGATGCATGGGATTGTTGAATCACTATATTGTACACTGAAACTAATATAACACCATATGTTAACTATACTGGAATTAAAATTTTAAAAAAAGAAAATTACAATTTTCAATGGAAAAAATTTTTTCATTGAACTCTGAGACTCTCTTCTGCTCCTCTGTGGCTCCCTTTCCATGAGTTTATAACTACAGAATGAATGGAGGGATCCAGCACCTACCCAAAGCAAAACACTCTGGGAGACTCCTCTAATCCCCAGTCTATACCACTAAATACCTGTTGTCCAAGCCATGGAAGATGGGCAACGGAAGTGCTTTACTGAAAATGGGAGCCCCAGTACTTAGGATGGAGCCTCCTAAATATTCCAAGGAGACATTCCTTCCCAGGTCTCGGCCCCTACCCAAGACACAAACAGATGGGGAGGTGGAGATTCTACTCTAGGAACAAGTCCTTTCAACCTTTCTCTTGCATGAGGAATTCCTCTTCTCCCTCCCTGCACCTGCTCTATACCTTTCACCTTTGGGACACTGGATCCCTGTAAGTAGATTTTTAGGGTTTAATAACTGGGGTCCATGAACTTGGATGGGAAAAATTTTCATCTTTCAGATTTCTAACTGTAACTGAGTACTTCCTTCAATTATAAATGTAGACAGCAAATGACAGCAAATCACTTCTTGATGACAAAGTTGTAAATACTCACATTTTGCCAGGTTTCTGGCTTGAACACCTCATGGAGATATTTACCGAGATGAAGGAAACTAGAGAAAAGGCAAGTTTGGAACTAGAGTGAGTGGATGGAGATGATATAATGACTTCAGAACATACTGAGATATAGTTAAACTCAGTTCACCAGTGAACTCAGTCCATTATATTAAAACACAGAAAACTTCTCTCATCTGTAGTCTAAAACTTTAAACTGGAATTCTGCTGAAAATATGCAGCATTCATCATGAAAGTTTTAGGGCAATGTTTATTTTTTAAAAAACCATTTATGAAGTAAAAGTAAATCTGTTCTTTGAAATGGAATTGATTGCCTAACAGAGCTCTTTTCTTCTGTCAACTTTATGCTAACTAAAAGGACTCAAGAGTGTGGATATTACTTAAAAGTAAGTGGTCACTATGTTTCAGAAGAGGCTTGTATAATAATTCACCGGAGTATTCTTAACTGACAATTTTAACTATGCAACTTCTTTTGAAGATCAACTTAGGATCAAAAGAGCTTTTTTTTTTTTTTATTCTACAGATGTACACACACATACATACCATTCCAATCTTTTTATTAGGCCAAAATATATGGAATTACCATTTTTTGTCATAAATGGTTGAATATGAGCTCTTTCATATGGCTTTCATAAGGCTTGACCTAAAATTCTGGAACAGTACCAGGAGATCTCTGATATAAAGAAAAGGAATCTTAGGGGTGCCTGGCTGGCCTTTAGTAGAGCATGCAATGCTTGATCTCAGAATAATGAGTTTAAGCCCCACAATGGGTGTAGAGATTACTTAAAAAAAAAAAAAAAGTTACCATAAAAGGAATCTCTGATACTCATGTCATGGAACAACTTCAGATCAATTCTGAACAGATAGATGGAAGAATGGAGAGATGGATTGATAGATGGATAAATTGATATTTTCCTGCTAAATCTGGAGGAAGTATATTCATTTCTATTTTTAGCTATTTCAATTTTCTTAGAAACATAGACTATTATACCTGGAAACAACTTCAGGTACTCACTCAGTGAGTTTAGGCCATTGGTCAAGTCAATAAATGTTTCAATTTATTGATGGTCCTTATGGACATGGATTTTGAGATCAAAGAGATCTTGGTTTATCTATTTATTTGATAATTTCACCATTAAGCCATATATTAATAGAAGCAACTTAAAATGACAAGCAAAACTTCTCATTAGACTACATGGGATTATTCTTATGGGACTCAGTTTTCTCAGTGATGGGGATTGAAAAAGGATAAAGATGTACACAATAGAGTTGCTGTGTATATTAAATGAAATTAAAACATAGAAAGTATTTTTCAAAATGCCTAACATAGTGAGGTTTTGACATATGGTACGTATTGGCAGTACTGTGGACCAGTCCCTCATTTTAAAGCTAAAAAAATAGTATCATCCAGATCTTTTCATTCTCCTCACAGTCCCACCCACTCCATAGGTTTTATTCTCAGACAGCCTCCCCAGTATGGTGGCAAAAATGGGCACCAGTAGCTGTAGGCTTACATGGTTCTCATTGTTAATGATCCCAGTGAGAAGACCACTTCTTTGTATAGAGAACGTGAGTGGTGAGCAGAGGATAGGGGTCAGCCCCACCTGAACCACGTGCAATGGATTTATGAAAAAGAGGACTTCTGTAACTAGAAAACAGGGTGAAGGAAAGGCAGGCTAAGCAGACAAGAACTATAGCTACCACAGTTCACTTTAGGGAGGTGAAGAGAAAAAAAAGAGATGTGTATGGGTGGTTGTGGTGCCACTGGTAATGGTGATGGTGGTGGTGGTGTGTGTGTGTGTGTTTGTGTGTGCATGTACATATGTGTCTATGGACTATGATTATGACTCAGATGAAATCTGAATGGACTAGAAACCCTAAAAATGATCAGTTCCTAAAGAAGAAAATGAAGAATGAGCTCTCAAAAAAGTATCATATTTGCATTCAGATCCCTTCATTTTACACTATTTTGCACAATTCCTTGTTATTTAATACGGAGACATCAGCTACAACATTATTGATCAGAGCAATCAATAGGACTCCTTTGGTTTCAATTATGAGAAATCTATCTCAGACTACCATCTCCTGAAGACAAAGATTAGAATTGAAGATAGGCATGGGCCTAGCTGTAGACCACAAGGCCAAACCAGATTCCTGTACCAGTATATATAAGTGATTAACCTGCTGTATTTGCAAAGACAAGATCAGACAGGTACACTCATGAGATTTATCTCCTATCATATGAGAACAAGAAAGGTGGAACTTTTAATTTTTTTAATTTATTTTTTAAAGATTTTATTTATTTATTTGACAGAGACAGAGATCACAAGTAGAAAGAGAGGCAGGCAGAGAGAGGGCAGGGAGGAGGCTCCCTGCTGAGCAGAGAGCCCAATGCAGGGCTCAATCCCAGGACCCTGAGATCATGACCTGAGCTGAAGGCAGAGGCTTAACCCTCTGAGCCACCCAGGTGCCCCAAGGTAGAACTTTTTAAAGATTCCATAATGATCTGAAGCTAATATCACCAAAGTGCATGGGCAACAAGAGGAGATTTCTATGTGACTATGAGTAACCACTGAATGAGTGTATGTAATAAGCAGAATCATCAAGAATTTACACTGTCTTACTATGTTCATCTTAATTTGCATCAACCCAACATCCTTGATCTCAGAGTGATGCTCAGAAATATTAAGAAGCATATCCCAAAGTCACACAACTTATAAGTAAGAAGGCTAAATTGGGAACCCAGTTTCTCTGATTTCTACCTACAGCTCTTTGTCTATTCTAGTGGTTGTCAAACTTGAGCATGCGTCAGAATCACCTAGAGGGCTTGTTAAAATACATGTTGGACTCCCAACCCCAGAGTAAGGGCCCAAGAATTTGCATTTCTTTCAAGTTCCCAGGTCCTGCTTTTGGTTCAGAGACCACACTTTAAAAATGACAGGTTTATACAAAACCTACTACCTTAAATATGTCCTCAATATAAATATGAGATACAATTAACTGCCAACCCTCATTGAGAACTTACTATGTGCCAAGCACTGTTCTAGGCACCTTATGTATATTGATTCCCATCAGACAGGTACCAGACAAGTAACTTGCCCAAGGTCATATCACTAATATGTGGCAAGGCTGAGGTTGCAAACTCAGGCAGTCTGGCTCCAAAGACTAGCATTTAATGTGCACATTATAGTCCACTTGCAGTACTTCAGTAGTACCAGTGGTATATAAGTCTACCCTTGACACATACCTGCTATAGTGTTAGTAGATCCAGAGTTGAGAGAGACATCCTGGCATACAGAAACAGAGTAATGAATGAGAAAGAATTTTTCTAGTAATATCTGTAATCTCTCCATTGCCCATAACTCTATAAAGAGTAGTTACCATCAGTCATAGTCTTAAAATTAACCAACTGCTAATAATTCCCAAACAAAAAATATAAGATATTAAACATGAAACTGTGTAAGTACTAATCTGAATATTGAAAATTTTTCAATTTGGTTGCTACTTTTTTGGTTAATAAGAATATTTAAGGGTGCTTTGTGGCTCAGTTGGTTAAGGTCTGCCTTCAGCTCTGGTCCAGATCCCAGTGCCCTAGGATTAAGCCCCACCTCAGGCTCCCTGCTCAGTGGGGAGTCTGCTTCTCCCTCTGCCTCTCCCCTATTCATTCTCACTCTCTCCCTAATAAATAAACAAAATCTTCAAAAAATAGTCCAATCACAACAACAAATTATTTGGGGAAAAAAAAAGAATAAGAAAGCAGAAAATCAAGTAAATATAAAGGGAAGTAAGGACAAGAAGCCTGAGAAGAGCTATCTAAACAAATTGTCAGAATAATAAGGGTGGAGAAAGATATTGGAAGTGGGAGTCTGAATCCATGGAAACAAAGAGCTAGACTGGGAGAGCAGGAAATGGTAGAAGTCATAATTTGAGTAATTTGGTTGCCAGTCACTAAAAGCAAGCTTGTAAGAAAAAAATGTACTAAAAATACTAAAAAACTATGAGGTTACTCATATCACTTAATTAATAATTCCCTAGAATGTATCTCTTTGCTGATAAATTCCTGAAGCCCAGCTGAAGTGTCTCCTCCCTAAAAAAAGTCTGCAAACAGCATAATTAATCACTATTGCATCGAAGAGCTCATGCCATCAACCTGGGTTAGTTGTTTTACCTGCGTGTCTTTCTCACTAGGATAAGAGCAAGAAGATCCTGTGTTTTTCCATCTTTTTTTCCTCCAAATCTACTTACTATGGTAGGGGAAAGGATAAAGGGAAGAAAAGGAGTAAGGAACAGAAGAGAGGACAGTAAGGGGGAGAAATCAGGGAAAACAGTGAAATAAATCACACTTCTCTGCATCTAAGGAAATTATGGTGGATGAGAGATCTGGTAGCCTAGTTGTTAGATAATCAAAACCTTAATTCTACCTTATACTCAGTAAACAGTGTTGAGTAACATTAATTGCTCTACCACTTTGAGAATAAATCTGTAATTTTAAAATGCTTTGGATCAAGTCTTTATTTTTATCACATTTTTTGCGGCTTATTGGAACCACTTAGCATACTTCTAAGTATGTGAAATATATAATCTGACTCATGATAAAGAAGAAATTTTCTAGATAAGAGTATCAGTAAATATATGTCTGCAATTTCAATTGTGATCTACTTTTATTTTTTTCTAAGTTTACAATCTCATTTTCTCAATGATTGATGGTATTCAAAAGCTAGTGCATTGCATTCATTGACCTAAAACTGGACTCTTAAGTTGCAGTTACTAGAATGGGTATAACGGTTAATTTTATGTGTCAACTTGACTGGGTCACGGACTGCCCAGATATTTGATCAAACATGACTCTGGCTATTTTGGGATGAGGTTAACATTTGAACAAGTAGGCTGAGTAAAGCAGATTGCTCTTTCTCATGTGGGTGGGCCTCATCCAATCACCTGAGGGTCTGAATAGATTTTTTTCTTTCAGTAAAAGAAAATTCCAACCACCTGATTGCTGAGCTGGGATGTTAGTCTTTACCTATCTTTGGATTTTAATGAAAACATTGACTTTTTTTGGGTATTGAGCCACAACTTGGACTAGAACTTGTAGCATCACCCTCTCTGGTTCTTAGGCCTTTGGACTCAATTAGAACTACACCATCAACTCTCCTAGGGCTCCAGCTTGCCCACTGCAGATCTTGGGACTTCCCAGCCTCTGCAATTGCACAACCCGATTCCTTATAATCTCTCTCTCTCTCTCTCTTTCTCTCTCTCTCTCTCTCTCTCTATATATATATATATTTCCTGTTGGTCCTGTTTATCTGAAAACTCTAATATAAGATAAATCAGTAGGAATATGTACTTGTGTTTTTAATGTGAGAAGAGGTAGAAAGTTAGGTTTGGACAAATCTGAAGCTGTTTTTATGAATATTGATTTGTTTACTTAATACTTATTTATCTTTTATGTAAAATAAAGTATAATGGAAGGGAGATTGAACTGGGAATCCAGATGCTTGAGTTCTATGATTGGATTCATATTACAAGTTATATATGAGACCTTGACCAAATCATTGAACCTTTCTAGGCTCAAGTTCCCTCACTTTAAAAGGAAAAAGATGGGATATTTAATTTCAGGATAGAAAAGACATCTAGATCCTATCCTCTCTGGAAATCAACCATCATCAACAAGGAAGATTAGCAGCAGACACTCTCATTTGTGATCATTAAAAAATCCTCACTGAGTGGCTCAGGGGTTAAGCCTCAGCCTTCAGCACAGGTCATGACCCCAGGGTCCTGGGATCGAGCCCCACATCGGGCTCTCTGCTCGGCAGGGAGCCTGCTTCCCCACCTCTCTCTGCCTGCCTCTCTGCCTACTTGTGATCTCGCTTTCTCTGTCAAGTAAATAAATAAAATCTTAAAAAAAAAAATCCTCATTAACCTGAGCCATAATATACATGAAGGACAGCTGTCAAATACAGTGAAAATTGAACCAGAGGAAGGAAGTAAACTGAAATAAGGGGGTTATTGGAGATTATAGGCTGAGAGAGCAGAGTTCTCTGAAGTAGGTGGCCCATATCAATGGGCAAGGGAGGCAAAGAACAAAATGGCTGATCTCAAGTAGCTCCTGAAATCTTACAAGATACTCTGCAGAGGCAGGGGATGTGATGATTCATGAGGACATTTGTAGACAAGCTAACTCTTCAAGAAAGTATCTTTCTGTTTGGTAGAGTGGATAAGAAACTAAATAATAAGCAGCCTGAGGCTATCAGTCTTTATCATCTACAGAATGTAAACTCGTGTAAGCAGGGGGGTTTTTCCCCCCTCCATTTTATTTATTGCTATAGTCCCCAAACCCAAAGCTGCACCTGATGCTGGGTAGGTCATAATATTTTTAAGAAAGATGGATGGGTGAAGAGAGGTTATGGCTAAATCATTCCATTAATATACTTATATATGCACACAAAGAGAGGGGGAAACCCTTGTATTATTTGGGACTTTGGAAACCGAAAAATCTTTCTATTGTCTCAGGGCACCTCTCTGGATCTGAGGGAGAAGAAGATGGGAGGTAATTTAAGTTTTCTGGTTTTCTCATTTTCAATGTATATTATTTAAGGCTAATTTAAGATCAAGTACAAACCAAACAAAAGTGTAGCAGTATAGAAAAGCAAGGAGGTGAAAGAAATAAATTATTCTGAGAATATTATCATTCAGAGTAGGGAATTAATAGATTGGTTTAAGAAAAAGAGAACTTACTATATTATATAAAGTCATATTTTAAGCAACAAGAAAACTACTTGAAGAACTAAAATTGAACCATAAATCTTCCACATTTTGAAAAAGAAATATGTACACATGTAAAATGAACCTAAGAAATCACAAATCAATGGTAAAACGTTAAAAACAAAGTATAAAGGACTTCTGCTTCCAAGAATATTCACAATACCTTGCACAAAATATACATATAATATAAATCACTCCTACTGAGAAAAATTGACAAAGCATGGTAACATAACTTTTTTTTTTTTTTAATTTCACAATCAAGGTAGCAAAGAATTATGAAACAAAGAGCAGGAAAAGGAAACCCAGAGCAGTGACTCCTAGGAGTGGCTGATGATTCTGGAAGAGGTTAAGGGAAGGATTGAGTAGAGGTTTTGGCAGTCCCAGAAAGTCTAAATGGTTTAAAAAAAAAAAAATCACATCCAAGTTCTGTCAAAAAGGGATCTCTGCTAAACCCCCAAACATGGAGTTACAATCTCAAAGGGCTCTACCAAAGAGTAGGAAGTACTGGGAAAGCCTGGGACTGAAGTGGTTTCAAATTATCTCAGTCCCTATAGTTGGATTAAGATGATCTAAGATTGTCGGTGCCCCTAACTATCTGCCAAAGGCAACTCTAAATCCTCTTTGAAAGAAAAAAATTCTAGGACTAAGATTATGTCAGTTTTTTTTCATATGCCACACAATGTCTTGCACACAATAAAAAATAACCACATAAGAAAACACAATGTAATTAAGAAATGAAGAGAAATAACAGCAATAGAAAAGGACGCACAAGAGTTCAGATAGTGAATTATTAGACACAACTTTAAAATTTTTAAGAGAATTTTTAAAAATCCAGATTGATTCTTTGAAGACACTAATGAAATTGATAAACCCCTGATGAGGCTCATCAAGCAAAGAGAATCAGAAATGAAAAGGTATATATCATTACAGAGCCTACAGATATTTTTAAAATTATCATATCATTTATAAATATTAACAACGCTATGGTCCTAATTTGAAAATTTAGATAAAATGGATGTTTCTAGAAAAAAAAAATTCCCAAAACTGACACAAGAAGAAATAAAAACTTCGAATCATCTGATAACAGAATTAGAAACCATGACAAATACACATTGTGATATCCTCAGAGTTATTGCACTCACTTGTTTCTACTTAAAATTTTATTTTCATCTTTTTGAGAAAGCATTCCTTATTTTGGCTATTTGAGGAATGTTTGAGGAATTTAAAACATGATGAATACCTTTTCTATCTTATTTTACTTGACGTTATCAGAACTCTTCTATGATTTACTTCTGAGGATTATACGTATTAGATTCTCCATTATATTGCAAACTATAGGACTGGACAATATGAGGCATAAGAGGAAAGGAAGAACAAGAGAAAGACAAGGAAGGAGGAAGGAAAGAGAAAACTGTTCTGAGTTGAATTATAACTTTACATTCACATCCTCTACAGTCTGTTTATAGCCTCCCGACATATAATAGTCATAAACGGCCGCTGATGTTGTTTAATGTAAAACATATTCAGAGAAGCAATATGACACAGTGATGAAGATTTCTGTGTGCTACCTGTGGGTGTATAGTCTTGCAGCCACTTTGCAAGGTCCTTGGACAAGTAACCACTCTAAATTTCAGTTTCCTAATCTATAAGATAAAGATCGTCATGGTACACCTCACACTTCATTGTAAAGCTTTAGTGAAAAAATACATGGAAAAGTATTAGCACAGAGCCCAGAAAAATTCTATGAATAGTAGCTATTATTTATGATTTTGATGGGAAGAAAATAAAAATATGTGTGGTTTGATTTTACGTTTTAAAATGTGTTGTTGAGGGGCTCCTAGGTGGCTCAGTCAGTTAAACATCTGCTTTCAGCTCAGGTCATGATCTCAGGGTTCTAGGGCCGAGTCCCACATCAAGCTCCCTGCTCAGCAGGGAGTCTGCTTCTCTCTCTCCCTCTGCTCCTCACCCCCACTCATGTTCTCTCTCTCTCTTTCTCAAATAAATGAATAAAATGAATAAATGAAAAATATTATTTCATGGAAATAAAAATTTTCTGTACTAAATGTAAGGCATTTCTGGGAAACATTCTAAGTTGGGCTACCTGGTAGCCTATGAGTTGATCAAAACATTTGACAATTTTTCTAAAGAAAAGAGGGTGTAATAATAACTTAGTCTCTCTTTAAAAAAAAATATACCAGGGACTCTGCATCCCTGACAGTTGTCTGTCACATGGTTTGCTGAGACTGTCCAACATTGACTGAATTTCCAAGCCTCAGCACTATAAAAACAATTCACTAGAACTCCCTCCAAATAGTTTTATATTGTGTAATTACTTAACACTGCCCTTCAGATTACAATATGGGCTGTATGTGCTGGGAATTATGTTGGGTTCCCTGAGAGTCCTGCAGAAAGCCTGCTTTGTCATGAAGAATGGTCCTTTGATGTTTAAGGAACGGTGTTGATAGGTTCTAAAAACTTAGTTCCTACAACTACTAGAGAATATTCATCACAGCAAAGAAGGCAGTTGAGAATGGCTGGTACAAACTCTGAAAAAACAAGGTTACTCATGTTCCAGCATGAACCCTCAAGAGCCCTTGAAGAAAAAAAATCACTGTCACAGGGAACTTTCAATTGCCTGCTCACTGATGTCTAAACAAAATAGACTGGATTCATTTTTTTTTTCTTTGTATCTTGGCTAAAAGACCATGGAAAACGGTCTTTCACTTAATTTCCAGAAACAAAACAAAACATAACAAAACTCTATTGCTTGTGGCTAAATTCATTTCTCATCTCAAACATTAAAGCTCCAGGTTATCACATCAAAATACATTTTCTTTAAAAATCTAAAATTATTGTGCTGAATTTTACTGCAACTAAATTCTATTTTAATTATGATATGGGATGAAATATTTTGGTACTAATCCTTTTCTGTCTCAATAAATTAAGATACATAAGAAGTACAATTTAAAAATCATGTTGAGATAAATGTTAAATCTTTTTTACTAGTGATCGTTTGTTTTGTGAAGCAACCTTTACAAATATAATAGCATCACTCAAGAAAGGACTTTACTGAAAAGTGTTTCTAACCATTGGTTAGAATTGGAATTATCTGAGTAGAACTTCTCAGATATACATGCTTTTGGATTTCCCATCATTTATGCTGTTTCATTCGAAATGGAAAATCATGTGGTTTGATTTTTATTGTTTTTTAAATGGAGAGGATCATCAGGAAAAAAATGCTTATGTGGTTTTATTATCTTTTTTTTTTGTTTTAATCAAGTGGATTGTCAAAAGGAAATTATTTCTGTAGACAATATGCAGGGAACAAACATGCATTTTTGGTCATAATATTTTTCCATCATGATATTGGACGTTTTTCAGGGGTACATGCCATGCTTTGCTTCCCTTTTCATATGAAATTATACCATCTTAAAACTTTAGACCTCTTTGTGAAAGCTGTAGTGGGAACCAGAAGTTCTGACCATTGCCTTGATTTAAAAACAAAAACAAAAACAAACAAACAAACAAACAAAAACCCAGGAAATTTCTAGGTTTTCCTCCCATAGATTTTTGTGTCCTGGTAAATCCTGTCTAACAGGATATTATAAACCTGTCGACACCCTTGCAGCTGGGGACAGGGGAGATGGAAAGCTGACCTGTCAGTGACATACACAGCTTTCCACTTAGAAGAACATAGGTTCCCTCTATCCTGCCACTCTGCTCTTGGCATCAAATCATCCAGTTTGTGTCCCTCATTACAGTCAAACCTCTGGAGGAAATCCACATATAGCTGGCAAAGTAGGCATGGGTTCTGAGTATCTTCAGTAACATTTTGATGAATATGTTTATCAAAAAGACTTATTTTTAACAAAATAATAATTTGCATTACAGTAAAAGTATCAAGTGTGTGGTATGAGAAAAAACATTAAGCTTCATTTGTGAGAAATATATATATATTTTAAAGATTTTATTTATTTGAAAGACAGAGAGCACGAGCAGTGGGGAGGGGCAGAAGCAGAGGGAGAAGCAGACTCCCCGCTGAACAGAGAGCCTGATGTGGGGCTCAGTTCCAGGACCCCAAGGTCATGACCTGAGCTAAAGACAGATGCCTAACCTACCGAGTCACTCAAGCACCCCTTGAGAAACACATATTAAGAGCAATTCTACCTACATTGTTTCTCATTTATTCATGCTTTGCTACTATAGAACATCAATAGAGTAGCTTGTTTCAGATCTTAAAAGGTCTTTTTAAAATCTACAATTGCCTCATTCTCTTTCAATTCTGTTTTAGTATCTTGTGTATTTGGAACAATTTCCTAAAAAATCCTTTGTGATTCAGAAAAAGACATAGAACATTCAAGCTGAGCTTACTCTTACCTCCAGTACTGTTCAAGAGAAATATCATGCAAGCCACATATATAAGTTACAATTTTCTAGTTGCCACATTAAACAAAGTAAAAAGAAACAGGTGAAATTAATGTTAACAATGTATTTAATTAAATTGATGTATCCCCAAATTATAATTTTAACATGTAATCAAAATAAAATATCATTAATGAGGTACTTTAAAGCTTTCAAAATCTAGTATTTTATACTTGTAGCACATCTCAGTTCAGATTAGCTGTATTTCAAGGGCTCAGAAGCAGCCGCACATGGCTATGATTATTGTATTGGACAGTGCAGTTCTGCTCTATGAAGAGAGCTTATGGCTACTGTATTGGATTGAAAGAATCAGTGCTTCCCTCTTTCCACTATCTCTCACCCCCAATTTTCAACCCACATGCTTTTGACATTTTAATGAACAAATGACTCTTCTAGAACTATAAAGCATGCTTATAGTTATGAATAATATTGATCTAACCCTGTTCTTCCTGTTCACGCTTTTTTAAATGGTTAATAACTTTCATTATAAATGAATTAAATGTTTTTTGTAGACAAATTAGAAAGTATAGATTACAAAAAGAAAATTTTAAGTATCTCTGTTCCCACTCCCTGAGAACTTCTGCTAACATTTTGTTGTACATCTATTTAGAATTTTCTTGTGTAATGTATGTAAAACAAGTTTTACATGTGCTCTTTGTACTGGTTCATTTTTACCTCTTATTAAATTTTAAACACCTTCCCATGTTCTTTTCATGCAACATCTGGGTGAATTTTTTTAAAGATTTTATTGGAGAGAGAGAGAGAGTGAGCAAAAGAGAGCACAAGCAGAGGGAGGGGCAGAGAGAGGGAGAAGCAGACTCTTTGCTGAGTGGGGAGCTCAATGCGGGGCTTGATCTCAGGACCCTGGGATCATGACCTGAACTGAAGGCTGATGCTTAACCAATGGAGACACCCAGGCACCCCATCTTCTGAATAAATTTTAATGACAGAATAGTATTTCATGTGGTAGATGTACCATAATTATTTATTTAACCAATCTGTTGTTTCTGGCCATTGTAATTTATCTATCTATCTATCTATCTGTCTATTTATCATCTATCTATCTTTTTTTGCTGTCACAAATGGGTCTATTCTTTAGGATTGTTTTTCTTATATTTGGAGTGAGGCAGCAGGAAACAGTTTTATAGATAATCCAACGAATTGGGAGTTAGTTGCAAATTGTAGCCAACTTATAATAGTTTTTTGATTTGTCTAGATACTTTGAAATGTTCACTTTAGTATACATAAAGGAGCGTATAAAACAATCAAAAAACCATACTTGTGTTTAAAGATCGAATGCATTTTAAATGCTTTTAGGCAAATGAAAGAAAACAGTATAACAATTATAATCTCCTCCTTTTCTCCAAGTAGATAGTCTAAAAGAAAATAAAGGTAAACGCAATCTCTCTTTTATGTTATAATTTGAGTCCTCACCACTACTGTTTCAATGAAAACATAAATCCAAACTCATTTCATTTTCTGAATAGTTAGGGAAGCTAGAAATCTAAAGGGTAATTTCATAAATGCAAGACATCAACATCAAGTGTCCTTCATTTCTAGGGTGTTGGAAGGAGGAAAGACGGTTGGTTTAGTCCTCTGTCTTGCCCCCAAATTATTGAAAATCCAGAGACTGACTTTTTTCACAATGTCAGTTTGCTCCCTAAGAGGAGGTAGAAATAGATCGCTGCAGCGACAAAGCCACTACTCTTCAAGATCCCGGCATGGGATGAAGGGGGTCTTCAAAGAAAGAAAATCTTAACATTCAGCCAAGAAATGTCCATGTTTGGATGCCTCAAATTATAATGTCTTAGCATATATTCTCATTACAAGTACTTATTTTCATAATAACTAGATTAAAAGGAATGACCCAGCTACAGATTAGTGCCATAACTAATGGCACTTATGCATGAGTTTAAAACCATGCAGCGTCTAGCTCAGAAGTCTACATTACCCTGCTATTCAGCAGAATCCACCAGGGGAGACCCTAGGTGTCTTTCCTATTAGTAGGTTTCACAGAAAACCATCTCCACCCTTTAGAAAGGTTCTAGTAACATCTCAGCTCAGGAGGGGAAGGGTGAAATCTTTCTTTCTCAGGAGACCTTGATCCTTGTATAAACCATCTCACATCTTCGGTAATCAGCCCTTTGAGCAAATAAGGTAAGGACTAGAGAGCTTCATCAGTCCACAAAAGTATTTCTCTTACCTTTTTCCAAGCCTAGGTTCAAATCTATGCCAATGCATTTACTGTGTGACCTTGAGAAACTCAATTAATCTTATGAACCTCAGTTTCCTTAGCTGTGAAATGGGAATACTCTGGGTCACAGGGGTATTGTAAGGTTTACATAAAATAATGAATGTATAACACTTAGCCCAGCAGCAGACCCCTAGTGAGCTCCCAATATCTGTTCCCATGTTACTTACCTGTACGTTAACTAAGACAGTAATAGCGGACAATGTAGTACTCCATCCATATTAGTCTAGGTCCCTTTTACTGTTTCTATGAATCCCTTCCCAACTTCAATATGTCTTTGCTTCTGGCAGATCATGCCTGCTCCCTCAGAGAAACACCTGGAGCTGATTTGAGGAGTTCGCAGAGGACGGAAGTAGGACTCTGAAAGCCCCAGGCTGAGTCAGGACAAATGCCAAAGCATAACCTATACTCCAGAGCTCCTCTGCAGATCTCCACTGAGGTTGCAACTTGGCCTTCTCTTTCTTAGCTGCGTCCTCTGCCCCTCTACAGTTTCTCCTGGGAACACTCACTTAGCCAATCACTTGCACACAAATCCTTACCTCGGGGCCTGCTTGTGGGCAGCAGGAACTAAGATGGGGAAATCCTGTGACTGTTTTCAACAAGGAAGATCTCATCCGAGGTGTATGGATGTCTTGGCCATGTTAATAGCACCTTCTCTTGTACATATGCAAACTCAAGTCTGCTTGATACCTGCTATAGTAATAATACTAATAAAAGTTGTGGGTAAAGGGGCGCCTGCGTGGCTCAGTTGGTTAAGCAGCTGCCTTCGGCTCAGGCCATGGTTCCAGGGTCCTGGGATCGAGCCCCACATCAGGCTTCCTGCTCAGCAGAGAGCCTGCTTCTCTCTCTCCCTCTGCCTGCTGCTCTGCTTACTTGTGCTCTCTATCTCTCTGTCAAATAAATAAATAAAATCTTTTAAAAAAAAGTGGTGGGTAAGTTTGAAGTAACAATAAAACCTTATAAATCATTTCATGGGGAAGAAAATGAGTTTGGGCTATTTTTAGGTGACTCGTTTTGTCCTCCACCTGAAATGATTTCAGAAAATGACTATTAAAAAAACATCCCCCTAAGAGGGTCTCATGAAACTCTCCAGAGCTGAATGTTTGCAGCTTTATAAAAAGTAGTTGATTTTTAAACTGTTGTAAGAAAGAATCTTTATCATCTTAATGTTATTTGTTAAATAAAATTATTTGCAGGACAATATTTATTAGCTTGTGCCTCCCTCCTTACCACCAAGGATGACTCTCTATAAGCCATTTTCTTATATGATTTGTGTACAAATTCAGGAAAATGGGTAGAGTAAGATAGTATCTAAAAAGGAGGCAGAGGGGTGCCTGGGTAGCCCAGTCAGTTAAGCATCTGTCTCTTGGTTTCTGCTCAGGTCATGATCTCAGGGTCCTGGGATAGACCCCCACATCGGGTTCCACACTGCCCATGGAGTCTGCTTAAGATTCTCTTTCCCCCCTTTCTCTGTCCCTCCCACAGCTCTAAAATAAACAAATAAATAAGGCAGAAATAACTAATAAATCTAGATCAGTTTGCACAATGCAACATTTTAAAGAAAGAATGAGGTAGAAAGAAAGGGAGGAAATTTGAGTTTTGGAAGTTTATCAGAGTGGCTTTGAAAGGAGAAGCGGAGGAAGGACAATTTAAAGATGTGTTGTGAGGATTACAAATGGTTATCATTTAGTGGAATTCCTTTTATTGACTTAACAGTAATTTTTTTTTTTTTTAATGACATCACAGTTAGCCTAGATCATATGGTGGCTTTGTAAGGGCCTATTTAGCCAGAGCAATTCCAGCTCGGTTAAACAGTGATTTTGTTGTTTATGCAGTAAAACTTAAACTAACCCAGCCCCCCCCCCCACCAAGAGGAACTTACTTAGAAGCAAGTCCTGGAAACCAGTAAAATATGGTCGACCAGTCCCTGATAACAGAGCCCAAATGCAAGGATGAGTCAGGCCAGGTGGAGACATCCAATCACTATCTCCTTAAAGAATGTGGGCCCCACCTTTTGTGGGCCCCACCTTTTGCGGGCCTTTTGGGCGCCAATTCTGACCAAGGATAGGCTAGTTCAAATAGCTACTATAGGGTGAATTGTAATTCAATTGGCCATCCGTGTGTGACCTAGCATGACTATGCAACTTTCTCTGTGTGTTACAATCTCATTGGCCACCTGTGTGTGGCCAGGCTCAACCACATGGCCTTTGCTCTATAAAAGTTAGTCTGTGAGGCTGGGAGGGGTCGTGCTCTCTCTGTAAGAGGTGGCCCCGACCGGTCAGTTTGATTATCGATGCTTGGCGTGAAATAAATCTTTGCTTGACCTTCGCTTTGTATCAGTCTCGCTCCTTTGATCACATACCCTAACAGTTTGAGTTATTTTTTTTGTAACTAATTTCAACCTCTGTCTTTCACTATTTCTTAAATCAGAACAAAGTCAACTTGAAAATGAGATACCTCTGTTCTCTTTAAACCACTTCTTTATCCCTATGATGGGGGGGCAGGGCAAATACTTTGTGATAAGTAATTTGTAATTCACAATGCTTGTGAATTACAGTAATTATTAACATTATAATCATAATCATAACATTTCTATCTAACTTCAATTAGATTATTTTACCTGATTCTCATTACAACCCCCTGTGGATTAATGGGGGAAAAAATTGTTCTTCTCCACACATGAACAAAACATTGAGGCTCAGAGAGTTTATAATTGACCTAAAATGACAGTGATAGTTATTAGCAGAGTTGAGACAGACCAGTCCAGTCAAAAGGCAGCTACAGTCTCTTCTCCATTGCACTGATGGTAGACCACAGGTGGTAGAATAAACACTGACTTTGCTACATGGAGAAGACTCATTCTTAGATGGCCTCCTCAAAGTTATTAAACCTATTATTATCCAAGTTTTCAAGCAATATGACAACCAGAATAGAAATAATAGGGGAAAAGAGAATGGTGGACTTGAAGCTTAACTTCCATCATTCTATAGGTGCTCATTATATTAATTCTACCAATTTTATCTCAGCTTGGGGAGTTTTACTATTTTCAGATGTAGCTACTCTGCTGTTCTTAGCAATATGTGATATATACAAAAATTCTAACACAATATCTAACATACAGTAGGTGTTTTGGTTATCTATAGTTATAATACAATTTGGAAGTTTAAAACAACTATTTTATGAGAAAATGGATGAAAGGAAATGGGAGGTATACACTTACAGTTACGGAATGATTAAGTCATGGTCATAAAATGTACAGCACAGGGAATATAGCCAAGGGTATTATAATAGTGTTGTATGGTGACAGATAGTACCTACATTTGTGGTGAGCATAGCATAAGTATAGAGTTGTTGAATCACTGTGTTGCACACCTGAAACTAATGTAATGTGTGTCAACTATATTTCACTTTTAAAAAACTATTTTATTATATCTAACAATATTGTGTGTCAGGAATTGGGATAAGATACAGCTGAATATTCTTAGGGCATCATCAGTGTTCACTCAGTGATATTCAGATGACGGATGGGTGTGGCTGGAGAATCTAACTGGCTCTGTGCACGTATGTGCTGCCCTGGTGCAGATGGCTAAGTGCTGGGCTCAGGTGAGACTTTGACTCCAGCTGTTACATGTGGCTTCTCTAAGTGACAATTTCAGAATAGTCGACTGCTATTTTGAAAATTCAGAGCTCTAAAGGAGAGTATCCCAGGACACCCTGGCAGAAGCACTAAGAATTTTCCCCTAGCCTTAAAATCCAACAGTGTTACTTCTACTACATTCTTTGATCAAGCACCCAAGGCCAGCCGAAATTCAAAGAGAGGGAAAATTTGTGGCCACCTTTTACTACTACAGTGGACCTCAGTAAATCTTTTTTCCTTGCAGTAGCAGTTTCTACATTATCTTATCTCTCTGTGCAACAGGAATGAAAATTTTAAAAGGGAAGGAAATATGATCCATAATAAAGAGTAAAATCAGTTAATAGCAGCAGACACAGAATGACAGAGATGATAGAAATAATAGGCCATGATTTTAAAACATTTGTTAAAAGTCTCCAAATAAATCAAGAAAATATGGTCATAACGAAGAGAGAAATACAAGATATAATGAAGACCCAAGTGAGACTTTTATGCCTGAAAATATAACACATAAAAAGAAAAATTAAGGGGTGCCTGGGTGGCTCAGTGGGTTAAAGCCTCTGCCTTCGGCTCAGGTCATGATCCTGGGGTTCTGGGATCAAGCCCCGCATCGGGCTCTCTGCTCAGCAGGGAGCCTGCTTCCTCCTCTCTCTCTGCCTGCCTCTCTGCCTACTTGTGATCTCTGTCTCTGTCAAATAAATAAATAAAATCTTTAAAAAAAAAAAAGAAAAGAAAAATTAACTGAGTGGGCTTTATAACATTAAACACTATAAAAGGAAAAAAATCAAGAACTCAAAAACTTAGCAATAGAAACTATCCAAAATGGAGCACAGAGAGAAAAAAAAAGATATAAAGAAGTGAAGAACGTATCAATCACCTGTATGAAAACATTGAGTCATTTAACACACATATAATTGGAATTCCAAAAGGAGACGAGAGAGAAAAGGAAGAGCAAAAAAAGATATTTGAAGCAGCAATGACCAAAAGTTTTCCAAATTTCATAAAAACTCTAAACTTACAATTCCGAGAAGCTCTAATGAACCGCAAGAAGAATAAACATGAAGAAAACTTCAAGGCACCTTATAAACAAATTGCTGAAAATCAGCTATACAGAATATTTTAAAAAGGGAAACCACACAATTTGTCATGCCACAGACTGACATCTTTAACTACTGAAAGGAAAAAACTGTCGACCTATAATTTTATGCTCCATGAACATATCTTTCTATACTGAAGGCACAACAAAGACTTTTCCAGATAAACAAAAGTTGAATGAAGTCATTGCCAGTAGACCTGCACTAAAAGTAACCACACAAAATTAAAGGAAGTTCTTTAGGGAGAAAGATAACAATACCAAATGGAAATCTGGATTTATTTAAATGAATGAAGAACAGTAAAGACGGTGGGTAGGAAGAAGGTAGGTTTTAAATCAATGTGGAACAGTTGAAATACAAATACAAAAAGGAGAATTAACTCATACAAAAATGTTGACCCCTGAAATGCAAATTAGAAATGGAAAGAACTTGTATATTGGTCATTTTTCAAATAAAATTATTTTTCTTCTCCATATCAAGAACAACAAAAACAAACATATAACACACACACACACACACACACACACACACCCCTTCTCAAATATATTAAACCTTAGTATTCAACAGTCCTGAATAAAATATATAGATGATGAATATATACATACTATTTCTTGAATCTCTAGCTCATTGTCCTTATCTGAAACTGGGAACTGATTCAAAAGTTTCCTAAACCAATAAATTATTTTCTCCCTGGATAAAATTCACAGACAATACTTTGAAATTTTAATGAGAGACGGTGAACTTACGAACTTCCAATTGGCACGTAAGAGCCAGGGAAAAAAATGTCACTCTCTGCCAAAGCCTGCATTTGCCATTTGTAAAACAAAACAAGAAAACAAAAACAGAAAAAAAAAAAACAAAAAAACCTACTTTTAGAACACTGGACAGATGACAAGAGTTCACCAAGCTGCTTTTATCTAGAAGTACATACTGAATGCCAGCTATGTTCACAGCATCATTGTACATAAGACCTCAAACATTATAAGTTCTGACATTCATTATTTTGTAATATATAATTCACTTTCCTATCCACCTCACCTTAATATCACCCTTTTTTGGTTGAGGTTCTAAAAGCCCAATCCATCACCCTGTTTCCTTCACTGACACTTCCAGTCCTTCAGATCCTGTTATCAGATGCAGCCTTAGGTCACAGTTTAAATCAGTTCCTTGAAGAGGACTTCTCTACACTTGCATAGATCTGTACTCTTCCTTCATAGCTCTAACGCAATAAAAATAGTGTAGTTATTTAAGTGGGTTTTTAAAAATGTCTTGCTCCTCCACTGGTCTCAGCTTCATGGAGGCAGGACCTTCATCTGACTTGCTTACCATAGCACTCCCTGCACCAGGCATGATGCCCAGAACATGTTAGGCATTCAACATATAAATAGTACTAAATACATGCTGATTCCTGAAGTGTGTCTGGGTCACAGCTTCATAGCAAAGGAAAGAATCTCTCTATAGTTATGTAGCTTCAAAATACCATCTACATATGTTTTATAATAAAAAGCTTAAAGGAAGCCAGACTGCTGTTACTTAATTTTATGAACTTAAGTCAGTCAACCTTTCTTCATATTATTCATCCATAAAATAAGAAGATTTGGACAAACACATAGGGTTGGGTTTTTGTTTTTGTTTTTGTTTCTGCTTTTAAGACTTTATTTATTTATTTGACAGTGAGAGCACATAAGCATAGAAAGTGGAAGAGGGAGAAGCAGGCTTCCCACTGAACAGGGAGCCTGATGCAGGACTCAATCCCAGGACCCCGAGATCATGACCTGAGCCAAAGGTAATCACTAAACTAACAGAGCCACACAGGTGCCCCAAACACACAGGTTTTAAACAGTGTTCTTCAAGGCATAAAGTGCCCCACAAGGTCTGAAGAAAAGTATTAAAGGAAATAATTTCCATTTTTTTCTTTTAAAAGGAACACAACACAAATTAAACAACAGTCCAAAGATAGGTCTATAATAAAATATTCCCACTAATATTGAGGCTGCACTATAATGCTCACTAGAGTGCTCCCTTTGGCAGCACATATACTAAAATTGGAACAATACAGAGAAGATTAGCATGGTCCCTCTGCAAGGATGACACACTATAATGCTCACTAGAAAATTAGAAAAAAATGAAATAAATAGAATAAATTTCTTAAGAGGCACATAATGGGTCATATTAGAAATATATAAAATCTCAGAGAAAACAGAATGACCCTCTGCAATGCAGCTGAAGACAACATCCATCAGGCAGAGGACTGATCAGCTAAAAGCAAGAAGAAGTGGAATCAGAGATGAGAGTTGTGGAAATTCTCATCTAGTCAATGTCCAGGACAAAAGAAACTTAAATCAGTGGATGCTTAAACCAGTGGATGGCAAACCCCACAGGCAAGGTCATTCGTTGTAAGATATGGTGATATTAGAACATTAAAAAGCCATTTTATCTCCTTGTTTTGATTGATTTCATGCTCTTTACCCAATCTTCTGATTCTGTCGTGATTCCCCACAATAGACTGCCCACAAGATAAAATAGAGATCATGAATATTCTGGTCCATATGACAGTTGTATTTCTCATCATCAATTAATAATTGGCCAACTGATTTGTATATTTTTGTTTCTTTAACAAAAACACTTATCTAGTGTTCACTATGGGCCAACATTGTCCTCTAAGTACATCCAATAATAATTTATTAAATCTTCATAGCAAGCCTCTGTGGTAGATATTATTATCCACATTTTACACTTTGCAGAATTGCAGTAGAGTATACTAAAGAATCTGAGGTCTTTTTCCTCTGTGATTGAAACCCTGCTCTCATACCACTGTGTGGCTTTCACCAAGTTATTTAACATTTCTGTATCTCAGATCATCATCTGTAAAATGGGTTAATAATATTACCTAACTCATAGGCCTGTTATGAAGAGGTAATATAATGTACTTTTATAGTGCTTGGCATTGTGAGCGCTGTGTAGGTATTTGTTATTTCAGTTTAGAAGCTTGTTTTATTAGCCTGGGATCTCCAAAGAAACAGAATCAAGAGGAGGTGTATACATATATAATGAGACCAGAGACAGACAGACACAGACAAATTGATTTTACTATAAGGAATTGGCTCATCAATAATAGAAGCTGAAAAATCTAAGATATACAGTCAGAAAGGTGGAAACACAGGAGAGATGATATGGTTCCAGTCTCAGTCTAAAGGCATGAGAATGAGGAGACCCACTGTGTAAGTAAGTTCCAGTCTGAGTCCAAAGGCAGAAGAACAGTGTCCCAACTTGAAGGTAGGCAGAGAGAAAGAATTCTTTCTTATGCAGCCTTTGATTCTATTCAGGTCTTCAACAAATTTGATGAGGTCCATCCACATTAGGGAGGGCAATCTACTTTGCTCAGTCGATGATTCAAATAAAAATCTCATCCAGAAACACCCTCACAGACATACTCAGAATAATGCTTAATCCAGCTCAGGACAAGAGGTCTGTAACCTACAATGGTAGAAATATTAGATTGGCAGCAGACCTATCCACAGAGACCTGGAGAGTCAGAAAGGACTGGCATGATATATTCAGAGCACTAAATGAAAAAAATATGCAGCCAAGAATACTATATCCAGCTAGAATGTCATTGAAAATAGAAGGAGAAATAAAAACCTCCCAGGACAAACACAAACTAGAAGAATTTGCAAACATGAAACCAGCTCTACAGGAAATATTTAAAGGAGTCCTCTAAGCAAACAGAAAGCCTAAAAGTAACATAGACCAGAAAGGAACAGAGACAATGTACAGTAACAGTCATCTTAGAGGCAATACAATGGCAAAAAATTCCTATCTTTCAATAGCTACCCTGAACGTAAATGGGCTAGATGCCCCAAATCAAAAGATACAGGGTATCAGACTGGATAAAAAAATAAGACCCACCTATATGCTGTCTTCAAGAGACTCATTTAAGACCCCAAAACACCTTCATATTTAAAGTAATGGAGTAGAAAATAATTTACCATGCTAATGGACATCAAAAGAAAGCTGGAGTGGCAATCCTTTTATCTGACAAATTTGATTTTAAACCAAAGACTATAATAAGAGATGAGAAAGGACACTATATCATATAAAGGGTCTGTACAACAAGAAGATCTAACGATTTTAAATATCTCTACCCCTAACAAGGGAGCAGCCAGTTATATAAGCTAATTAATAACAAAATGAAATAAACACATTGACAATAATACAATGATAGTAGGAGACTTTAACACCCTCCTCACTGAAATGGACAGATCATCTAAGCAAAAGATCAACAAGGAAATAAAGGCTTTAAATGATACACTGGACCAGATGGACATCACAGATATATTCAGCACGCATTCTATCCCAAAGAAACGGAATACACATTCTTTTCTAGGGCACATGGTACATTCTCAAGAATAGATCACATCCTGGGTCACAAATCAGGTCTCAACCAGTACCAAAAGACTAAAATCATTCCCTGCCTATTTTCAGACCACAATACTTTCAAACTAGAACTCAACCACAAGAGGAAAGTTGGAAAGAACTCAAATACATGGAGGCTAAGAAGCATCCTACTAAAGAATGAATGGATCAACCAGGAAACTAAAGAAGAATTTTTTTAAAAAATATGGAAACTAATGCAAATGAAAACACAGCTGTTCAAAATCATTGGGATGCAGCAAAGGTGGTCCAAAGAGGAAAGTATATAGCTATACCAGCCTTTCTCAAGAAACAAGAAAGGTCTCAAATATACAACCTAACCCTACACCTAAAGGAGCTAGAGAAAGAACAGCAAAGAAAGCCTAAGCCCAGCAGGAGAAGAGAAATAATAAAGATCAGAACAGAAGTCAATGAAATAGAAACAAAAAGAATGGTAGAACAAATCAGTGAAACTAGCAGCTGGTTCTTTGAAAGAATTTATAAGATTGGTAAACCCCTGGCCAGACTTACCAAAAAGAAAAGAGAAGGGACCTAAATAAAATCATGAATGAAAGAGGAGATATCACAACTAACACCAAACAAATACAAACAATTATAAGAACATATTATAAGCAACTATATGCCAGCAAATCTGACAATCTGGAAGAAATGGATGCATTTCTAGAGATGTTTAAACTACCAAAACTGAACCAGGAAGAAATAGAAAACCTAAACAGACTCATAACCAGTAAGGAGATTGAAGCAATCATCAAAAATCTCCCACAAAAAAGAGCCCAGGGCCATCAGCTTCCCAGGGAATTCTACCAAACATTTAAAGAAGAATTAATACCTATTCTGAAACTGTTCCAAGAAATAGAAATGGGAGGAAAACGTCCAAACTCATTTTATGAGGCCAGCGTTACCTTGATCTCAAAACCAGACAAAGACTCCACAAATACCCTTGATGAACATGGATGTCAAAATTCTCATGAAGCTACTAGCCAATAGGATCCAACAGTATATTAAAAGAATTATTCACCACACCAAGTCAGATTTCCTAGGCTGCAAGGTTGGTTTAACATCTGCAAATAAATCAATGTGATGCAATACATTAATAGAAGAAAAACAAGAACCATATGATACTCTCAATAGTTGCAGAAAATGCATTCAACAAAGTACAACATCTTTTCTTGATTAAAATTCTTCACAGTGTAGGAATAGAGGGTACATACCTCAATATCATAAAATTCATCTATGGAAAACCCACGGCAAATATCATTCTCAGTGGCAGCTTTTCCCCTAAGGTCAGGAACACAGCAGAGATGTCCACAATTACCACTGCTATTCAACATAGTACGAGAAGTCCTAGCCTCAGCAATCAGACAACAAAAAGAAAAAAAAAAATGCATCCAAATCAGCAAAGAAGAAGTCAAACTCTCACACTTTGCAGATGATATGATACTTTATGTTAAAGCACAAAAGACTCCACCCCAAAACTGCTGGAACTCATACAGGAATTTAGTAAAGTGTCAGGATATAAAATCAGTGGACAGAAATCAGTTGCATTTCTATATACCAACAACAAGACAGAAGAAAGAGAAATTAAGAAGTTGATCCCATTTACAATTGCACCCAAAACCATAAGACACCTAGGAATAAATCTAACCAAAGAGGCAAAGAGTCTGTGCTCAGAAAACTATCGAATACTCATGAAAGAAGTTGAGGAAGACACAAAGAACTGGAAAAATGTTCCATGCTCATGGATTGGAAGAAAAAATGTTGTGAAAATGTCTATGCTGCCTAGAGCAGTCTACACATTTAATGCAATCCCTATCAAAATGCCATCAACTTTTTTCAAAGAAATGGAACAAATAATCCTAAAATTATTTTTAGGGTTAGAAAAGACCCCAAATAGCCAAAGGAATGTTGAAAAAGAAAACCAAAGCTGGGTACACACACACACACACACACACAGGAATATTATACAGCCAACAGAAAATGATGTGGATGGAACTGGAGGGTATTATGGTAAATGAAATAAGTCAATCGGAGAAAGATAATTATCATGTGATATCACTGATATGAAGAATTTGAGAAACAAGAGAGAGGATCATAGGAAAGGGAGGGAACAATGAAATAAGACAAAACCAGAGATCAAGATTAAGATAAGATACTCTTAATCTAGGGGCGCCTGGGTGGCTCAGTGGGTTAAGCCGCTGCCTTCGGCTCAGGTCATGATCTCAGGGTCCTGGGATCGAGTCCCGCATCGGGCTCTCTGCTCAGCAGGGAGCCTGCTTCTCCCTCCACTTCTCTCTGCCTGCCTCTCTGCCTACTTGTGATCTCTCTCTGTCAAATAAATAAATGGAATCTTTAAAAAAAAAAAAAAAAAAAAAAAAAAGATACTCTTAATCTCAGGAAACAAACTAAGGGTTGTTGGAGTGGAGGGGGTGTGGGAGGAATGGAGTGACTGGGTCATGGACACTGGGGAGGGTATGGGCTATGGTGAGCGCCATGAATAGTGTAAGACTGATGAATCACAGACCTGTACCCCTGAAACAAATAATACATTATATGTTAATTAAAAACAAATAATTCTTAACCAAATATCTGGGCACTCCATAGTCCAGTCAACAAATAAAATTAACCATCATGCTGTTCATACAAATATACTTTTTTTTTTACTTGACTCTCCTTTTCTCTAAATCCTTGAGCAATTAAAAATGCTAATCAAGAATATTATATATACACATCTACCAGTATGGCTAAAATTTAAAAGACTGATAATACCAGGTCCTGGTGGGGATGTGGAGTTAACCGGAATTCCCATCCATTACTGGTAAGAGTGAACATGGCACAATCATTTTGGAAACTGGCAGTTTCTATTGTAGTTAAGTTTGTATTTACCTATAACCCATAAATCCCAATCCTAGGTATTTACCCAAGAGCAACAATTGTATATGTCCATGAAAAGATTTGTATGTGATAATGTTGGTGAGGATGCAGAGAAAAGGGGATCCTCTTACTTGGCTGGTGGGAATGCAAGCTGGTGCAGCTACTCTGAAAACCAGTATGAAAGTTCCTAAAAAAATTAAAAATAGAGCTACCCTACGACCCAGCAATTGCACTACTAGGTATTAACCCAAAGATACAAATGTAGTGATCCAAAGGGACATTTGCACCCAAAGTTTATAGCAGCAATGTCCACAGTAGCCAAACCATGAAAAGACCCCAGATGCCTATCAACAGATGAATGAATAAAGAAGATGTTGTGTGTGTACACACACACACACACACACACACACACACACACCATGGAATATTATTCAGCCATCATAAAAAAGAAATCTTTCCATTTCCAACAGCGTGGAAATGGGACTAGAGGATATTATGCTAAGCAAAACAAGTCAATCAAAGAAAGACAATTATCATGTCATTCCATTCATATGTGGAATTTAAGAAACAAAACAGGAGTATAGAAGAAAGGAGGGAAAAATAAAATAAGCCACAATCAGAGAGGGAGACAAACCATAAAAAACCCTTAATCATAGGAAACTGAGAGTTGCTGGAGGGGATGGAAGCTTTAATCTCAATGGCCCCAAATTGGAAAAATATCAACTGCAGAAGAATAAACAAGGTGCACATATTCATAATTAGCAATAAAAGAAAGAACTGATGGGTGAAACAACATGGACAAATCTCAAAAACATTACACTGAACAAAAGAAGCCAGACAGAAAGTGGTGGCTATTGTGTGATTACATTTATGTCAAGTTAATAAAAAGAAGGAATTTGTGGTGGCAGAATTCAGAACAGTGGTTATTTTCTGAGAGGGGTGGAGTTAGTAATTGGAAAGGGGCACATGGGAACTTTCCAGGATGATGGAGATAGTCTATATATTTATTAAATTTTGTTGAGAAAGCAGTTGTACTTTGTTTTTTTGTTTTTCTTTAAATTTCAGTTAGTTAACATACAGTGTAATATTAGTTTCAGATGTACAATATAGCATTTCAGCACTTCCAAATACCACTCAGTGCTCACCACAAGGGCACTCCTTAGTCCCATCATCTATTTAACCCATCCTCTGCCACCTCCCCTCTGGTAACCGTCAGTTTGTTCTCTATAGTCAAGAGTCTATTTCTTGGTTTTCCTCTCTCTCTCACTCTCTCTCTTTTTATCCCTTTTGCTCATTTGTTTGTTTTTTTTTCTCAAATTCCACATAGGAGTGAAATCATATGGTATCTGTCTTTCTCTGACTGACTTATTTTGTTTAGCATAATACTCCCCAGCTCCATCCATGTTGTTGCAAAGGGCAATATTTAATTCTTTTATGGCTGGGTAATATTCCATTTTTGTGTGTGTATATATATAAATGTGTGTGTGTGGATATATATGTATGTATGTATATGCATGTATATAAATATGTGTATTGTATGTATATGCATGTGTATACACATATGCATGTGTGTGCATGTATATATAAATATATAAAAATATGTGTGTATATACATACATACACACATACATACATACACATACATGCATACATACATATATACATACATACATACACACATATACATATACATACATACATACCACATCTTCTTTATCCATTCATCAGGTGATGGACACTTGAGCTGTTTCCATAATTTGGCTATAGTGGATAATGCTGATAAGCATCAGGGAGTATGTATCCCTTTGAATTAGTATTTTTGTATTCTTTGGGTAAATACCAAGTAGTGCAATTACTGGATCCTAGCGTAGTTCTATTTTTAATTTTTCAAGGAAGTCCCGTGCTGTTTTCTACAGTGTCTGCACCAGTTTGCATTCCCACCAACAGAGCAAGAGGATTCCCCATTCTCCAATATCCTCACCAGTACCTCTTGTTTCTTGCATTGATTGTAGCCATTCTGACAGGTGTAAGATAATATCTCATTGTAGTTTATATTTGTGTTTTCCTGATGCTGAGTGATGCTGAGTATTGTTTCATGTGGGTATTAGCTATCTGTATGTCTTTCTTCAGAAAAATGTCTACTCATGTCTTCTGCCCATTGTTTAGCTGGATTATGTTTATAGTTTTTATAAGTTCTTTACCTATTTTAAATGTAAATCCTTTATTGGTTATGTCATTTGCATATATATATCTCTTCTCCCACTCAGTAGGTTGCCTTTTAGTTTTGTTGATTGTTTCCTTCACTATAGAGAAGAATTTATTATTTTGTTTCACTTGCCTCAGGAGACATATCTAGAAAGAAGTTGCTACATATAATGTCAAAGAAGTTACTGCCTGTGTTCTCTTCTAGTATTCTTATGGTTTCAGTTCTCACATTTAGTTAGGTCTTTAATCCATTTTGAATTTATTTTTGTTTATGGTGTAAGAAAGTGGTCCAGTTTTCCCAAAAGCTTTTGTCGAAGAAACATTTGTTTTCTTTCTTTTTTTAAATTATGTTCAGTTAGCCACTGTATAGTATAAAATTAGTTTTTGATGTAGTGTTCAATGATTTATTAGTTAGGTATAACATTTGTTTTCTCATTGGATATTCTATCCTCCTTTGTCAAAGATTAATTGGCTGTATACTTGTAGGTTCATTTCTGGATTTTCTATTCTGTTCCATTGATCAATGTGTCTATTTTTCTTCCAGTACCATACTGTTTTGATTACTGCAGTTTTATAACTTGAATTCCAGAATTGTGATTATTTTTTCAAGGTTACTTTGGCTATTCAGGGTCTTTTGTGGTTACATACAATTAGGATTATTTGTTCTAGTTCTAAACTATTAAACCATAGTTTAATGGTTTAAAATATCACTAGTATTTTAAAAGAGGTGGCATTGAATGTGTACATTGCTTGGGTAGACCAGACATTTTAATAATATTGACTCTTCTGATCCATGAGCTTGGAATGTCTTTCCATTTCTTTGTGTCATCTTTAATTTCTTTCATCAGTGTTTTATAGTTTTCAGAGTTAGGTCTTTCACATCTTTGGTTAAGTTTATTCCTATATATCTTATTGGTTTGATGCAATTGTAAATGGGACTGATTCCTTAATTTCTCTTTCTGCTGCTTCATTATTGGTGTATAGAAATGCAACAGATTTCTGTACATTGATTTTGTACCCTGCAACTTTACTGAATTTGTTTATCAGTTCTGGCAGATTTTTGGTGGAATCTTTCAGGTTTCCTATTTATAGTATCATGTCATCTGCAAATAGTGGAAGTTTTACTTCTTCCTTGCTAATCTGGATGCTTTTTATTTCTTTTTGTTGTCTGATTGCTGTGGGTAGGATTTTCAGTTCTATGTTGAATCGAAGTGGTGAGAATGGACATCCCTGTCTTGTTCCTGACCATAGAGGAAAAGCTCTCAGTTTTTTCCCATTGAGGAAAATTTATTTAAACTCTGGGTTTTTCATAAATGACCTTTATTAAATTGAGTTATGTTCCCTCTAAACCTGCTTTGTTGAAGGTTTTTATCATGAATGGATGTTGTACTTTGTCAAATGCTTTCTCTGCATCTATTGAAATGACCATATGGTTCTTGGGGTGCCTGTGTGGCTCAGTGGGTTAAGCCTCTGCCTTCGGCTCACGTCATGATCTCAGGGTCCTGGGATGGAGCCCTGCATCGGGCTCTCTGCTCAGCAAGGATCCTGCTTCCCCCTCTCTCTCTACCTGCCTCTCTGCCTACTTGTGATCTCTCTCTGTCAAATAAATAAATAAAATCTTAAAAAAAAAAAAAAGAAATGACTATATGGTTCTTATCCTTCCTTTTATTAATGTCATAGATCACGTTCATTGACTTGCAAATATTGAACAACCTTGCAACTCAGGAATAAGTCCCATTTGATTGTAGTGAATGATTTTTTAATGTATTGTTGCATTTGGTAAGCTAATATTTTATTGAGAACTTTTGTATCTATGTTCATCAGGGCTGAACATTGTTCTCTTTTTTAGTGATGTCTTTATCTAGTTTTGGTATCAGGATAATGCTGGCCTCATAGAATGAATTTGGAAGTTTTCCTCCCTTTTCTATTTTTTGGGAATAGTTTGAGAAGAATAGGTATTAATACTTCTTTAAATGGTTGGTAGAATCTGCCCATGAAGCCATCTGCTCCTCGATTTTTGTTTATTGGGAATATTTTGATTACTGATTCAATTTCTTTGCTGCTTATCTGTCTGTTCAAATTTTCTATTTCTTCCTGTTTCAGTTTTGGTAATTTATATATTTCTATGAATTTATCCATTTCTTCTAGGTTGTCCAATTTGTTGGCATTTAGTTTTTCATAATATTCTCTTATAATTGTTTTTATTTCTGTGGTGCTGGTTGCTGTTTCTCTTCTCTCATTTGTGATTCTGTTTATTTAAATCTTTTCTCTTTTGTTTTTGATAAGTCTGGATAGAGGTTTATCAATTTTATTAGTTTTTTCAAAGGACCAGCTCCTGGTTTCATTGATCCATTACATTGTTTTTGTTTTTGTTTTTTAATTTCTATATTATTTAATTCTGCTCTAATCTGTATTATTTACTTCCTTCTGCTGGCTTTAGGCTTCATTATTGTTCTTTTTCTAGCTCCTTTAGGTGGTAAATTTAGGTTGTTTATTTGAGATTTTCCTCGCCTGTTGAGGTAGGCCTATATTGCTACAAACTTCCTTCTTAGAACTGCATTTGCTATATCCCAAAGGCTTTAGGCTGTTATATTTTCATTTTCTTTGTTTCTATATGGTTTTAAATTTCTTTTTTTATTTCCTGGTTGACCAATTCCTTGTTTAGTAGCATGTTATTAAACCTCCATGTATTTGTGGTCTTTCCAGACTTTTTCTTGTGCTTGACTTGTGGTTTCATAGTGTTGTGGTCGAAAAGGTACATGGTATGGGGACAGCCCATATTTTGATCCAGGTCCTGGTCATGCAAATATATGTGTACATATACACTTGTATACATCAAGTAAGATACACGCATCTTTAAATGTATACATTTAAAGATGCGTGTATCTTACTTGATGTAAATTGCAAAAATTATCCCAAATAATGAAATAAAACCAAATTTTATTATATATACATATAAATATACATACATATATATATATATTTTTTTTTTTAATCTGGAGAACTAAACCAAATGCCATGATAGAAACTCTAGCCCAGATGGCCTAAGCTAGATAATTTCCATACAGCCAAACCTGTCAAGCCATTGCTTGAGTTTTTAAGTCTAAAATCACAAAAGTTAAAGCCCAAATGGGAATTAACTATCTCAAAATGATGATTCATTACTGCCTTTGGAATCTGGTGATGTGTTACAATATCATACCTTGAGTTTTAGGCATCACCTAGTATTTTTGTATTATTTGTAAATAATTCAGCAGGAACACTGACTAGAATGCCATTCTACTATTAAAACAAAATCACAGATAGCATAGATTAAAACTTTTTCATATTTAAAAATACAGTCTATATATAACATAAAGAGTCTCAAATGTTTGACTGCACGATCCTTCTGGATCTACATTCCTGACTTTAATTCCTGTGCTTGCTACATTCCTCATAACTTACCACAGCATATAAAAAAAATGCACAATAGTAAAAAAGATTCACCAATGAGGCTCTTCTCAGCAAAGTTAAAAACAGTAGGCACATGATAAATGTCATATTAATATTGTCCATTTTATAATCCACAATTTCACAATATTTAAGTATCTGGATTATTTGTACCAATTTATTTTTCTACTACCAGAACTTTCTTTGGTTATGTTGACTAGTCCAGTGTTGCATACTTGACACATTTCAGTGAAATATTGGTTGATTGACTGACACAAGTATTTAATACTAAGGGAGGCCTTTGAAATGCAAATGAAGATATTAAACAAACAAGCTCGGTGCAGAATCACAAAATATTCTCAGCCTGATTGCCAAGAGACTAAAAATGTCGCACACAAATGGGAAGTTGGTGTTTCTGGCCCACACAAGCTTAGCCATGGCAAAGAAGATCAACCATGCTTCTCACCCCAGGAAAATTCAGTCATCCTCATCCATTCATACTTTACATTCTTTAATAAATAGGGGCTGTAGTGGGAAACATGCAGCATTGATCAACTAAAACTCATACCCACATGTGCACACATACATACAAGCTATGTATTTATGATTCCAGAGAACTTGTACAAAACAAAATGTTGGAATGTTGATTAGATTTACATGCTCCTAAAGTTTCAGTGAAATGAGCCTATAATCATGTGGAAAATGTAATAGCACAAATTGTTCTTGTTGGAACACAGAGAACTGTCTGTTCTCTTTGCTAGCATTAACCAGGTTTCCCTCCCTGTTTCTATGGCAAGAAAAAAAGACAGCTCTTAAAATTGGATCCTATTCTGCAAATCTTCAAGTCAATTCAGGGGCACTTCACATGCATTGCTAGTTCTGCATTGTATCTTCTAAATGCAGACATTTGGCAAGTCCAAAAGAAATATTTGATTCTAAGTCATACCCTCATTGATCATCCTTGGTTAAATAAGTCATAGAAAAATAAATTAAATTGCATCAGCTTTTTAAGTATTGATTCTCTCTTAAATATTTATTATAAAATACATTTACTATTACAAATATTTATTGTTAAATATTTGTTCTTTCCATATGCTAAAGCCAACTTGTTTAACTACTACATGTACATACTTCACTTAGGATATAAAACTATGAACTTTTTTCCCCAATGTATGTGATGCCTTCATCATTAATATTAAATACTGTTACTAGTAGTAAATACTGTTACTACTCGTATGAGGTACATTTTCTGTTTTTTCATTATATAGTAGAGAGCATAATCATGGCCTTCTCATTTTGAGCATCAAAAGCAAATAAAAAACAGAGTCTCTTCAGTCCCTAGTATATTTTCATATGAAATAACTACTATTTTGCTGCTAATTCTTTGGATAATAGCATAACACCTTGAAGATTTTCTGATGTTTTTGTCAACAGAATATATACATAGGTATGTATTCTTCCTTTTCAACAAATATTCAAAACTTATTCCAAAAGAAAAATAAAATATTCTAGCCAAATAATCACAATAATTTGCCTTTCCTCTCTCCCATCTGCTCTTACGGCAGCAATTACAATGTTACAAGATTCTTTGAATAAAATTGTTTGAAAATGCAGACAATGGAAAGAACATCCAGCTGCTCACTCCTCTGGGAACGGACAGAGAAACAGGTTGATAATAACCACTTATCAGTTAACTCTAGCTACCAAATTACTGCCTAACAAAACAACCATGAAACCTCCATAATGTTTAGGTCTCGTGCCTCTGGGGTCAGCTAGGGATCAACAAGACATCCACACATTACAATAATTTATTCTCCATGACCCTCAGCTAAAACTTTACCCTCAGTAAAACTATTGGGGAAAATGGAACAGAGGCTCTGCAAATAAACATGATATCTTTATTATTTAATTAGTGAGATGCCACTACCAGCCAATTATTTTTGCTCTTTATTTGAAGAGAAAGAGGTACTTTGGAGAAAACTCTTCCTACATGTTTTCATACTGTTGATCAGGCTAATAACATTTTAAAAGTAGGGAAGAAAGTGAAGGAAGGCTTAAGCTAATATGTGGTGAATTTTAGAGTTGCAGTTAAGATAATTTATACCAATTTATATTTTTTAACTCACTAATGGGTTTATTTTTCCAGGCAGTATATGCATTACTATGAATATGTCCAGGTAAAATGTACAAACTGCTAACCGAAATGGCAATTTTTATGATCAATTGCTATTCTGATAATTCATTCTTTCAACATTATTGAAATCAGTCTTCTGTCTTAGGCTACCTTATAATCATCATGATATTCACTAAGTTCATCCAATAATTGATCATTTATTTTCATCTTAGGCTGGGATGCCTAGAATTTCCCCCTTTCACTTTTGTTTAGGATTGGTTGTGCATAGTGTATCATTAGTAAGACAGTGGTTCTGAGACCCATTATCCTCCTTGGTCTATTTGTATTGGTGGGCTTTCTTTGGTGACGAATCAGGCTGAAAAGAATGAGCAAAATGTTAGCATGTCCAAACATTTTTGTCTTGTAAAACATGTTGTGCTGTGTAGAGGATGAAAAAACATCTTTTCCTACACTTCTAGCTTTTCAGCTATGGCTCAATAACCAAAGAGAGATTAACAAGAGAAAGGCATACAAACTTATTTTATGTAAGTTTTACGTGACCTGGGAGCCTTTAGGAAGAAAGGCAGACTTGAAGAAATAACTAAACCTGTGCATTTGTATCCTAGGTTGGATAAAGAATGGAAAGTGGTGGTAAAATGTCATAGGACAAAGGGGTATAAGATAAGGATGACAAACTGGGGGAAATATAGCAAGGCCTGTTTGTTCAGATTCCTCCTTGGCATCCTACTGTCTTCAGAAATAAGGTTGCTCCTTTCTTCTGGGTACAGAGAGGGCACCTCTCCTATGAGAGTCTTATGACCTGCTTCAGCAGGGGAGAGCGGTCAGGGAGTTCTTTCTGAACCTGCTGTTTCTCAGATCCCTCTAGCTTAAAATATTCGGTAAACCAAGTTGTCATATTTTGGGGTAGCGTGTTCTGAACCCCATTATTCTCCCATCTGAAATTTTCTCCCCAAAGTTTGACAGTCCAGAAACTTAGTTGGTAGATCATCCCATATCCCAGTGAACCAGTCTCTGAAGCCTACGACTAGGTCAATCCTACAGATTGTTTCATTTCAGAAGGCAGTGATAGGGATGGGAGTAAGGGTACCGACCTAAGTTAGGCCTCTAATGATGTTAATAATCAGGCAATTAATGAGGGACATTTCTGAGGAAATAAAAGTAAAAAGTTAATGGTTCCAACAAACTATAAATTCAGTTTTTGAATCCAGAGGACAGTCAGTCAAGATTTCTAGATGGTGGGCTCAAAGCATCTTTAAGTAACATAGTTAGGACAGGCAGTAAACGATTAATAAAATTTTGGTTTGTAGTTTGGTGATAGTATTGGACATTCTGGTGAAATTTTTGAGTGACCTACATGGCCAAAGGTATAAAGAGTGCCCATACATGATCTGTTATTGTGACTCCCTAAAAGTTTTTATCATCATCCAGCTTCAGTTTATAGGACTTCGGGAAATAATTTTGTTTCTGGTGATGCCAAGTCAGGAAGATGAGAGAAATGTTGGCTACATTAACAACTGACAAAATGCAAAAATGGCAGGATCTGATTTAAAGGAGATGAAAAATGGTTCAAAGATAATGAACATTTACAACGGCACATAGTACTTTTTCACTGAAACAACATTTTTCTCTACAGTCACCTCCATTTCTACCAAAGATAATCCAAGACTATTTTTACTTGCAAAAATAAATCTAATCTTATTAAACTTGGCCTAACTATTCAAGTGTAACAAGAAAAGACAACTGGTTATATACGTTCTTTTTTAAAGTCTGTTTTGCAGGGATCCTCCAGAAAAACTCAAAGTTAGTTCAGAGAATATTATTTAGAATTTGATTTGGGGAAATTTGTCAAAAATGTCAAAAGATTTGAACACTTAATTAAATAAGATCCTGGTCATCTATTTAGCCAAAGTGACAATAAAGCATTTTATAGGCAAATACAGAAGGTTACACAGTTGTGAACAAAACCCTCCGCTCTTTTAGTATTAAGAAAGTTGGGTGTTCTTAAGTTATCAAAAGGCCTTATAAAGACAACATGAAGCATAGGAAATTATTTTGATAAAACACTGAATCTTTGTTTCATAGGCAACTTTCTTAATAGGTAACCAATGACTTGCATACCCTGGCAGGCAAAATGCAAAAGCAAGGCTCTCAGGACACAAAACAAAACAAAACAAAAAACCCAAACAAGCAGGAAAGAAATAGCTGTCCCTGAAAAAAGATCAATAAACAATGGGTACTCAAAACTAAAGTCACAAGTGTCACAATCCAAATAACTAATTTTTACAAATATTTTTCCTGCTCACCTGAATTTGGAAAGGAAAGGGCAAGGAGAAATGTCTACATTCCTCTCTTGACTAAGCACTAAAATAGAGATGGAAGACACTGACATGTTAAGAATTCTTACCTTCTGGGGCGCCTGGGTGGCTCAGTGGGTTAAGCTTCCGCCTTCAGCCCAGGTCATGATCTCAGTGTCCTGGGATCAAGCCCTGCATCGGGGTCTCTGCTCAGTGTGGAGCCTGCTTGCCCCTCTCTCTCTGCCTGTCTCTCTGCCTACTTGTGATCTCTCTCTGTCAAATAAATAAATAAAATCTAAAAAAAAAAAAAAAAAGAAAAATTCTTACCTTCTACTGGCTTTCTGTCAGTTGTCCCAGACCTCAGTTGCAGTATCCAAGGTGAGGGCAGTATTCCAGCCTTTTACTATCCATTCCCCATCACCAGCAACTGTAGGGGAGGAAAATAATGTGTTTTTCCTTCTACCCTGCTAGTCCCTCAGCTGGGGCTTTGTAATAAAAGACAGACTAACAAGAGAAAAACATAAAAATCTATTTACTATAATTTGTATGTGTCACAGAGGCCTTTGCAAAGAAATGAAGACCTAAAGAAGTGATTAAACCTGAGCATTTTTATGCTAGCTTGATGAAGAATGGAAAGTCATGGAAAAACGTGATAGAACCAAAGGGTATGACCTAAGGGTAATGAGCTGAAGGAAGCTTTGCAAGGTTTGTTCATTCAGGTTCCTTTGGTATTTTCAGAGATAAAGCCATAAGGCAGGGCGTCTCTCACATGAGGGTCTTATGACTTGTTTCAGAAGAGAAGAGGGATCAGAGAGTTCTTCCTACACCTGCCAGTTCTCAAATACCTCCAGCTTAAAACATTCAATATGCTAAGTTACTGTGGTTTGGGATACTGTAGCCTGAACTCCATTAACTGTAACTTAGTAGTGGGGAAAAATCTTTGTGTTTATGTGTGTGAAAGAGAGAGAATTCAAGAAACATGAATTATATGTATCAGAAATTCATATATTGGGAAAGGATATAAATGTTATTTGAATATTGAATCTTTTACTCAAAGTCTATTAAATTGCATTTAGATGGATTTCTGTTCCAAGTCAGACTTCTTAGATACCATTGTAAACTTACTTTAATTTTCTTCTCAATTAAATATGTCATTTTCTTCTGAACACAGAATAAATGCTCTAATTTTTAGTCAATGAAAGTTACAAATTAGGTCCACATTACCTATAAGCAATATGTGGCATCTTATGATTAAGTATGCCCTCAAGATCCATGCCTTAGGATATGCTTTATACATAGTACTACCTTTGAGCTTGAGAAACTCAATCTCCTTGGGTGATACCCAACAGGTGTGTATTTTATCCTTTGTTTTCCTTTGGCATGGCCCAATTTTCCTGGGAGATTTTAATCAAATGACTTGTTGTTCTCTCTTTTTTTTTTTTTTTTTTAACTACAGAATCTGGACCAACAGCTTTTAATCAATCAAATTAAGGGAATGTCAGTGGGAGACCTATGAGGAAGGGTGGGTAATTTATGGGACTTGAATTTTTGAAATGATATTAAAGCAACAGTGGGCTTCATGCTGAAACACCAAGAGCTAAAAATTTACCCTTCCATCATTCACATCACCTCCCCTCCACCAAGTTAACAGATCCTTATATAAATTAATTTGGTCTTGCTGATGCACTGATTAGGCTAGTTGCAGATATATTTCTTTTTATTATTATTATTATTTTTAACCCTTTCCTATTTCTTCCTGAATTCCTTGTTGTTGTTTTTGTTGTTAATTTTTTAAATTAGCATATAATGTATTCTTTGTTTCAGGGGTACAGGTCTGTGATTCATCAGTCTTACACAAATGATAGCACTCACCATAGCACACAGTCTTCCCAATGTCCATTACCCAGCCACCCCATCCCTCCCACCCCCTTCGCCTCCAGCAACCCTCAGTTTATTTCCTGATATTAAGAGTCTCTTATGGCTTGTCTCCCTCTCTGGTTTCATTTGTTTCATTTTTCCCTCCTTTCCCCTATGATTCTGTCTTGTTTTTCAAATTCCTTATGTCAGTGAGATCATATGATAATTGTCTTTCTCTGATTGACTTATTTCACTTAGCATAATACCCTCTAGTTCCATTCACATTGTTGCAAATGGCAAGATTTCCTTTTTGATGGCTGCACAGTATTCCTGTGTGTGTGTGTCTGTGTGTGTCTGTGTCTTTGTGCATTGTCTATCACATCTTTATCCATTCATCTGTCAATGGACATCGAGGCTCTTTCCATAGTTTGGCTATTGTGGACATTGTTGCTATAAACATTCAGGTGCATGTGCCCCTTCAGATCACTACATTTGTATCTTTAGGGTAAAAATACCCGGTAGTGTTATTGCTGGGTTGTTGGGTAGCTCTATTTTCAACTTCTTGAGGAACTTCCATACTGATTTCCAGAGTGGCTGCACCAGCTTGCATTCCCACCAACAGTGTAGGAGGGTTCCCCTTTCTCCGCATCCTCATCAACTGTTGTTTCCTTGTTAATTTTAGCCATTCTGACTGGTGTGAGGTGGTATCTCATTGTGGTTTTGATTTGTCTTTCCCTGATGCTGAGTGATGGTGAGCACTTTTTCACGTGTCTGTTGGCCATTTGGATGTGTTCTGCCCATTTCTTGATTGAATTATTTGTTCTTTGGGTGTTGTGTTTGAGAAATTCTTCATAGATTTTGGATACTAGCCCTTTATCTGATATGTCATTTGCAAATATCTTCCCCCATTCTGTCGGTTTTCTTTTGGTTTTGTTAACTGTTTCCTTTGCTGTGCAAAAGCTTTTCATCTTGATGAAGTCCCAATAGTTCATTTTTGCCCTGGCTTCCCTTGCCTTTGGTGATGTTTCTAGGAAGAAGTTGACTAGGAAGAATATGACTGTAAAAATGAAAAATGTAAAATGAAAATGTAAAATGTAAAAATGAAAATTAAAAAAGATTTTTAAAAAGGTATACATAAGATGTGGATTAAATAGGAAAGAGGAAAATTTCAAAAAAAATAGAAAAAGAAAAAACAAAGAAAATTTTAAAAATTTAACTTTGAGAGACTTAAGAATCATTGGGGAAAAGCCAGGAATTCTGTGCTCTGTATTACACTAGCACTAGAGTTTTGCAGTTCTCATTGATTGGTAAACTTGGTCTTGGCTGTATGTTCTTGCTGGTCTTCTGGCGTAGGGGCCTGTTGCAGTGATTCTCAAACGTCTTTGCCTGAGGTGGAATTGCACTGCCCTTGCCAGTGGCCAGGCTAAGTAATCTGCTCAGGTGTGCTCTAGGTAGCTTTTGTCCCCTGAATGCTTTCTGTACAGCGTTGGAGGATGGGAATGAAGATGGCGGCCTCCCAATCTCCAGTCCCAGAGGAGCTGAGACATTAAGGCCCCCCCCTTCAGTGAACCCTCAGAGAAAAGCAGTCATCATGCCTGTCTCCCTGGTCTCTGGCCACACTCCAAGCTCACTAAGCCTATAACCCAGCATTTCTATCTCTGATGCACAGCCTGTTTGAAGTCTCCAAACCCAGCACATTCCTGCAGAACACTCCTGCACTGCTCCTCAAGGTGGAGGAGGGGGGAGGGGTCTCCCTGGATCTGCCACTTGTGGGGTCTCTGCTCAAAGATTAGTGGCCCAATTGTGTCAGACGTCATGGTTTATGGTAACCCCAAGGTGAGAGCCCCCTCCTCAGCTCCATCTCTGCAGCCGGCCTCCCCACTCCGATACCTGGGAGCTCTGCCACATTCAGGCACCCCCAGTCTTTCTGTGACCCTGAGGGTCCTGAGACCACTGTCCCAGGGAGGATTCCACCCACCACTTAGCCACTGGAGCAATTGTCCCTCACCAGAGCAGACTTGTAAAAGTTCTGATTTTGTGCTCCATGGTTCTGTCCCTTGCCAAGAACCAGTGGACAGAGGCTTCCCTCCCCACCTCCCCGTGGTCTGTCTTCCCATATATCGCCTCAGATTCACTTCTCCACACGTCCTACCTTCCAGAAAGTGGTCACTTTTCTGTTCATAGAATTGCTGCTATTCTTTTCTTTGATCTCCTGTTGACTTTGTAGTTCCTCAGAATGGCGTGATAACTATCTAGCTGAATTGCTGGGAGCAGATGACATTTAGGTCTCCCACTCCTCCGCCATCTTGCTCCTCCTCCCTGTCTATATATTTCTGGTTAGACAGACATGCTGTACCGGGTAAAAGGAACTGCTATAAATATAGGGCCATTAGTAATGTGATGGTGAGGTGTTGGGGGTGGGGAAGTGTTCTATTGTCTTGTGATTAGGTCTCAGTCTTTTAGTGAGCCTGTGCTTCAGACTCTGAACTTTATCAGTGTTTCTCAGGTTTTTTTTCTTTCCCCTTAAGTAGCACAGAACTGCTAGAGTGACCTGGATTTGGGGATTTTCCCTTCCCCAGGTCAGTTAGGTGCCGGTTAATAGTGTCCCCTGAGGGCAGGCCTGGGTGTGCTCTGACATATTTCTAAATGTTCCCTTTGCCAGAAACACAAAGGCATTTTCTTTTTCCCTAATGCTTACCATTAGAACCTGTTTGAGCTCCTGGAGGTAAATCTTACAAAATTGGGGAGGTCTCCCTATGACGGTGTCCCCTGGAAATTAATCAACACTACGCCTCCAGTAATTCATCAATCCCAGTATAGGTTTCCTACCCTGACACTGGTTCTCCCTGTGGTTGCCACACATCAGTCTCTGCCCTGGGAGTCTGGGACTCCTGTCATTTGCCTGGCTGTCCTGGGAACAGCGGTTTGCCCTGTGTCTTCCTTTCTTCAAAAAGAGTTGCTGAGTTTTCAGTCTGTTCAGTCTGTTCAGCTTTTCACTTATTGTTAAGAGGGAGAGGTGACTTCCAGGCTTCCAGAACCAGAAACCAGAAGCTCCAAACGCATTTCAATGACTGCAAAAATTAGTAGTTCAAAGAATTCAGAAATCCAAGAAATAGATTGTTGTGAAAAACAAAGAAACAAACAAACAAACAAAAAACAACAAAACCCTGCAGCCTAGAAAGGAAACACACAGTTTTAGTCTAGTGCCTTTAAATAAGGTAGTAAATAGATGGTAAGTGATTGCCCATATTTATATGGCAAAACAGACCCAGGGAGAAGATGGTAAGTGTGGTGAGGTATTATCTTTTTGCAAAGTGAGTTAGGACACCTTCTTCCCTACAGGATCCTATCAAGCAGTCGCAATATCCACAAAAGGAAGTAAAAAAATGGAACACTTCAGGATGCCTAGGTGGCTCAGCTGGTTAAGCGTCTGCCTTCAGTTCAGGTCATGATCCTATGGTCCTGGGATGGAGTCCTGCATTGGGCTCCTTGCTCAGCAGGGAGCCAGCTTCTTCTGCCTGCTGCTCCCCCTGCTTGTGCGCATGCTCTCTCTCTCTTTCTCTGACAAATAAATAAAATCTTTAAAAAGAGGGGGGATACCTCGGTGGACAAACATCTTTAAATTCATGAAAATGTCTTATTACCTATAAGGAAAATAATCTCAGCCTTCTGAAAAGTATCCAAAAAAGCAAACTGGAAGAAAAGCCACAACCTTTAAGTTGATTATGCAATAAAGATGTCACAAGAGAATTAGCTCTTTGTCAGTCAGTTATTTCCAAACAGTATCAAGTGAAGGATAAGATCAAGGTAATGATTGAAGAGAACTTTGGTTGGGAAAAAAGATTGTAACCATACCACTATTTTTTTAAGATATATCACAGGCATTTAATGCTTTTAATATGTTTTTCATATGTGTTCCAATGGCATTCCAAGACATTTCCATTGACATGTGCATGATATGAATTCAATAGTCCTAATAATCTTATGAATGTATTATATTGCTCACCAGTTAATAATTTGAATATGATGTTAAACAAGGCATATGAGTTTACTGCAAATTCAAAGATGATGTTTGAAGTTTTATTTTCTGCATTTGAATCTCATTCTCAATTCTTGTTTTGTTGGGGGAAAACTGTATGTTTCTTTTTCCTTGAGTGTTAATCTTGTTGATTATGTATGATGGAATATGTATCATAAGGACCAGCATGGTTCTAATAATGTATGGTTCATAATTAAGGTGACTTATTATTAAAGTCCAATGATTAAAATTCTAATTGTATAACTGTTATTTTCATAGGAAGTTTACAGAGACTCATCTGAAAACCATTCCCAGTCATGCATTTTCAAATCTGCCCAATATTTCCAGGATGTAAGTCATTTTTTAATATAAATAAAAGTTTGCAAGTGTGCCATGTTATTTTTTAAATGTGCTCTATAAGGACAAATACTTGATATATATTGTACTTGTATAAGTCAATATCTACATCTCCAATGTATGTAAAAATTTTATGTGCAAGGTGTTTATATGATTTTGTGACATCTCTAATCCTAACTTCCTAACTGATTTATTAAACCTAATGCAAATTTAAATTAATTTGGTCTTGAAAATTTAATAATTCTCAATGTATTTTAATATATCTTGGGATGTGGCAAAACCTTAGCCAGGAATCTCCCCCATAAACAGTTTTATATATTGATTTCTAGTCCATCTCTCCTATTTACCAATTCTTGGTTCACTTTTTGCCACTAGGAAAATGTTTACCTTTTGTCAGAAATGTAGGTAATGATTTCAGACTTCTCTCATTAAAAAAAAAACAACAACACAAAAATAATTCTAAGCCTTAGAAAATTGAATTGCTATACACTCAAGAGCAAGGATAAAAAAGACTTCCATACTGAGTTGACAAGAGTATAACTATATATGAAATGAATGAGGGCCTTATTTTGTTTAATGGATTCTGCCAAGCAATGACGATAATTCAGGCACTTTAAGTGACAGTACAACCAGGAGTGACTTGTGTGATTTGGGCTAAATTCATTCATTTCATGGCCATTTATTGTCTATTGTGTCATTTCAGTAGAATTTGAGATTTTTAATTGTTACTAGAGGAGGGGGCTACTGGCATCTCATGGGTAGAGGTGAAGGATCTGCTAACCACCCTCCAGGGCTCAGAATATCCTTCCACAACAAAGGATTTTCTAGTCCCAAATGTCAGCAGTGCTGTGGCTGAGAAACCATCCCAGCTAAACATCTCTGCAGTCTTTGATTTTCCTGACCAGCCTTTCCTTTTTCAAATTCTTACCTCCTTTGGTTTCCTGGATATTGCTCTCATCCCTCTTTTAAACATCTTACCTTAGCTACTCTTCCTCAGTCTCCTTTCCTAGCTCCCTTTTTCATTTCATTCAATTCTTTAAAGATCAGTTCATCCTTTATTTTGTCCCAGTTCCTTTATACCCTCTTCTCCTTGAATGAACACTCCTATTCCTTTGGCTTCACTATTACATAATACAACTAATTTCCAAATGAGTATCTCCAGCCCTGACTTGTTCCTACAGGTCAGGCCTTCTTTAGAAGCTTCCTTCCAAGTATCATCATCTTGATGTTCCACAGTCACTTCAAAGAGCAAATCCAAAATAAACTCATCATCTTCCTGCTAAATTGATCCTTCTCCTCCCTTTAATTGCATGACCATTTAATGACCTATAAGCTAAACACTGCATTTCCCTTTAGCTCTCCTTTTTCCCTCAATTCCTGTATAATTACCCATTTGGTGTCTCCACTTGGATGTCCCAATAGCTTGACCATTACTCTATTCATTCATTCAACAAATATTTATTGAGCCCTAGTTTGTGTCTGGGACTTTGTTAGATGCTTCACACAAAACAGCTAATAATACTCATGGAGCTTCCACTTTCCTTCCTAAAGAGAGTGACAGTATTATGATAGGGTCAATCATAGAGTGTTACAGAACTCATACAAGAAGCATATTACCTGGATGGAGAGTGTAGTCAGGGAAGCCTTCCTGGAGGAAATGACACCTAACATGTGATCTGCTTTATCTGCATAGCGGGATGGGTAGGGAAGTGGAAAGATAGTTCCAAGCAGAAGGAAAAAGCTGGGTTGTCAGTTAAATTAAAATAAATTTGTTGAGGCTGGAGGTTAAGCTGGGAGAAGGACAGTAGAGAAAAATGAAACCAGGGAATGAGCAAGTGCAGGGCCTTGTGAACCATGTAAAGCAGTTTGAAATCTTCCCTAAGGGCCAAGCCACTAAGTGGTTATAAGCAGGGAAGTGACAGATCAAGTGTTTTAGAAACAATTCCTTGTGCTGTGAAACGGGAGTCAAATGGAGTAAGACCGAAGACAGGAAGCTAGTGAGGAGGTTGATGCAGTGTCCCTGGGAAGAGGAGATCATGAACTGAGAGGTGATGGTTAAGGGGAAACCAAGTGGCCACGTGTGAGTAACAAATAGGAGAGAACCAACAAACTGGAAAGTTGATTGATTTGGAGGTGGAGGGAGATGGAGAAGAATTTCATCCAAGTTTCTGACCAGGACATCTGTGTAGTTGATGAGCATATTCACTACACTAGACAATTTTTCTGTAGATTTGCTATGGAGGGTCAGGGAGCAAGTTAGGAGTTCAGTTTGGGGCATATCGTATTTGAGGTGGCTTTGAGGCATCAAGCAAGCTATGTCCAGCAGACATCAAGACACAGACATAATTTTTCATTCATTCATTTGGCAAATATTTATTCAGCCCCCAGTATGTGCCATTGACTATTGTAAGAGATGAAGATACATCAGGAAACAAAGATTGATGCCCGTGTAGAGTTTACGTTTGAATAGAAGGAAATAGACAATAAACCAAAACCATAATAAATGTATACTAGCTTAGAAGGGAATAATGGATATGATACAAAGAAAAAGCATAGTAGAGTAAGGAAGTCTGGAGGTGCTGTTACGGGGGATGCTCTGGGAAAGATTCAAGTAGGGGTTTTTTGTTGTTGTTGTTTTCTGTTTTTTTGTTTTTGTTTTCGTTTTTTGAGATTTGAGAGTCATAAACAGGCAGATGTAACTGAGACCAGGGAAGGGCATCAGTAGAGAAAGCAAGGCTAAGGAGAGTAAAGAACAAAGAACTTTAAGAGCATGAGGTCCCTGAGAAAGCAAGAAGGGATGGGATCCAAACAGAGGGATCAACTAGCTACAGGAAGATTGCCATTTTTTTACACTGTCCCAAGAAGGTAGTAGTAAGAGATGAAGCAGGTGCAGGTAAATTAGTAGGCTTATTGGTGGAGAATTCAAGGAATTCTCATCTCGAGGTTTCAGTCTTTTCTACAAATTAATAAAAGATAATCTGCTAATATGGTGAAGAGTTGGACATTTGAGGACTGAAATAAAAGTGGTGGGCAATAAAAGAGGAGGGTGGTTGAGATATACAGGACACCCAGGCAGATTTGGAGACCCTGTTGAGACTTCCTCCATGGAGGCTATGCTGAATTCTCCAATCTGGGTAAATGCTCCCTGAACCACATCAGTGCACTTACCACTCTACATGTTAATCCCTATATCACCCACTACTGTGATTTCCTTGAGGCTAGGGAACAGATCTGTTTTGCCAGTGCCCATTTACTGACAGAGTAAATATTCAACAGGTATTTGTTGAATGGAAGCACACATGGATACATAAGTAATCATTAAAAATCTGGTATGTCTAGGGGGCAAGAGAGAAATCATTTGGTTGAGCCTAGATAGGTTTGCCTGGGACAGGACAAATTTCCACCTATGATTCAGGTATAATTATTAATAGCAGCCTGTATAACTCATAAAAAATCCTAGTTTGGATGATAAATGATAGGTCATCCTAATGATTACATAAGATTTATAGGCTAAGAAGAAATATGAGGAAGAGATGGGATCTGATTTTTCCTGCTTATAAAAATGGGATAAGCAAGCAGGGAATTATTTCTTTCATCCCACTGAATAAATGGTTCCTACATGTTGTCTTCACAACTGAGCTATAAGAGCCCTTTAAGGATGTTGAATTCAGTTGGAGAACTGGAACTTCAGTTATTATGACATGGGCAGAATGACCATCCCAGTAGCCCCCTGAGAAAGCTTCAGACTTCTAAACTAAGAAATTCAGGAGAAAATTTAGAGCAAAAGATATGACCTAAAGTTAGGTAAACAAGTTTGCAGCCTTCAAAATTAATCTTGTCCTTCAGGTGGCTCAGCTTCATCCATTATAAATCTCTGCAATCCCTACACAATAAATTAATCTTTTCAATGTCTTCCATTGTTTCCTCTTTGTTAAAGATATATTTGGATCAAAATAATTTACATAATGTTTTCCACAAGTGGCAATGGCTTGGGAGACCTGATAAAGAAAAATTGTTTAGAGAATAGATAAAACAGAAAGTACAGGACCATTAGAATATTCACAATGACCATGGCAACAGAACTCCTCTCATAAACATTGTGTTAATGAAAATATTTTACCGACAGACTTAATTTAAACTATAGATGACTGGTCCTCAACCCCCCTGCACATTAGAATCATCTAGGAAGCTTTTTAAAAATAAAAGTATTTAGACGTCATCCCTCATAAACTCTGACTTAACTATCCTGCACCATGTCTTGGACATATGTAAATTTCAACAGCCTCCTGGGTAGTTCAACTGTATGACCAGGGTCGAGAATCTCTGCTGTGACTACAAGTGGACACTATCTATTAATTCTTAATTTTCCCAAATATCATAGAGATGCCTGTCAGTAAAAAGCAGTCCTTGAACTTGACTGCATTTGTCCTTCTCATTACAAGGACAGAATTTGTAGAGACTATTTGAAATAATATTCGTATGCATTCTTGACAAGTTATACTTAGAAGTTTCTCTTTTCTCTTTTTAATACTTAAAAACTTTTATTTGAGTTATCTATTGCTTACAAAGTTCAAGACAAATCTTGAATTTTCTACTTCATCAAAATAAAGAAGAGAAGTCTTGGGTAGATATGTAATCACCACTCTATGGAATGTTTCACTAGGGAATTATTGATTTCTCATCTTTGAAACTATTTTTCTAATCACATGCTGTCACATACCCCATTAAAAATGCTTCTTGTTTAATTCTTGTGTTCTTTTTTAATGTCTTTCATTTTTGCTACTTTGAGTAACTCATCTATTCACTCACTCATTCATTTCCTTAACATATATTTATTGTCTACTACATGCCATGCACTATGAAAAGTGCTCAAAATTCAAAGGCCACCCAAAACAGACACAGTTTTCTATTTCATAGAATGCATAGCCTAATCAGACAATAAAAATCATATATCATCCAAACAATAAGAAAGTTGCACTGCAATAATTAGTGAAAGGAGAAGTTCTTGGTGCAATGAGATATACTTAAGGGACATTTGACCTAATCGGAAAATTCAGGAAAATCTTCTGAAGAAGTATCAATTGAATGAAACCTTAGGGATGATTAGGACCTAAAGAACTGGGAAGTTTCCAGGTATCACAGGATCTGAAAAAAGTAAAACTAATTTTAACATAAGTAGAGAGAAATCATCTTGCCTGATCTGGGAAGCCCCTGACAAAGGAGTTTTATCAAGATTAATATGTTTGGGATATGTATGGCATTCACAACCCTACTAACTTTCTACTTTGCTTTATATTTTTGTGACATTCAGCTACTTGTCAATAGATGCAACTCTGCAGCGGCTGGAATCACATTCCTTCTACAATTTGAGTAAAATGACTCATATGTAAGTACAATGAAAAATGCAGCACAGACTCCACGATAGCCAGTCTTGATTGATAATTCTGGGGCTCCAGATGGTTGTAACAGCTAAGTTTTTTACCATGGGTCAAAACTTCTGTTTATGATTAAATCCTTAACTGGTTCTCACATTTTGTTAATCCATCCAAAATTCCACTTCCATGGTTGAAAGATAAACACAAGGGACACCTGGGTGGCTCAGTTGAACATCTGCCTTTGACTCAGGTCATGATCCCAGGGTTCTGGGATTGAGCCTCGCCTTGGGCTCCCTGCTCTGCAGAGAGCTGCTTCTCCCTCTCCCTCTGTCTGTGGCTCTGCCTGCTTATGTTCTCTCTATCTGTCAAATAAATAAAATCTTAAAAAGAAAAAAAGAAAGAAAAGTGGAGACAAAACTAGCAGTTCTCTTCTTAAATTGTCATTTCCTTCTATTACTATTATGTCACAGATTTCATTGGTGTGGATGTCAATGAGTCAATAAATATTTACTGACTACTGACTTGATTCCATTCCAGTGCAAGATTCTGCAATCTAACATTTTTTCTCAATTAGGAAAGAGAATTGCAGTTTCATGGGATTAGAACAGGAGTGGGGTTAGGAATTCTGGCCTTGGAGTTGTTAGAATTATGTTTGAACACTGGCTTCTCTGCCCACTCACCATCTGACCTTGCACAATCATGTAATCTTTCCTAGCCTCACATTCCTTATTTGTAAAATAAGGGTATTTTATTTGTAAAATAAAAAGGTAACTTTATAGGATATAATGCATGTAAGCCCGTGCCTAGCACATTAAAACCAGGCAGTGCACTTTGTAAGTAATTAGTCTATTTCTTTAGTACATTACAATCAATTAAAAGTTGTATATAATCACATTCTTCTAGGCAGCCATTTATTTTATGAAATTCTATGAAATATGAACTATTTTCTTGAAGAAACAAAAATACCTATTATCTATAAATACTATGTTCTAGGGGTGCCTGGGTGTTTCAGTCAGTTAGGTTTACTAGTCTTGGTTTTGGTCAGGTCATTATCTCATAGGTCATGAGATTGAGCCTCACATCAGGGTCTGCACTCAGTGGGGTGTCTGCTTTAAAGATTCTCTCCCTCTGCCTCTCCACCTACTCTTTCTATCTCCATAATAAATAAATCTTTAAAAAGGAACACTTACTGTGTTCCAGACATTATGCCAAACATTTGGTTTTCTGTATGTAACCCTCTCATTTAAGTCTCAAAAAACAACCCTATGAAGTAGAAATTATTTTTTTCTATTATTTATATAAGAAAAACATAAATTCATAGAGGATAAATATGTTTTCCTTAGTCACACAGTTATTTGGAGGTAAGAGCAGAATTTTTATACCATAAATGTCTTATTCAAAAAATTCCTACCCTATGCACTATATTACACTGCTTTCAAGAACACTGAGGTTCAGAATGTTACTTCCAGCTATTGGAGGCAAGCTTACATCAAACCAACCATTAGTCTGAAAGCAACTTGACAAGATGGGTAGAAATATATTTTTTTTTCCCAAGGGGTTTTAAGGGGACTTAAGGGGAGAGAAGCAAATCCCCAATACAACATTTGATTGTTTTCCTCTTGAGGAATTCTGTGAATTATAAGCAACAACTGAGATGCCAAGGTTGAATAGAAGTTCAAGCAATCTCATAGGGCTCGCAAACCAAAAACTGGAGTTCAAAGCTTATGAAGGAGGATGGCTCTCTAGTAAACAAATACCCCAAGATTTTGGCTGGGATCCCTAAAAAGCTTCATCCCAGAAGTATAGAATAATGGGAAATAGATCAGCCCTCATGAAGGCTAAGGCCTAGTTTTGAATCCATAAAAAATAACCAGGCATAAAAACAAAACAAAACAAGAATATATGGAAAAAATCAAGAGAAGAAAACAAACAACAGAAAACACTCACAGAAGATTCAAATATGGGAGTATTGGAGAACCAGAGTTATCAGACTTTAAAATAACTATAAGAATATATTCAAAATTTTAAAGAGAATTTCAAAATAGAATTAGAAACTATTGAAAGGATCAAACAGAAACAAGAATTTAAAAATTCAATAACTGAAAATCTAAACACATGAGTTTTATAACATTAGATGCAGTTCAAAATAGAATTAATAATCTGGAAGATAAGGCAGAAGAATATATTCTGCCTACAGCATCAAGGGGAAAAAAAAGAAAATTTAAAAATATATGGCACAGTAAGGGTGCCTGAGTAGCTCAGTCAGTTGAATGTCTCTTAGTTTCAGCCCAGGTCATGATCTCATGGGTCATGAGATCAAGCCCTGCATTGGGCTCCACATTTAGCAGGGAGCATGCTTGAGATTTTCTCCCTCTGCCTCTTCCCCCACCCCCAGACTTGCATGCATGCATTCTCTCTCTCTGTCTCCCCACTCCAGATAAATAAATAAATATTTAAAATATATGGCACAGTAAAAAGTCTAGTGTACCTAACATTGGGACCCAAAAAAAGAAAAGAGAACGAATGAGAGAAGCAATATTTGAAGAGAATTTTCTAAAACTCATAGAGGAATCAATTTGCAGATATAAGAAGTACTGCAAACCCCAAGAGAATAAATACAAGGAACCATGTCAAGGTACATAATGGTAAAGGTATTAAAAACTAAAGACAAGTGGTATCTGGGTGCCTCAGTCAGTTGAGGGTCCAACTCTTGCTTTAGGCTCAGGTTATGATTTCAGAGTCCTGAGATCAAGCCCCACATTGGGCTCCCCACTCAACGTGGATTTTCCTTCCCCTCTTTCCTTCTGCCCCTCCCTTCATCTATGCACTCTCTCTAAAATAAATAAATTAATCTTAAAAAAAAAAAAAGACAACGTGAAAATTATTAAAACCAGCCAAAGTAGGGAAAGACACACAGAGTTTCAAAGAAGTAGCACTAAGATTGATAGCTGATTTTTCATTCAACAATTTTAAAGGGAAATAATGCTCAATGGTAGTACAGAAGTACAGAAGTAAATGAAAAACAAAAATAAATGAAAAGGTAAATATAAATGAACCTTGGCTGCACAAAACAAAATAAAAAATATATTACTGGGTTTAAAATCTCAGCAATCCTTGCACTGCATGATAGTATAGGATCATGAAACTGCATGCTGAAACTATGGAAAGTTTCATTATAATCAGAGAAAAAAATTATGATTTTTTGTGACTTTTAAAATTTTTATGAAAGTAATAAAACTTCCTTTACTATTCAATATAAATGTATAGGGAAAGGAAAAATAGTAAACTGATATTTAGCACACTGTAATCTTAAATGTTAAAAAGGATTTAGAACTAAAATGTATTCTTTCTTTGTAAAAAAAAAAAAAAACATTAGTTTGAACAGTGCATGCCTTTTTTCTCTTTGCTATGTAACTTGCAAGAGCATCACATCAATGTTTTGGCAAATTGTCATACTTCTTTCTAGATCTGAAACAGCTTCCAAAATTTAATTCTCTGTTCTTTCAATGTCATAAAATATTTCTAAGAGCTCCTTTAATGCATATATTTTTTATCAGCATCATTTCTTTTGGGACATCTTCATCCTTCTATTTGCAATCACTTTTCTCATTGATGTCAACAATTTGCCTTCACTGATTCCTTTTCTGGAATATCTAGAGTCTCTCAAATGGTGGCAGTATCACATTCACATGGTCAGCTATTTCTCCTATGACTCCATTTACATATAATTCAAATGTCATTTCCAGCATTATCACATCTTGTTTCTTTGCTGCTCCTTCATCTCTGCTGGACATTTCCCTCTTCCAGTTACTCACTTTTATAAAATGTCATATGTTTATCACTGGAAGACAAGGAGGCAACACAGCTGCACAAACAGTAAAGCTGTTTGTGGACTGAATAGCAGGTGCTCAGGGACCAATCACTAATGACTTTGAAAGAAGTGGTGTACTTAGTCACCTATCACTGTATGCATTTGTTACTTACATAGTGATGCACACATTGGAGAGATAGCAGCAAAGCTCGTACTTTGTGCAATTATTCATTATTCACAGTTAATATATAATGGTAGCCACAACCTGAACCATGTTTTTGGGACCAGCTATTATTTAAATTTAACTAAATAAAGGTAATTTAACATTACGCATATTGGGACCATGCAAAGCAAGGACTACCTATATCCATGAAATTAAAATACACAATAGCAAATAAACAAAGGATGGGAGAGTTATAAATGGTGTTAAAGTATCCTAAAGTCCTTGAGTTGTCTGAGAAATGCTACCAGTACTAAATTCCATTAGACTTTTATAAGTAATGAATATGTTTTATTTTCTTTTAGTACTTATTTTTTAATTTAAATTTAATTAATTAAGCATGTGTTACTAGTTTCAGAGGTAGAGTTCTTTGATTCATCAGTACCATATAATACCCAGTGCTCATTACATCATGTATCCTCCCCAGTGTCCATCACCCATTTACCCCATCCCCCACCCTAGCAACTCTCAGTTTGTTTCCTATGATTAAGAGTCTCTTATGGTTTGTCTCCCTTTCTGATTTCATCTTGTTTATTTTCCCCTATGTTCCTCTATGATCCTGTTTTGTTTCTTAAATTCCACATATGAATGAAATTACATAATTATCTTTCTCTGATTGATTTATTTCGCTTAGCTTAATATCCTCGAGTTCCATCCACATCATTCCAAATGGCAAGATTTCATTTTTTGATGACTCAGTAGTATTCCTGTGTGTGTGTGTGTGTGTGTGTGTGTGTACATCTTCTTTATCCACTCATCTGTCAATGGACATCTGGGTTATTCCCATAGTTTGGCTAGTATGGACACTGCTGCTATAAACAGTGGGGTGCAGGTGTCCCTTCAGATTATTACATTTATATTTTTGGGATAAATCCCTAGTAGTGCAATTGCTGGGTCATAGGATAGCTCTATTTTCTTGTTGAGGAACCTCCATACTGTTTTTCAGAGTGTCTGCACCAGCTTGCATTCCCACCAGCAGTGTAAGCAGGTTCCCCTTTCTCTACATCCTCACCAGCATCTGTTGTATCCTGACTTCTTAATTTTAGCCATTCTGACTGGTGGTATCTCATTGTGGTTTTGATATGTCTTTCTCTGATGCCCGGTAATATTGAGCATGTGTCTATTGGCCATTTGGATGTCTTCTTTGTAGAAATGCCTGTTCATGTCTTCTGCTCATTTGTTGATTGGATTATTTGTTCTTTGGGTGTTGAGTTTGTTAAGTTTTTTATCAATTTTGGATACTAGCCCTTTATCTAATACGTCATTTGCAAATATCTTCTCCTATTCTGTCGGTTGTCTTTTGGTTTTGTTGACTATTTCCTTTGCTGTGCAGAAGCTTTTTATCTTGATGAAGTCCCAATAGTTCATTTTTGCCTTTGTTTCTCTTGCCTTTGGAGACATATCTAATAAGAACTTCCTATGTCCAAGGTCATAGAGGTTGCTATCTATGTTATCCTCTATGATTTTGATGGATTCCTGTCTCTCATTAAGGCCTTTTGTCCATTTTGAGTCTATTTTTGTGTGTGGTATAAAGAAATGGTCTAGTTTCATTCTTCTGCATGTGGCTGTCCAATTTTTCCAACATCATTTGTTGAAGAGACTGTCTTTTTTCCATTGGACATTCTTTCCCGCTTTGGCAAAGATTAGTAGACCGCAGTGTTGAAGGTCTATTTCTGGGTTCTCTATTCAGTTCCATTGATCTATGTGTCTGTTTTTGTGCCAGTACCATACTGTCTCGATGATGACAGTTTTGTAATAGACTTGAAGTCTGGAATTGTGATGTGACCAGTTTTGCTTTTCTTTTTCAACATTCCTCTGGCTATTTGGGTCTTTTCTGGTTCCATATAAATTTTAGGATTATGTGTTCCATTTCTTTGAAAAAAATTGATGGTATTTTGATAGGGATTGCATTAAATGTATAGATTGTTTTAGGTAGCATAGACATTTTCACAATATTTGTTCTTCCAATCCATGAGGATGGAACGTTTTTCCATTTCTTTGTGGCTTCCTCAATTTCTTTCATGAGTACTTTACAGTTCTTTGAGTACGGATTCCTTGTCTCTTTCGTTAGATTTATTCCTATGTATCTTATGGTTTGGGGTGCAATTGTAAGTGGGATCAACTCCTTAATTTCTCTTTCTTTTGTCTTGCTGTTGGTGTATAGAAATGCAACTGATTTCTGTGCATTGATGTTATATCCTGACACTACTGAATTCCTGTATCAGTTCTAGGAATTTTGGAGTAGAGCCTTTTGTGTTTTCCACATGAAGTATCATATCAACTGCAAAGAGTGAGAGTTTGACTTCTTTGCCAATTCGGATGCCTTTTATTTCTTTTTTTAAAAAATATTTTATTTATTTATTTGACAGACAGACATCACAAGTAGACAGAGAGGCAGGCAGAGGGTGGGGGGGAAGCAGGCTCCCTGCTGAGCAGAGATCCCAATGTGGGGTTCAATCCCAGGACCCTGAGATCATGACCTGAGCCGAAGGCAGAGGCTTAACCCACTGAGCCACCCAGGTGCTCCCATTTTATTTCTTTTTGTTGTATGATTGCCAAGGCTAGGACTTCTAGTACTATGTTGAATAGCAGTGGTGGTAGTGGACATCCCTGCCATGTTCCTGACCTTAGGGGAAAAGCTCTCTGTTTTTCCCCATTGAGAATGATATTTGCTGTGAGTTTTTCATAGATGGCTTTGATGATATTGAGGTATGTACCCTCTGTCCTTACACTTTGAAGAGTTTTGATCAAGAAAGGATGCTGTACTTTGTCAAAGACTTTTTCTGCATCTATTTAGAGTATCATATGGTTCTTGTCTTTTCTTTTATTAATGTAGTATATCACATTGATTGATTTGCAGATGTTGAACCATGCTTGCAGCCCAGGAATAAATCCCATTTGGTCATGGTGAATATTCCTTTTAATGCACGGATTGACTAGTATCTTTGTGAGAATTTTGGCATCCACGTTCAACAGGGATATTGGTCTATAATTCTCCTTTTTGGTGGAGTCTTGGTCTGGTTTTAGGATCAAGGTAATGCTTGAGTTGGGAAGTTTTCCTTCTATTTCTACTTTCTGAAACCACTTCGGAAGAATATTAATTATTCTTTAAATGTTTGGTAGAATTCCTCTGGGAAGCCATCCTGCCCCAGACTCTTGTTTGTTGAGGGATTTTTGATTACTGCTTCAGTTTCCTTGCTGGTTATGGGTCTGTGCAGATTTTCAATTTCTTCCTGTTTCAGTTTTGTTGGTTTATACATCTCTAGGAATGCACCCATTTCTTCCAGATTGCCTAATTTGTTGGCATACAGTTGCTCATAATATGTTCTTATAATTATATTTCTTTGGTATTGGTTGTGATCTCTCCTGTTTCATTCATGATTTTATTAATTTGGGACCTTTCTCTTTTCTTTTTGATAAGTATGGCCAGGGGCTTATCAACCTTATTAATTCTTCCAAAGAACAAGCTTCTAGTTTCATTGACCAGTTCTACTGTTATTTTGGCTTCTGTTTCATTGATCTCTGCTCTATACTTTATTAATTCTCTTCTCCTGCTGGATTTAGGCCTTACTTGCTCTTCTTTCTCCAGCTTCTTTAGGTATAAGGTTATGTGGTATATTTGAGACCTTCCTTGTTTCTTGAGAAAGGCTTGTATTGCAATGTACTTCCCTCTTAGGACCGCCTTTGCTGCATCCCCAAGATTTTGAACAGTTGTGTTTTCATTTTCATTTGTTTCCATGAATTTTTTAATTCTTCTTTAGTTTCCTGGTTGACCCGTTCATTCTTAGGAGGGTACTCTTTTTAACCTCCATATATTTGAGTTCTTTCCAAATTTCCTCTTGTGATTGAGTTCAAGTTTCAAAACATTATGATCCAAAAACATGCAGGGAATGATTTCAGTCTTTTGTTACTGGTTGAGACCTGATTTGTGATCCAGGATGTGATCTACTCTGGAGAATGTTCCATGTGCCCTCAAGAAAAAATGTATATTCTGTTGCTTTAGGATGGACTGCTCTGAATATATGTGTGAAGTCTATCTGGTAGTAAATCTGTGCTGAAACCAGAACATTCCACTCCTGTTTTGGAGAAAGGCTGTTACACAACTTTCAGTCAGCTGAAGATGGATTGGCAAAGAGGTGTTTATACACAAGTTTCAAGTTATTTTTACTTGTGCAGAATAATCCAGATATTTCCAAGACTAAATGGACAGTCTTGTGGCTTTCTTCCTTTTCCGTATTCCCAAAAAGGCTACATGAAGTTCAATTCTGGATGAGCCACTTATAACAGCAGTTCCTTGGGAGCCAACATGACAGGTGGATCAATTTCCCTATGGGAAACAAAATTGACCACCTGACAGCAAAATATCCAGATGGACAAGTCCTTCTTTCCTTTTTCTTCTGATTATGTACTATATGTCTCCTTTCAATACTCTTATCCCCATCATCCTTTTTCCTTCACAAGTCTAAACCTTGAGCTGATATGGAGACTGACATCAAGAAAAGAAAATTCAATTCAGAAATGAAGAAAACTGGAAAGTATACAATACACCCCCAGAGCATCTCAATCATCCCCGCTACAGTACAATTCAGTGTACTGCTACAGTCCAGAGATAAATATTGGCAGCTTGAAGAGATCGTTTTTCCCCCTCTGGTGGCTAAAGAGCATCAAATAAATACTGGGCAAGAGGAGTTTGCGGGGAGAGTTAGAAATAAAAAGGTAACCAATTTTTATCCCTGTAATAATCCAATGCCAATGGGAGGCAAGTACTGAAGAAGAGAAGGGACAACTTTCATGCTAAAAAAAAATTCCTCTAATCATTATGTCACCATCTCTTATTAAGAATCCAGGGAATCCCAGAAATAGAAAATTCATTTCGGAAGACCCTGAGAGCAATGTAAAGCCTTAAAAAATTACAATAATAGTAAATTAGCTATTGCCCTTCAGAGGCTTACAGAGCAGCAGAAGCATGGAAATCAGGTTGAAAAAGTTGTGTCCAGATTACAAGCTTCCGGAACTGCTCAGCCTTCTCTAAAGCTTAGTTGAATCTTGAAATATCTTTAAAAAGACATACAACTTAATGCAGACGGAGTGGGTCTTTCGTTTAGTGGCAGTGTGGAATTTGCTCCTCAGAGGCAGCAGCTGGTTTTCATCCTTTTCAAACTCAGGTTACATGAATAAGTACATTAAGACAATACGTAAAAGAAATATTATAGCAAAGCAGGGGAAAAAGCCCAAACTGACAAACACCTCAAGGAGTCACAAAGTTTTCTTGCAGCCTTCAACTTGGATCTCCCTCTCAGTTTTTCTGTGGAGAGGTGTAAGAAAGAACATTTTTCTCATAGATGCTAAACTATGGCATCAAATGGACAAAATGTTTATCAAGGGACTTTAAAAATCTGACCCCAAGGAATTCAGGACACATAAAGGTAATTCAAAGGTATACTTCTGACTTGGGACAAATTCCAGACTAAAGAAATGATCATCTTGGATAAATGTTATAATAGACGAAACGAAGTCCAGTTTTTTTGTTTGTTGGGGTTTTTTTTTCAATTTTTTAAGGATTTTCTTTATTTATTTGTAGGCAGAGAGGTAGGCAGAGAGAGAGCGCGGGGGAGGCAGGCTCCTTGCTGAGCAGAGAGTCCAATGCAGGGCTCGATCCCAGGACCCTGAGACCATGACCTGAGCCAAAGGAAGAGGCTTAACCCACTGAGCCACCCAGGTGCCCAAGTTTTTTTTTTAAAGGTTCTACCACCTTCAGCTATCGGTCATCTCTGATAGCTCAAGCAGAAGTTCATCTTCATCTTTTCCAGGATCCAAGTCGATCTCAGCTTCCAATTTCCCTCCTGAAATCTCCCATATTAGTTTCTTAAAATCATCCTCCACAGAAAGGGGAGGCTTTCCTATTGAGATGGAGGTGAGTCGGAGGGCTCTCATGGCCATCTGGGAGGAAGGGCCAGACACTTCCAGTAGGGAGGAATCTGAAGAGGACTGGGCTGGAGGCAGCACAATCACTCTAGGGTTTTCCGTCTCGGGCACACTGACTGACTTGTCCTCAGAAAGGAGTGGGATCACCACCACAGCTGCTTTTTTGGTGGGGCTTTCCTGTAGGATGCCTGGAGCTGAGTGGCTTCGCAGTCACAGCAGGGTGGACCTCCACGGCCTGGTGTCTGGGGGCCTGTTTAGGGGGTGAGACAACTTTAACCACAGATGGCTTCACATTGACTCTGGTTTAGCTTTACCCCTTTTTTCCACGGTCTGTGCTGCACATCTCACATTCAGTAATGAGTTCCCAGTGCCTGAGGTTTCTACCTCCGTCTTTTGGGATGACTTTGTGGGAAGCCACTTTGCCAGGTGCTGTGTGAGGCCCAGCACAGGAGTGAGCACTGGCTTTTCTGTTGTCTGAGTATTCCAAGAGTCTCCATCTCCCCCAAAGTGTGTCAACACTGATTTTTCCTTCTGTGAGGTTCCCCTCTCCAGCTGTTTTGGCATGTGCTTCCGTCTCATGGTCTCATGTCTCTTGACTTGAGTTTCAGTGATGCCAACTCCTGTGGTCTCTACTGAGGCCTCTTTAGCCTCTGTTCTAGAAACACTGCTCTGAGAAGCATCTTCACTTCCTTCTTAAAGTTTGTCTTCTTTTATAGCTGTTTTTGTTTGTTTGTTTGTTGTTTGTTTTTTGATTTGGAGAAGCTACCTTATGCCTGGGGAGGGGGGTGGCCTCAAGCGGAGGCTGGGAGCTGGTCCTGCTCTCAGAGCTCTGCTGTACCTGCAGTGCCTTCCCCTATTTAATTTCCTCCAGCATCTTGATGTGCACCACCTGCATAGACTTTGTTCTACCTGCAGGCTCCTCTGATTGTTCTTTGCTGGTAACTATAGGTGGCGAAACCACTGTTTGGTTCCTTTTTGTTTGTTGTTGTTTTTTTTTAAATTTCACTATCAGTCTTTAGCTTGATGCAAGTCACATCCTTTTTGCTTTTTTGTCTCTCTGCTTCCTGCTGCTGATGTTTCATTTCAGCCAGGATCTCAGAGAAGGTTTCGAATCGAGAGTGGAGAGGCTTCTTGTTCTTAAAGTAGAATCATCAACTTTTGGAGGTCCTTTTGTCTTGAGTTTAAGTTGCAGTTTTACATGTTTCTAATTAGCTTTTTTAAAGAATTTCTTCTAATGTCTTCACATGGATCTCACCAACTTTAGTGACTCTCTCTGCTGACTCTCCTCCACGTTTAGACCAGCTGACTTGCCTAAACACTCCTTACGACTTGGAAACATGAACTTTCTTTGGTGGTTTGCCAGTGTTAGTAGTAGCTTCCACTGTTTTCCTTAACCTCTGTGCAAGGCTGTGCTTTAATGGAGGATTGCCGTCACCACCTACTGAATATTTTTGTTTTACCAGTCTCTTGGTGAGACTCAGTCAAACCAGTCTCCTTGTTTGCTGGAAAGAGTTAGTGTCCTCGCTACAGTCCAGGCATTCTCTTTTTCAGGACCTGGAATGAGCTGAGGTTGGTATAAAAGACTGGAAACTCCAGAAGAACTTTGACCTTGCTTCCTGGATTTTTCCTTCATTTTCTTTGATTTAATTCAAGAGTTTTTATTCCAAAATTCAAACATTCACCTTGCTTCAAATTGGCCTCAGGTTTCTGGGCAGAGGCTGTCCATAATCCATTATGAACTTCGGGAGGCAGTTACAGGATGGATGTCTTGGTTTCATCACCTTTTTCAGAAAATTGACCATCAACATCTTCATCATCACCTGGAGCACTGATTACAAGTGGTAGATGGGTGGGGCTAGGAACATTTTCTGAACTTTCTATTCTCATAATACTTTGCAGCTGAGGGGAAGAATTAGACTGGACAGACAATTTGTTCTGTTGAACTGTGAGCTGGTTAGCCTTCACCTTCCCTTCTGGTGACTCAGGCAGTGGTCAACAGTTTTGCTTGGAGGCAGGAAAAGGCCATCAACATAATGCCCTCTATTGTGGATGGAAAGCGTAGTTGGTTTCTGACATCCCATTGGCTGATTTTCCCAGTAACAAGGAATCTCACATTTTTTGTCAATCTCCATTTGCTGAACCCTGCACACCTATTGAAAACAGCACCCTTCTTGCCATGATGTACAGTTTCATTTCCTAGTGCAAATTTGCAGTGACAGAAGGGACAGCTGTCACCTTTGGTACATGTAGAATAGAAAGAAAAAAAAAATAGAAGTCTTCTCCTTGATTAGGCAGACTGGGTAGATCCTTAAATCAGAAGTGGCTTCTTATAAACAAGCCACTGCCTCCTCAAGGTGAGGACCAGCTCTAAGTCCTCTTAAAGTGGGTTTAGTCTTCCAAAAGACAACTCAATCACAGAAATCTCTTTAAAATGCAATCATTAGCTCGTTGCTCTTAATAGGAACCTCTGTGTCTTCCCTAAATTCCAACCTATTACGCCCTTTACTCATTTTTAATACAAGTCAATTTTCCAGGAAATTTTTGGGCAGGGAGTATCCCCAAATCCTAAAAAGCATCACTGTCACTAATTCCTCAGCTTCCTTCTCAAGATCCAGAACCAAAGCCTGCAAGATGTCAACAACATGGGCTTTCCCTATAACAATCCACACCTATCATGGGAGTTTAGGGGGTGTTCTTCATGACGGTTTCATCAATCCAAACCTCCAACACTGTCCCCCATTCTGGCTTGCTGCCCCATCTTCCCTCTTTCTTAGCCACTGCCACCTGTGTTCCTCAGAGCAGCAACACCATAATGAATATATGTTTTAATCCATAGGGCAACAACTAAAATAATTGTAAAAGAACAGATAACTAACAAGCTAACAGTAATGAGGAATATCATCACAAAAATAAATTAGTACAAGAGACATCCAGGTGGCTCATTTGGTTAAGCATCTGACTTTGGTTCAAGTCATGATCTCAGGGCCCTGGGATTGAGCTCTGCCTGGAGTCCCACACCAGGCTCCGCACTCAGTGGGGAGTCTGCTTTCTCACTGCTGCTCCCCCTGCTTGTGTGCTCTCTCTCTCTCTCTCTCTCAAGTAAATAAAATAAAATAAATTAAATAATACAAAAAGGGCAAGAAATTTGAATAAAGAACTTCTAAAACAAATACTAGATTTAACACCAAATAATCAGTATTTATATTAATTGCATTAAATGTAAAAGGACTTAATATTCCAATTACAATACAAAGATTGTCAGGTAGGTTAATTAAAAAAAACTCAACTGTATGCTTCTTACAAGGAACATACGTTAAACACAACGATATAGAAAGACTAAAAGTATTAGGATAAAAATATTAACATGCAAACAAGAACCAAGAGAAAACAGATATAAATTTGCCACTATACATTAACCTTGAAGTATCACTATATATAAAAATGGAAATTTTATTATGATAAAAAGGATTACTACAGAGAGATATAATGATTCTAAATTTGAATATCTGTAGGAGCAGAGCTTTAAACCATGTAAAGCAGAAATTGACAGAACTGAAAAAACAAAAGAGATACCCACCATCATAGTGGGGATTTTTTTCAATAGAGCTTTATCAGATAGAACATCCATACAAGAAAAATAAAGATACTGATAAGAAATTAATAAGGCTTGAACAACATAATTTGCAAACTCAACCTTATTGACTTGTAAAAAATATTGTATCCGGCAATTGCAGAGTACGTATTCTCTTCAAGGACACACAGAACGTTTATCAAAATTGACCATATGTAGGGCCATGAAAGCAAGTCTCAATAGCTTAAAAAAAATTCAAATCAGTTTCTCTGATTAGTAAACAATGCACTTGTAAATAAGCATGAATCAAAGAAGAAATCACAATAGGCACTAGAAAATAATTTCAGCTAAATGACAATAAAAATATGACAAATCAAAACCTATAAGATGCAGTTAAAGTCACACTCAGAAGAAAATGTATAGTTTTGAAAAGAATAGGTTGGAAATGAAGGCTAGAAATAAATTATTTACATATCTTTCAGAGAAATTTACAAAGGAACAGTAAATTGAAACTAAAGAAAATGTAATATTCAAGAGAACTGAGAATCTAGGTCAGTAAAGACAACAGTTTAAATTCAAAACAAAATCTTCAGACTCCAAATATAGTCTTCATTTATTCATTTGATTCTCTGCCCCTTTCTCAAGAAAAAAAAAAATCAAAGAAACTAATTTGTAATGAAGCTCTATATACACCCTGCAGCTCTTAAAAGCAACTGCTTTGTTATAATTATGGCCTTTTCCTCATTAAGATTATAGGCATTAACATTTCTCTTAGAAATACCAATTTTCTCCCTCTGAGCAAAAAGTTAATTTCATAGAGCAAAGAAACTACTAAATACAAAAATTAAAAAGAGGATAAATTGGCAAGTGGATTTTTAAAAGGCTATTTCTCTGATGTATGAGGTAGTCAGTCTAATATCTTAGAAAATAAGAGAATAATACGTCTTGCATTCTGCAGATTTGCCTAATAGATATCCTACATTATTATCTGTAAATGGTTTTAGTTGGCACAAAGGGTAAGTAAAGATTTCTGGACTCCTGCCACACAAATGCTTAATACCTTTATTTTGTAATTATTTATTAAGCAGTGACTATAAACAAAGCATTATGCTATTCGCATGATAAAAAGAGAGCTGAAAAATCCGTCTCCTTCCCTCAAAGAATTGGGATAGATAGAAAGCACGAAACCAAATGTCAATATAGAATGACCTGTCTCATCTAACTCATCTCCTGTGAGCCCAACTTCTCTAGCACTCCCAGGAGAGAACTAAAGCTGTCTTATTTGTGAAGCAGTCAGTCCCTCACCAGGTTGGATCTGCTGCAAGCAGAGGTACTGAACTAAGGTGTGCTGATGGCCAAGGTCATCGCATATTGCTAGCACTTACTGAAAACGCTCAGGGAGAACATTAGCAGTTAAAGAGCATAATGTCATTCAGTTGCATGGATGTCCTTCCTCAGCAGCCCTCCCTCTCTCCCTGTCCCGTTTTTGGTGATGTGATTTGGTAAATTGGCTGAAGTAGGGCTACGGAAAGACTCGTGGCTCATCATTCCCACTTCTACCCATCCCTTCACTGCTTTTTCAACCTTCTCCTGCTAACGCACTATATTTTTCCTATGAGTTGGCTTCCCAGTTCTTGCTTAGATTGTGCCAATAGGAATTACAATGGTGGAAAATATGCGTTAAAATTGTTGGTGACCTAGGGCTGGCATTCCAAAGATAAAAAGCTATCTATTCTGTCAATAAATACAGTTATGTTTAACACAGTGCTACAACTGGTTATTGCATCTTACAGCTATACACAGGGTTCAAAACAGTGGATCATTCTAAACTTACCTAGACCCTCTCCCTTGGCCTCTGTGATTCCACACTTTTTTTTTTCGAGTTTTCTTTCTTTCTTTCTTTCTTTCTTTCTTTCTTTCTTTCTTTCTTTCTTAAAGATTTTATTTATTTATATGACAGACAGAGATCACAAGTAGGCAGAGAGGTAGACAGAGAGAGAAGGGGAAGCAGGCTCCCTGCCGAGCAGAGAGCCCAATCCAGGGCTCGATCCCAGGACCCTGAGATCATGACCTGAGCCGAAGGCAGAGGCTTTAACCCACTGAGCCACCCAGGTGCCCTAATTCCACACTCCTTGGCTGGTCTTTCTCATTCCTCACTTTTAAACATTGGGGTTCCATATGACCTAGGCCTGTGTCTTCTTCTCTTCTTACTCCTTGATTCTCTCCCATTTGACCTTAACCGACTATTCTCAAGTTTACACACCTAGTCTAGGCCCTTCTTTTTAGCATCAAGCCATTTACCTGCTGGTTTCCTTGATGTCTCTTCTGAGATGTCTCACATGTGTCTCACTACTTAAATGGCCCAGATTGAAATCAGCCTCACCCTCTAATCTACCACTCCTCCATTATTTGCTGAGCCAGTGCATGGCACATCCATTTATCTTACTGCAAATTCCAGATACCTGAGGGGTATCCCTGTGTCTTCTTTCCTTCTCACCTCTTTCTTTTTTTTTTCCTACTATTTTTCTTAAGATTTTTTTTTTAATTTATTTGACAGACAAGAGATCACATGTAGGTAGAGAGACAGGCAGAGAGAGGAGGAAGCAGGCTCCCTGCCGAGCAGAGAGTCTGATGCGGGGCTTGATCCCAGGACCCTGGGATCATGACCTGAGCTGAAGGCAGAGGCTTTAACCCACTGAGACACCCAGGCACCCTGCTTATCACCTCTTTCTAATCCTTCACCATGTCATGTTGATTCTACTATCCTAATATGCAAAAAATGTACCCACTTCCTCTCCACTGCCAAGACCCTCGCACAAGCTATCATAATTTCTGGGAATTATCACATGGAGATGGAGAGGGCCGAGTTGAATTTGTTTGTTTGTTTTTTTTAAGATTTATTTATTTATCTGAGACAGAGAGCAGGGGGTAGGGGCAAAGGGAGAGGGAGAGAGAAACTTAAGCAGACTCTGCACTGTGCATAGAGACCCATGCAGGGTTCGATCTCATGACCCCGAGATCAGACCTGAGCCTAAGCCAAGAATTAGTCGCTTAACCAGCTGCACCACCCAGGTGCCCCCAAGCCTAGTTTCCTAACAGTCACCTTCAAGGGGCCAGGCATAGAAAGCACAGTTATCTTAGACCCTCTCTATTGATCCAGTCACTGCTAAAAAAACAACCAGTGATCCCAGTGAAGGCCACGTGAAGCAGAAGAGAAATACAGTTTACCACTGCCTGAAATCCTAATCCACATAATCATGACCTCTATAATAAAATAGTCGTTATTTTAGCCACTAAGTTTGGGGTGATTTGTTATACAACAACAGACATCCAAAAGAGGTAGCAATTACATATCAGCAATGGGTAAAAGACATTGAGGATTTCTAAGAGAAAATTACAAGAATGGCAGGTTTCTTTATAACTTATTGAGAGTCCTAAGTGAAAACAAACAGTTCTCCTGGGTTTTAAACTTCAGCTGGAATGCAGTCTAGCCCCCCAAAATACCTTTTTTCTTTTTTCAAAGATTCATTTATTCATTTGAGAGTGAGGAAAAGGGAGAGAAAATCTCAAGCAGACTCCACGCTGAGCACAAAGCCCAATGCAGGACTCGATCTCACAACCCTGAGATCTCAACCTGAGCTGAAACCACGAGTCAGACATTCAACCAACTGTGCCATCCAGGTGCCCTCCAAATATAAATTTGATAAAGCTTACACCTGTAAAATGATGAAACACTGACCACTTCCATCTTCTATTTCATGTTTTCTATAAAGAAGCCAATAGAACATTGATTGTTGCCATTGTTACTTCTACTAATAGCAGCCACCAATTACTGAATACCTTTAATGGGCAAGCATTCTACTAAAAGAGCTTCACATACCCTATGCCACTTAATCTCATTAAGCCTCAGTTTCCATTATGTAAAATGAAGATGGTAATACATACCTCACAGGGCTCTTGCCCAAATTTACTCAGCTAAGAATTTTCAGAGTCAGAATTTGAAACAAAGAGTCCCTCTAAAACTAATGCAATTCATAATATCTCTTCAATTAAAAACAGAAATAAATAAAATGCTACCCTCAAAGGATGTTTTTACTTTTATGTGGATTTTTTGAAAATCACAAGTAAATAATAATTCTATAACTGGGTAGATAAAAAGTGTGATTTATGGCAGATAGTGTGATAAGATCTAATATTCGCTGCTTCATTAAACTGAGTCAAGTGAATTTATTGGAGGTTTCAAGAGTACCAGTTTTAGTCCTGACCATTAGATAATCATGCAATCAGCTGTATCTTCCAAGAAATTTGGAAAATCATTTTTATAATGTCCTATTTCTAGTGGAAAATCTACTGGTAAACTCACATTTTCTTCAACCTGCTTTAAAAATCTGAAGATATAAACTCTCTTTGAATTAACATCTATTATTTTTTTAATTGATCAATAAATTAAAAGATGCATCAACATCATGCTTATCACCTTTCAGTTATAGATTATTTTTCCCTTAATTGTGGAACATTAGCTTTGAAATACTTCATTGATAATAGCCAAAGTAGAATAATTAAGATTTCTCTCATTGAAAAGTTTTAATAATTTAGAAATAACTTTTTCTGTGAATTTATAGACTATTGCTGAAAAGTTACAGCCAGTCTAAAAATCAGGACTTTAGAAGCTAAGGACCTAGTATATACCAAGAGCTTTGACAGATTTATACTCTTTGATCTAGTAATTCCACTTCAGTAAATTTTCCCCAAGAAAATAAACAGAGGAGTGAGTTTACATAAAAGCCATTTGTCTCATAGTTAATTTATAATAGCAAAAATTTGGAAACTACTCAAATGCTCAGCTAGAAGGGTCTAATATGAAATACTGAGCAACCATTGGAAATCTGTTGCCACAGACTATTTTTTTTTAAGATTGTATTTATTTATTTGACAGACAGAAATCACAAGTAGGCAGAGAGGCAGGCAAAGAGAGAGGAAGGGAAGCAGGCTCCCTGCTGAGCAGAGAGCCCGATGTGGGGCTCGATGTGGGGCTCGATCCCAGGACCCTGGGATCATGACCCGAGCCGAAGGCAGAGGCTTTACCCCACTGAGCCACCCAGGCGCCCCGCCACAGACTATTTAATCCCAGAGGGAATACTTTTGATATAATATGGTTTTAAAAACACAAAACATACTTAAAGACAGGAAAAAAACCTGATTTTCTTTATATCATGGAATAAGAGGTTTCACATCTTTTTGATATGAGTGTGCTTAAAACTTTTTACAACATATTATCTTTATAGTTAGATGGAATAAACTTTTTAAAAATTAAGTGTTCTTTCAATATACATCAATTTTAAAATTGATTTACTTGACGTAAATTCATACTACCTGGGTGACTTATTATGTGATAGGAAACCTATCAGAAAATGTTACTTTAAAATTAATTTACCTTATTCTTAGTCCCAGTTTTCACCTCAGTACTGTGCAGCATTTAAGGTATTTAAGGTAAGAAAATTAATGGCTTTGCTAATACATACACACCTTCCTTTTAAAGTAGTTAAGTAATTAGTTACTACTTCTTTCTACCTCCCAGATCCCACAGTTAAGTTGCACATAATAAATGTCCAATAAGTATTCCTTTAGTTTTAACCAATCTCTCCCCACTCTCCCCACTAGAGCGAGCAGACCTGGTCAAAGACAGAGTGGCCTGCCTTCTTTTCTTTCTTTCTTTTTTTTTTTTTTTTTTTTTGAACTAAAGGTACTTAAAAGCAGACTAGAAAAAAATTGAAAATCAAATGCAAGTAAGTTGAAAAGAAGCCGGGGGCTGGTCAATATCTAGGTTTTTGGCTCTCATTCCCATTCAGTTTCTTGTTTTACATGAAGTAGTTTTACACATTAATTGCATTTGTATTTCTTAAAATTCCAACTATGCCAGCTGGGGCAGCTCCTCTTCTCTTCAGGTCTCTTATTCCAATTCAAGGTCCTTGTCCGTGCAAGCCTGGAACTTTCTCAACTCCGTTGGCCCCATCTTACTTCGCAGGTGAAAAGCCATGTCGGTTTCATCCTTGCCCTCAGTTTGCTTCCCAGCTTGGCCTCTTTCTCCTCATGAACTGGGGGCATTGAGGGTGTGGGCGAATATCTCTAAGACTAAGGAGCAGAGTCAAATGCTATGATCTAATGCCAGTGAAGAGGGAGAAGGGGGCACAGGACAACGGAAGGAAAAAAGATGTCGGAAAGTTCCTTAATAGTAGAAGGATTTAAGCCTTCATTTCTCCTCCGCTTGCCTCTCTCTGCCCAACCTGGGGACTCTCTTCTACCACTTTGCTGATTTCCCAGACTGTGTGGGTGTAGGCTGGGGTACTGAGTGCCTGCCACAATGACAGCTGTTCTGAACAAGCCAATGTCTCTGTTATTTGCTGTTAAGAATGAACAAATAGGGGCACCTGCGTGGCACAGCGGGCGGAGCATCGGACTCTTGGTTTGAACTCGGGTTGTGATCTCGGGGTCATGAGATCAAGGCTCCCCACCCCACCCCCACCGGGCTCTGTGCTCAGTGTGGGGGCTGCTGAAGATTCTCTTTCCCTTCGCTCTTCCCACCCACGCGCGCTCGCTCCCTCTCTCAATTAAATAAATCTTTTTTAAAAAAGGAATGAATAAATGTTTCCCAGAAGAAGACAAAGCCCAGAATCTTGTCATAGGATTAGATGAGCCCAATGGATGCTAACTTACTGATCTGGTTTGTAAAAACACTGCACTGTTAACACTTGTCATTGAAATGTCCATTTTATTTGAAATCCAGGGGGGAAATTAAACAATAAGGAGTAGTTAAATTTCATTTTAGTTCTGGTGGATGATCTTCTTTAAACACCCTTAAAAATAATGATAAATAAAGCAGTATTTACTAGAAGTCCTAGGTTAAGGCCTGGGGTTGCGTCTGTGTAACAGGAGATCATTCACTTACTCTTGCTAAATACGTCTTTGTTGTTTTGTCTGCAAAATGAAGAGGCTTATTACCTGCTTCACTTAAGTAAGTTCTCCCACCCCCTCACAGGTAGAACGATCCTGAGTGATAAGTATACCCAGTCCCTGGTTACCCTTTAATCTCCAATGCTGGGCTTTTCTACTCCATAAGCTTCAAGATCCTCAGATATTGCCGACACGGCTAGATGGCCCCACTCCATAGAAGAGCATACTTGAAGATTGAAGCAGAGTATCTGACACTTTATATATTTTTTAAAATTTTTATATAGAATATCTATTCCTTTGTGTGTGTTTTTTTTTAATTTAGGACTTTTTGTGTGCCTTTTATTTCATTTTTTTTTAACTTCAAACAAGATAAAATAGGGGTGCCTGGGTGGCTTAGTTGGTTGAGCATCTGATTCTTGGTTTTGGTCTCCGTACTGATCTCAGGGTTCTGGGTTTGAGCCCTGGCAAGGTGAGCAAGTGTCCATTGGGCTCCTTGCTCAGCTCAGGGCGGAGTCTCCCTCTCCCTCTCCTTCTGCTCCTCCCCTCGCTCACAGATGCATGCACTCCCTCTCCCTAAAATAAATAAATAAATATTTAAAAAATAAGATAAAATAAAAAGTGAAAAGTATACATTCTTAGCTTCCAAACCTACCTACCGGAGACAACCACATGGAACACTATGCTCTGTATTTTAAGAATTTTATTGATGCTTATTGTATTAGTTTGGGTAGGCTAATAGCTAAGAAATAGACAAAATTAAAGCTCTGTAACAGCCTGAAGGGAACTGGTTACTTCTTGCTCATGGGACAGTACCGGGTGGAGGGGCAGGTGGCCTGGGCGGTGCTCCTCCATGCAGTCACTCAGGGACTCCCGGGGGCTGATCCAGGGGCCCTGCCTTCCTCACCTCTTGTCCTCACTCTGGGGGACAGCTCTACGCCAACCTATCATGCTGGCATGATATACATATTTTCTTTCCCTCGGCGTCCCCAGTGTCCTGGCAACATAGCTAGCCGCCTGCACTCTTGGGCTGTAATTGCTTCACTCAAAATTGTAGCCAGTCAAGTTCACCCTCCCATGCAGGCTTGGAACTTTACTCAACTTTGGACTCCTCTTTCACCCTTTTCCTCTTATCAGAGCTCCGAGAGTGCTCACTTACCACTCCTCTCTGCTTTCCTAGAAAAGGTTATCCAGCTGCATTCACTTCTGACACCTGTCTCCATTTGGCTAAGGTAGCAGCTCCTGCCCCCTCCCCTTCTGACTTCAGCAGAGATTTTATTTTTCTAGGTTTAAAGATATAATTGACATGTAACCCTGTGTAAGGTTAAGGTGTCCAAGGTGTTGATTTGACAGACTTACATTACTGCAAAATGGTTACCGCCATTAGCATTAGCTAGCACTTCCATCCTGTCACCTAATTACAGTTCTTTTTTGTGGTGAAGGCATTTTAAGATCTCTTAGCAACTTTCAAGGATGTAACGCAGTATTCTTATTACATTATTAGCCATCATCACCAGGCAGTACATTAGACTCCCAGAATTTGTTAATCTTATAAATGGATGTACGCTTTGACCCCAGCCCTCCCCAGCCCCTAGTAACCACCACTCTACTTTCCATTTCTCTGAGTCTGGCTTTTTTAGATGCCATATAAAAGTGAGGTCATACAGTATTTATCTCTCTCTCAGCCGAGTTTTGTTGTTGTTGTTGTTTTTAAAGTCACTTGTGAGCATGAGCAACTGACTGTCTTCTTACCTCAGAAAGCAGCTTCCTTTCCTTGATGGTTCTTGTGGTAACTCTTGCCTGTCTTAGATTTGCCCTAAGAAATCCACGTATTTTGGGGCGCCTGGGTGGCTTAGTGGGTTAAGCCTCTGCCTTCGGCTCAGGTCATTATCTCAGGGTCCTGGGATCCAGCCCCGCATTGGGCTCTCTGCTCAGCAGGGAGCCTGCTTCTCTCTCTCTCTCTCTGCCTGCTTGTGATCTCTGTCTGTCAAATAAATAAATAAAATCTTAAAAAAAAAAAAAGGAAAAGAAAAAGAAATCCACCTCTTTTGTATCTCCCCTCTCCTGGCCTCTCCTACGTCTTTCAACCATGTAGGTAACAGCCTCCTTTAGTCACATGGAACCCACAGCAGTTTCTCATTTCTCCTTCGCTACCTCCGGAGCTCCTTCAGCTGGCTGCCTTTCACTGGAACATTCTCTTGGGCCACTCTCTCAAGCTCATCTTGTTCAACAATAGTCTCTCATCCAGCAGTTTGCCAGACCGCAAACTCTCCTAACTAGTGTATATTTGACTGACAGCCGTTTAAACCCTTCTCCTCCCATGGAAAGCTCTGGCAAGAAGTTTATTACTGAACAAGCAGAGAGAGGGCACCTCAACTCAATAGTGTCTAAAAGTATCTGAGACGGGCAGGGCGGGGACAGCTGTGGGATTGTGCAGTAAGGCAGCCAACCAGCCCTGTTTACCCAGGACACACAGAGCTCCAGAAATACAGGGTTTTTAGTCTCAAACCAGGACAAAATTTTAAATCTACTTTAAAGTGATTCTTTCCATGCAGGATCTTGATTTTGGGGTGAGGGATTCTAAGGGTCTTGAGATATAAACCGTTGATGCTTTCTGTTGAAGCATGGATGTGTCTTTCAAGAGGATTCAGTAAAGAACAATAAAGTTAGCTGTCTGGGCAAAGTTTTGCTAATGGAGATGATAGACCAGTAAGTTTATATTAATAAGGCAGTAAGTTGAGGTGGAAGCAAGATAGTTTCTTTTTTTTTTTTTTTTTCTTTTTGAAAGAGCAAGTGCTTGAGTGGAGGGGTGGGGAGTGGTGCAGGGGCAGAGGGAGAGAGAGAGAATCTTAAGCAGGCTCCAGGCCCAGGGCTGAGCCCAACACAGGCCATCTCACACGATCCTGAGATCATGACCTGAGCCGAAATCCAGAGCCCAGTGCTTCACTAACAGAGCCAGCCCTGGTGCCCCAGTAGTTTCTTTTTCTTTTTTTTTTTTTTTAAGATTTTATTTATTCATTTGACAGATAGAGAACACAAGTAGGCAGAGAGGCAGGCAGAGAGAGAGGAGGAAGCAGACTCCCCGCTGAGCAGAGAGCCCGATGCGGGGCTCGATCCCACGACCCTGAGATCATGACCCGAGCAGAAGGCAGAGACTTTAACCACTGAGCCACCCAGGCGCCCCGCCCCAGTAGTTTCTGATCCTATCCTCTCTTTCCCAAGATCTGTTTCGTACTCCACGTCCTTAGTCAAATACCACACCTCGTGTTGTTTTTGGTTTTGTTTTTAAATTTTGTATGAACATGGCAGCACCTCCAACCTCAAGTCTCTAATGTCTGTTCTAGCTTTCATTCTACTCAGGAGAATAACAGTAATAAAAGTATTGTTCATAGAGCCTTCACTGTGTGCTAGGCTACATGTCAAACTCTTTATAGGTATTATTTAATTTCCACAAGAGTCCTATGAAAGATGTGATATTATTATCCCTGTTTTATAGATGAGGGAACTATGGCTCAGAGAGGTCAACTTGCCCAAGGTTATGTAGCCAGAAAGAAGTGACAGAGTCAACATTTGACCTCAGTTCCCTCTGGCCATTCAGAAATTAAAAGGAGCTAACTACTGCTGTGTATTACAACATGTATGAACTTCACAGACACCATGCTAAGTTGAAGAAGCCAGATAAAGAAAATTACATGTTTGCAATTTCAGTTATACGAAATGTTCAGAGAGGGCAAATTCAGAGATAGAAAGCAGATCCGTGGTTCCTAGGCATGGGGGAGGGTGGGAATTAACTGCACATGAGCAAATGGGGTTTTGTCATTGATAGAAATGTTCTAAAACTGGGTTGTGATGATGGTTGCACAGTTCTATAAGTTTACTAAAAATGACCTAATTGTATACCAGCAGTACATGAATTTTATGAAACTTCTCTGTCAGTAAAATCATTTTTAAAGGTCCAGGGCTGGTTCCTAAGTCTTCTAGTTGTTACTGTGAGTGAGTGGATGCAGGTTCCTTTAGCCTTAAGGACCATCTGTAAGGGAAGAGGATACAGGTCTTGCTGGGTTCTTCTGTCCTGTTCATAGAAGCATAGAGAGTGCCTTTAAACTCTTTCAGCCAACCTACATGTGCTGAATACATTCAGTTTTACCGATGAGAACCTCTTTCTAACAGTCGTGAACTTCACTGATGCTAACTATGCATTTTGATCGACTTGTCAATAACCCTAAGTATGTAAGTTGCAGGCATACGTGATATCACACCGCATGTACTTAAGTCTTCAGTTACTGGTATAGAACAATCAACTCAAGTGAACTGTTAAGACTCACCATAGCCACTGCCTCTGAAGCAGCAACTGACAGACGAAGCTCACCGCCCTCACTGCCTTGTTATCATCCATCATTTAGCCTGCTCAGCGTCCGCTCCAGGGCCAGGATATGTGCTATTGTTAATAATAAAGATATCTGTTTTCAACAAACCATTGGAGGAGATTTTCTTTTCTATCTAAATATAAGAAGTTGGGGGCGGCAGGTAGGAAAGGCTGTGAGACTACAATCAAGAGAAAGGTCACCCATACATTCAAATGGACTGGAACTAAGTCAGGGATGGGGAGGGTGAACAGCCAGCGTGTCCCTGGGAGGAGCTTGCTCCTGATGGGACTGATTCCCAGAAGAAACAGTCCCTGGGGCATTGCGTAAATGTGTATTTTTCTCATGAATATTTGTTAAGCCTGATTCATAATATTTTTAACTTTGGTAAGAACAGAAATGGATATATTATGATGAATGTGTTTCCTGTAACTCTTACAGAGAGATTCGGAATACCAGAAGCTTAACTTCCATAGATCCTGATGCCCTAAAAGAGCTCCCCCTCTTGAAGTTCCTGTAAGTATTAATGCCTATCCCATTCTACTTTTTTTTTTTTTTAAGAGAATTATAATGCTGTTGTCTGCCACAAGTCTTTCTAGGATTATGTGGGCCAGGGTCATTTTAGGAGCATATGGCCTGAGACAAATCACATCCTGTGACTTACTCCCCACTCTTTCCCATCAGACAAGGAATCAGGTGAAATTATCCACATTTAAAAAACCCATTTAAAAGTCAGCATATAATACTGGGTCCAAAGACTTGATCCAAGAGACATGAGGGAGAAAATACCATGATATATACATAGCCTTTAAATGGAGTATAACAGAACAAAACAGAACAAAAAAACTCCAAGAGTCCATTGGTCAATTTATGAGAAATGGGTATCACAACAATATCAATATTAAAGTACCTGTCACACAGAAAATTTAAAAAGCCACAAAGGGCAAAATCCAAACTCTCGAAGGTTGGGGTAACAAAAAATGGAAGAGACAACACTATTGCTTTGTTTTGGCAACACCTTGTGAGCTAATTATAAACTCCCTGAGAGCAGGAACCACAGCACTTTACTCTCTATTGCATCTGTACTGGCTGGCACAGAGTAGATGCTCAATAAAAATGTGCTCAACTGACGTGTATGCATGGCCTCAGGTCCTCTAGGCATCAGCTGGAAGAACCCGTACCTTCTTCCCTTCTTTCTGGTTCACAGGCATTGTGAAAGATTAGAACACAAAAGCATTATGAGAGGAAACAATTAAAATCAACCTTAATCCTAAGACTCAGAAATAATCATTATTAACATATTAGTTTGTTTCCATCTAGGGCTTTTAAATAATAGTGTACATCCATATATATTTTATGAATTAAGTCTTCAAGGATGAATAGAAGTTATCCAGGAAAAGAAGAGGGAGGGATAGAAGAAAAATACAGATGGTTGGACCAGCATGAAAAAGACACAAAGGTGTGGAACTATATGGCTCATTTGGGGCCCTAAAAATAGTTCAGTATGAAGAAGTGGGAGTGGGAGATGGCAGGGAGAGTAGAAGAGGATAGCGTTGGGAAATGTGGCTGGAAGGGTATCTGGGAAATAACAAAATCTTATGGGACAAGACAATCATTCTTGTGTGGACTTCAAGTTTCAATCAATCAATAATTCTTTGATACGATGATCCCTTAGTATGTGTGGGACTCTGTGAGGGAATTTATAAGGTAATAAAACACTGTTCTTACCTTCAAGAAGCTTACAATCTAGTTGGGAAGATACTGTGTAAAATTGAAAATTTCCTCTCCTACTGGAGAATAATGTTAAGTGATAAATAAGAGGTACATACATTATGGGGGGGGTATAGTTAATTAGAGGACACATCAGAAAGGTGGACTTTTTGGGGTTTTGAAGAAAAGAGAGGTCCTGGTCCCTAATCTGGCACTTCCAGTCCCACTGTACGGTATACAGTCCCCACTTAATTCCAGGGCCTCCCCCCGCCACACACTTCCACATGTACCTCTCTTGCAATTGACTAGTTTGTTCACTGTTTGTTTCCTGTTCTTTACATATTCTTTATGGAATCTTCACTCTCTCCTTTGCTATCTGGAATATCCCATTTTTTCTTTGTGACACCTCTGGCTCCTGTGTTCTCTTCAAATCTTAAGCTTCCCCCTCTAAAAGCAGTCAGGTCAGAATTTGCCTAAGAAGGTATTTCAGTTCCAAGAGTTTTCTCTGCTGGAAGATTTTCTTTAAAGCTTTACTGGTACTGTCTAACTCGTATCCCAAGCTGTACCATGCCTCTCAAAAAAAAAAAAAAAAAAAAACCCAAAAAACAAAACAAAACAAAAAAACCTCCATTTCCACTACCTATGTTCTAGTAGCTGCAACGAATGTTAAATTAACCAGGAGCCTGAGAGTGGATGTATTCGTGCTGTCTGATGCACATCTTTTAGTCTTGACATTTTGCCCTGATGACACAAACCCTGGAAAGTGAAGACAATTGTCTTTGACTGATTTTATCCCTTTTCTGGACATATTTTCTAAATGGCACTGCTGCCATCCTACTCCCAGGTGACTGCCAGGGGAAAATAATTCTTGGCAAAACAATGAACACAATATAATGAGAAAGTTGAAAGAAGAAGCCTGGTTTGGAGTTGGGTCTTATGTATTATATTGTGTTTCTGTCCCACCTTCCCTTTATTCCACTGCCCCCCACCATAATGCCCTCCACCATAATGTCCTCCAATTAAAACAGGGAAATATCACACACACGCATGCACACATGGAAAGAGACCTGAATTCCTATTTATAAGAAGCCTACTTGGTTGAAATAGTCCTCATATTCTTATAAACAGAAAAAAATGTATTCACACTGGTGGATTGAATTAGATTCTTATACCTTGAAGGAGCAACGTCTCATCCAAGGGTTAGAACTTAGCCAGGTCACTCAGATATTTAATGAAGGAGTTAGGATTTGACTCGAGTCTGACTTCAGAACCCATGCTTTCAACTAGTACATTAATCTACTTCCTATGTGTTGGTTTTCTTACCTTATTTCTGTTCCCTCTTCTTCCTTTTCATGCACTGTAGTGGCATTTTCAACACTGGACTTGGAGTATTCCCTGACCTGACCAAAGTTTATTCCACTGATGTATTCTTTATACTGTAAGTATGCACACATGCAATGTTTACCAGTATTTTGTCACTGACAAGAAGTAGGGTGTAATCATAGGGGCTGGTTGAAACCAAGTGAAGCAATTGTCTCAAGGGGAAGCAGTGACTGGCTGTGACAAATGTGCTGGTGGATGAAGTAAGGCAGAAACTGAGAAGCAACCGTTGGGTTTAGTAATAGGGAACTTTGGTGATTCCGACAAGTGCAGTTCCAATGGAGCTCTAGGGTGAACTCTGGTTGGAGTTGGCTCAAGAAAGAATCAGAAGGAAAGACTTACAGAAAGTGACTATTACAAACTCTTTTGAGAAGTCTTACTATTAAAAAGGAGCAGAAAAATACCTCAGTAGTTGGAGCATACTGGGACAGGAGAAAAGGGTTATTTTTGTCGTTTCTAGTTGTTTGATGGGACAAATTGTGGCATGTTTGTTTGCTGATGAGAGTGATCAAATAGAAGGAAAATTTGACAATAATGATGATACTTTATCTTCCACATAATTTTAATAGCTTTTCAGACACATGTATTCTTATGTTTGCTACTCTTGACCTCCTTATAATGTGTAAAAGGAAGCTATAATTTTTTTTCCATTCTATAAACGAAGAAACGGAGGAACAGAAAACCTAAGTGATTTTGTCTGAGCAGAGTCCCAAGGAGCAGAAACCAGTGGTGTTCAAACTACTTCCTGTGGCTTCTGATTGGTGGCCATGTGCCCTTTTCCAAAACCTGTGACACAGTCACGTGTCTTACCTCGTTGTATAGAAGTAAACAGACTTATGCAGCGTTACAGGGTGAGTCTCCACCACAGAGTCAGCAACCTTTTGCTGGACTGAGTGGTCGGATCTGAACTCTCGGGATTTTGCCAGGAAAAAAAAAAAAACAATTGACCACGCTTCTTTGCTGCTGAAGAGCACAGTTCAAAAATAGGCAGTCTTCTAGCAACTAGACTGGCACAGAAAGTTCTCCAGGAGTATCCGCCCGGCAGTAGTTTGCAAGGAGAGGACACTTCAGTAATACTCATAAAAAGAAATCCACTGATCTCATTGTACCGGCCCTTTTTAGAGGCTCCATACACTTAGAAAACTCTAGTTGCTATGGACCAAGTATTTGTCACAGATTTACGGAAGTCTCTAAGGCCCCTGCTCCTCTTGTAAGCGAGGATTTAGTCAGGGCTTCAGCCCACCCCCAAAGCTCACTTGCTTATGCTCGTCTGGAAGGCTGTGAGTGCACATCCCGCTATGACAGCTCTCCACACTTCACTGAACCTCTGAGCCACCAGCAGCTAAGAGGAGTCGACGAAACCTAAAAATAAACAAGATTAAACTAAATTGTATCAGGTTATTTATTTGAGTGCATAGGGTGGAGCAAAAGCCCAGCCCCTGGAGGAAAGCATTTTTTTTTTTCACCAAGTGTCTTTTTGTCCCTCTTTTGCAGTGAAATCACAGACAACCCTTACATGACTTCCATTCCTGCCAATGCTTTCCAGGGGCTGTGCAATGAAACCCTGACACTGTGAGTATTGCCACTTCCACTCCTGCCAACAACCAAAATGTTATTTGGACCATTGCCATATTTTCACAGCCCCTCCAACAAGCATACTATAGGATGTGCTCTATGATCTACTAAAGGTTTCAGAGTTAAATAAGAGGATTGCCTTATGGTATGTTAGTCTAATCTATGACAAAATGGTTTAAGTAACAAGACAAGTATTCCCTTATAGAAATGGTCAGCACACTTGATCTAGAGATGACCATTAGGTCTTACAGAACACATGGTCTTTGTGGCAACTGCTTACCTCTGCCATTATAGGCAAAAGGCAGCCATACACAATACATAAACTAGTAAGCCTGTCTTTCAAATCAAATTTAATTTACAAAAACAAGTAGTAGACCAGATTTGACCTGCAGGCCTTGCAATATACTGTATTCTAGTATCCCCATTATATACAGGAAGAAGCTGGGGTTAGAGTTGTGACTTTTCCAAGATTACTGAGTTAGAAAAAGGTGCAACTAAGAGCTTCTCATGCTCTTTGCACTCACACTCAACTCATCATCACAACTGTTAAGAAGATCCTACAGAACCCTATTGAATAGAAAACAGTGTTGCTCTACATCATTATTTTTCAGAGTTCGGATGGGTTCTGCTCTTTAGATGTTCAAAAGGAGATGTTTCTTAGAGAAATTCATAAAGTATTCTAATAAAGAAATCTAGTAGAGGTATAAAAAATAAGTTAATTCTCCAAACTTGTAGATGTTGGGGTCCATTATCAAAGGAACGAGACTGAGACAAAATGAAAGTTATGCAAAGCCTTATTCTATGCCAAGCATTAAAAGTCAGACTGACGGGCCAGGGCTGCCTCTGAAGAGGGCGACCCCCTCCCGGTCTCACAGGCTGGTTTTATAGGACATAACCACAGACCCAAGGTACGTGGCTTCTATTGTCAAGGCGTTTACTCCCGGAATCGATACCCGGAACCATACCAGGAACTACGGAGGCGTTTATTCCCAGAATGAAGTCCGTGGATGTAAACAACAATATGGCTACCTAGGCAATATGGAGCTGCTCTGGCGAAGCAGGCCCTAATAGTTAAACAGGTTTTAACATTAAATTGGCCCTAACAGTAGAGAACTCCCCTCTCTCTCATCAAATTAGCCACGAACTACAGTTGTCCAAAGGATCTCTTCTCTCTAGCTTCAGTACCACTGCCCAAGCTCAGGCCTCCTGGCTTTTTTGCCTGCATTGTCACCCAGTTCCCTTTCTCTGGTCACGCTACAGTCCAGGGGGTTTATGTGAGATACAAACTTGATTGGACTATTCCCCAATAAAATTGATCCAAGCATCCCCACGACTCTTAACAAGAAGCTGCTTCCAAGCCATTCTAAGTCTATCAGTCTAGGCCCTATGAAACTGCCTCAGCCTCTGAGTCTGTAGCCACAGTGAAGCATTTCATCCTTCTCCTTGAAACACGGGGAGAGGTCTTTTGACAAGACGAAAGACTTCTTGGTCATCATTTCATTTGACAACATAGCAAAAACCTGGAGCCTTAGCCTGGTCAGTCCCAAGCCTCAAGGCCTTTTGCCTCCTCCATGAAGGTTTCCGTTGTGCAAATGAACCACTCATTGCATCTAAACTCTTTTCTCAGTTTCTTTACCTTCACCGTTTGGCCTTTTTTTCTAAGGACCCCATGCCTCCAGCAGCCTTCTCAAGTAAAAGCAACTCCTTGTCCCACGGAGCACGGGCACTGTAGGCATTTAATAAACATCTGAATGAGGGAATCCTGTGCTTCCTGAAATCAAGAGTTGGGGATGGCATGGGTTGCCCATTATCTTTTTGGATGATTATTTTTACATTCCTGCGAAAGTCCTTGCTTCTTTGAAGCTCATGCTCAAAATACTGCGTGAGAGGGTATGTGTCCAACAGTGAATTTATGTGCATATTCCTGGCAGGATAGAGTTTCAATCAAAGTTTGCAATCCTTTTTTTTCCTTCTTTTTCACTATTTTTTTTCTTCCTTCATTATTTTGCCTTTCTAAGGCCTATTTGTCTATTAAGAGTTTTATTTAGGGGCGCCTGGGTGGCTCAGTGGGTTAAGCCTCTGCCTTCGGCTCAGGTCGTGATCCCGGGGTCCTGGGATCAAGCCCCATATCAGTCTCTCTGCTCTGCGGGGAGCCTGCTTCCTCCTCTCTCTCTGCCTGCCTCTCTGCCTACTTGTGATCTCAGTCTGTCAAATAAATAAATAAAATCTTTAAAAAAAGAAAAAGAAACTGAAGTTAGGGGCGCCTGGGTGGCTCAGTGGGTTAAGGCCTCTGCCTTCAGCTCAGGTCATGATCCCAGGGTCCTGGGATTGAGCCCCACATTAGGCTCTCTGCTCAGCAGGGAGCCTGCTCCTCCTTCTCCCTCTGTCTGCCACTCTGCCTCCTTGTGCTCTTTCTGTCAAATAAATAAGTAAAACATTTGAAAAAAAGAAAAAAAACCTGAAGTTATCCTTCATTATTGACATTGGGTTAAGTATTACACAAAACTCTTCTTTTTTTGCATATAGATAGTAGAATATTTTTTTAAATATTAAATATTTTTAAATTTTAAAATAAAATATTAAATATTAATGGTGGCAAATCTTTGCTTCTCAAAATGAATTGCTTCTGAGAAATAGTTTGAAGTTACTAGGAGCTGTCTGGTAAAAGGGGATTCAAAGTAGGAAATATTCTATGTTCCAAGCAAGACATACTGTAGTTTTCTTGTGGGACCTGAGAACCTTCATACACATTTCTGACACTGCAGAAATGAAGCCCAGCCATCACCTCTTATGAGCTACTGATTTCTCCTCTCTCTCTTAATTGTAGGAAATTATACAACAATGGCTTTACTTCAATCCAAGGACATGCTTTCAATGGGACAAAGCTGGATGCTGTGTAAGTCAAAGGTGGCCATGGAAACCACTATCTTCCTTCATAATCCCAACCCCATCCAGTGGGGGAACATCCAATGGGTCAGAATTCTGTTAGAGATAGGTTCTACCAGAGCATTCCTCAACCCCAGAATGAGTATGACCAAAATTTGGGAATGATGTTAAGGAACTTGGCAAGAGCCAGTCTTTAGCAAATACTTACAGTGACTCCCATTCTAAATCACAAACCTTTTAACCTTGATAAAATGGAGAACCATGGTATCACCTGCAATTATCTTGTAGGAGTCTGTTGTGTGTGTGTGTGAATGATCATGAAGTACACTGTATACGTACATGAAGTAAAGCGTGTCTTTAAGTCTAAAGCTGTTCAGAAAGTAAGGTTTTTATTTTTATTTTTTTCTCACACGTTTTCAGAAAGATTTAGTTTATATTTGATTCACTCACTTTTGCCTACCCCCCAAATAAATAAAGCCTAGAACAGGATGTTGGCAAAAAGATAGTCACTTACATGGGGTTCTGCCGTTGTTGTATTTTCCTGCCAGATCTTTGTGGCCACCAGTATCTATACCAGGGCATACTTTGGGTCTAAGAGCTTGTGGACTGGTTCAGCCATACTAATTTGTGTTTTAACCTAATATCTAGTAAGTGAAAATATACATTTAGTAGAGTCTGTTTCCCACACTGTGGTGGACTAGTTAATTTGTAGGACTTTCCTACAAAACAACTATAACATCCATTTTTTAAAAATTACATTTATGTCATAGCTCCAAGAGAAAGAAATAAACTAACAAACCAGGAGCTGAAACCGAGGTGGTGGGTGCTTCCAGAAGGCTGATTTGCTAGGGGCAGCTGCCAACATCAGTGGTGCCAGGAGACAAGGCTTTAGTGCAGTGAGAAGAAAGGGAAGTGATACAAACCTGAGACTTCTAGGTTAAGCCAGGCAACCTGGATGAGAGCTGGAGTAGGTCCAACCTAGTAGTACGTTCTGATTCCTGGCAGAAATAAATGCATACCTCTACAGAGGGAAAAATACCAATGCAGGCCCCTACCTTTTTTAAAGATCTCAATCAATCAAATATGCGCTCACTTTCAAAAATCACACATAGGAGAAGAAAAATCCACCATGGTTAAGAGTCAGCTAGAAGAACACACAACACATTTTTGTGTTTGTTTTGCAACACATCACTGAGTATTTTCTTTAACAATTATACTTTTTCCAATTCCAGTTTTTTTCAAAAAAGTTGCGTGCTCATGTTTGACCTCTTATTGCTTACTCCCTTTTGTGATTCCATCTTTTTTTCCCCTGTAAACTTTCCACACATAGTTATTTTATATTCCGGAAGTGGTCATCACAAAATCTGAGGGCCTATGATTCTGGATCTGTTGCACAGTGCTTCTCAAAATTTATTGAACATATAAGCCACCTGGGATCCTATTAAAATACAGAATCTGGTTAAGTAGATCTGAAGTGGCCCCAGGATTCTGCATTTCTAACAGGCTCCCAGGTGATGATGATGCTACTGACCATTGGACTACACTTAAGCCGGGTGAGCTGAATGACATGCACAGCCATACACAGGGGCCTTGGAAGCAAACAAACAAAACACATGTAGATGGCATGGTCTTATTATGATTTGGGAGTTAGGTGGTGGGTTCTGGTATGATTCCATTTTTAAAGAATAAATGCAAATAAGTTTTGAAATCATACCTTGGCGTGGCTTTCCGAGTTCTGTTTGAAGTGGAGTCTCTCTCTTTGCCAGGCTTTTGGATTTCCTCATAATCTTTATCAAATAAAAATTAGAGTACCTTTCTCTAAATTGTCATATTCTGGTTATTAGTCATTTTTTTAAATGCACCATTATAGAGGAAGTCTGCAAAGACTCAATAGAGTGATGACATGAATCTTTATACATCAATTTTGTTTACAGTTGGAAAGGCCTTACTTCCATCTTAACTTTATCATACAAACCTCCCATAATCCTTTGTCCATTTTTCAACATTTTTTTGAACACTGCAATGAGCCAGGTACTGTGCTATTCACTGGTGATACAAAGACGATCAGGAGAAATGTGCTCCCTGCCTACACTGAGCTTGCATCCTAGTGGTGTCAACTTGAGGGCAGCAATATTAAGGGTCAAGGTACATTAGGGAGAAATTAACCAAATCCAAAATATGCAATTTTCAACAAGGGAGACCAGAGCTGGTAATAAGGCTCCTGAATTCAGTTGTGTCCAGCTGACTCTTTTCTGAACCAAAACTGCCTTTCCAGAATTCTGGATGAAATAAAGAACCAGAAACTAACCTTAGATATACGATCATTTATTAGTAAAAATTTTATTTTTCACAAGCAAAAGATGTTAAAGCCCATGATGAGGAGCTAGGTTTTAAATGATTTGCTTCTTTATCCTGCTATATGTGGTCTTTGAAGGTCTCACCCTCAATCACTCTCAGTTATCATTTTTTAAGGACAGCAATATGGGGTATATAATTCAGCCTTTGAGGTCTACACAGCATAGTTCTCAATATTGTCTGAAAATTGAAATCACCTGGAGAGATTTGAACACACTGATGCCTAGGTTTACCACCAGACATTCGGTGTAATGGTTTGGTTGTAGGCAGGGCACAGGGATTAAAAAATCTCCATAGATGCAGCCAACATAAAGCAAAAGTCAAATCAGGAATTGCACTATTAGGTATTTATCTAAAGGATACATAGTGTTTCAAAGGGGCAGTTGCACCCAATGTTTATAGCAGCAATGTCCACCATAGCCAAAATAGGAAAGAGTTCAGATGTTCATCAGCAGATGAATGGGTAAAGAAGATGTGGGGTGTGTGTGTGTGTGTGTGTGTGTGTGTGTGTGTGTGTGTGATGGACTATTACTCAGCCATCAAAAAGAATGAAATCTCACCATTTGGAACAACATGGATGGATGGAGCTAGAGGGTATTACGCTAAGTGAAATAAGTCAGTCAGAGAAAGACAAATACCATATGATTTCACTCATATGTGAAATTTAAGAAACAAAACAGATGACCATAGGGAAAGGGAAACTAAACTAAATTAAGATGAAAATTGAGAGGGAGGCAAACCATCAGAGATGCTGAACTCTAGGAAACAAACTGAGAGTTGCTGGAGGGGAGGTGGGTGGGGGAAAGGGATAATTGGGTAATGGGCATTAAGGAGGGCACTTGATGTAATGAGCACTGGGTGTGATATGCAACTGATGAATCACTATATTCTACCTCTGAAACCAATAAAAACAAAACACAAACAAAATAAAAAGTCAAGAACCACTGCTGTGGAGTATGTTATCAGTCTTCTTGTCCAATAGTCACATTTTGCATATAAAGGGAATGAAGCCCAGAGTAAACACATGGCCTTTTTTTTTTTTTTTAACATGGCTTTTTAAATTTGATAGAACTAGCTTGTGGCCAAGCCAAACCCAGGACCTAGATGCCCTGTTTCGAGACTCTTCACTGTGCCCTCCTGGGATTCTTCATTGCTGACTTAGCGGCCACCACCAAGACGTGGACATCCAAGTCCTCTGGCTACTGCTGCTTATTACTTAGACCAGGAGAATGGGCTAAGAATACTTCAATGCTTATGTGAGAAGATTCTCTCTACCTTCCCACCATCTTTCTCCTCTGACCATATCATGGGCTCTGTGAGAGGTTTGACAGATGACAGAGAATTATTCTTTTGGAGACAATGGATTTTAATTCACTGGTTCCCTGAATTACAGCCTTTTGTAGTCACTGTAATGATCCCTTTGAACATAGAAAAGAAATTAACGTGCCATATTCACCACACTTTCTTGGCATTTTTATGCAAAATATTAATGTTCTTGGAAGGATTTAACAAATGTGGGAAAGATATAAATGAGAATCATTTGTTTCTTGACCTTTAGAAGTCTAGATCAGAGATCAGCAAGCATTTTTGGAAAGGCCCAGATGAATATTTTGGGTTTTGTGAGCCATATGACCTCAGTTGCAGCTACTCAGCTCTGCCATTATACTGTGGCAGCAGCCACAGACAATGTGTAAACAAATAAGCATGACTATGTTCCAATAAAACTTTATTTACAAAAACAGGTGGCAGGCAAGATTTGACCAGATGGTCATAGTTCATGGACCTTTGTTCTCGATGGGGTATTCAGTGAGGATGACCACTGTGTGATGAAATATGTAGTCTATTTCTCCCAATTCCTAGTAGAAATCAAAGGCAATTATGGGATAAAGATAAGTGCTTGGACAAAAATATTTTAGGGTTTGAAATTTCAGATCCAATCATAATAGAAAACAAGGACTTTTTTTTCCAATTGGTATTTTGAATCCAAACATGAAACTCTGTCCTATAATAATGTTCTATCATTCTACCCTAAGTTTCCGAATCCTAGTTGATGGAAACTTATTTTTTCTTAGAGTTAAGCACTTCAGGAAAAAGTATTGTGTAACTCCAAGGTAAAATCAAATGATGATGGTGCTAGGAGGTTTGAGACTACAGGAAGATCAAGGTTGAGTAGCAGGTGCAGAAAACAGAGATCAAGTTTCAAAAGTGATAATGAAATAGTATTCACTTCGTGATTTTAACATAGGGCTGATGCCTGTGGTCTCAATGCTAATTGTGATCTTAAACTAATGTGAACACATCAATATCCTATAATGATTCTCTTTGCACACAAAGATTACACATAGCATGTTAACAACTAGATAAATTCTCTAGAATTATGTCCAAATATCTGTAGGTTATAATTTAAACATTGTGTCATCCCCCAAAACAGCAATGATTCCCCATCATCCATCTCTTTTGTCAATTTACTGAAATTAGCAGATTTAACCTCATTTAGACATTATTTTAATGTAACTGAAGCCAAGTTGGACAAATTCCATATTGAGAACAAGCACTGATGCCTCAGCCGCAGTTGGGTAATTAAAGTTTGTGAACATTATGGCAGATGTGTAAACACACATGGTCCTGTGATTTCACATGGAACCAAGCACACTGTCATCACTCAGATGTGAAATTAATAATGATACAAGCATCTCTCGCTCGGCAGAAATTGAACTGCTCCCAGTCATAAGCAAAGTCACACATTCATTCCTTGGAACCTCTTTTCCATCCTCTCTTTCCACACAATCTGGCATGGGGATGTGTTGCTTATCTCAGAATGTCTGATTGCCTGGATTGTATTTTCTATTGTCAAACACTAGTAACTAGCTACCATCTGACAGTAAACATTTGGGCAGGGAAAAAAATACCATTTTCATCTCCTAAGAACATACCAAAACCCTAATTATTATGAGCAGAGAAGTCAACACAATTCATGTGCTAATTACCATCACACATTAGCTGATTAGAAGCAAAACACCACAGCTTGGAGCACTGGGACAAGATGACGATAGAGATTATGGGATGAAGCAGGCTATTACTTCTCACGGAGTCTTTGAACAGTTTGTCGAATATGCTCCAACACTGGCTTTTACCTCTGTTGAAACCTTGAGCATTTTCTCATCTGTTACTGTTTACAGACAGGTCTCCTGATTTATGGTACCAAAAGGATTTCCAGGGAGCAATGAGGGCTAGGCAGGGGTTCCCTTTAACTCTTCCTAATAACCAACGCTATGAGGGGGAAACCTGTTTCCTTACAGAAGTGTTCCCATGAGTCTCACAACATAAACAGGGGCTAGCCCAGGTTTACCCTAATGGGACTATGGAAATGCAAGCTGAAATTCTACCTTGGAGCTGAAATTTATCCCCAAACTCCCCAGAGAGCAAAGCTCAGCAGCAACCACAATTTTCCTTGCCATAGTGTCATATTCCTCCCTCTGACAAAGCTTACTTCCTCACCTAAACGTAACAGAGAGGGTGCCTCTAGCTAGGAGTTAGTTACCCAGCAGCTGGACTTCCATTATTCAGCCAGCAAGTTTTAATGAATGACTGCGAGCCAAGAATGAGTCCAATGAAGAAAGATGTGAGCTAAAATATTGTCTCTCTCATACTCAGTTCATCAATTGGATATTCTTCCCCAACTCAGTTCTGACCATCCTCATTTTCCTGACCACATTGTTCTTTCTTCACTGTGAGATACACAGCATGAACATTATAAAGGCATTGAACACACATGCACCAGTGTCTATATTATTTTTAAAGGAAATGTTAGTTCTTTTCTCATAAGCCCTTCACTGTGTGTATATTTAGAAACCCTGGCTTTCTCGAAGTCTTTCCTTTCAACTCTGACTCCAAAGCTTTATACTGCATATTAAGTTCATTTATGTCGACCATGTCCTTGCAAAAATAGAGTTTAAAGGATCACATACCCCACCCCTATAAAATAATGATTGTCTGGAGTAGCTTACCCATAGATCCTACCAAGATTTGTGATTGATTTACCCAAGTTGGTTTACAGAATGTGGATTCTAGAGGGATCAGCCTAAGTCATGGCAAAGAAATCAGTAGACTGACATTTCCAGGTACCATTATATGATAAATGGGGATGATGGAAGCACTTTATTCTTAAATATTAAGGGTTTTGTGGATATATGGCCCCATCCCATCCTCTTAGCTTCAAAGGGAAAGTAGAATCAGCAATCTGAACCCAAGGTAAAAAGCTTCATGGAATTATCACATTATCTGTGATAATAAGCAGGCCCTCCAAACTGCTACACATGGAGTGACAGTCTCATTTTTGAGCACCTAATTATCTCTAAGAGATAAAGTACCCAACAACCCTGCTGGTTTTAGAGAACAGAGCCTCCCCCAAGATCCGGTTCATCTCCGTTCAAGCTGGCTGCACCCTCTCTCCATCCTCTTTCTTCCCCCTGGACTCTGGCTGGCTTTCTCAGTTTGAAATCTTCTGCAGGGTTTCTGGTAAACTGCAATGCTTATCAACCATTCTCCCTATCCTTGGGGGCGTATTGAATAACAGATGAAAACACTACAGAATTGGACAAGCAATTATTTAGTTTTACAATAATTTCTAATGATTAGAGCAAGCCGATTTTTACTTGCAGCAGTCGGAGATGAAGAGGGAAAACTGAGATGAGCTCACTGATCCCCACTTGATTTTCAGCAGTCTGGGAACAGAATGTGATCTGCAAGCTGCATGGTCCAAAGAACACAAGAAGAGATGCAAGCCAGTGCCGTACATATGCTCAGCTTGTTGTCTTTTTATAAAATCATGCTGTTCAAGATCTTCTTTCCTATTGTTTCTCCAAGGTGGTTCTTGCCCGCTCTAGCTGTCACTGGCCAAAGGAATTCCATGGACACTGTGTTTTGAGGGACAGTCAAACAATGACCAAAGAAGCCTGTGATCCACAGCCTTACGTGATAGTCATTCAACCCGAAGGCATAGATGAGTCCCTGTAGCATCTTAGTTGGGTCTTGGTGTATATATGGGATTAATGGAAGCCCACCATTTCAGACTTATCAATGTCCTAGAAGCTGAATGGCCCACCCCTGCCTGAAAAAGCCATGTCTGGGCCATACCATGTGGCATTTGTAATCAGCGGCCTTGTCACTGCCATTAAGAGACTTAATGGGCCACCATATTGTATGTTGAGTCTTCTCTTCTTTCATTCTCTATTCCCTTTTCCTTAAAGCAATCTCATGTGACACCCACCTCACTATTTTGGAAGAGAGGTACACTAATTTTTTTATTTATTCATTTACATATTCATTCTCTGTAATCTTATCTGTTTAACCTGCACACACCCCCCACCTCCAAAATAGGATTGTCAGAGAAAATATAGGCCATCCCATCACATTTGAATTTTTCAAATAAACAACAAATAACTCTTTAGTATAAGAATGTTTCAAAAATTACACGGGGAATACTAATGCTAAAAATTATTCATTGTGGGGCATCTGGGTGGCTCAGTCAGTTAAGCGTCTGCCTTCAGCTCAGGTCATGATCCCAGGATCCTGGGATTGAGTCCCACATCGGGCTCCCAGCTTGTCAGGAAGACAGCTTCTCCCTCTTCCTCTGCCTGCTGCTCTGTCTACTTGTGCTCTCTATCTCTCTATCAAATAAATAAATAAAATCTTTAAAAAAATTATTTATTGTTTTTCTGGGCATCTTGTATTTTTACTTGCTAAATCTGGCAACCCTGCCCCCCAAGAAAAGATCTGAGTCTCTGACAATCTTCATTACAGATACTGCATTTTACAAATGCAGGTCTGTAGCCACCCTGCATCAAGCAGCTCTCTTGGTGCCATTTTCCCAACAGCATTTGCTCACTTCATGTCCGTGTGTCATACTTTGGTAATTCTCACAACATTGCAAACTCTTTCATTATTATTACTTTTAGATTCCTGCAATCTCATGATAAAACTTGAATAGATGAGGAGTGGCTTCTTACGGGTGAGCAGTGGTTTCTTGAGATGGACTCTGTACCTGGAGAAGATGCTCTGAAGATTGTTAAAATGACAACAAAGGATTTCGAATATGACATAAATTTAGTTGATAAACCAGAGGGAGGGTTTGAGAGGACTGGCCCCAACTTTGAAAGTTCTGTGGGTAAAATGCTATCAAACAGCATCTCATGCTACAGAGAAATCGTTCTGAAGAGTCTATCAATGCAGCAAACTTCACTGCTGTCTTATTTTAAGAAATTGCCACATCCAGGGGCGCCTGGGTGGCTCAGTGGTTTAAGCCTCTGCCTTCGGCTCGGGTCATGATCCCAGCGTCCTCGGATCGAGCCCCGCATCGGGCTCTCTGCTCAGCGGGGAGCCTGCTTCCTCCTCTCTCTCTGCCTGCCTCTCTGCCTACTTGTGATCTCTGTCAAATAAATAAATAAAAAATCTTAAAAAAAAAAAAAAAAAAAGAAATTGCCACATCCACCCTGACCTTCAGCAGCCATGACCCTGATCCATCAGCAGCTGTCAACACTGAGGCAAGATCCTCCACCAGCAAAAAGATTATGACTCGCTGTAAACTCAGATGATGGTTAGCATTTTTTAGCAATAAAGTGTTTTTAAATTAAGGTATGAACCTTAGTTTTTTAGACATAAAGCTATTGTACACTTAAAAGACTGAAATACAGTGTAACATGACTTTTGTATGCACTGGGAAACCAAAACATTTATCTGACTCACCTAATTGTGGTGGTCTGGAACCAAATCTACAGTATCTCTGAGGTATGCCTGCAAATAGGGAACTAGACAACTTTTATAAAATCTGGATATGCAAGCTATATCCTAAACATGCTCACTTCCAAAGACATGTGCCATAATTAACATGTATAAACCTTGCACAACTAAAACCTAGAATGTTTTGAGTGCTTAAGCCAGAAGAAGGTAAGGTGTTTTCCAGATTCTTAGAAACCAGTTAATAGGGGCACCTGGGTGGTTCAGTTGGTTAAGCATCTGACTCTTGATTTCAGTTCAGGTCCTGATCTCATGGTCATGGGATCAAGACATACATCAGGCTTTGTGCTTGGTGGGGAGTCTGCTTGAGATTCTCTCTCCTCTCCCTCCCACTCTGTCCCTCCTTGCCCTCTCTCTCTCTCTTTCTCTCAAATAAATAAATAAATAAATAAATAAATAAATTTTTTAAGCAGTTAATAGCCAGGGAGATCATGCTCACATTTCATTTTGGCATTTATATTAATTTGCTTAACCTCACCTAACTCTCTCTCCCTCTCTCTCTCTAGTTACCTGAACAAGAATAAATACTTGACAGCTATTGACAAGGATGCATTTGGAGGAGTGTACAGTGGACCGACCCTGCTGTAAGTAAGACAAAAGAATGTCAGCCTTTGTTTTGTGTTATTTGGAATGAAGGGGGTCACTAAGAGGAGCAGCTGATGTTCATGGGTAGGGAATGTTGATGTCTTGGCTAAAGACTTGTCTAAAGGCTTAGCTCCTCCTGTACAGGCTACTGCTTGGAAGAAAGTCCTTGTTCTTTGAGGCTCAGAAGATCTCCCACTCCACCATGTCATCCTGATGCCTCATCAGGAAGTCACCCTGGTGTGGACATTCATGGTGTCCACTCTTGTGGGAAAAAAACATATTTTTGAGCAGCTGCTCTTTGCAGAACTCTGAGACACAGGATCTACAAATAGGTGGAAGACAATCTATGCAGGGAAAAGTGTGTACGAATGTGGATTGCACGATGCCTGGCATGAAGAAGGAAGAGTATAAATACATTGATTCCTATCTGGTAAAACTTGCCATCACCGGAAACGATGGGACATAATTAGTTTTAAACAGCATGAAAAGATATTTACTTGTGCATTTCTATGATTTGCATCCCCACAGCTTATAGGTAATCAAATTCTGTCAATTCTGCCTCTCTCAAGTTTCTTTATCAGTGCCATCTTGCCCGTCCCCTGGTTTTACCTTTGTTTAGAATCTCACCATTGACCATAATAAACACTGAATAATGTTTTGAATGAGTGGGGCGGGGGGGAAGAATCTCACCATTGAACATCTATCTGGTCAAGTCCTTGCCAAAGCAGAGCACAGCACCCCAGGAGAAATACAAGATAATCCATTAGAGGCAAGAAGAAATATTAGAGGTTCTATTTATACTTAAGCTTTTAAAAATAAGAACAAATTAAGTTTTGCTACTATTTTATACACAGATGACTGTGGTCCCTCAGGTGTCAGGTAGGGAATGGAGGCATCCCAAGGGAACACGGGGTGATCCACAGTTCAAAGACTTAACATCTGCGACTCTTTCAGCTTCAACAATTGTACCTCCCTTTCAGATTGAATGCCCCTAGTTAAGTGAATTCATGGCCTTATTTTCTTAACAGATAGACTCCATATGAGAGGGCAGAGTGACCCTGAAAATCTACTGCACCACATGGGGGTTCTTTGCTAACTCAGGGCAAAGTACTGATAAGCATTATGCATTTTTCTTTCCACGATAACACAAGTGGAAAAAAAAAAAAAAAAGGTGTTGACCTTTTTCCTGATTTTTTTTAACTTCCAAGATACTTTTAAAGACAACTTTAACTGTTCCTTCAAGATAAAGGTGATATTTCACTAATGAATGTTGTATTTCTGAAGAAATGTGTGCTTTGGAAAGGGCCTTTAAAAACAGGTATTTAATGAGATTGGTGAATGTCACTTAAGAAAATTACATCTTGTTAAAACCAGAAATTGAATTTTACCCTGTTGAAAAATATTTCAAATTAATAATTACAGGGGTTTAAAATCCATGTGTATAAAATATGAAAATGAAACACCTTCAGGTTAGTACACAAAGACAACTGACTGACATCTGAGAATATGAATTTCAATAAGAACATGCATTTAATTCCTGAATTGGATTGAGAGATGAGAATCTTAACTTAGTAAGTACAGCCAAGCCTGCCTTATTCCATGTGGAACCATCTATCTTTGTGCGGTAGCTTTTTTATTGACAGCCATTTAAACCAAAGCCACAATAAACTGAACCAGAAGCGGACCTCTGGAATAGCTATATCAGAAAGAGTTAAACAGCAATTTCCGAAATTAGTGAAGTATATTTAATCACACTGCTTTCACTTTAGTGAGATTTTTTAAAAACAGTATTTATTTTTATCTTATCCTTTTAAAATGTATGTTTAGTGTTTTTTACAATGTGTATAACATGTATTACGGTAATATGTGTGTAAAGCTCATAAATGTACATATGTTAAGGACACATACTCAAACATTTTTTACTTGTGAATATGTGACATAGAAAGAATTTAAAGACCAATGATGAAGACCACAACCACTCAAATTGGAGACCTGCTACAAGGTAAATGGTTGGTCCCAGAATTTACGTCAAAATACAGCTTCCTTTATGGAGAAAATCTTCCCATGAGAGCAAAGTTGCTCCAACTAAACAGTATGCTTTATGAAGTAGTTGGCTTGCATTATACTATAAGTTTCTTAGCTTTGTCAAGGACTCATAAGAATAAGTTAACCAATGGGCACCATGCTTTGAGTAGCACTAGTCTAGATGGCAAGAGCCCCATATCTCCCTTTGCCTTCTATGTTGTCCCCTCTCAATTCCATCCTCCCCAAACCTCTGTGTGTTAAAGTACAAATAGGATCTTAACATGCAGTGTTGGTCTCCCATAGCCCTTGAGATAAAGACCACGGTGTGGTATGCAAGACTCTGTTATAATCTTCAGCTTTGTCTCTCATGCCACTATATACCCTTGACCAATGATCCATCCATATTAGCTCCCCTAATGCTCCAACCTACATACGTGGCTATGCTAAACTCTTGTTTTTCATACTGCTTGAAAAATCCTATCACACTCTTATCTGTCTGATGAACACGTACTACCATTAGACGTTCAAGACTTCTCTCTGAAGTCATTCTTGACCTTTCTTCTCCTTAGGTAAAGATAAACATTTCTTCTTCTATACTCCAGTACCTCTATGTATGCATCTCAAAGCACCAGTAATAAGTTTCTGTTTCTCTCTCCAGGAGCTCCTACAGGACATGATTGTGTCTGTTTCATTTCTACAATTCTACTTCATTTTACAGTGCCTGAAACACAGTACTAGCTTAATAAATGTTTGCAAAATTAATATGGTATACAGTAAATGTTTGTATCGCACTTCTGTAAATGCTATAGCGTTTAAATAGCAGTCACATGATAAGGCACCTGTGACACATCCAAGCAGTGATGTCTACAAATGTGAAAGTAACAAGAGCGATCAGGAATGGAGATGTATTTAAGATGCTTTGGAATGCAGGTGGTAATGGGAGCTATGAGTATAGAGGAAATCTCAATAAATTGGGAGAACGGAGAAGCACCTGGGTGGTTCAGATGATTAAGTGTCTGCCTTCAGCTCAGGTCATGATCCCAGGATCCTAGGATCAGCCCCGCATCGGACTCCCTCTGGGCAGGGAGCATGCTTCCCCCTCTCCTTCTACTGCTCCCCCTGCTGTGCTCTCTTACTCTCTCTGTCAAATATATAAATAAATTTGTTTTAAAAAATGAATAGAATGGAGACTTCTGATAACCCTCCCCACCAAAGTAATCTTCCCTGATCCTTTCTTAAACAACATTAAAATGGGAGTACTTCACGAAAAAAGAGCATAAATTAAAAAGCATAAATTCTCAGTGATAGAGTGGAAGAGTGACATGAATAAGTGGTCTTGAAAATCCAAGAGAGAACTGCATGCTAACCATGCTGATTCAAAATCACTAAATCTAGGAAATATTTCATCAGTTAAATCTTAAGTATCCTGCAGGTGGGGGTATAGGTGACATTGAATTTGGAAGTCTTTAAAAACTTCACCTGTTCCCCTAGATCACCTCTCCCACACTGCACAGGTGACCAACTGCTTTTTATTAACCCCAGAAGAAAACTAGAGTTTACTTTCTGTTAAAATGCCATCACCATAGTTGAAGAATAATAGGCACAGTTGAGGGTAGAAGTGAAGCACCGTCTGCAAACAGGATTATGTGAAAGTTCACATACTAAAATGTAAGACCAATTAGTTTCTTATCCACTCAACTCACAGAATATTGTCATCAAAGTTAACAGTTTCCAGATAGGAGATTAAAGTTCTGGGGAGGCTGACAACCCCAAGGAAAGAAAAAAACCTACAAAAATGCTCATTGATATTTTCCCAAAGACACTGAAGTAAAACCCTTCAGGCAACAAACAAAAACACACAGAGCTCTCCATAAGCCTCCCCCACAAACATGAACATGCATCCAAGGATCCCTAAACCTTAGGGGAAAGCTGTTGACATGAAAAACAGAGACTAGAACAGAGAAGGGAAATTTAAAGGAATATAAATAAAGCAAGAAACAGAAAACTTTAATAAAAAGTTATAACAAATATCCTCAGAGAGATAGTTTTTTTCATCTATAACTTAACTTCTTACAGAGTAATACTCTGAAAACAAGAAAAGGCTTTTGACTCCTAGAATAAAACATAGGGAAAACTTTCTTGACATAGGCCTTAGTGATGATTTTTTAGATATGACACCAAAAGCATAAGCAACAAAACCAAAAATAATCTAGTGGGACTACATTAAATCAAAAGGCTTCTGCACAGCAAAGGAAATGCTCAGCAAAATGAAAAGGCAACGTAAAGAATAGGAAAAAATATTTGTAAATCTTATGTCTGAGAAGAGGTTAATACCCAAAAAATATAAGGAACTCTCACAAGTCAATTTTTTAAGAAACCTAAATAATCTAATTGAAAAATGGGCAAAGAACATGAACAGGCCTATTTCCAAAGCTACAAGTAAGAGGCAATTTCCATTTATAAGTTGAATAAATTTGGGGGACATACAAATGGCCAATAGGAATATGAAAATGTATTCGACATCACTAACCACTAGGAAAATGCAGTAACCATAATGAGATGTCACCCCACATATGTTAGAATAGCTATTATGAAAGAGAGAAGAGAAAACAACTATTAACAAGGATATGAAGAAAAAGGAACACTTACGTGCTATTGGTAGGAATATAAACTGTATAGCCATTATGAAGAACAGTATGGAAGTTCCTCAAAAAATTAAAACTAGAATTATCATATGATCCAGCAATCCTACGTCTGGGTGCATATCCAAAGGAAATGAAATCACTACACTGAAGTGATATCTGCATTGCCATATTCATTGGAGAATTATTACAATAAGGAAAACATGGAAACAAGTACTTATTACAATAAGTAAAACTTAGACGAATACTTCTAAGTGTTCATCAATGAATGGATAAAGAAAAGATGGTGTGTGATATATATAATGGAATATTACTCAATTGTGAGAAATCCTGCCATTTGCAACAACATGGATGAACCTTAAGGCCATATGCTAAATGAAATAAGTCAGACAGGGAATGACAAATAGTATAGGATCTCACTTACATGCGGAATTTAGAAAAGCCAAATTCATAGAAACAGAGAGTAAATTGGTGGTTGTCAGGGACAGTGGGTGGGGGAAATGGGGAAATGTTGGTCAAAGGGTACACAGTTTCCAGTTATAAGTTGAATAAGTTCTGGGAATCTAATGTACAGCATGGTGACTATACTTTAAATAATACTGTATTGTATACTTAAAAGTTTCTAAGAGATCTTAAAAGTTCTCCCCCCACATATGTACAAAAAGAAATGCTGGCTATGTGAGGTAATGGATGTGTTAACTAATCTTACTATATATATATATATATATAGTAAATAGCAAATCATCACATCATATACTTTAAATTTACACAATGCTATATGTCTATTATATCTCAATAAACCTGGGCGAGGGGAGAAGGAGTCCTTGGAAATGAAAAATATGGTAGTCAGGGCCACAGGCAAATGCATATATAAATTTAGGATATATTATTTGAAGATTTTATTTATTTATTTGAGAGAGAGAGAAGCAGACTCCCCACTGAGCAGGGAGCCCAATGTGGGGCTCGATCCCAGAACACTAGGATAATGACTTGAGCCAAAGGCAGATACCCAACTGACTGAGCCACCCAGGTGTTCCCAACTTTAGAATATTTTGACAGCCCATTGCCCCAAAAGGTTTTACTAGTCTGAGTTCCACTAACCAATTATTAGAGTGTCTGTTCCTTTACAGGCTTCCCAAAATATACTATGTATGCTTTAATGTCAAACATTCTTGTGGGTGATAGGTAAGAAATGGTATCTCCCTATAATTTTATTTTGCATTTCTCTAATTACGAGTGAGGTTGGACATCTTGCTATCTCTTTGTCTGGTTAAGAACCTTTATTCTTATTTTTTCCACATTTTCCCTAATAGGTTTTACGCTTCCTTGCCCCCAAATTTTTATAGTTATTTATAGATCATAGTTATAAAATTATATCTTTATATATGATATCATTCATAAGTACCCTTTACCATTTCATTTTTTGTCAACTTATTTTGTTACAGTGAGGGAACTACAGTGGTAGTCAACACACACACAAAATTAACCAGTTTTCAAAGATAGAGTGGAAAACATCTCCCAGAAAAGAGAACACTCAAAAATAACATACGGAATAGAGGAGAGAAAAGATGAGAAAATTGTAAGCTCAAACTTTTGGAGGGGGAAATAAAAACAACAACAAAAAAAGGAAGTTGTGAGAGATGTTTTCCCATAAATGAAGGAAATAAGTTTTCAGAATTAAAAAATCCGTAAAGAATTCTCATGAATGAAAAAGAGCTCATGGAGGTACATCATAAGTCATGAAAATGCTGTGATAAAGAGAATAGCCTAGAAGCTTTTAAAGAGAAAAATCACATTGCCTGCGAAGATTGAAGACTCAGCATGCCATCAATCTTCTTAGCAGTAACATTGAAAGATAGAAAATAACAGAGTACATCCCTCAAATTCTGAGGGAAAGTGATATCAAGGATATCAAGGATAACGGTAAAATAAAGACATTTTCAGACATGAAAAGTCTCAAAATCCTGATTTCCCATTCACCTTTTCTTGGAAGAAAAGAAAGAGGAAAATAAGGAATTCAGAAACAGTGATCAATACAGGAAAGAAAGAAATGGAATTCCCAGGATGACCAGAGGTCCTGGGAATTTTGAGACTAAGAAGTCTACTCCAGAGCTAAAGGAGAGCTCCAGGAGAGAGTTCTAGAAATAAAATAGATTGATAGGCTATGATAGTCATACAAGATTGACTGTATGAAAAACTGTTTTGCTAGATGTTTCAGAGAGCTTTAGAGCACACAAAAGACTCAGGAAGAGGTTCACTCAAACCAAGGTATGTAAATAAAACAGAGAGAAGACAGAAAGCTACACAAGTAACGAAATGAAATCAAGATATGCAGAGTTGTAATACCCAAAATACTAAATTCAGCTTTAACCAAATATGTCCTAAAACTGTTCCGGGACATTAGAGGGGCTGTCTGGAGAATGTGTGTGGGGGTTAACTGAAGTGAGGAGAGCTAAACTCTCATCTTCCATAACAAGAAGTCAGTAGGTGAATCAAAAACCAATAAATCAAGAAATTATGGAAAGAAATACCTGTTAAAAGTTAAAAGTAGTTGTTCCTGGGACATCAGGAAGCAGACTAGAGGAGAAATAGCACAGGGGCCTACTGCTGTATCACCAAGCTTCCAGTGTAATTTGCTTTTTAAAAATAGGTCCACATATTATTTTAATGAAAACTAGAATTGAATTTAAAAAGAAAACCACAAAGCCCAGGAAGAGGAAACAATGGAGATGGCAGCATTTGAAAAGGCAGTAGTAGGAAAGCACAGAGTAGACGAAGAGTTCAATCTCCCTCTTCAAATTTCAAGCACAGTTGTCTTAAAATGCATGAATAAACTAACCATGGGTGGCTTTATGACATCACCTTAATTCTTGTCTTGAACTTCTGTCAAAATCTTTTACTGTATTTCCCACAACCTTTTTCCCCATTAACTAGAATTTAAGATCTAAGGAAATCAATTATGTCTTTCATTTTTTGTAATTCCCCCATTTCAAAAGACAAGATGGCAAGTACAATAAATATCTGATAAATTGTAACCTCATACCAAATAGCCATGATTTGGCTGCGATTTGGTATAAAAGCCAAACTTGGAAAATCTTAAGCTCCAGCTAAAGAGAATAGAAATGCATGACATACATATTTCTGCCTCATAAAGATATTTGAGAAAGAACACAGTCATTTCTAACAGTCAACAAAAGCAGTCTAACTTGCCCACTCACTTTACCATCTTTTTTTCAAGGTCAATTCTCAAAAAAGAATCTAATTCAAAACAGGTACAACATTTAAAGTGAGATCTATTCTCCAATCATTGGATCTATTCTCCAATCATTAATATAATATATATATTAATTAATATATAACATATAAATAACAATATATATTATATATATAATATATATAAAGTGAGATCTATTCTCTAATCATTAATATATAACATTATTAATCATATATTAAAATATCATATAACATCGTATATTAAAAAATGCCTTTTAAATTTAGTTCAGAAGTTGAATTTTTTTTACTTATTGATTTTCTCAATCAAGATATGTAATCTCATTTTCCATTTTTATGCTTTCCATTTTTGATTATCTTGTTTTCTTTTAATCTTATTTTGAAAGAGAATCTCTTGGTGTTTATAATCCCAAAGGAAAGAACACACTGAAATGCAATGCCTTCCATAATAAGCAGAGTTCTCTAAGGTCTAAATTATGTAACCCACATTAAAAAGCACTTAACTTACTATTGAAAATGACTCTAATAGTCCCACTTACTATTATAAGTTATCTCCTAAGAAGAGGACATCTCTGTAACAATATCCTTGAGTTTGTAGAACATGTCTCAACAAAAATAAACTTTGGTTGTTATTAGCTGATCAAATTAATCATTTAAAATCTAAAGGTCATGGCACTGCCATCTTGGTTTAGAGAAGAATAAGCTTTTTATGTTCTTTTCTTTTACTCAGTAGTCTTCACAAAGTCATACTATTAGATGGCTGAAAAATGGTGGCAGAGTTTTTTGGCATGTCTGAAGTCCACAGGTATGCTGAATACATGGTTTCTAGGTTGATGCTGGACAAAGTTACTTTTTTTATTGAGGTATAATTTACATACAGTAACATACAGTGTGCAGATTGGGCAAAATTATGTTAGCCTATCCTAATCCAGGCTTAGAACATTTTCATCACCCAGAAAGTTCCTCTCATGCCCCAGCTTTCATAGACAACCACAGATCTATTCGTTTTTCTCATATAAAAATCTAGGAGTAAAGCTGTCAGGTCACAGGATAGATAAACATTTAAATTTGTAGGAAATACTGCCCCCCAAAATCCCACTTTCTATTCAAACCAGAGAGGTATGAAAATTTCACACTCACTAGCCCATTGTATTGTCAATCTTTTTGATTTAGCCATTCTACCTGCTATAAAGTTGTTGGGGCTTATTCTCTTTTCCCCTGATGATTAATGATGAGCATCTTTTCCTATACCTAGTAACCATTTGTATATTTTCTTTTGTCAAGTGTCTGTTCAAATACCTTATCTTATTTAATTGGGTTGTTTGTCTTTTTATTATTGAATTTTAGACCTAAATGAAATCAGCTTTAGTCCTAACTCCCAGCCCTTCACCATCCATAGTTTATCCTCTCTTTCCCTTTTCTCTTTCCTTTCTAAGGAGAAATAGCAAATCTGAAGCAAATTCGTCAAAATGTTCATTTACTTACTTATTCTGCAGACATTTTACTGAGCACCTACTGAATTCCATGAGTGTTATAAGGATAAGACCCAACTTCTGTTTTTAAAGAGGTTACAGTCAAATTTAGGAGAAATGTGCATAAATAACTATAAGTTTTTATATAAGTATGAGAAGTATTTAAAGAATCAAGATACCATTCCTAGGTAGGGTGACCAGCAAAGGCCTCACTACAGAAGGTGATATTTGAGATGGGCTTCAGATGAGGGGTAGAATTGCAATAGAAAGAGACGGAGTTATGAGAGAAAGAACAAAGGCAAGTCTATAGAAAAACATAGGATGTGTTCAAAGAACAGTAATAACAACAAAACATAACTTAAGCCAACGGATAGTGTTGGAAAAATGTGTTGTGTTAAAATCATACTGTGGGGAACATGACCTGACTAGGGAAGTTAAGGGTTGCTCACTGAAGAATTACCATGCATATATTAGTAATAGTTATATAACCCATTACAGTTTGTGGCCCTCTTCAAAGCACCCCTATGTCTTCTTTCCTTCACCTTTGCCCATCCTTGGCCCTGTCTTAGTCCTGAATACCTGTGTCCCAGCCACTGTGCCATGACTACTCGTTTGCATCTCCTGGCTATTTGGCAGGCACGGGACCTTCTCAGAGAGCATCGAGATTGCACCCAAAGACTTAATCAGCCTGGCACACTTTGTCTCCTTTCCGTGCTTTCCAAGCAGAGCCTCAAAGAGAGCAGCTCTCTTTGAGAGGAAGGGAACCTCCTAAGGTAGAAAACCAGAGAAGATTTGTTGCTAGGTTGTTCTGCTCATGGGAGTGAGAAATGAGTTGCAAAGATAAACATACTCTTACAGTTCCTGGCTTGGGCATCAAGTCCGACCTGCGCCAAGGGAGCCAAGTTTGGGGAAGCGATGGAAGCAGGTCACCCCTCCTTCCTAAGGCACACGCCTGTGTCTCCAGAGGCAAGTAGGTGACTTGCAACCACTTTGCGGAGTCCTTGAGAGCTGTGAGGAAGGTCACTGAAGAATCTGAAGAGAAAGAGTAGACAACTACTTTTCCAGAACTGTGTGCATGCTGACTTCTTGCTGATCACAAGAGGATTGTCCACTTCAGCCCTAGGAATCTTCAGACTGGAAGAATTGTGTCAACAACTCAGGATAATTGGATAACACAAAAAATCCAGTATTGACCAGTAGCATCTCTTATTACCATGGCCACTGATAGGAGAAAACAGGGCAACTGCTTTAAGTCCCAGCAATCTGTCATGGTAGGGTTACTTTCTTCAGCAATTGAGAAATCATTTGCAAAGCATTCCCAAACTGGAGTGATGATTCTTGTAGGAGAGAGATGATGGGGTAATGACAAAGGTCCTCGAAGTCGTACAAACATTTATATTTCTTCAACTGACTAAAAGTGCAACAACTATCATCCTCAAAAGTTTTTTACTTTAACTAAAAGAGAAGTTCTCCAAAGCACTGAGAACCACTGTTCTAGAGCAATGACTTAAAATGATCATTCATTTTACGAAGGGATTCAGTCTGAATAAATGTTTTCATATCTATGCCAAGCTGAAAAGTAAACTGGAATGACTTTTCACCCTTGAGAAAGAATAATTCACAAACCCATTAACTGTTTCTTGTAACACAGTTTTGCTAAAGCTAATTCTTTAAGTAAGGGCTTGTCACATTGAGAGCAACTGATAGAACGTAAAAGAAGATTTGCTGAGTCTGAGTTCTAGGAAAAGAAACTTGCAAAATGTTCTAAATCATATAAATTCTGAACAGTTTTATTAACTAGTCACTTCTCTTTAGCTAGGAATCCTCAATGTGCTAAATCTTAAGAACAAAAAATAAGTAGGAGCACTTTTTCTTTGTAACTTTAAGTATAAATAATCTACATTTTATTAAGTGCCTACTAGCTCTATGCTAAACATTTTTATATAAATTATTTTATTTTATCCCATCAACCCCAAAGGATTCTGACTTTTCTAACACTACTTTTCTCATATTTTTTGGTGATTTCACCCATATCAAGTCTCAGTTACATATGGGGTGAAAGAAGAGAAATAAGATTGCATCGGGCCAAACAGCTGAGGCAAATATAATGTTATGTAGAAAGTTTTACTTGTGATTTTACAATTAATTAGAAGATGCTAGCCATAGGCATACTGATAGGAGGGGTGAATCAACCTAGGATTAAAATTTTCAATACATAATCCACAAACATAAGCACGAGAAGCAGTTTATGGTGTAAACAATGAGGCATTCTGTTCTTCTCAAGTAAGTATGGATGAGTACTAAATTCTTTGACTCTTCTGAGATTTTTACTCTTGGGACAGATGGAAGAAAATAAGTAGTTAAGGGTTTTCATTCTGACACAATATTTCTGCCAGGTCACTGAAATCCATTTTGTTAATTATGTTCTGCTTCTGATTCTAAAGGAAATAAACACCTTAAAAGAAATTGGACTTTTCATTTCTCACAGGTAGCACTGAGGTCCATCCTTCAGCCACTACGGTGATGGTCATTTTGTATGTGTGTTGGGGAGGGAGAGAGGATTTAACACTGAAGACAAGGATAGGTTTTCGTTTAGCATCTATCTGGCTATTGGCAAGAAGTTGCCATCATTTCCTTTCGTCATTGTGTGGGAAAGACCCGAGATTACTGAATTACAGTATATCGATAGTTTTTCTTTGAAGAAACCATCATGCTAAGATAGTAAACTCCATGAGATTTTTCTGGGTCATGGAAGCTACAGGCTTAAAAGAAATGTGATTATATAAACTTGAGAGGGAGAAAAAGAGGACAGCAGTGATATCTGAGTTACAAAGCAATTTTATATACACACAAAGATTTCAAGGAAAGATTAGTAATTTATGATCATCTGAATCTTTGGCCCATAATCTTATTATTAATGGCAGACATTTTTGAGCTTCAGCTGTGTTATAGGTTCTTTACAGATAGTAGATGGCCTTGAGCCTTTTTAACTATTCAATGGCAGGTGTTATTATCCCTCTTTAACAAATGAGAAACAGAGGTGCAGAGATGATAGGTAAGTTCCCAAGCTCACCTGGCCATAAGTGAAGGTTCTAGAATGCAAACCCAGTAGTAACTAACCCAGAAACACCATTTCTTCCTAGCACACAAGGTTAATTCTTTTCACGTAGGATTATTTTTGCATCTGTTATTCTCCAACTTTGCTTGATCATTTTCTTAAATTTCTCCTTAAAATGGTCCAGGTCTTTAGCATCTTCCTCAGAAAAAAACCAAAGTCCTCACAAATAGCATTCAAAGACCCTGCTATAACATCTTCCTACCCATGACCTGTTCTCTGATTCCATCTCCTCCTTCTTTCCTCCTCATCACTCCACACCAGCCATACTGAACAAGTCCACTTAAGGGTTGTACACTGTCTTTATATAGAAGGCTCTTTCCCCAGGTATCCATGGGGTTTGCTCCTTCACCTCTTTCAAGTTTTTGCTTAAAAGTTATCTTCTCATTGAGGTCTTCCCTGAACACCCTATTTAAAATTGCAAGCTGCCCACCATTCTTCATCATGCTTCCCTGCTCTGTGTTTCTCCATGATGCTTATTACTATCCCCATCTGGATGTCTAATAGGCATCTCAAACTCAACCGGTCCAAAACTGAGCCCCTGATCTTTCCCTATACACCTCCCTCACTTGCAATCTTCGCCATCTCAGGAAATGGCAACTCCATTCTTTTAGCTGCAGACCAGAAATCTCAGAGTCATTCTTAACTCCCCTTTCCCACCCATATCCAATTCATGAGAAAGTGCCATTGATTCTACCTTTTAAATCTATTCAAACTCCAGCCATTCTCAGCATCTCCAGTGCTCCCCCTCTGGTCCAAGAGACCATCCTCTCTATTGTTGGTCTCCTCATTTCCAACCTTTGCGCTCTTTGGTTTCCTTTCAAAGCAATAGCCAGACTGATCCTTTCAAAATAAGTCAGATAAATCATTCCTCTAAAGACTCTTGATCTCATTCTGATAAAAAGACAAAGTCCTTCTGATGGCCTACAAGGCACACATGATCTGGCTCCCCATTACATATCTGACTTCTACATTTCCTACTCCTCTGCTGTCTCAGCTCCCACCACAGTGGCCTCCTTATTTCTTCAAACATAGCAGGAACACTCTTACCTCAGGGCTTTGGCACTAGCTGGTCTCTCTGCCTGCACTGTTCTTGCCTCAGACATCAACACGTTTCTCTCCCTCACCTCCTTTAGACCCTTGCTTTACTGTCTCTTCCATGAGGACTTTCCTGACACCATCCCCAATTGTGACCCCACTTTTGAGTTCTTCCTTTCCTCTTCCTGGTATTCCTTTTCCCCACAGTTTTATTATTATCAAACTTTTTTTTTCAAGATTTTATTTATTTATTTATTTGACAGAGAGAGAGAGATCACAAGTAGGCAGAGAGGGGTGGGGAGGAAGCAGGCTCCCTGCTGAGCGGAGAGCCCTATGCGGGGCTCGATCCCAGGACCCTGAGATCATGACCTGAGCTGAAGGCAGAGGCTTAACCCACTGAGCCACCCAGGTGCCCCAAACTTACTTTTTTTTTTTTTTTAAGTGTCCCTCTCTCCCCACTAGAACATAAGCATGAGAAGAGCAGGCATTCCTGTCTGCTTTGTTTACTTCTATGGCCCTAGCTCCTAGCAACATAGACCAATACATAGAAAGCAATCAGTAAGTATTTGTTAAAAAATGCATATCATGTTTTTAAATTCTTATAACCAATCAAGTCACTCTCTTGAATGTATAACTTTTAAGCCCTTAAGTTATTTCTGAGTCAGTATTAATAAATTACTTAAACTGCCTTTTAAGCAGTAAATTAATCTTCTTTCTGTTTTAGATGCATTTCATCTACCAATTTGCAGATGTGACTACACGTCTTTAATGGGTCAGCTTCTGCCTATCGATCTTTAGGAAAAAAAAACCCACATGTATTAGAAGCAAACAAAAGAAATCTCCAATTGCTGCTGAAAAACACTGGCAAGCTAAGTAGTGCTTATTTCATTGCAATTGAATTCATCAAAGGTTCATCTTAAATAATGATGACAATACATCTCACAAAAATGGAAATTGTTCCAGTGTTTGGGGATGTTAGGGTACATAATTGCTTGAGGAGCAATTTGTTTTTCCTATGACATCGAATATCAATTGGCTCTTTTTTGTTTTCCTGGCATCATTCAAACTCAGTGATCCTCTTGCCCTGTGTATAACCCGGCGGATCTCACCCTCTCCAAATTCACGTCCTGTTACTTTCATTAGACACTTAACTTGAGATGGTTCCCATGACCTAGACAATTAGGCTTCCAACTGTCTGCCAGGCTGAGCTCAGCTGCATTTTGTTTTGTGACTAAATACTTGCTAGAGACAAATTCTCAGGAAGCTCAGTGCCCATCACTTGATGAGCCCTTTGTGAAAAGTGCTCCAATCACTAAAAGAGAGGGCAGCCCTCCAGCTTGAGGTTTCCTTCCATACGGCTGCCCTCACAAATCATTTCGGATCCCTTTATTGCTGATAGCCACCTTCCATATTCTCTCACTCTGCACACAAAGTTTTACATTTTGAAAGTTTTATTTTAGAAAAGAAGGTACACTATTAATACGTCCTGGATTCAAAGTGGGCACATAAAAATTTGGGTGAATGAGGAAAGATACAGCTTGAAAGAACTTGAAGTGATCCCTGCCTGGTTGAGTTTGGGGCTTTCATCAGACCAGGACTCTTTCTCTCCATCGACTTGGGGGATGCAAAACTATCTAGTTGTCTAGTTGTCTGGCTGACTCAGCCTCAACGAGTATTTGTTCTAAGCTCTGATGCAGATATACATGCTAAATGGAGTCACGGTGAAGAGTGATGCATTGAACCTAAGCTTTTATTTCCCCTCCCTCATAAGAGACCCCTAAAAAGATGGGAAAGGAATTTTTAATGTACATAAATCCATAAGGACAGAGAGGACAGATGAGGATACAGGGGTGGTCTGGCGAGCTACAGAATTCTGAAAGAAAAAAGGCAGAGAGAAGGAAGATGATGGAAGGGGACCAGTCACTGGAAGCTTGTATCTGGAGGGAGCTGCCTTGCCCAGCAGAACGTCTGAAGAGCATGGGACAGGGAGGTGATGGGTGTGGCCTGGCAAGAATGAGACATGGGGCTAAAGACAGAGGATTTATTGAAGGTTTACATCGGGAAATGTTACCCCACTGCCCTGTTCATGCAAAGTGCCAGCAGCCAAGAATACCTCCCTTCTAAGCTAGAGACTCTGAAGAAGTTGAGAAACTCTAAAACAAAAGAGACCTCCATATTCTGGCATTTTACGGTCCAACAGCTCCCCCAGAGAATTGCCCTAAAGCAGAGTCTGCCAGTGGACAAGCTCCCAATCAGATTTTCAGTCTTGGTCTTAAGCATGAGCACGCAACCTAGGATCACCAGCAAAAGAATGCTTATGACTTGAAAGATTGAAACCAAGAAAAACAAGCGGGGTGGAAATGAGTCTGGAGGAGCCATACACATTTCAGAGAACAGAAGAGAACTTTTAACAAGGCCACCATTAGTCATCTGAGATAAATCTGAGAAGACATTTCTCACAGTAATAATGACAATAATAACAATAGATATTTATTGAGAACACACTGTCAGCTCTTGTTGAACAAACCCAAGATGAAGAAACTGATACACAAAAGGGTTCAGTGACTGAGAGTAAGTGCAGAAGCCAGGATTCAAACCCAGAGAGTCGGAATTTAAAAGCATTTCTAAACATTATGTGTCCTTCCTCAAATATATGATAAAAAAGGAAGAGAAGGGGTGCCTGGGTGGAGCAGTCGGTTAAGTGTCTGACTCTTGGGTTCAGGTCAGGTCCTGATCTCAGGGTCATGAGGTCGAGGCCCCTTGTCGGACTCTGAGTTCGGCACCGAGTCTGAGATTCTCTCTCTCCCTCTGCCCCTCCCCCAGCTCGCATGCATGCTCTCTCTCTCTCTCAAATAAATAAATCTTAAAAAAAAAAAAAAAGGAAAAGAAAACATGAAAGTTCTTCTTAACATGTATCTATGCATTTGACAATTATGTATGCAGAACTTTCTGTCTTTCAAGCACCAGTCTAGGTGCCAAAATATGGCAGTGAACAGAATAGGCAGAGTCCCAGCTTTCATCAAACTAAAACTAAAAAATTCAAATCCCGGCACAGAAAGGCAATACTGCATGATCTCACTTATATGCATAATCTAAAACAGTTGAGCTCATCATGAGAGAGTAGATTGGTGGTTGCCAGGCTTGAGGGATGGGGCAATAGAGAGATATTGATCAAAGGGTGCAAAGTTTCAGTTATGCAGGATGAATAAGGTCTGAGGATCTAAGGTACAGCATGCTGACTACAGTTAATAATGCTATTTTGTATATCTGAAATTGCTAAGAGAGTAGATCTTCAATGTTCTCAATCATAAGGTAAAAAAACTATGTGAGGTGACAGGTATTTTCATTAGTTTTAATTGTGGTAATCATGTCAAAATGTACACATCTATCAAAACACCACATTGAGCACCATAAATTGATACAATTTTTATTTGTCAGTTATACTTTGATAAAGCTGGAAACAAAAATTTTCAGTTAATTTTTTTAATTCAGTAGAAGACATAGAAGATACAGCCAAGGAATTCTACCATTAGACTCAGTACAAATAATAGGGAAGGGGCACCGGGCTGACTCAGTCAGTAGAGCACGTGATCCTCGATCTCAGGTTGTGACTTTGAGCCCCACATTGGGTATAAAAACTACTTAAAAATAAAATAATAAAAAATAACAGGAAAAATTACAAGCAAAAAATGAAGAGAAATCTGATGAGTATAGGAAGTTCGTTTTTCACTTACTAGGAATTACAGAGAGGGAAAAAAGAACATGAGAGGAGTAAGTTATTCAGGAAATAACACCAAAAATTGTCCTAAAGACGAAGAGCATAGCCATCCAGACTAAAGGCTTCACCTCCGCCCCTAGGAGCCGGCACAATAAGTGCAAAAAGATCCACACCAAAGCATACCTTCATGAAACCTCACACCAGGAACAAAGAGAGTGCCATGTGATCAGTTCACAAAATATACATGTGCCAAATCATCATGTTGCATGTTGCAAACCTACATATGTTATAAATCAATTATATCTCAGGAAACCTCGAAATTAGAGAGAGAGCGAGAGCGAGAGAGAGAGAGAGAGCCATAAAAGCTTCCAGTGAATAAAAACAAGTCAAAGACCAAAAATCGTATCAGTCTTACGAAAAGCTACAATGAGTGCTAGAATTTGGTAAAGCCTTTAGAATTCTGAACAAAAACTATTTGCCACCCCAATTTTATAACCAGGTAAGGTATCAACAGAATCTAAGGGTAGAAAAAGTCATCTTCAGACATGCAAGGATGCAGAAAGTATCTCCCTCATATGTAGCTTTTCTAAGAAATTACTCAAAAATGTGCTCCAGTGAAATGGAAAAAATCAAGAACATTACACAAGATTCAGGAAGACATTCTCACTGGGGACAGAGAATACTCTTCTAAGAAGCTTGACATACATTGTGTAGACATTGGAGGAACCATGGTTTCAAGCTGGAAAGCCATGCAATGAGATCCAAGTTTTAGAAAGAACATTCTGTCCTAAGTCTGAAGGTGGGTTCTAAGAGCAATCAGGAAGTTTTTGCGCAGCTTAGGTGAAATGTAATTCAGACCTAAATTAAGGTGGTATTAAGGAGAACTGTGAGACTGTAGACAGTTACAGACATAAAAACAGCTAAGCTAACATCTGATTAGAGGGTGTAGTTCAAATGCATCTTACTGTAGACATTCATGGCACAACTGTAGGGCAAGGGCGAGAGAGACTCCATGAAAATTCAAATCCCAGAAGATGGTGGAGAGAAAAATAGGACTTAACACCAGTAGGCTTGAAGGAAAGAATCACTCCATTTGGGATTTTTTGCATGGAGAGGCAGCGCTACAACCATTTTCAAGTGTAAAGGAACTCCTACCTTCTTTTCTGATAGCAGCCAGACTTTCTGATTAAAATTGTAGATCTTGGGGTGCCTGGGTGGCTCAGTGGGTTAGGCTTCTGCCTTCGGCTCAGGTCATGATCTTGGAGTCCTGGGATGGAGCCCCGTATCAGGCTCTCTGCTCAGCAGCGAGCCTGCTTCCCCTGCCCTCTCTCTCTCTCTGCCTGCCTCTCTGCCTACTTGTGATCTCTGTCAAATAAATAAATAAAATCTTTAAAAAAAAATAAAATAAAATAAAATTGTAGATCTCTGCAAGAGAAGTTAAATCCCAAAAACGGGGGGGAAATTACCAAAGTAGCATGAGTGGAGCAGCCAGCATCTGGAAAGGGCAGCGGCTCAGAAGCACTTTAGGTTAACAGCCGGCCTAATGGATTAGAGCTACATCAAGTGGCTCATGCCAGCAGGGAGTGAGATGGCTCCAGATCGATTCCAGTGGGGGTTTTAAGCGGCTTTAGCCCCTTGAGGTGATCTTGGAGATGTAGGCAAGGGCCAGATCTTCAGGACATTAGAGGACATGGTAGGAAGAGTAAATGTTATTCATGGTACATTGGGAAGTCACTGAAAGGGTTTCAGCAGGAGGGAGAACTTATTCATCCCCTATGCTATGTCTGACAGCTCTGACTGCTGTGTGGAGGGTACACTGGAAGGGAAGAAGGGTAGACAAGAAAGCTATTGCACCAAGAGATGATGTTAGCTCAGACTGGAGCTGCAATTACATGAATTTGGGATTTAGGGGAAGAGAGGTGTTGTGTGTGTGTGTGTGTGTGTGTGTGTGTGTGTGTGTGTGTTTTCTTCCTAGATTAAATGGAGGAGGTTGGGTGGGGATGGAAGATTAAAAGCTAAGTTTGGGATGGACCTGTTAAGTTGGAGTTGCCTAAGAGGCATACAGGATGAGATGTCAAACAAGCTGTATTTGCCGGGTTCCTTGCTTCTGACTTGGGCTAAGAAAACCCCAGACTGGGTAAGAAAGGAATTGACATTCATTGAATACCTACTATCTGCCAAGTTCTCATTATGTTACTGGTGTCTCTATCATAAGTTTTACATACATTTTCCAACACTGCTTTTCTCCATGCCCGTCCAAGCCCTCTCCCAATTCAGCTCCGCTGGGACCCAACTGGAGGCCACCTGAGATACGCTTGTTACAGACACGCAGACAAACCATGGAATTAGTTCCTCCCTCCCAGAGTCCTAATGAGTCCCTGGAGGATCGTTGCACCTGGATCTGTGTTCAGAAAAGACTCCAGAGACCTGACGAGAAGGGGTAGAGAAAAGTTCCTAGGACATTAACCCCAAATTCGAGCTCCAAATTATAGTTATGGCTCCACCCTTGGTTGGCTGAATCTTTTTGGATCTAACATGCCTCCTTTTCTTCATCTTAGTTATAATATCCACCTGCTTTCATAAAAATGTTCTGAGAATTGTAGTGAGATTCTAAATTACCTAGAGAGCATCTTAATGTAGACTCCTGGGCCCCACCATCAGAGATTATAATCCACTTGGTTTTGGGTGTGGCTCAGGAGTCTGTACTGCAAGTTATTCTGACGCTGGTCCAGACACCACAAGAAACACTGATTTGCAGAGTGGTAAATTCCCAGCTTTCACCAAATATCTGCCTCAGTGCTATCTATCCCCACCACATCGATCACTATAGCACTTTTAAAATAAGGCCCAAAATTCTTTGACACTCCTCCCATTGTGAGACGGGTTATATTTCCCTGTCTTTAAATCTACTAGTTCTCTTGGGACACCCCAGATGCTTCCTCTCAAAATGCCCCCTTCTCAGAACTTGACTGCCATGATAGGAGAAGCCCAAGCCATGGGGAAGCCACATTAACAGTCCCAACTGAGCTGAGCTTTGAGTCATCTCAGCTCTGGCCCAGACACACAAGCGAAGGAGTCTGCGGATAGTATCAGCCCTAGTCGCTCATTTGCCCCAGCCTTCAAGTCTTCTGGGCTGAGCCCCAGACATTACGGAGCAGAGACAAGCCGTCCTTGCCATGCCCTGTTCAAATTCCTGACAAATTCAAATTCCTGACAAAAGCTATGCTAATAAGAAAAAGATTGTCATTTGATGTCACTTAGTTTTGGGGTGTTTTGCCACTTAGTAACTGGGATGGTTCCTAAAGTGTTTTTTCAAGAAATGTCTATTAAAATGCAAACACGGTACTTGGAAGGATAAACTCTTTCGGATGAACACACGCAATCAGTGTGTGTAACAGACAGCAAAGCAGGGAAGATGAGCCAAGAGATGCTCTCTTGTTTCACTGACATGAAAACATCCCTGGATAAAGACACATAAGTTGCTTTCAGAAAGCTGAAGGCAGAAAGATGGCAACACTTCGAAGACAGCAGAGCTAAAAGAGAAAAGGCTGCATCAAAAGGACAGCTCAAGCAGGAGACCAACATCTAGCTTCATTTACTTCCCAGTTGCATTTATGGCTTGCTCCAAAATCCCTCAGCTCTCAGCAACTACACCAAAGTTGTTCATTTATGCCAATTTTCCAAATGTACTTAAAAGTACATACAAAACAGAATAGCAAATGCGACACCCTTCCCTGAGAATCGCAGGTCTATAGTAAGAATGGGCTTAATGTGAGAGCTTCATGCTTACAAAAAATGACTAGCAAATTCTAGCAGCCTTGAACCCCGAGAATGTAAATCCCAGCTAAGTCAAATTACAATGATATGGAGGAAGAAGCTGTAACTATTGGAATTTTCTTGCTAATAAGATACTACTAATTATGGTAAACATTTTTAAATGTAATTATTAAAAAACTATAAAGCGGGGTGCCTGGGTGGCTCAGTAAATCCCAGCTAAGTCAAATTACAATGATATGGAGGAAGAAGCTGTAACTATTGGAATTTTCTTGCTAATAAGATACTACTAATTATGGTAAACATTTTTAAATGTAATTATTAAGAAACTATAAAGCGGGGTGCCTGGGTGGCTCAGTCAGTTAAGAGTCAGACTCTTGGGGCACCTGGGTGGCTCAGTGGGTTGAGCCTCTGCCTTCAGCTTAGGTCATGATCTCAGGATCCTGGGATCGAGCCCCACATCAGGCTCTCTGCTCAGTAGAGAGCCTGCTCCCCCCTCTCTCTCTGCCTGCCTCTCTGCCTACTTGTGATCCCTCTGTCAATTAAAAAAAAAAAAAAAGAGTCAGACTCTTGATTTCAGCTCAGGTCATGATCTCAGGGTTGTGAGGCAGAGGCCCACATTGTCACTGGGCTCCACACTGAGCAGGGAGTCTGCTTCTTCTCCTCTCCCTCTCCCCCCCAACCTCTCTAAAATAAATTATCTTTTAAGAAATATAAAACATTATAAAATATAAGAATATTTAGTGAATATTTTAATTGACAAATATAAAATGAGAGAGGCTAGGTTAACTATTCATGGTTTTATTCAAGCTATTATTCAATGCAAGTAAAAATGATGGAGCAAATAATAAAAATAATTTTTAAAAAATGATGGAGCAAGACATATAACCTGTATTTTCTGGGACTAAGAACAGGAAATGCCACACTGCAATGTGAATTAATTCTACTTTAGTAACTAACACTAATGTCTGTGCCCCCAGCTTCACCACCGTTCCCATTGTTTTCGGAAGTGACTTGAATGTCATTTCTCAGATTAATAACCTAAATAAACTCAGATTATTAATATAAATATTGGAGTTTTCTTTCCATGAAATACATTTACAGCCTTCTAAAGAAACTCTGGGGAGTTTGTTCTCAGTCATGAATTCACCATGTAACTGGTATGATTCCCAAGTTCGTTAGACTTCCATGATACTTGTTTTGGTCCGTATCAATGAGCAGCTTATTAATCCTAAATCCCTAGTCCCCAAAGAGACTGAACAATTCAGGCCCCTCTAAGCCTGTTCAAATTTATTTCTCTTGTCTCTGGAGACCCTTTAGTAGTTACATGCTGTAATTTTCTGCAGTAAAATTGTTACCTGTCTCTGATTCCAAGAGTTTGCATTTATTGCAATGAGTAAAATAGTATGTCTGCTAAACTATTATTTGTACCGAACCATACTGGAATTCCAATTAATAAACATGGGGAGTCCATTGTAACATATGAACTTGGAAGCCAAATACCCCCCCTTAGACCAGTGGCAGTATCTAAAGAACTGAGTCTATGTTCAAGAGCAGAAAGGAGCAAGCCCCTATCAATCTCGGGCCCACTTGACTTCTGGTCATGAAGTAGAAGGCTCTGGCTGCTCACCACCTCTGTGTTCTCTCCTTCCCAGGGACGTCTCTTACACCAGCGTCGCTGCCCTGCCATCCAAAGGCCTGGAGAACCTAAAGGAACTGATAGCAAGAAACACGTGGACTCTAAAGAAGCTTCCAGTTTCCTTGAGTGTCCTTCACCTTACACGGGCTGACCTTTCGTATCCAAGCCACTGCTGTGCTTTTAAGAATCAGAAGAAAATCAGAGGGTAAATGGCAGGTGTCTGGAATAAGCGACAAGAGGTCTCGGTGGAAGTTGAAGTAATTTCTGGGTTTGGGGAAAGTTTGTGGTTTGAAAGCCAGGCGGAAAGAACTGAAGCATCTGTAAGAAACATAAACTCCATAGGACACAATGTCCCTGTAGACTTAAAGTGACTGCAGATGAGAACAAAGACCAATGTCACTGCATCACAGCAGGGAGGTGTAGGGATCCTGTAGAATCTTGTAGTGATCCTGTAGAATCTTGTAGAGATTATACAACATGATTCCTACTCTCCAGAGTCAACACATATTAGGTCCTCAACACATACTGGATGCCACAACTATGAGGACAAACTTAGAAACACAAGCAGTTACGACTTCAATAATGTCACAGCTTTCTGGATGCCTGTGTGTGGGCTTTGGACTCAGCTAGCTTTATACCCAAGCTCTGCCACTTTCTAGTTGTGTTATTCCATCCTCCTTACTTAACTTCCCCGACCCTCTGTGAAAGGAGATTGTAATGTTATCATTCACAGAGGTTTTGAGAAGATTAAATGGGAAACTGAACAGAAAACACCTATTGCAATGACCTGGAATGTTTTAAATTCTCAATAAATATCAGCTGCATTATGAGTTATTTTATTATCAGGCTGCCTGCAAGCCGCAAAGGAGGGACAGCCTTCTTCTCTCCATGATTTCTCTGCATCTTGTCTTCATGTACTCTTTGCCTCTACTTTATTCCCCCCTTGTGTCTTATGTAATCCCGTTGTCCTAACACCACCTTCATTTCCCATGTATTCACTTCTTCTCCGTGTCTATACAATATCTACTGGCTGACTTTCTGACTCATATTTGCAGTCAGAAATAAACTGGGACCTAGTTGTCGGGGCAGAAGCAAAAGGGAAAATTAAACGGCTCTGCAAAGAAGGCCAGTATGGGTGTGACACCTGCCAGAAGTGGGGTACGCAGTGGTGATAGGAGCCATCAAGGAGGCTTGATACTGACACCATGTGGCCCTGGCTAAGAAAGGACAAGGGATGGGGTGGAAGGTCTAGAGAGGACCTCAAGGGCAGGGCCCAGATTTCTCATTAGCCTCCAAAAAGGTTAGAATATGCAGTCCATGGGGCATTTTAACCGGAGCACAACAGATAAATCAATATTCCAGCAGCAGAAGCGAGTTAAAGAATCCCTTGTGATGTCAGTATGGGGGGCTAGGGAAAAACTAAATCTCACTTCCATGAGTATGTCTACATCTTAGCATACATTTATTCATTTGTTTGTTAAATATTTATTAAGCACCTACTATGTGCTTGACACTGTCCTATCCCATAGCAATGAATAGGTTGGACAAGAGCCCTCTTGCATTTTGTTTACATTCTAGTAGAGGAAGCGTATAGGAAGATACCAGATATTACTATAAAAGAAATAAACATAAGGTAGGACAATTTATTTAGGGAGATCAGGGAAGGCCTCTCTAAGAAAGGGACACTTGAGTGGGGTGGGGTGGGTAATAGGAAATGATGTAGGAGAAACAGGCCTGACTAGATCATGTAGAATCTTGTCAGATCATGGAGATCTCAGGAAGTCCACATATTTTGCTAAGTGTTGTGGGGACCATTAGGGGCTTTCAGCAAGCAGTGACTTATTTCTGTGCCTTGCAGAATCCTTGAGTCCTTAATGTGTAATGAGAGCAGTATTCGGAGCCTGCGTCAGAGAAAATCTGTGAATGCTTTGAATGGCCCCTTTGACCAGGAGTATGAAGAGTATTTGGGTGACAGCCATGCCGGGTACAAGGACAATTCTAAGTTCCAGGATACCCACAGCAACTCTCATTATTATGTCTTCTTTGAAGAACAAGAAGATGAGATCCTCGGTTTTGGCCAAGAGCTAAAAAACCCACAGGAAGAGACCCTACAGGCCTTTGATAGCCATTATGACTACACTGTGTGTGGGGGTAATGAAGACATGGTGTGTACTCCCAAGTCAGATGAGTTCAATCCCTGCGAAGACATAATGGGCTATAAGTTCCTGAGAATTGTGGTATGGTTTGTGAGTCTCCTGGCTCTCCTGGGCAATGTCTTTGTCCTGATAATCCTCCTCACCAGCCACTACAAACTCACTGTCCCACGCTTTCTCATGTGCAACTTGGCCTTTGCAGATTTCTGCATGGGAATGTATCTGCTCCTCATCGCTTCTGTGGACCTCTACACTCATTCTGAGTACTACAACCACGCCATCGACTGGCAGACAGGCCCTGGATGTAACACAGCTGGCTTCTTCACCGTCTTTGCCAGTGAATTGTCAGTGTACACACTGACAGTCATCACCCTGGAACGCTGGTATGCCATTACCTTCGCCATGCGCCTGGACCGGAAGATCCGCCTCAGGCATGCATATGCCATCATGGTTGGGGGCTGGGTTTGCTGCTTCCTGCTCGCCCTGCTCCCTTTGGTGGGAATAAGCAGCTATGCCAAAGTCAGCATCTGTCTGCCCATGGATACTGAGACGCCTCTTTCCCTGGCATATATTATCCTTGTTCTGATGCTCAACATAGTTGCCTTTATCATTGTCTGCTCCTGTTACGTGAAGATCTACATCACAGTCCGAAATCCCCAGTACAACCCGGGGGACAAAGATACCAAAATTGCCAAAAGAATGGCTGTGTTGATCTTCACTGACTTCATGTGCATGGCCCCAATCTCATTCTATGCTTTGTCGGCACTGATGAACAAGCCTCTCATCACGGTTACCAACTCCAAAATCTTGCTGGTTCTCTTCTATCCACTTAACTCTTGTGCCAATCCATTTCTCTATGCTATTTTCACGAAGGCCTTCCAGAGGGATGTATTTATCCTGCTCAGCAAGTTTGGTATCTGTAAACGTCAGGCCCAGGCATACCGGGGCCAGAGGGTTTCTCCAAAGAACAGCACTGGCATTCAGGTCCAAAAGGTTACCCGGGACATGAGGCAAAGTCTCCCTAACATGCAGGATGACTATGAACTGCTTGAAAACTCCCATCTAACCCCAAATAAGCAGGGTCAAATCCCAAAAGAGTATAACCAAACAGTTTTGTAAGCTAACCCTACACTAGTTGCCCTGGTAGGGGGACTTCTAAAAGGCTGGTTTCTTGAACATGTATTCCAAACCCATTACATACACCAGACAGCTGGCCTAACCCTTGTGCAGGTGGTGTTTCATGGGGCGAAAGTTCATCTCTGGAGACAGGATAGCATTACCACCTAATCATTACCTCCCAGAAGGAAAAGAGACTACCAGCACGTCTGAATCCCAGTTGATATCAAAATAACTGACACTTTCTAGAAGGCTTGCTTGATGCTAACTGCAGTGACAACATTGTGTAAGATGCTCAACAGATATCGACTGAAGCAGATCAACACTGAGCTTCTCACCTGTAGACAGTATTTCATACTAAAGATTCAGTAGATGGCAAATGCTATTAACTTAGTTGGTGACAAGATAAAATTAACCCCATGTTGGCTTGGTCCACTTTCGTGTTCCTGGTTACAACCAAAGGCAATGTGAATTCCTCGAAACTGAGAAGTCCAACAGGATACATGCATGGAGTAGCTGTTATGAGGTGAAGGAGGGGAAAGGCTTAGCTTTGTGTTGTTTTTTCAAACTCTGAAACTATTAATCATCTCTTCACAAGGATCTACCTGATGTGACCCAACTATTATGTGTTTCCCGGAAAAAGAAAAAAAAAAAAAACTGGCAAGATTTCAGCTAATGTGGCTGAGCAAACTAAGAATTGTTCTTCTTGGCTAGCCTCATGGCATAAAAGACGTGAACTCTAAAAATATTTCTAAGTAGCTACAAGTGGGAATCATGAACACAGCACACTAAATCACCCACTGATTAATAAAGCAGGCTGGACACAAGGTAACTGTTGGCACTTGGGAAAATCACAGGGCCACTTCTAAGTCTAGAAATGAAAGAGCTTGATGGCCTCTTCCAGGTTTAAAACTGAACATATATCCCTTGCCCTTAAAACGTGTTTCCATGACCAAAAAGAAAAGTGCTAAGAAAGAAGAATCTGTTTTTCCTATCTGGTACGACTGCCATCTTTTTCTCTTTAGAGTCTAGACATATGACCCAGCAAATTTCTTCTTTGTTTCCTTTTTGGTTATGATGTCTGAACATACTGGGCTGGATCTGAATCATTCATCAAATTACTAGATCTACACAGCTATAATTATTAGGCCAAAAAGAGATTGCTATTCATATAATAGAATAAAAGGTGATTTTATAAATTTTTACTCTACAGAGTTACTATGTCACTGTGCAGATGAACTTGAAAACATTGAACTTGTCTTCAGGGATTGGTTTCTTTACTTACTTGTTTCCAACCCACAATATGCACTAAAGCTATCAAACACTCAAATAAAGCAACACTAAAGCTATCAAGAGAAGTTTCTTCTCTCTGAAACTGTTAGCTCTTTCTAACCTGTTGATCATTGGGCATAATCTCTATTCCCCAACAGTGCTCCCTTACTTAAAATGGTTAGGATCAATCTTCATCCATAGATGTACTCTCCAGATTATCTGTCAAAACAGCCCCTTAATTTCATCCCAAACAGAGATGGCATTTGCTTTACAGTGCTCATGAAGCACACCAAACTTTTGTTGTTTTAAGTCTGTAGAGTAGGGTTAGTGGGCCCAATGGGCCCCCAGAGATGGTTCCCCTGACTCACCTAGGATATCCCCATAGCAATACCCATTTCTGATTATCACTGAGACTTGGACGTCTTCGTAGAAATATCATGCACACTTGAAATCATGACATATCCACCATTCATCCATCCATTCACTTGTGACTAATGAAACTAATGAAACTAAATAGTTGTGTTATTTTTTGGCATGTGTTTCTCACCTGTGACATTTTGAAATAGTACATCCTGATAAATAATGTGTTTTATCTTGAGTAGTTGAAATAACACTTTGGAAACAGTCCTAGAAAAGTAAGTTCAACACCATTATTACTAAAATTTGCATTCACAACGTGAAATAAATTTTCTTCCTATGAAATGATTGTGCTGAGTCCTATAGTAATGCTTTCACAATTTGTGAGCTTCTTTTAGGGTCCCCATTATCTGTATTACAACTCAAGACAAGAAGAAAACAATCGGTAAATTTGGTATTGAATATATATTAGTAAATAAATTGTTGACTAATGGTAACTTAAGTATAAAATTGCATCTTAATTATAAATGGTCTTTATGTGAAAAACTTCCTCATGATGAATTGAATTACGATTCACTGACAGGCAGCGATGGCTAAGAGAAAAATATGATTAGTATTGACATTGGGAATTTAAATAGTGCTCCAATGAAGATGGCAAATCTATGCTACTTGGTCAGAGTTTAGTTTATCTAGCAGCTTTCAACTATCTGAAGATAGACCAAAATCACTAAGGATAAATGGCCTTAAACCAATCACAGAGATGTCACAAAATTCATGCCCTAAGTTTATACATGTTGCCCAAAGGGGTGTCTCTTGAAACACCCTCAAAGTTTATTGATTCTTGCTTGTTGGATAATCTACTTTTTATATCAGAAAGAGCCAATTAGAAGAAAAGAGTGTAATTCAGAGCAGCACCATGAGAGTGTCAATAAGGCAAAAATGAGGACCAAAAATGAAAACTATAATCACAAGAATTCAAACCAATATCAGTTTGAGAAGAAATATTCTTTTTTTTTTTAAATTAAATTTTTTATTTATTTTCAGCGTAACAGTATTCATTGTTTTTTCACCACACCCAGTGCTCCATGCAATCTGTGCCCTCCCTAATACCCACCACCTGGTTCCCCCACCCTCCCACCCCGCCCCTTCAAAACCCTCAGGTTGTTTTTCAGAGTCCATAGTCTCTCATGGTTCACCTCCCCTTCCAATTTCCCTCAACTCCCTGAGAAGAAATATTCTTAACTGCTTAAGAGTTTGGGGGTGGGGGGGAATGTATGGTAACACAACAGAGTGATTCTTATCCTGAATACTAAGGGGACAAGAAAAACTGGGTAGCAATGCATTCTGTTTTAAAAGATAGAAAAGTTCCAGCTCAGAGGAGTGAGCGGAGTCCTGGCACCTACCAACCTTCTTCTTTCAAATTCCACTGAAATAACAGTGAAAAAGCATAAAATGGGACCAACCCAAAACTATACTGTGAACAGGGGGAGTGACACCTACGACAGACTGAAGTCTCTGGTGGCTTTCTGGAAGATGGAGAGTCCATGGCCTGGAGTTGATGGATAACAGAGTGGAGAAGGCTGCAGCTGGAGCACAGTGACTGGATAAGGCAGCTGTGGAGAGATGTGTTCTTCCCTCCACAGTCCCAGAGAGACCCCAAAGCCTGAAATCACATGACTGAGGGGCTAACTCGGGTAATGAATTGGAAATCTGTCTCACATGGCCACCCCATCGCCTCTCACTACACCAGTTAAAACAACTGACGCATTCAGTGTTTGCCCCAGGCTGAAATCAAGAAAGTGATCTTAAAGGAAATAAGTGATTAGTGCAGATGGGGCCAAGCTCCTGGTCTGGGGCAGGGGCAGACCCAGCTCACTTGCCTACTTCTGCCTTTGCATCAGAAAACAAAGCCTGGATGTTGACATAGGCATCACCATCAGCTCCCCAGTCAGGGAAAGGCATGTTGGGGAAAATATATATACACCATTAACCTGACATTAGTCATCCTAACTTTCATTCAAAAATATAAGTGAACCACAAGAATTACCAGACATTTGAGAAAAATGAACTGTATATCAGTAGCAAACACAAGAAGATCAAATTGAATAGGACATTTCTCTCTCCCTCTCCCCCTCCCTCCATGCACTCTCTCTCTCTCTCTAAAATAAATAAATAAATCTTCAAAAAAAAAAAAAAAAAAAGAAAAGAAATAGAGGTCTGTTTTCTAAGGCTATAACCTTAGAAAAACTTTCTAAAGTTATAAAGTCAACCAATTGAAACAGTTAAAATTAATACTAGCAAAAAAATTTTTAAAGCTGGGAGTTAGCAAATAGCTTGTCAACTTATTTCTTATTCTTCATTATATTCAGCCAAAAGATATATTGTCTAAATATCTATACCCTAAAAAAACATGTATTTAAGTGTGTAACAGAATTATGAAAGTAAACACCAGATGAATTAAAATGAAAAATTGACCAAAAGTGGTTTTCTCTGGAGATTGAGACTAGGGATTGAGTGGTGTTATACACCAAATTGCGTCTACTATCCTAACCCTCAGTATTTCTGTATTTGGATACAGGGCCTTTATGGAGATAATTAAGATTAAATGATGACATAAGCGTGGGACCGAGTCCTTATGAGAAGAGGAAGCACCACCAGAGATCTCTTTCATTCTCAAGGACTCACAGAGAAAAGGTCACAAAAAGTCACAAGGGGCCACAGCCAGAGAGTGGCCATTGAGGAGAGCCTACCCCAGAAACTAAATCTGCAGGCACTTCATTCTTGGACTTCTAGATTCAGAACTTTGAGAAAGTACATTTCTGTTATTTGGGCCACCAGTGCAGTATTTTGTTACGGCAGCCCGAGCAGACTAATACAGATGGGAAATTTTCAGTTGGTACTCTTCTGCACTGCTGATTTTTTTTTTTTATCATATGCGTACTTTTTTAAGACAGTGGAATGGAAATTATTATAATAGTATTATGCTTGAAGATAATTTACATTAAAAATGTGGCATTTAAAAAAAGGTACAGAATGGTCAATTTTATCAGATATTTGAGTTAATATGTCTTTAGAAAGATCAGAGAGAGAGGCAGATATCACATTGAAAGTGACTTGAACAATAATCTAGCAATTACAAAATTTACATTTTTAGGATGTGATAAATCCAAGCCAGTGAATCTTAAAGTGCCTATTTGGTAGCTATATCTGGCAAGCTAAACACTAAAAAAGTAAAACCCCTTTATAATTTATTCTATTGGATGGCCTCATCACATTAAACCAGAATTTTCGTTTCCTATAAATGCATTGCTGTTTAAGTTATGGCAGGAAAACTAAGCAACTAATTGTTATCTGTCGTATGAATTTAGTAGGTAAAAAGGAAAGCTTTAAACAAAGTACGGTAATCAAGATAGTGTAAACAACTTGGATTCTATCACCCATGTAGTATAATTTGGGGATCTATTTGTGGAATATTTTGGAATATTTAGGAATACTGTCTTCATTTACTGAAGTATTTTAGGTGGAGGGGATTAGGAAGTTGATGGCAACTGCTGTTTGACAGCACACAATAAAAAAGTTTAATTGTATGTCAGTCATGCGCTTCTCAGTCTTAAATGACAACATGGATCCTTGTAGCCCATTTGGGGGTAGTAGAGTCACAGCTCACTATGGAAATAGCTCAGGCATATGGAAACCATGTAATGATGTATTCATAATTCACCATAATGGGATTTAAACAAAGGATTCTAATCATTAGGAAATTTACAATCAATAACAGCATTACAGATCTGCCCCTCAGGCAGAAAGTATTTTGACAAAAGCCTAATTATAACATTCCCATGACTCCGTTTTCTTTCACCACATCGGAATCTGAAGGACTAACCCCAGAGAGAGTTGCAAAAAAGTCTGAAAGAGCTTCAGTTCTCTAGGCTTTTCAAATTTCCCAGCAAGGGCCATATTAAGTAGATGAGGTAAAAGTTTGAGAAAAACAAAACCATATCATCCTTGCTTCTTTTTAGCAAGTTCCAGGTTTAAATTTTATTAGATTCCACATCAGCTCTCTGGACATTGTGTGAAAGAGGCTTCTGGTATGAGAGTGGACGAATTTAGGTATCGTCAGACTAGACTTGTAGATCTGTGGGAATACGGGACTCCTAGGATTTGTTGCTAATAACAAATAGAACCACTTCGCTCTGTACGCTCTCAGATATTTCTCTGATTTCTCCAAGTGTTCCTTAAGCATTCTGACAGAAAAAGAACTAGGGAAAGTATAATAGCTTCACCAAATGTTGGAGAAATGAGATACCCTGCCCAACTGATGCCATGGTCCAGATGGGAAAGGAGCTGCCTGACATCATACCTGTTTTCACCATCTGTGGGCCAACTCTGGAGAAAGGGAAAAAGTGAGCACACACCTCTGGCAGTCTCAGGTCTTCCCAGACATCCAAGCTGAGCCACTAGTGGGAGCAATAACTGAAGGAAGTTGACGTATTTTCTTCTGTTTCTTTAACTGACCAGCCAAGCTATGTGGTCCTCGTGAGTTCTCTCTAAACCCACTTGCCCTGCAGCTACACTCTATCTACCATCTGGAAGACCTTCAACCCACACCAACTCTTGCATCTATCCTGGTCCCAATACCCTCTGTCCAACCGTTCATTCTATTCTATCCCTGAGATCGAAGAATACCATTTCTAGAATACCTATGCCATGATTAAAAGGGGGAAGGGGCCCCTGATGGTTGATGTGTCATCTGGGATACATTCAGAAACTTTTCAAAAGTCATCATAAACTGGTAATGGCAACAGTACAGAGCATAGAAGTAGAAATGGCTGAATGATTCAGGGTTAGAGGCGGTGATTATACAGAATGAAAATGAAACCTGTGGCTGGTGCTTCTTATTGTCTGTCCGTTACCTGAAAAGGAAATGCAGGAGCTAATAATTTCATACTCACATGGCTGTCTCAGAAATTATGTAGTACTGTCCACCATTTTCAGAGAAAGATTTTTAATTTTTTAATATACTAATAACAACCATCAAAAAAAAATCAATGTTTGGAAAAAATGTCTGGAAGCATCTAATCTACCTATTTGCTTTAAGGTGTTATTAAATAAACCATCTCGAACATGCCTAAGACAATCCCTAGTTTTGTCTTCTGTATTAAGAGATGTCCTAATTTAAGTGATAATTAATTGAAAGACAAAATTCAACTTGTTTATTCGAAGTCTGAGTTTAGGGAGAAACCAGCAGGCTGGAAAATCAGTAGATTATCTAATGTTGGTCTTAATTCCACGGAGAGGTTTGGAAACTTTTTTTGAAAAATCTCTGCTAAAATCTTATGACTATTTCTATGACTTCGGTTTCCAATTACAAAGCCTTCTGAGGGTTGCCAACTAAGTGTTAAATGGGAACATGGAAGTTGACAACTGATTTATTTCCTAGTTCCCTGCATTTCCTCTGATTGTGCTTGTTCCGAATTAGCTAAGAAAGGGAGGACAAAGTGTACAAGTTGTTATTAGCCTTAGCATACAGAAACATTTTTCAAGGGAAAAATCATCATCGACCTTGTTGATAATAAAATTACTGGTAAATAAGGCTAATGATGATAACTCTAAGGTCAGTGGAATGCTATCAAATGCCTCTATTATAGGAATATTTAATAAAGAGGAAAATTAAGGCATCAGCTCAGCTTCTTCAACAGAACTGGGTCACACAATTTATCCCCAAAGAAAAAGTCCTTCTAAATTCTAAGGTGACAAACAAAATTATCAATTAAACATCAAAACCTTTTTACAGCTAGTTATTCTAATTAAAATGTTTTTGCTATCTCTGTACATTATTTACCTTGTATAATTATGGACAAGGATGCCCATGTTCTAGTAAATGGAGTACAGATTTTCCTTTTTGAGGTATTGTAAAATAATAAAATTATCATACTTTGGATTTTCCTCCTCTATTGTCATCCCCATCAGCATATAAACATGACATTGTTTTTCCTATGTGAAAAGAAAAAACCTTTACTTGACTCCACTTCTCCCCCATCATTCCTTTGGCTCCTCTGTCACAAAGCTAGACAAAAAAGAGTTGCCTTATACTCACTGCTGCAAATTGCTTTCCTCTAATTCCTTGTTAAACCCACTCTAACTAGGTTTTCAATCCTACAGCTGCATGAAAACCGATCTCATTAAGGTCATCCATGTTGTTAAATACAATGGTCACTTTTATGGTCTATTAGCAGTATATAGTTATAGCAGGATCTGGTATATTGCTCACCTCCTCCTCACTGATTCCTCTTCTGCCCTTTGCTTCCAGGAGACCACACTACTGGTTTTCCACTTAAGTCACCGATTGCTCCCTTTTCTCTTTGCATCAACCTCTTAATATTGTGATAACCTGGGCTTCAGTCTTTGGTTCTTTTCTTTTCTCTATCAATGCTTATTCCCTGGCTGATCTCACACAATCACAAGGCTTTAAATATTATCTATTTGTGATGATTCCTCAAAGAATATCTCCACGCCACACCTTTCTCCAAACTCCAAATTTGTGCATCTGGTCTGCCTCCTCACAGTCTCCGCTCTGATACCTAATAGGCATCTCGAAGTCAACATGTCCAAATGAAACTTCTGATCTTCTCCCTAAAACCCACTTCACCTTCAGCCTTTCCTATCTCAGTTGATCATAATACATCCTTCAAGGTGCTCAGATGAAAATCCTGAGATCTTCCTTGATTCTTCCCATTCTCTCATACCCCACATCCAAATCATCAGCAAGTCTTTTGGTTTAACTTCAAGATGCATTTAGAATAGGACCACTTCTGGGGTGCCTGGGTGGCTCAGTGGGTTAAAGCCTCTGCCTTTGGCTCGGGTCATGATCTTAGGGTCCTGGGATCGAGCCCTGCATCAGGCTCTCTGCTCAGTGGGGAGCCTGCTTCCCCCTCTCTCTCTGCCTGCTTCTCTGCCTACTTGTGATCTGTCTGTCAAATTAATAAACAAAATCTTTAAAAATAAAATAAAATAAAATAAAATAAAATAAAAACAGAATAGGACTACTTCTTGCACCCTAACTGCTGTTGCTCTCTTCCTTGGATTACTAAATAGTCTCCATTGTTCTCCTTTTATCCCTTTACAGTCTATTTAAGAGGCTGACAAACTACTGCCTACGGGCCAAATTGGTCCAACTTCCTAGTTTTGTACATCCTAAGAACAAAATTGGTTAAAGAAATCAAAAGGAAAAGAATACTTTGAGGCAATATGAAAATTACATGCAACTCAAATTTTGGTCTCTATAAATAAAGATTTAATGGAACACAGCCATGCTCATTCATGTGTATGGGTAGACATATGCTACAACAGCAGAGTTGAGTAGTGGTGAGAGAAACTATATAGCCCACATAGTCTTAAATATTTACTCTCTGGCTCTTTACAGAACAATCTGCCAACCTGTGGTATATTCTCAATAGAACAGAATGGAGTGGTTCTTTTAAAACTTTGGTCAGATCAGGTCATTCCTCTGCAGTCTCTTAAGTGGCTCTCCAGTTCTCTCAGAGCAAAAGCCAAAGTCCATAGGATTTGGCCCCAGTTGCCTCACTGCCTTCATTTCCTACAATCTTCCTTGTAAATGTTGTTCCAACTGGTCTGCCTCCCAGCCATTCCTTGATTACACCAACAGATGCCCTTACCAGACCCTTGGCATTGACTCATCATTGTCTGGAACACTTTGCCTGAGATAGCTTTATGGATAAATTCTTCACCTCCATCAAGTTGCCTAAATGGCACCTTTATACTGAGTCCTGTCCTGACTATTCTACTTAGAGTTATAACTAGTTCCATGCTGCTATATTTTTTTCTCTGTTGCACTGCTCTTAGCAGACTATATTATTTGTTTATTTATCATTATAATAAACATAATAGGACATAAGCTCCATAAGAACATTTTTTAGTTGGTTTTATCCACTGATATATCCCAAGAGCCTAGACCAATACTCAGCACATCATAGATGTTCAATAAATATTTTATGGTTTGACTTGAATTTCTGATATGTTACTGTTCATGTCTATGACATTTTTAATTGATCCTGAGCCCTTAAATGTATATCCTACCCAATATAACACCATATCTCTGGTGTAGCACAACTACGTGGCAGTTATCTACTTTATGATATGGTTAAGCATACTCTATTAAATTAGAGATGGCCTTATATGAATTTTTAAAAACCATGAGAAAAAGATTCTACCATACACCTTTTCCTCGGCAAGGAGTCCAATTTATTGAGGCATCAATCCTACAGAAGGAAGTACTTGCAATCACTAATCTAAAACTCTTGAAACTCATGATTTTTAAAACTTCCCTTTTAAAAACCCAGAGAACTGTTATCCTCACCCAAGAAAAAGGATTTGAATAGGACATTTTTTTTTTACTTAACTCATTATGTGTTTGAGTACTTATTATATGTAAGACATGTAAGTCAAAGATTTTTTTAACTATATCCCAGTTTTTAAGAAAACTTATAATCCAGAGAAAAAGACAGATGTGTTCATTGTACTATAAAAAAAGATTACAAAGAGTTCCTAAATGTTAGTATAGAACATTTTTGTCCAATAGAAATATAACCCAAGCCACTACACCACTGCAAATTTTCTAATAGCCACATTAATAAAAGGTACAAAGGAACAGGTGGGGAGCAAAAAAAGGAACAGGTAAAATTAATTTTAATAATATACTATATTTAACCCAATATATACATAATAAGATCATTTTGACATATAATCAATATAAAATTATTGAGATATTTTACACCCTATTTCTCCTTACTAAGCCTTCAAAAGTCATGGAAGCTAAACAACAAATTTCTAAGCAATCAATGGATCAACCAAGAAATCAAAGAAGAAATTAAAAAAAAAAATACATGGAGACCAAAGGAAATGAAAACACAATGGTCCAAAATCTTTAGGAGACACAAAAAAGCAATTCTAAGAGGGAATTTTTATTTTGTTTTGGTTTTGGGTTTTGTTTGTTTTTTTAGAGATTTTATTTATTTATTTGATAGAGGGATAGAGCCAGAGAGCACAAGCAGAGTGAATGGCAGGGGGAGAGGGATAAGCAGGCTCTGCATTGAGCAGGGAGCCCAATGCTCCTGGGATCACGACCTGAGCTGAAGGCAGATGCTTAACCATCTGAGCCACCCACGTACCCCTCTAAGAGGGAAATTTATGTGGCATGCGCCTATCTCAAGAAACAAAAAAACCTCTAAAAAAACCCCTAAACTTACACCTAAAGGAACTAGAAAAACACAGCCCAAAGCTCATAGAAAAAAGGAAATAATAAAGACAAGAGTAGAAATAAATGAACTAAAAATGAAACAATAGAAAATATCAATGAAACCAAGGGCTGGTTCCTTGAAAAGATAAATAAAATTGATAAATCTTTAGCCAGACTCATGAGAATATAAGAGAGTGAGGACTCAAACATATAAAGTCACAAATGAAGGAGGAGCAATAAAAATTGACACCACAGAAATACAAAGAATTACAAGAGAGTGCTATGAAAATCATATGCCAACAACCTAGACAATCTAGACAATGATTAAATTCCTAGAAACATACAATCTTCCAATAATGAATCAGGAAGAAATAGAAAATTTGAGCAGACCAATTGCTAGTAACAAAACTGAACTGGTAATCAAAAAACTCCCAACAAACAAAAGTACAAGACCAGATGGCTCCACAGGTGAATTCTACCAAACATTTAAAGAAAGTTCATAGCTATTCTTCTCAAACTACTCCAAAAAATAAAACAGGAAGGAAAACTCCCAAATTCATTTTATGAGGCCAGCAATACTCTGATGCAAAACCAGATAAAGATACAACAAAAAATAAAACTACATACCAATATGTCTGAAGAACACAAGTGCAAAAATACCCAATGAATTATGAGCAAATGTAGTCAATAATACATTAAAAGGATATTTACCATTACCAAGTGGGATTTATTCCTGGAATGGAAGGGTGGTTCAATATTTGCAAGTCAATCAATGTGATATATCACATTAACAGGAGAAAGAATAAAAATCATATGATCATTTCAATAGATGCAGAAGGAATATTTAACAAAATACAACATCCATTCATGATAAAAACTCTCAACAAAGTGGGCTTAGAGAAAACATATCACAACATAAAAAAGGGTTCTCAGCTAGCATACTCAATGGTGAAAAACAGAAAGCATTTCCTCTAAGCTCAGAAATAAGGAAAGGATGTCCATTCTCACCACTTTTATTCAATGTAGTACTAGAAGTCCTAGGTTCAGCAATCGGACAAGAAAAATAAAAGTCATCCAAACTGGAAAGGAAGAAGGAAACTATCACTATTTGCAGATGACACGATAGTGAATATAGAAAACTTTAAAGACTCTACCAAAAAACTATTAGAATTTTTAAGTGAATTCAGTAAAGTTGCAAGACATAAAATTAGTATAAAGAAATTAGTTACATTTCTCTACATTAATAAGGACAGAACAAAAAGAGAAATCATTAAAACAATCTCATTTACAATTGTCCCCAAAAGAATAAAATACCTAGGAATAAATTTAACCAAGGAGGTGAAATACATACTCTGAAAAGTATTAGACACTGATGAAAGATGAAAATGACACAAACAAATAGATACATGCTCACGTACTGAAAGAATCAATATTGTTAAAATGTCCATACTACCCAAAGCAATCTACAGATTCAATATAATCCCTATCAAAATACCAATAGCATTTTTTTTTACAGAACTAGAATAAATAATCCTAAAATTTGTGTGGAACCATCAAAGACCTCAAAAGCCAAAGCAATCTTTAGAAAGAAAAAAGCTGGAGTTATCACAATCCCAGATTTCAAGCTGTAGTAATCAAAACAGATGATATTGGTACAAAAATAGACACATAGATCAGTGGAACAGAATAGAGAGCCTGGAAATAAACCTGTGCCTCTATGGCTAATCAATCTATGATGAAAGAAGCATTAATATACAATGGGAAAGAAGACAATCTTTTCAATAAATGGTGATGGGAAAACTCAGCAGCTACATATAAAAGAATGAAACTGGACCACTTTCTTATACGGTATGCTAAAATAAACTCAAAATGGATTATTCACCTAAATGTGAGACCTGAAACCAGAGAACTAAAAGAAAATACAGGCAATAATCTCTTAGACATTGACCTTAGCAACATATTTATGGATATGTTTCCTCAGGCAAGGGAAACAAAAGCAAAAATAAACTCTTAGGACTATGTCAAAATAAAAAGCTTTTGCACAGCAAAGGAATCCATCAGCAAAACAAAAAGGCAACCTTGTGAATGAAAGAAGATATTTGCAAATGATGTATCCAAAATACATAAAGCACTTATAAAATTCAATACCAAAAAAACCCAAATAATCCAGTTTAAAAATGGGCAAAGAACCTAAATAGATGTTTTTCCAAAGAAGACAAAAACTGGCCAAAAGACACATGACAAGATGCTCAACAACACTTATCATCAGGGAAATGAAAATAAAAACTACAGTGAGAGTGGGGCAGCCTGGGTGGCGCAGGTGGTTAAGCATCCAACTCTTGACAGTCAGCTCAGTTCTTGGTCTCACGGTTATGAGTTCCAGCTCCATGTTGCGCTCCACACTGGGTGTGGAACCTCCTTTAAAAAAAAAAAAAAAAAAGAACTACAATGAGATATTACCTCACACCTGTCAGAATGGTTAAAGTCAACCACATAAGAAATAACATGTGTTGGCGAGGATGTAAAGAAAGGGGAACCCTCTTGCACTGTTGGGAATGCAAACTGGTACAGCCACTCTAGAAAACTATATGGAGGCTCCTTAAAAAGTTAAAAATAGAACTACCCTATGATCCAACAATTGTACTAATACATATTTACCCAAAGCATTCAAAAATACTAACTCGAAGAATTACATGCACCCCAATGTTTATAGCTGCAGTATCTACAATTGCCAAATTATAAACACAGCCCAAATGTCTGTCAACTGATGAATGGGTAAAGAAATAAATGGAATATTACTTAGCCATAAAAAAAGAATGAAATCTTGTCTTTTGCAATGACATGGCTGGAGCTAGAGAGTATTATGCTAAGTGAAATAAGTCAGTCAAAGAAAGACAAATACTATATGATTTCACTCATATGTGGAATTTAAGAAACAAAACAAATGGGCAAAGGGAAAAAGAGATAAAGAGGCAAATTAAGAATTAGACTCTTAACTATAGAGAATAAACTGTAAAAATTTAAGGCAGAAGACCTTTTTTTCCAAAGACATTCAGATAGCCAACAGACACATGAAAAAAAGCTCAACATCACTAATCACAGAGAAATGTAAATCAAAACCATAATGACATATCACCTTATACCAGTCACAACGGCTAGTATCAAAAAAGATAAAAAATAGTAAGTATTAGCAAGGATATGGAGAAACAGGGACCCTTATGCACAACTGGAGGGAATGTAAATTCGTGCAGACACTATGGAAAACAGTACAGAGAATCCTCAAAAAATTAAAATAGAGGGGTGCCTGGGTGGTTCAGTGGGTTAAGCCTCTGCCTTTGGCTCAGGTCATAATCTCAGGGTCCTGGGATCGAGTCCCACATCGGGTTCTCTGCTTAGCAGGGAGCCTGCTTCCCTCTCTCTCTCTGCCTTCTTCTCTACCTACTTGTGATCTCTGTCAAATAAATAAATAAAATCTTTAAAAGAAAAATTAAAAATAGAAACACCATATGATCCAGTAGTATTTTCTCAAAGAAAATGAAAACATTGGGGTGCCTGCGTGGCTCAGTGGGTTAAGCCTCTGCCTTCAGCTCAGGTCATGATCTCAGGATCCTGGGATTGCGCCCCGTTCTCAGCTCAGGAGGGAGCCTGCTTCCCCCTCTCTCTCTGCCTGCTGCTCTGCCTACCTGTAAACTCTCTTTCTGTCAAATAAATAAATAAAATTTAAAAAAACAAAGAAAATGAAAACATTAACTTGAAAAGATATGTGCACACCTGTGTTCATTACAACATTATTTATAATAGCCAAAGTATGGAAGCAATCCAAGTGTCAATCTATAAATGAATGGATAAAGAAGATGTGGAATATTAGCCATAAAAAAGAAAGAAACCCTGCCATTTGTGATAGTATGGATGGACCTAGAGGGTAAATTCAGAGAAAGATAAATACTATAAGAGTTCACTTAAATGTGGAATCTAAAAAAACAAAAACAAAAACAAAAGACTCTTTAAAAAAAAACTCTTCAATATTTTTTAATTTATCTATTTGAGAGAACACAAGCAGTAGGAGAGAAGGAGAGGGAGATAGGGAAGCAGACTCCCTGCTGAGCTGCAGCCCGGTGCAGGACTTGATTCCAGGACCCAGAGATTGTGATCTGACCTAAGGCAGATGCTTAACAGACTGAGCCAGCCAGGCGCCCCCCACCCCCCCCCCACCAAAAACAGACTCTTAAATACAGAGAATAAACTGGTGGTTGTCAGAGGGGAGGTAGGTGGGAAGGTTGGTGAAATAGATGAAAGGTACAGCTTCCAGTTATAAAATAAATAAGTGATAGAGATGAGAAGTATACCATAAGGAATATAGTCAATAACATTGTATGGTAACAGGTGATGACTACACTGATCGTGTTGAGCACTGAGTAATGTGGAGAATTTTCAGATCAGTATCTTGTACATCTGAAACTAGTATAACATTGTATGTTAATCACACTTCAAAAAAAAAAAAAAAGCTAGTGTATCCTTATGGCACACTTCAATTTGAAAACCAAGTTTTCTTCAGAAATACTTGATCCATATTAAAAGTTCCTGAAATTTACAGATGAAAAAAACAGATTTGCATACCCAAGTTGCTCTAAACAAACTTGCGGCCCACAGGTAGGCTGACTGCCTCCTACCTTGCTAGACACCTTTCTAGCTCTCCCATCAGTCACTCTGTTCTTGTGACCCTTTTAGCTGGGTCTGGCTCTCTTGGCTGGCTCTTCTGTAGGTAGCTTGACCTTCTATGAAAGCTGTACTTGCATATCAAATACTATATTTCCATCCTCCCATCATATGCTGAGTTTTAGGATCTATCTTGATGACATCCAAGATTTCTGGAAGTTGGACCATGTCTATGTCTTCTTTCTTGAAGCTTCTGCTCCCACTTCTGCATCTGGTCTACCCAGTAGCTGGGCTCACCCCATTAATCCAACAACATAATCCAGAGTATCAACACCCTTATCAAAATCAATCCCTTGCCTGCCAAGGTTGGCAATAGAGAAGGTAAGGAGAGGAAAAACAGAAGTTGAAGCTTTAAAGTTCAGGTACCTTCTCTTTGTGGGAAGTCCTGCTCCTTGGCTAACTTAAATCTGAGCTTGATTTCATTAGGGAATTGACAGAGAATTTTAGTTTTTACTTCATGTAATGTAAGTATAGGAAGGTCTCCCATGAGTCAAATGCTCTGCTCTCACACTGAGGTTAACGGGGCTAATGGGCCCTAGTTACATGCTTTATGTATACATCTACATTCTCACCTGTGTCCTGGATATGTCCAGCTGCTGGACAAATGCACTCTTTACCAGCAGCGCAAAATGGGTCTGGCAGACCCGGCCTCGGAGTCAAAATGTGGCAAGGGATGAACTCTTCTCCAAATGTGGGTAAGGTCAACATGACCTAATACCAAAGCTCCTCTGTTCCTTGCCAAATATGAATGAGCTTTTGGTGAGTAATAAAAAAGAAAACCTTAATGAGACATACCTGCGTCACTAGGTGTGCTTTCTGCAGACACTCAGCTCGTCTGTCAAGTCAGTGGTGAGGTAAAGAACTTGCCACATTGAAGGGCTATCATCAACCAATGGAACAGAAAGAGAAGGAGAAGAAGGAGGAAGAACGTTAAGTAGCTTTGAGCCGAGACGTGAGGCACAGTTTCCTACTTAGAGCTACTTGAAAATAAGTTTCTCCCCACTCCCCACTCCTCTTGCCAGAGAATCAGGGCCTGTCCAGGCCTTCACAGTTGACCGGCATCACAAACCAAATCCTCACCTGGACAGCGTGCTCTCCCTCTGAAGGCTGCACAGCTGGAACACAAGGAAGGCACGTCCCCTCAGCTGTCCCCAGGTATGACCAACAGACATGTCTCCTGTGTCCCTGACCCTTAGATGTCATGCTCTCAGCCAGCCTATTATGATAATGACTAATCGCTCTGCTGATTTATACGCTGGGGAATACAAAACCACAGGCAGTGTGTGGGCCTGAAACTCAGCTCAGCTTCTTGACCTTTTCACCTTTATCTGTAATACAGGCCATGAGTTAGATATAAAACATGTTAGCACGGCCCCACTGGTACCGGAAAACACCAAATTAAGGAGCTTTCCCACATTCCATGACTTTCAGCACCTTCTTGTTTTAGGTCAAACTCCAAGATTGCTTGTCCCATTTGCTAATGATGGTAGATTACGTCACTCTCCCTTCTCCTCCTCCTCCTACAAGGAACCACTGAACCACTCAGGTGGTTTGAAAACAACTTCCTTTCTTTAGAGGGTGGAGCACTGGAATCCAGACAATCTGACCCCAAGTTACCTTGTAACCTGTCGGGAGGCAAGCTGTTCTGAGGAAAGAATCACAGGAGATAGGAATGTTTCTTGCAACCTAATAATTCACATCTTGCACGTTGAGCATTAGACGTTCATAGGACTGCCTCTCCCCAAATTTCCCACAAGAATCAGTCTGTAGGGGCACCTGGGTGGCTCAGTGGGTTAAAGCCTCTGCCTTCAGCTCGGGTCATGATCCCAGTGTCCTAGGATCGAGCCCTGCATCGGGCTCTCTGCTCAGCAGGGAGCCTGCTTCCTCCTCTCTCTCTGCCTGCCTCTCTGCCTGCTTGTGATCTCTGTCAAATCAATAACACCTTTAAAAAAAAAAAAAAAAAGAATCAGACTGTATTCCTTGGGTGAAGCCAAACCCCTTTATGTACCCCTCTTTCCCACTATCTGTATGCTGAACTCTTGTGCCCAGCTGTTGTTAAATCCAAAGCAACACTATTCCAGCAAGAGCTATCAGAGAGAGTAGGCAAACTTGAAGAGCTCCTCTACCTCTACTTTGCTGGATAGGTTTTCTATCCAGCAAATTTCCTACAAATCATGAAATTTGTAAGCAAAAGGGCTTAGTGCCACCCAACATGGAAGCACACTCCCCAAGCCACAGGGAGGCTTATGGCAACAAACACCAGAAAGTGTCAATGATCAGCTTCTGTTGAAGAATGTGATGTTTTTAAATATAGAATTGAAGATGATGAATATTTATAAGTAAATTCAATTTCCAAGACAAAATTTTGACAGACTTCTTCAATTAAAGTAATGCAATATTTATACTCTATTCATCACAAAAAATAAGACTCAAGCTGCGTATTGAAACAATGAGTTATTCAAACATGTAAATGAAATAGTGTTGAGGCTATAGGTTTCATGCCGATGGCTATTAGGAAATAATAGAATATAATTAACTCGGAAAAAATATGATCACTACATATTTTAATTATCCCTGTTACCTTTTTCATACTTGCACATATAATTAGCTATCTTACAGCAAGCCCCAAGACATATTCTCACCACCTTCCCTACATCCCGGGCACACACTTACATACACATCTCCCAGCCCTCCTTTCAGTGACTGAAATCCGGCCAATGGAATATAGACAGGGGCAAGGAATGACACATCCAGGAAACCTCCCATACCATCCTCCTGTGCTCTCTACCTTCCTGCTCTGTTAGACCCATGCAAAGGATCTTGGGAAGAGGGAGAGAGTAATGTCCCAGGGAAAGACAAAACCACTCCATGGGAGGAGCTTACGTTCCAGAATCACTGCATGGAGAAGAGCCACCCCTACCAGCTGTACTGGGACATAGAGAAATAAAGCTTTACTGAGGAAACCTTGGGAGTTTAAGGAACATTACATAAGTTCACCTTCCCTGACTAATTTACATTCTTACACTGTATTCTTATCCCTTTACTTCAGAAACTGAGCATTTGGAAAAACACATATTTGTTTTTTCCATAATCAGAATGTATTTGAACTCTTTGCCAATGTTACTAGAGTTCCTTTCATGTCAAAACAATTTGACAGCACATAAATAATAAGAAATTGTGCAATCATCTTTTACGGAGCCCCTTCGGCAACCATGTTGACTTGTGATGCTAAATTCAGAATAAAAATGCATAGAATCCAAATACAAGGAGTTGGAAAAAATCTGTTTAATAATGTTAGATACCGGGGCGCCTGGGTGGCTCAGTGGGTTAAAGCCTCTGCCTTGGGCTCGGGTCGTGATCCCAGGATCCTGGGATCGAGCCCTGCATTGGGCTCTCTGCTCAGCAGGGAGCCTGCTTCCCTTCCTCTCTCTCTGCCTGCCTCTCTGCCTACTTGTGATCTCTGTCTGTCAAATAAATAAAATCTTAAGAAATAGTGTTAGATACCACTATTAATCATCCTATAAAGGTCATTTCATGGAAAAGTAAATTTTTTCCTTAATATACATTACTGTCAACAAATACCTACAAATTACACAAGAAATAAGTCACTATCATTGCTCCAATGTCTAGGACAAGGGATTTCCAAAAAACTCTTTCCTAAAAGGAAAAAATTTTTTGACACGTGTGGTAATGCTATATGACCAGTAAAACACTGCGAAGTATCTGGACTAAACCAAGGATCGGAAGTGAACCCACGTCAAAATGCTTAAGAGGGAGGAACATAGCCTTCACCACTGCTACATCTCCGCCAGTCCAAGGTAAGATATCAAAACTGGAATAACCAAAATGTGCATTTTCCCAGTAGGATCAACTTAGGAGGTTAACGATAGTGGCATCCACCAAAAAAAAAAAAGAAAAATTATTAGTTATCTTTAAATTTTTGAATTTTTGTTCCATATTTATACATAAGAAAGGTTTATTGGGCTATCACCTCTGAGGAGAGACAACTTAACTGAGATCAAGCCTAAAATTTGTCCTCATCTATATGGAGGAACTCCACTATCTACAGTTCACAGAACAATTGAATTTTTGTCTAATTATACTTGTTTCATTTTCTTTTAAAAGTTTCCACATGAATGTTTTTCTCATGGTTAATATTAGATTCCTCCCTCCGCACCAGTTTTCTCACTCTCCATCCCTTTTTTCCCTAGTCCCCTGCCATAATCCTTCCATAATCTTTTTTCCTGAAATTCATTATTTAGTAGTTTTTTTTTTCAGTCTGAGCCTTAATAAATAGTAATCACTTTCCATTTTTACCTAAGCTTATCTTTACTTCTTCCACATTCAATAATAGCTTCAGCTGGCTAGAAGCTTCTAGGTTGAATTATCCCTTCTGAGCACTCAGTACTAACGAATCTGCTCTTAATGGGTGAGTAGTCGGTCTCTAAAGTCAGCCTGGGTTTGAGCTTGGCTTCACTTGCTGTGTGGCTTTGAACAAGGTTACACAATCTTTCTGACTGAGTTTCCCTATCTGTAAACTGGGGGGCAGGGGGTGGAAACTAAAGCTATGAGTTATTCAAGATTCACGTATGACCAGTGTCTAGAACATAAAAAGCATTTGGCATCATTTTTATTTATCTTACTTAGCACTAGACATTTTCTTGAATCTGTGAGTTGTTCTTACATTATTTCTAGCAAAGTCTTGGTGAATATCTCTTCAAATATTGCCTTTCCTTCACCCTTTCCTATGAGAACTCCTGATAAATGTATGCTAGGCTTTCTGGCTTTCTCACTACCATCCCCATGTCTAGAAACCTCTCCTGCTTTTATTTATTTCTTTATTTAGGCAGGGAGGGGCAGAGGGAGAGAATCTTCAGCAGGTTCCGCGCCCAGCGTGGTGCCCGATCATGACCTGAACTGAAATCAAGAGTTGGATACTTAACTGACTGTACCACCCAGATGACCCTCTCTTGCTTTTAATATCTCTACTTCTGTGTGCCATGTTTTAGGTAATTTTCTTATGACTGCTTTCCCAGTTCACTAATAACCTTTTCAGTTACGACTAATCTGCTGCTCAACGTTTTTGTTGTTCATTTTAAAGATATAAATTTTCAGGTGTCTCAATTCTAGTTGTTTTATTTTCGGATATGCCTGCCGTTTTTCATAGTGTTCAGTTATTTTCTTGTGAGTATAGAACTTCATTTATCCAGTCATTTTACACATATTAGAGTCTTTTTGATATTATTTTTATCTTGAATTTTCTTTTTTTTTTTTTTTACAATTTTATTTATTTATTTGACAGAGAAAGAGAGAGAGCACAAGCAGGGGGAGTGGCAGGCAGAGAGAGAAGGAGAAGCAGAGCGCCCGCTGAGCAAGGAGTCTGATGCCGGGCTCGACTGGACCTGAGCCGAAGGCAGACACTTAACTGACTGAGACACCCAGGTGCCCCTATCTTGAATTTTAGAGTATTAATCCTCTTGTTTGTAATATCTTCTGATTCTGTCTCAACAGTGAACTGGTTCCTCTTGTAATTTTTCATTCTTCCCTGTGTGCAACTCTTTAGCCAGCTTTGGCTTTTTCCAGGTACCCCGAGTGGTGGGAACATTGTGGACAGAAATTTTGCACTGCTTTTGCTGCGGACTCCATATATTTCTGGGATCAGTTTTTATATTATATTTTTTGGCTTCAAGATTCTTGAATCAATGCCTAATGTAAATTTAGATTCTATACATATGCTCAGAACCTTGAGTTTTCATGGGAGGCTTTTTGTCTCCCCAGAGCCGTAGGCAGATAGACGCATGCTTCTTGAGAGGTAATACAAGAAACAGACTAAAAGCACCAACGTTAAAAACTTTCAGGGCTTTAATCTTCACTTGACTTTGTAATTAGCACTGAAGCTCAGACATGTTCTAAAGAAAAAAAAAAAGACAAAAAAAACCCTGTGACAATTTCCCTGTCTAGAGCCCTTCAATGAAAGGGAATTAGAAAAACTCCACATACTGTGATGCCTGGGTGGCTCAGTCAGTTAAGTGTCCAACTCTTGATTTTGGGTCAGGTCATGATCTCAGGGTCGTGAGATCGAGCCCCACATTGGACTCAGCACTGAGCATGGATGCTGTTAAGAGTCTCTCCCTGTCCCTCTCCCTCTACCCCTCGATTCCCCACCAAAAAAACCTCCACATAACAGTGCAGCAATATGGCAATCACAGCTAACACACAGCACATAGTACGTGCCCTGCACTGTTCTAAATGTTTTACCTACATTAACTCATTTAATCCTTATAGCAACCTTACCAGGTAGGTAATATTAGTTTCATTTTACAGACAGGAAAACTAAATCACAGGGAGATTTTATTTTACAATATGAACTACTTCAGGCATATTGTTTCACACTCAGTTCTGTATATAATCTTTTTCCTTCTTGTGTACCCAAAAGGCTTGGTGGAATAGTTGGAGTAAGGAATGAGGAGTGGGGAGTGGGGAATGCAGCTCGTACTAGCACAGTTGGCAAAGCTGCCAGAATCCAAAGTCTGCAATCAAATTCTTAATACTCTTTCCATTCAAAGCCACTGATAGGAAAGACTCATTTTCCACAACCCAAAGTTCCTTCTGAAGTCATTTCTTCCCTAATGCCCCTTGAGAGAGTGCTCTAGTTTTCTAAAAGCTGGCAGACAACCTATGGCCATTTCCAGAGCACATCACTCCTCTGAGCTGAAAACACTTCTAATCCATAGGACACGTGCAAAGGCTACCCAAAGTCATCTCTGATATCCCTAGCCTCTTCCCCAAAATCACCTATCTTAATTATTAAACAAAAATAATATTCCTAGATTCACTAGATCATTTCATATAATAGAAAAAAATACAATATATTTGTCAAAATATTTTGTTTAAAAGTTCAAAGAAGTGAATTGAGCTAGAGACTTTTTCTGATACAACCAGCTTTTTATTGTCCTCTGTGCATAGGAAGAAATAAAGAAGATTTTTGGGAAGTTAAAACAATACTGATAAAACTTAACCATCTAGAATTTAAACTGGTGAAATTTCAATATTGCTCAAAACATGCTATGATTTTCTACACCATTTCTCTGGCAGCTGAAAAACTATAGTGGGTAGAACCATCTGTGAAATTGGTCCATGATCCCCCTCCACTCTCCCATCCCAGGCTCCTAGAGACAGAAGTTCACGGCAGCAGAAGTGGGGTGGGATGGAGTCTCTCAGCTGGTCCTCCACTGAGAATCAGTGACAAGTTCAGGGCTCAAACCCGGGACCTGCTGTATTCAGGTCACTCAAACCCTCTTCGTTTGCAAAATGAGGGACAACCAAAGTGTTAGCCAGCCACCTCATGATACCCCAACTCTCCAGTCTTATTGGTTACCATTTCTTTAATATTTAAATTAAGATGGCGTAAGCTGCCATTCAAACACAGAGAAGACAGCAGCATGCAGGCTCCCACCTTGAATAGTTATGGAGACACCCAAGAGTATCCATTTCTCTCGATGACTTTCTGCTCAGATTTCCCTGAGACCCTCAATCTTCAACTCCACTCACATCTTGCTCTCTCCAGTTTAATCTTCCCTTCACTCTCAGTAGCGCAACAAATAAAGCAACCCCTTTTTCCTTTGATTCCCCAAAGCCACCATGATGACCAGTCTTCTGAACTTATCAAACCAATTTTTTGAAGGCTTATAAGTAAATGGGATGTGGTGATGGCAGTGGGGGAATGCTTCACATCGCAGAATCATACCCTCATAAACCTTAACTTTAAACTATAGACACTGCTGTTCTCAAAAGTCCCTCAACCATCCTTGATTATGGAAACTTGTCCCTGGCGGTTTTGTCCTCTGGGATCTCCGTGGAGCTCAGGATTAGCCCCCTCTACTTCTTTCTTCTCAAACCAACCTTTAAGTTCCCACAAAGTCTTACCATTTTTCGCACAGCAATTCTTTACTCCTTACTCTAAAGTTTCTGCAGCCTACTTGTTAACATGGGAAACTCATTAAGGTGATTAAAAAACGAAAGAATGAATTAATTAATTAATAATAAATTATTTTTCTATTTTTCCCTATTCCCTAGCCCCAACTCCAAACACATTCCTGGAAGTGGCTAAATTTGCACATCAATGTCTTTAAGGAGAAGGGATCAGTATAAAGACACATTCTTCCCTGTTTTTTTTTTTTTTGACATATCCTTCCTCTTTTTTTTTTAGATTTTATTTATTTTTTTGACAGAGATCACAAGTAGGCAGAGAGGCAGGCAGAGAGAGAGAGGAGGAAGCAGGCTCCCCGCTGAGCAGAGAGCCCGATGCGGGGCTTGATCCCAGGACCCTGAGATCATAACCTGAGCTGAAGGCAGAGGCTTAACCCACTGAGCCACCCAGGCGCCCCGACATATCCTCCCTCTTAAATGAATTATGTCCCTTCCTCCTGTTATTTCCTGTGAAGAACCAGAGAGTCCACTTTCTCGTTTTAAACAGCAACGTTTCCCTTCCCACCGCAGGGAGTAATACCCATTCTCCAGTGGACATAAGGATGACACATGTGGACAAGCATATGCAAACTGGCAGACCTGTACTGAGTATAAGGGTGTTGTGGTTGCTATGATTTTTTGACTGGCATTATTTCCAACCCTCCCCTTTTGGAAATACACAGTAATCTTAAAAAAAAAAAAAAAAAGGAAATAAATCATATTACCCCCTGTTTTCAACTCCCCAGTAGACTCCCACTGCTCTGAGGATAGGGAGTATTATGCCTCCATCAGAAAGGACGAATACCCAACTTTTGTAGCAACATGGACAGGACTGGAAGAGATTATGCTGAGTGAAATAAGTCAAGCAGAGAGAGTCAATTATCATATGGTTTCACTTATTTGTGGAGCATAACAAATAATATAGAGGACAAGGGGAGATGGAGAGGAGAAGGGAGTTGAGGGAAATTGGAAGGGGAGGTGAACCATGAGAGACTACAGACTCTGAAAAACAACCTGAGGGTTTTGAAGGGGCGGGGGGTGGGAGGTTGGGGGAACCAGGTGGTGGGTATTAGGGAGGGCACAGATTGCATGGAGCACTGGGTGTGGTGAAAAAACAATGAATACTGTTATGCTGAAAATAAATTAAAAAAAAAAAAAAAAAGAATCCAGTGTCTTTCTCACCTGGGCCTACGGTCCTACTTCCTAGCTCTTCCGTGTTCTTCTACCTCATCCCCTAGCACTCTTCCTTTTATTACAACACTCCACGTTCATGGGCCTTCCTTCAGTGCTTTCATTTAAGACACATGTACTGAGTGCCTGCTGGGTCCCAGGTAATGTTCTAGATACTTGAGGTATATCAGTGAACAAAATAGGAAATACTTTCATACCCTGAAGATATCCTAGCTGCTATTTCCTCCTCCTAGAATATGTTTACCCCAGAGCTTGGCAAGGTCCAGCTCCTCCTCGTGCTTTGTGTCTCAGCTCAAATGTTACCTCCTCTAAGAAGACTTCCCCAACCCCCCTTTGGAGTGGTGCCCACTTCCTTGATCACTGTGGATTTCATCATCCTTCTTTGGTTTCAATTGTACTTGTTATTTTCCAATACTGTCTACATTCCAGTACTATCTTGTACATTTATCTATGTATTTAATTTTTAAATTGTACTTATTAGTCATGTGTCTTTCCCAGTTAGAAGGTAAGCTCCAATGAGAGCAAGGACTCCGTCTGTTACACTCCCTGTTGTATCTCCAACCCTATTGTAGGCACTCAATAAACTGTATACACTGAACAAGTGAGCGAATGGAGGAATGAATAAATGAAAGAAACTGTATCTACTTTTGTTTGAGGACATTTTTCCCGCTCTATGTGGTCCTTATTGAGTTGTCAATAGTGGTACAGCCCTGCCATCCCTGGGTAGAGGTGGACATGTGACCCAGCTTGGGCCAATTATGGACCTGCATTCTTTTGGATACGGTGATTAGTCCAAGCCAGGCCAACTGGTACATTTTTCCAAAATTGTCAAAATAGGAAGTTAAGAGGGATATATAAGCTTTAAGGATATATTTGCAAAGCTACTGGTGGTCACCAACTTCCTTTGACATAGACTCTGTCAAGGGTAGATCAGAATGAGATTAAAATTTAAGGTGAAACTGACCAAGAGATAGAGCCCGAGGGAAAACCTCCTTAATAACATTAATTGAGCCTCTGTTTCTAGTCCTGCTTAAAGTTTAAAATCCCAAGTCATTAAATTTCTATTTTTGCTTAAGGCAGCATGAGTTGGGTTTTTGTGCTACGCAACTGAAAAAGTCCTTTTCATGAGCTGGTACTTAAACAGGTAACTTCCAAGCCCCTCTGCTTGTCTTTTCCTAATGAAACAGTCAAGTACAGCAGCCCCAAGCAATAGCCATGGCATAGGGCCCTGCCATACTTGAGTGTTGTTTAAAACCTGGGCTTGATAAAGGCAGCCACAAGTCTACTCCCACAATTCAGGGAAGCTGCAAGCTGCTTGAGAGGTCACCCCAATTTTGCCTTCCCCTCACTACTCGGTAAGCAACAAGGAGCAAGTTTTATGGTCAATGGAGTGTGATTTTTTTCTCCCACCCCAGACCCACTCTGAAGACCCACTCTTTGCCCTGGGTCTGTCCATCAAAAGCATTTCCCCCAACCCCACCCCCGTTCCCAGTGGCCAGAAGAGAGGCAAACCAAAATCTTACACCTAAGAGTAGGGCATGGCTGGCTTATTTATTCCACTCTGTGAAAGACAAAAGCAATGATACCAGTTGGGCTGATTATGCCTGGATGGTTGCAGAGACCTTTCCTGCCAAAAGCAGAGCCTGAGCAATTCATCCTGGATGCTTTCAATCTCATCAGAAAACCCAAAGCAAAAAGCAGCAAAAATTAGACAATAGAAAAAAGGCAAGGCCCTGATCTGGCTATGCTTAGCACTTGACTGAGCCACTTGACTTTTCAATCCAATTCTCCCTTTTCTTTTTTTTTTTGTTGTTGTTGTTGTTGTTGTTAAGATTATTTATTTATTTGACACAGAGAGAGCGAGCACAAGCAGGGAGAGTGGAAGAGGGAGAAGCAGGCTTCCCACTGAGCTGGGACCCCGATACAGGACTCGATCCCAGAACTTCCCTTGACCCGCCAAGATCTAGGGGCAAGAAAACACTGAAATGAAGGAGTTTCTAAGGTTTACCAAATTCTCTGAACCACACAGTAAAAAGAGACGATGAAGAACCTTGGCTTTGACCTGTGACTAGTGGGGAGAGGCCCGCACTGTTTCTTGGATATGCTCTGCAGAGCCCAATGTGCATAGAGTGTTTCATATTCATACTAATGGCTAGCTGTAGCAGGTTGTGTAAATGTGACCTTATTTGGGAAAAAAAAAAAAAAAACAACTTTGCAGATAAGGATCTCGAGATGAGATTACCCTAGATGACCCAAGTGGGCCCTAAATTCAGTGATGAAGGCCTTTATAAGATCAAGGCACAGGGGCACCTGGGTGGCTCGGTCTGTTAGAGGGCCGGCTCTTGATTTTGGCTCAGGTTATGATCTCAGGGTCCTGCGAGTGGGCTCTGTGCTCAGGGGGAGTCTGCTTGACGATTCTTTCCCTCTTCCCCCTGCTCATGTGCACATGTATGCTCTCTCTCTTAAAATTAATTAATTAAATTAATTTTAAGAAAGAGTAAGGCAGAGACTGGAATATGAAACTGTAAGTCAAGAAACATCTAGGCCATCAGGAGCTGAGGAGGTAAGGAAGGACTTCCTTTCTGGAGCTTTCAGAGGGGAACACAACCCTGCTGACCCTTTGACTGCTTACTTCTGACCTCTAGAACTGTGAGAATAAATTCTGTTATTTGAAGCCGCCCGGATGGTGGAAAATCATTTTGGCAGTCCAGGGAGACTAATGCACCAGCCCATAGCGTGTGTCATTGGTCCAATAGCTGTGCTAGGTGCTTTGTGGTCACTTTCTTCTTTACTCATGGCAAAATATTTTTACAAGGGAGCGAATTTAGCCCCCTGAAACAGACAAAGGGTTTAAAAACCTTGCCCAAAGTCTGCTGAGGAAAGGTGGCATCTGACTTCAAATTCGAATCCAGTTCTGAAGCCCAGGCTCTCTCCACCGTGCCACTATTTCTGTAGTTGGTACAAGCATTTGTTTTCAAATCATGAAAGAATTGGGTCTGCTCTGGATGCCCAGTTTCTAGCATCTCTGAGTCCCAGAACATCTCATTTTTTAACACCTCCTCTTCCTTTATAGGACACAATTATTTTCGGTAATAGTCATGAACTGCAACAAATATATTTGTTTACAGACTAAAATTTGCATTTACCAAACAAAATGACTGTATTTCACACCTTGCCCTGTTTCACTGTTTTATATTTAAACACATAAAAACTCCCAGTGGTCACACTTAAGGACATAATTAAATAACTAAATTCTGTTTCTGTTCTTACCATTGTTATGCTCCAACTGTGTCTTTCTCATTTACTATCTAAACAGAGATATACATAATACCACAAGAGCTGGATGCATGAGTTGAGCCCTAAACGGGAACAATTTTGAACCCACAGGAATTTACTCTTGAAACAAATGAGCATGGCTGTGCCCCAAGTTTTGGGATCTGACTGTATAATTAAGAGTTGTCCAATTGATGTCTATGCTAAATACAATGATTATTAAAAGATACGTAGACCTTTTTTTTAACTATGGTAAAAACACATTAAAAAATTACCATCTTAACCATCTTTAAGTATATAGCTTAGCAGTGTTAAATGTTCACGCTGTTGTGCAGCCAACCTCTGGAACACTTTCATCTTGTGAAAATGAAACTCTCTACCCATGAAACAACTCCCCAGTTCCCCTTCCCTCCAGCCTATAGCAACTACTTTCTAATTTCTGTTTCTATGTATCTGACACCTTTAGATATCTCCTACCGGTGGAATCATACAGTATTTGTAAATTTTGTGATTGTCTTACTTCATTTTAAGTGAAATGTAGAAAATGTAAAAATGTTTTTTTAAAAAAATACATAATACAAAGGAAACTAACAAATATATTATTATTAAAACTCAACACTAACTGTGGTGTTGAGGCCGACAATACCAAAGACTTTACACCAAAAAACTGTTTCTTATAGGGAATGTTCATCATTAACATTGCTGAGGATTGCTGTTAGGTGGAATATAATGAACTAGAATGAAATACACTAAACATAACCAGCTTCGTTATCACGTTTAAACTCTGTACCAGCAGTTCACCAGTTCTTGCCTGCTCTGGGGACTGACTGCCGCCCACCTTGGGCATGCCCCTGCTACAAAACACGCCAAGGAGGGGCATGTGAGGCTCCAGGCAATGAGGGCTACCATGCTCACCGATTTAAATTAAAAAATCAAAGTACTGGGAGGGAGACAAACCATAAGAGACTCAGTGTCACAAAACAAACTGAGGGTTGCCAGGGGGAAGGGGGTAGGGAGAGGGCGGTTGGGTTATGGACATTGAGGAAGGTATGTGCTATGGTGAGTGCTGTGAAGTGTGTAAGCCTGGCGATTCATAGACCTGTACCCCTGGGGCTAATAATATATTATATGTTAATAAAAAATAAAAAAAATAAATAGAATAAAAATGGCTCAGGAAAAAAAAAGTATGTTTTCTGATGACTAGGTCACCGGCCTCTGGGTTTCTATATTCCTGCTGCATCCTGCTATGAGACACTCAGAAGCCAGGGCCCACTTTGATTGCATTAGGAAGCTGTCTTGGGAATAAACTTCCAGAAAAGAAGCAGTATGAGCTGAATGCAGACAACACTCCCTCGAGCAAACAAAAATACTGATTTTTTTTTCTCTGAAAACACACTGTTTTCCTTTCATTCATTTAACTTGACACTATTAGTACAGAGAAAAAAACCTAACTCGCCACTTTGCGGATCCCCAGGTCAGCACAGAAGTACTCACCCGAGTGACTTCGCCACCATGGCCCTGGGCCATTGTATTTGTCTCCCCATGTTTCAGAATGGTAAGCGTGGACAGTACAGACAGGGGGGAGTGCTCTTAGAACAGAAGTGCATCCCCTGAACAGGAACAGGAGACCAGGCTGTTGCAAGAGCCGAAGTCTCTTGAGCGGGCTTAGCTGGAGTGGACACCATTTGTTCCTGCAAACTGAGGGACGGAGAGACCTCTCTAGACCTAAGCGTGATCTTGACCCCACTGTTGTTTTGCCATATGATCTGAGGCAAATTACTTAACCTCCCTAAAGCTCACTGAACCATCTGTAGAAGGAAGATACAGAGAATCTTTCAGTGACCTTCTCCTCCCTTCTTTAATGCGCTCCTTATTTGAGAACAAGAACTCCTCATACAAGGGTCCTTGACTGTGGAAGTAGACGTGATGAGGGTAGCTCACTTCAAAATGATTGAAATGGTGAGTTCTATGTTTCTGTCCTTTACTACAATTTTAAAATCTGAAAAAAAGGGTGGGGGGGGGGAGTCACAGTCTGAGTGCAAGCATCAGACTGGGTACCTTGAGATTTTGGCCCCTGTTTCTGGACACAGAGGCAGGGAAGGGACAACCTGTCCTATCCCATTTTCCTAACGAGAGGTCTAGCCCTGTCTTCCACCCTGCTTGGCATGAAGCAAAATAGGCAGAGTGTACTGTGAAGCCTGAAACAACAAATATCTCTCATTCATCCCACTGAAATCAAACAACCATTAGGAGCCTTTATTCTCATCATCTATGAAAACTAACCTGGGTGGAATCCTTGGTTTTCCTCCCCGGCATTGCCGCCCTAACCTGTGGTATCCTCCATGTGGACGTGCTGGCAGCTGGGCAGGAAAGGCAGTGGGCTCTTTCCAAAATGAAGGAGACGGACCTCTGACTTCCTTCCAGTTAACAAGCACATCACTTCTATTTATCATCACTCATTCATTCAACACATGTGTGTATGCCGGGCACAGAGTCTGGTCCTAGAAGTACAGTTGTGAAATGGAAAGACATCACAGCCCTAATGGGATTTATAGTCCAGTGACCCAATATTCACCCCTAAGGAAACTCCCTATAGGATATTCTTTTGTTTTGTTTTGTTTTTAAATTTGAGAGTGAGAAAGGGAGAACAAGTCAGGGAGAGTGGCAGAGGGAGAGGGGGAAGCAGACACTGAGCAGGGGACCCGACATGGGGCTCGATCCCAGGACCCCAGGATCATGACCTGAGCTGAAGCAGACTCTTAACCATCTGAGCCACCCAGGCACCCCCCCCCCCATAGGATATTCTTTTCTGGAGGCTCTTTTTTTTTTTTTTAAGATTTTATTTATTTATTTGACAGACGGAGATCACAAGTAGGCAGAGAGGCAGGCAGAGAGAGAAGGGAGGAAGCAGGCTCCCTGCTGAGCAGAGAGCCCGATGCAGGGCTCTATCCCAGGACCTGGGACCATGACCTGAGCCTAAGGCAGAGGCTTTAACCCACTGAGCCATCTAGGCGCCCTCTGGAGGCTTTTAATAACAGCCTAAATTCTGATCAGCTTCATGGCCTCCAAGCCGCTATCCCTAAAAAGTTAAAAATGACCTCAGTGACCACTCAGCTTCCCTCAACCTATGGGATGTATGAAAGTGTTCAGATGTTGAGCTTTTTGACATCTTAGAATTTATGTAAACATATGATTATTAAGGAATGGAAATGACTCCCTTTAACTCAGTTCCCTGAAATTTAAAACAACAAAGCAGCCCACTGTGCCCTGTTTCCCTAGTTATAGTTAGGCGCATTTCATACAAGGAAGTACAAAGCTGAGCAATCACAGACATTCTGGTGGTTCCCAGGTCCCCCCCTCTAGCCCCCCATAGCTTGCCCTGTGGCAAAATACAATTTACTTCTGAAAAGACCGCAAAGCTTTCAGCAGCTTCTCACTGATAGGCCCTGAAGAAAACAGAAAGGTCTAGGAGGGTAACTACTTGACTTTGAATTAATGGGATATCTATATCCATATCTATATCTATATTTATATCTCTTTTTTAATGGGACATTTTTATAAATCATTTCACAACTGTTCTTAAAACCAACAGGAGGGGCTGACAAGTTATCACATGGGACCACAGACTCAGTGCCTAAGCACAGGTACAATTGGTATAAATACATAAAGTCAGCTGGGTATAGGAAAAGAAGTCCTATTCCTGCATTACAACTAAACATAAATCACCACCATTGTACACTGTTAAAACAAATACAACAAAACACGGCCGTGTAACATCCCTCTCTATAGGTCGTTTGCCTCAAAAAACAGAAGGGGAACCTACCTGGGTATCCAGTCTTCTGGCAGTCACTTTTATTAGTTGTACGACATTAGTCAATTTGCATCACTTCTTGGGGTCTTAAAGTCTCAACTGTAAAATATAAAGTTCAAACCAGAAGAACCCTAAAGTCCTTTATGCTAACAAAATATTTTCAGAATCCAGTATGTGCCCCACACTTTAAATACACTGTACTTTACAACAAGGATGCAAGATAACCATTATTGTGTCCATTTTTCAGAGGAGGAATTGAGGCCCAGAGAGTGTAGGTACAGCTGGCACTCGACTCCAGATCGCTCTAGTTCCAAAGCCTGTGTTATTCTACACTGTAGAATTTTCCACTATGTGATGTGTCTGGGGCTATGCTTACAGGCCCCTGCAACTCTAGGGAAGCAAGAGAGCAAAGACAGTCTCATCACCTAGGCGCAAATCAGCAGGAAAATGCGAAATTGTATACAACTATAGGAAGGCAGAGGCGGAGTGGGCGGGGGGTTAAGATGGATAGAAATAAAGAAAAAGAACGACAAACAGAAAAATATAAAATCAGAATCTATGATAACTAGAAATAGAATGGATTAACTACTTAGCTGTGTAACTAAGGACCCTGTTTCTTTCCATCTTCTGCTCTGCCTCCCTATGTCATGTGTCTGTCAAGCTTGGTTCTCCTCAAGGTCATGGGATAGCTGCTGGTGCAACAGAGCTATGTGCTTCCTCATTCAAATCTGCTAAGAGAAAGAAATATTTTGTCTGAGCATTTCAAGCAAGAGTCCTGAAGTTCACGGAATGACATCTTGGGTCACACTCCCACCCCTGAATCAATAACCATGGCCAGAGAAGTAGGATAGCTGAAGCACCCAGAACCCAATCCCCATGAAAATACTGTCTTATTGATAGATTCTCCCCTTTCTTCCTAGTTTACCAGGCCTTAATTCCTCATTCACCCTACTGACTCTCAGGGATGGCTTCAAGGATGTGTGACATGTGCAGTCACACAGGGCCCCACTTTTGGTTTAATGCTCTGCTGTCACCATCTTGAAATTCTTAGGAAGGTATGAACAATGGGCCCCACATTGTCATTTTGCATTAGGTTGTGCAAATTATGTAGCCAGTCCTGTTAACTCCTCCTCTTCCCAAATTTCCGCATTGGGAGTGCCTTTTGGATTGGTCTTGGACACTCTTACTTTCTCTATCATCTCTGTGTTCTGGCTTAGGTGAATCATTTCTGTGGCTTTAAATGTTCTCCATCTAAAGATACTACTTAGCTCAGACACCCCTGCCAAGCTCATCTACTTATATCCAACTTGCCATAGTGATACCTCAACCTGGATGTCTTAATGGGCAGCACACACTTAAAAAATATATAAAATATGAATCTTTTTTTCATTTTTTTCTTATTTATCTTTATTATGATCACTCGGCCACCATATAGTACATCGTTAGTTTCTGATGTAGTGTTCAATGAGTCTTTTTATTTCCTCCCCCCAAATACCTTTCCTCTCCCATGCTCACTACAATCAAGGTTCTTTGGGTAAATTTCTGTACCTTTACACACCATCTCCCTTTCCTGACTCAAAGCATTTGTGTGTTTCTTGTTCCCTCTGTCCACCAGAATGTCTGTATGAAATTACGTTTCCACAGGCAATCTATCATAAAGCCCATTTACCCACACCCTGACCATGACAGTTTATTCTTTCTTCTACTAGTCATTGATAGGTAGAAAAATAGTTAATTGTCTTATTTCCTATTCTTTCAATTATGAAAAAGGTCAATTAATTGACATTTGCCTTTCTTCTTTGAAGAACTGATTTTTTTGTTCCATGTGTCCACCTTCCCTGGTAGAATATCTTATTAATTTATATGAGTCCATTATATATGAAAAACAGCAATTGTTTGTCTTAAAATGAGTTAGAATATACTTGGAACAAGGAAAGACAAATCATCATCAGGTCTCAATATAAGATAAAGCATGGTAGAAGCAATAGGAATGTTCTTGACTATGAGACCATAAAGATGGAAAGGGAGAGTGTTGGGGAGCCTGGATGGTTCAGTTGGTTAAACATATGCCTTTGGTTCAGGTCATGGTCTTGGGGTCCTGGGTTTGAGCCCCACATTAGGCTCCCTGCTCAGCGGGGAACCTGCTTCTCCCTCTGCCCCTCCTCCTGCTTGTGCTCTCTGTGTGCATAAATAAATAAAATCTTAAAAAAAAAATTAAGGGAGAGTGTTGTGGGCAAAGGGCAAAATCAGGTGCAAATGCCATGTTTAGGAATTGAATTTTGTATGTTTGTGCTGTCAGATGGGTTCCTATGTGGTTGCCACTTGTGCATCAGGACTTTGAATCAATTCCACAGGGACTAAGGGGCTTTAGTGAGACATAACTACTTAACTCAGGTCAGCAAGAGAGTAACGGGCCACGGTGGGGCCCTCCTCCAATGGACACATTTGAGATCCAGTTGAGGGAGCCTGACTCACTTTGTTTCTCCCTTCATATGAAAGATCAAGTACAACAAAGAAGCTTTGTCAGACTGGTTGATGGCATTCTGATTTAGGGGTGACTTAGACTCGGTACCAGTGGAAATACAAGTTGTCAATGTTTATACTGACAGTAGAGCCAGCAAAACTTGCTGATAGATTAGATCAGGTAAAATGAGGGGGAGAAAGGGCTTCAGGGATGACTCCTGGGTTTTGTTTTGAGTGGACGGTAGAGCTATTTACTAAAATTGGGTAAGACTAGGGAAGGAACAGGTTCAGATGACACTAAACTTCAAATCCCAGTGAGTGGGAAAACAGTAGTTACTGATAAACTAGGTCTGGATAGGGAAATAGAAACAGGAATGAATAGTTTCTGTAACATTGTGTTTGACAAAGAGGGCTATTCTGGAAGTGCTCAGGAAGCAACTGGTATCATTTCAATTCCATAACCTTCAGAAAGGTGAAGTTTGAAGGTAAGTGAAGACTCAGAACGTTCTTGATTCAAGAAAGCAAAATTCAATTTCAATGTGAAGATCACAACTACGATTAAGTTTCTAGAATTATTTCTATTGACAAACTCGGTGCCCAATATAATCACTAATATTGTCTTCTGAATCCCTCCATTCCAGAGGCATCATTATAGGCTGTTAACCCGTGTCTATGAAGGTAGCAAGGTAAGGAGAACACACATAAGTAACCTAGCCAAACTAAGATCTTCTTCGGAACCATTATTCCTTACTAAAATATATGGGTATATACACCATTATTGAACAGTTACCATGTGCCAAGGACTGCATTAAATGCAACGTATGCATCATCCCATCTTCACAACAGCCCTGAGGTAGTCAGGTTTGGCAACACACCCAAGTTCACACCATTACTAATCCAATCTACACAGAATTAGAACCCACACAATTCAGCCTCACTTCTTTGAAAAGGTGGCAAGTATCTTACTTATCTCCGAGTCCTCCAACAGTACTGGTCACAATCCTGGCCCATGGGAGATCACCATAGATTGAGTTGAGTGAGACTTAATATGCATTCTGTGCTCAATTTCTTCTCAGACAAGAAAACTATTTCAAAACAAAAGCAAGCAATTACTTATATCTGCCTCTTCCTTGACTGAGGAGTAGGAAGGTTTACACAAAGGCCAACAATCACTAGGAGAGGGATTCAGGTCAGACTCAGGGTGAGGTAATCAGAGTTTCAGAATCTTTCCATAACAGTATTTTAGTATCAATGTTTTTCTCCATAAATGAATTGGCAAGAATCCACTGACATTTAGGAAAATGTGTAATTTTTAAAAATGCTCCAATTCTACTAATTTTAGCTTTGGGAAAATTCGACCTATTTTAGACTTACACTTCAGAGTATGTTTACTTTGGGCGGGGGAGAAAAGTTTAAAGCCTTCTAACCGTGTTTCATTACCTTTTCCTATACCTGTCCTTCGCTTTTCTTCCCTCAGGCACTGCTACAGCCACTGTGCTTCACGAACTCAATACCAGGCTTGATTCGTTTAGTTGGAACCAAATCTTCCACTGCCTCAACTTAATCAGATCACATTTTCTTCTGCTATTTTTCACCATTAAAAAAAAACTTTTTGCATCTCCACTAATCATTTCAAATTATGCAAATAACTACAAAATTTATAATTTGTGACATCTGGGTGCTTGCTGGTACCAAGCACGATTCTAAGAGCTTTACCTGCATTATACTTCAAAACCACAGTCATCACTTTACAAAGGAAGAAACTGAGGCCAAAATGGTTAAGATCATCAACATAGGAGCTTAAAGTGCAAAAATACAAGATTTGCTGGCAATAAATGTCTTTATTATGATTGTTTTAATGGTTAAAATTTTATTTCCAAGGTAATGTAGTAAGAGGATAAAAAAATTACCAAAAAAACCCCTCCTTAATGATTCATTTAACTATAAAATTAAAATACCAAATTAATACCTTCTAAAATAACGCAAAATATATATGTAATACAAACCTCAATAATCCAGCTCTCCTCTTAAGCAATTATTTACAGACTTTGAACTAAGGAAAAGATTTAGCCAAACAGTAATTAAAATATGCCCTCAAATAATTTTATCCTAAGTAACCTATACTTTGGAGTAGAATTATTCATATATTACAATATGTTAATTATATCAATTTTTAGTTACATTTTGTTGGTGTGAATTTAGCCCAATTTAAAATCCTGTGTGCCTGGAAAATACAACTAATTCTTCTTAAAAGCTACTAAGAACTTGTAACACAGTTTAATATTTCAGATTTACATCTCATCCTATTTATTTTGAAGGTATAGGATTTAATGATACCCTTCTCTTTTGTGAAGTGGAACTTATTAACAATGTAAAGCAATTTCCTTTCTAAACTGTATAGTTTTATTCAGTTATCTATATAACAGTCTTACACACTAGTAAGCAAAGCAAGCAACATTACTTTTTTAAATAACATCTTTAATTAAAGTTTTTGCAAAGGTAAAATATTAAACTTAAAATAGGTCTTAGTACATCAAAATACTAAGTTCTCTAATTGTATTCCAAGATGGTCTTTAAAACATAATATCCTGTATATCACAGAAGAGCAACCTTGATCTGCAATTGTACAGAATGAATTTTACAAACATAATAAATATATTTACGCCCTTACACATAACAGTATGTACAACAGCAGTTGACAATAGTAGCTCAGAACAGCAAAAGGATTAGCCCCTCCCCCAAAATTGTAGCCCTGACACATACTGGACCGATTTAAGGAAACCTGACTAAAATAGTAGTTACTAATTCAAAGCAGTTCTTCCCTTAAGAGAAGAAAAAACATTTCTCTTGTTCCTCAAAATAAACACAAATATTAAGTTCGGTGTGTTCTTCCTTAAATCATAAAAAATGACAAAAGATAGGCTAAGGCAGGCTTAAAAAGGGAATTATAAACTTCAGAATAATTTCCATAGCATAATAGATTAAAATGCAAAACTATTTAATATAAACTCATGAGGAACTATTTTAAGCAACTATGTTTTAACCAATGAATTCAAAATCTGAAATAGCTGACTCAGACAGATAGATGGGAAACAGACATGAAATCAAATGAAAATGTACAAAGATGAATCAATATAATATTCCATTGCACAAAAGTTCAAAAAAGTTCAAGATGAAATAATCTGAAAATATAGGAATTTTCTCAAGTGGAAGAAAATGCTAAGTTATAAAGGGAACTCCCAAGAGGAAATTATGTCTGTTTTCCTGTACAAGGCATATTTACCTTTTGAAAAGAATGCTGACATTATTGCTGTAAGGTAACCAAAAATTACTCTTAGAGGGAGACAACCCTTTTTTATTCCTCCATAAAAGCCAGAAAAAAAGAAAACCAAATCTTTGATTTTCAATATAGCAAAAGAAAATCTTTATACAAAAGCTATTATATTTTTATGTTCTTGCTAAAACCAAAATCTATTAGAATATGCTCTTCAAGAACATATTTTAATCACTATACACACCACTCAGATCCTGATATATTCCTAAGAATAACATCAAGGTGGCTTTGATTATAAGAGAGGCAACAGTATGTGATATGATGACATTTAATTAACAGAAAGAAATGTGAACATTTAAAAAATATAAAAGCCCAATATAAAGATCCTCCTCATATAACAGACATTTTACTCTAGGAACTAATTGCACATTAAAGTTGTTTTAGCCAAATGTGGCTCTCCACAGAAATTAAATGTGCTCTCAAGCAATTCAAATGGTCTGATTATCCAAATGACCACCAAAAAAGAGTACATATACTGAAAGGCACACATTTCCACACTTTACCTAGTAATTTTATGTAAATTTTCCTTAGCACTGTTAACATTAATCTTTTTTTTTTTTTTTTTGGTAGTAAAAGGTGCCATCACCATCTGTGCAAATCTCAACAAATCCTCTCCTGAAACCTTTACTTATTTTCATAATACCAAGTCTGAACTATTTTCCCTCTTTGAATAAACATGTATTTTTATTTTAAAATTCTGAAAGTGGGAATCCTTGCCTTTTTCAAAGGAATGACATTTTATAGAACCTAATGAAATGATTTGTTAAATACAATGTAAAAGCATGATTAAGAATTCAAGTACAGTAAAAGATAAGCAAGTGGCATTCTTATAGCAAGCCACTACAATAAAACCAAAACATTCTATCTGATTAAAAAGGAACACGATGCAGTAATATATAAGAGCACAATTTGGTATGCAGTGTTGTTTGGACCGGCTTTCAGAATTTTCACAGGTAAAAGAAAAGCATTTGCCAAGTATGCCATAATCAATATGCAATACACAGGTGCAAATACAAATGGTTATTTCCTGCTTCAAAATAACCCTAGTGAGTCACTCTGAAAGCAGTGGTTGTTCATGTTTGAAAATAACGTTATAAAAACAGGCCTGTATACAATTCTACTATGAATACAAATGTTTGTCTACATAGAGGGCCCAAAACATGAGCTGTATATCATATAGTAATTCAAGGTTCAGTAGCAGAAGAACTACAATATAGCCGAAGGGTTTCAATCAACATCGCAGCACTGCTAAACTTTTATAGGTAGTTCAGGTGGTTGACTTCTTCATTGGGTAAATATAAACCTATCAGCAACTAACTGAAGGACAACTGAACAACAGGACTTCTGTGATTTCACCCCCTCCCTTCTCTTCTCCCAGATTCATTAACAAAAACAAACAAACAAACAAAACCTGTGTGTGCTTTGAGAGTAGTGGGGTAAACAAACAAACCTCCCCTCCAAAATAACTAAATTAATATAGTAAAAATTAAAACCGTATTACACCAGTTAATGGTATCTAAATAAAACCTAACTACTAGCATGCTAGAAACCATCATTTATACCAAAGTTCAGAACATAAGTTAAAGGGACCAAGTTGCTACATGGGGTGGGAAGTAGGCAAAAAAAAAAAAAAAAAAAAAAATGATTAGCCTTTTTAAGAAGTTTAAAGATTTGTGTTAAAAAAAAAAAAACAGCTCACAGTTTTTCTTTGCAATGTTAAGTGTTTCTGTTATTTCTGGAAACACACAAAGGCAAATAAAAGGAAGACGAAAATGGAAGACATAAAAAAAAAAAGCAATATACAAGTATCTTAAACACACGTTAATTTTGTCAAGATAGACCATGAAAAAGAATTAGTTATAAGAAAACACAGATGAAGTGTTCCTACAGTTCTCCCAGGCAACTAGTTCACACAGAACACAGCACTGCCATATTGTTCTTTAGAGGCTCTTACAGAATACAGAGCTGTGCATTCTTAATATACATATTACATTTCTATTATTCTTAATATACAAGTCAAATTTCTATGCTTTCTTCTCGATGTGCAAACTGGAGCCCATGCCTACATTACCAATGGCCTGGAAGGGCCACCAAATGAAAGAGAGGTAAATATGTACTTAGTGGCCCAACCCCCTCTAACCCCAAAATTTCTCCCTCAAATTACAAAGTTGCAATTAAAAAAATGTGTTCAATTAGAATAGTTTTTAAATTCTTCACTAGTAAACACAAGAAACTTTTATAATTACTAAACTGTTTAAAACAAAATCCAGGTCCTCACTACCCACTGCTTCAGTCAATGCACAGAATGTTATCTGAATGTCTGTTTCGCTTAAAGATTAAACACATATATAAGCATATACTTCAGCCCAACGGGAAAAAATCTGTATGTATTCTTATGTATGTAATTTCAGCTAGATGGTACCTCTGTGAAATAAAACTGTATTCCTGAGGAGCCACCCTGGGGTTTCTTCATAAGGTATGGGACTAAAAGAAACAAGCATTTTTCTGTAAGGAAACCAAAGTTGTCATTTTAATTCTGTTTAACTCAATGAGGCCCAAGTCTTTAAAAGTTATAGTTAATGAGTATGAAAACCTAATTAAAATAAATAACCATTCCTGGGTCAAATTTAGTCTCCAAACTGTGATTATTGATTACTTCCTTTAACTCTTAAGAGATGTTTCATAAAGCAGGGAAGAAGAGGTATATATTACTGAGGGAGAATAGCTAGTAAAAATATTTAAGACCTATAATGAGAGTTCTAAATTGTTTCCTTATACAAGTGAATTAAAATTCAACACCATAATTCTTACCCTTTTGTAAAAAGCTCACACGCAATTTTTACCAAATATAACCACATACAATAAGCAGTTTCAGTTCAATCTATCAAAAGGGAATTTTCTTCAGTTCGTTCCAACAAGTATCTTCTGATTGAACCCAAGTTGAAGGAAGGAATATAGACAAAGCTTTACATGCTAATTACTGGTGGCAGGTACCTGTATTTAAAATCAACAATTATGGTTTTCCAAAACCCCAACCTCCCCCACCCCAACATCCCCAGGTGCTACAGTTCCATGGCTTGCCAGTTAGTAGTGTCTATGTTGTCAAGGTCTCTTTGTTCCAGTAGCTTTGATTCTACTGCACTTTTCTGACATGCAGAAGTTAAGTTTTGGTTGGTGTATGTCCCAAGTTTTAAACTGTCCACTTTAAATTTTTTTAAGTTTCTTTGTTTTATTTATAAAAGAAAAGAACCAACTCTTCACCATTCTGCATCTCCAATGGCTTTGGAAAATATATAATCTCTTCCATTAAGATTCATAATGCCATCCTTGAGATGAAATTTCCATTTGTTTTTACTTCTGTGTATCTAAATAAATAAAAAAAGAATGTAAAAGATACAATCAAAAGACAGAGGAAACAAAAACCCATTAATACACCAAAAAATCTGTCTTATACATTACTGCATTTATAAATTCTTCTTTTAATTGATAATTGACATGTAACATTAATTACAGCAGCACATGATTCAATATTTATATATATTACAAAATGATAAGTAAGTCTAGTTAATACCCATCACCATAATACAGTTACAAATTTTTTTCTTGTGATGAGAATTTCAAGTATATAACATGTCATTAACTACAGTCATCATGCTGTATATCACACCCCTGTAACTTATTTTATAACTTCCAAGTTTGTACATTTGACCCCCTTCACACATTTGCCCCAATCTACCCTCTGGCCTCTAATAACCACCAATCTGTTCTCTGTGTCTATGAGTTCGGTTTTTGCTTTGTTGTTTTTAGGTTTTTTGCCTGGTTTGTTGTAGAATCCACATACAAAAGTGAGATCATACGATATTTGTCTTTCTCTCTCCTATTCCACTTAGCATAATTCCTCAAGGTCCACCCATGTTGTCATAAATGACAAGCTTGCTTTCTTTTTTATGGCTGAATATTACATCATGTGTATATAAATATATATCACATTTTCTTTATCATTCATCCACTGATGGACACTTAGGTTGCTTCCATGTCTTGGCTGTGGTAAATAATGCTGCAATGAACATGGGAGGGCAGAAATCTTTCAGAGTTAGTGTTCTCCTTTGAATAACTATTAAGGAAGCAGAATTACTGAATTATACAGTAGTTCTATTTTGGATTTTCAAGGAACCTCCACACAGGTTTCCATAGTGGCTATACAAATTTACATTCCTACCGAAAGTGTCTAAGGGCTTCCACTTCTCTACAACCACACGTAACACTTGTTAATTTCTTATCTTTTGGGGAACAGTCATTCTGACAGGTATGAGCTGATATCTCATTGTGGTTCTAATTTGTATTTTCCTAACAAATAGTAATGTTGAGTACCTTTTCATGTACCTGTTGGCCATTTTATGTCTTCTTTGGAAAAATGTTCAGTTCTGCCCATTTTCTAAACTGAATTGCTTATTTGCTATTGAGTTATATGAGTTCTCCATACATTTTGGCTATTAACTCTTTATCAGATATGTGATTTGCAAATATTTTCTATTCTGTAAGTTGCCTTTTCATTTTGTTGATGGTCTCCTTTGATGCGCAGAAGCTTTATAGTTTAATGTAGCCCTGTTTATTTTTGCTTGTGTTGCCTTTGCTTTTGGTGCCAAATCTAAAAAATTATAACCAAGACCCATGCCAAGGAGCTTAATCCCTGTTTTCTTCTACTTTTATGGTTTCAGATTTTTTTTTTTAAGGTTTTATTTACTTATTTGACAGAGAGAAAAACAACGAAAGAGGGAACATAATCTGGGGGGTGGGATAGGGAGAACCAGGTCCCCTGCTGAAGGACTAAATCCCAGGACCCTGGCATCACGACCTGAGCCCAAGGCAGACACCTAACAACTGAGCCACCCAGGAGCCCCATGGTGTCAGATCTTACATTAAAGTCTTTAATCCAGGCGGCACCTGGGTGGCTCAGTGGGTTAAGCCTCTGCCTTCTGCTCAGGTCATGATCCCAGGGTCCTGGGGTCGAGCCCAGCATCAGGCTCTCTGCTCAGCAGGGAGCCTGCTTCCCTGCCCCCCTCTCTGTCTGCCTCTCTACTTATGATCTCTGTCAAATAAATAAAATCTTGAAAAAAAAGTCTTTAATCCATCTTGAGTTGACTTTTGTGTATGTCATAAGATAGTGGTCTAGTTTCATTGCTTTGCATGTGATTGTTCAGTTTTCCCAAAACCATTTATTGAAATGATTGTCCTTTCCATTGTATATTCTTAGCTCCTTTGTTGTAAATCAATTGAATACATGTATTTGGGAACATTTCTGGGTTCTTTTCTGTTCCATGGATCTGCATGTCTGATATTATGCCAATACCATACTGTTTTGATTCTTACAGCTTTATAATGTATAAAATCAGAAAGCATGATGCCTCTCTCTCTTAAGATTGCTTTGGCTATTCAGGGTCTTTTGAATTTTGGAATTATTTGTTCCAGTTCTGTGAAAAATGCCACTGACATTTTGATAGGGATTGCACTGAAACTGCTGAATCTGTATAACACTTTAAGTAGTATGGACACTTTAACAATATTAATTCTTCCAATCAATGAACACAAAATACTTTTCCATTTGTTTCTTCTTCAATTTCCTTCATCAATCTCTTAAGTTTTCATAGCAGAGATGTTTCATCTTCTTGGTTAAATTTATTCCAAGGCATTTTACTCTTTTTGATACAATAAATGGAATTAACTTCCCCTTCTGATAGTTTATCAGCATATAGAAATGCAACATATTTTGTATACTGATTTTGTATCCTGCAATTTCATTGTATTTATTACTTCTAACAGTTTTTTGGTAGTCTTCAGGATCTTCTGTATGTAATACTTCGCCTTCCATAAATAGTGACAGTTTTACTTCTTCCTTTATAATTTAATTTGGATGCTTTTTCTTTCTTTTTCTTGCATAACTGTTCTGGCTAGAATTTCTAATACCATGTTGAAAATGGCAAGAATAAGCATTCTTGTCTTGTTCCCGATCTCAGAGAAAGAAAAAGCTTTTAGCTTTTCTTCTTTGTGTTACTTGGAGCTTTGTCATGTATGTCCTTTATTATGTCAAGGTATATACGTTCCTTCTGATACTCACTTTTTTGAGAGTTTTTATCATAAACGGATGCTGAATTCTACCATATGCTTTTTCAGCATCTATTGAGATGATAAGGATAAGATTTTTATCCTTCATTTTGTTAATGGGGTCAGTTGCCACATCGATTTGTGTATGCTGAATCATCCTTGGATCCCCTGAAATAAATTCCACTTGGACACGGTCATGGTGTATGATCATCTTAACATATTTATAGCTGAATTCAGTTTGCTAATATTTTGTTGAGGATTTTGGCAACTGTGTTCATCAAGAATATTGGCCTTTAATTTTCTTTCCTTGTGGTGTCTTTCTCTGGTTTAGGTGTCAGGGTAATACTGACCTTATAAAATGAGTTTACAAGTGTTCCCTCTTCTATTTTTTGGAAAAGTTTGAGAAGGACTAGTATTAATTCTTCTTGAAGAATTTCTTCTTTATCCTGGTAGAGTAAAACTATCTGGTTTCATGATGGTTTGTTGGAAGGTTTTTATTACAAATTTATCCATTTCTTCTAGGTTGTCCAATTCCTTGGTGTATAACTGTTCACAGTAGTTTTATGATTCTTTGTATTTTTGTGATATCTGTTATAACAACTCCCTTTCACCTCTGATTTTGAGTCTTACCCTTTTTTTTTTCTTGGTGAGTCTAACTAGAGGTATGTCAATTTTCTTTTTCTTTTCAAAGAACCAGCTCTTAGTTTCACTGATCTTCTCTAGTGTCTTTTTAGTCTCTATTTCATTTATTTCCATTCTGATCTTTGTTATGTCCTCTCTTCTACTAACTTTGGACTTCATTTGTTCTTTTTCCAGTTCTCTGAGATATAAAATTAGGCTGAGATATTTCTTGTTTCTTGACATAGGCATTTATCTCTATTCCCTCCTAAGAGCGCTTTTACTACATCTTATGAATTTTGGTATGCTATGTTTCCATTTTCATTTGTCTCAAGATTTGTTCTCTCTTTTGATTTCTTCTTTCACTCAATGATTGTAGCGTAGCATGCTGTTTAATCTCCAAATATCTGTGAATTTCCCAATTTTTTTCTTGTAATTGATTTCTAGTTTCATGCCATTGTGGCTGGCCAAACTGGTGTGACTTTTTTTTTTTTTCCCCAAGATTGACTGACTGACAGAGAGAGAGAGAGAGAGAGAGCGCGCGCGAGCGAGCAAGCGCGCGCACACAACCAAGGAGAGCAGCAGGCAGAGGGAGAGAGAGAAACAGGATCCCCACGTAACAGGGAGCCTGATTCGGGGCTCAATCCCAGGACTTTGGGATCATGACCTGAGACGAAAGGAAGACACTTAACCAACTGAGCCACCAATGTGCCCCCAAACTGGTTTCTTAATAAAGTTAAATCTGACAAAAACAAAAACAAAAACCACCAACCCAAACAAACAAACAAAAAACAACAAACAAAACAGCCTATTCACTCATTAGGTGAATTTTTAAAGAAACAAATGTATCTGCAATTAGTATTATTTTACAGCTCTTAATACTTGTGTTCATTAATAATAAATTTCTCTGCAAAGTATCTTATCTTTGCCAGGTTTATATATACATGTGTCCCTTTTTTCACAGGAAATTTTCTACTGGCAAACTTTTAAAATAGGATACCCTTTGTTTTCCCTGATGCTTCTAGACCACGGTTTTGCCTTTTCTCCGTAACTCCTTTTATGTCTACACCATTTAACCTTAGGCTTTTCTTCATTCTTATCTAGACTACTGGGACACTATCCTCAATACTGGAATCACGTTTACAACCACTCTCTTCCTCACATACAGTAACAATTTCCATATTGCTAACTCTTCTGATACTATGATCAAACAGTATTAATATCCATACTAATATTAATATTTCTAACCTCTAATTACTTTATCTCTAATTCTACTTTAGTTGTCTACAGGACACCTGGCAACTGTTTTCTCAATGGCCACCAAAATATCTTCTAGTTTACCACATCAATAGCCTCTTGTTACCTGATTTATTACAGTAACTTTCCAACTCCAGGCTTCAGGTTCAACTTTCTTCCAATCTGCTTATAAATATTGTTGCCACAAGCACAGTTCTAACCAATCATCTCCACTTAACTATTTCTATTTCTAAATGACCTGGTAATAACTCACCTTCCAAGCTTATTTCCTACTTCCACATTCCTCAAAGACTGTATTTCAATCAAAAGAAGTATCATTCCTTGCTCCCATTTTTATAAATTCAATTCCTATTTCAAGATCCACCTCAAAAACACTGCTGTGTTCTCCTCAAAGCGTTCCCTAATCACATCAGCTAAAAGTAGTCTCTCCTAATAATTTTCAGTGTCATTCCCAAACACATTTCTAGTACCATTTCTAAGTATATACAATTATGAAGAATTTCTTCTATCAAAGTAAAACCGCTTATGGTTTCCTCAAGACCTAACATGGAACATTATACATGGCAGTATTTAACAAATACATCTGAGGGAGTTCTGATCATCCAGTCACTTACAGATTTCAAAAACTATGTCTACCTGCAATTATGCCAAAGGGGTAAGGGCGGTGTTCAAATAGCACCAGATCCTGGGCACTCCCCTCCTTACCTTCATTTATAGTTTTTAGCTGTTTGCAATTCATAGACTAAAGGAGAAAAGGAGTTATAAAAGTTAATCAACTGAAATGACCTTTCTTCCCTTTCCCAATAAATCCCTTGCATCATTCAATTTTCAGCTTAAGCTCCCTATCTTCCAAGAAGGACCCATGGTTCTCCCTCTTCTCTGATCTAAAGGGACCTCAAAATCAAGCAGCTAAGGCTTTCATTTTCAAAAAAGATAATCATAGCTTAGAGAGGTTCAATGAATTGACCAGGAATATTTTGCTAGTAAGTAAGTGGCAAAGATGATTCTCAAACACAAGACACTTTTGACTAAATCAGGCCATTTCATATAATAATCCCAAAATGCTCACTATGATAGATATTGTCTGAACATCCTTGCATAAAATTCCATCCTCCCAATACAAACATTTCCATGGCATATTCTTGGCAAGCTGTCATTCAATTTCTGCTTCAGTATGATTAGACACGGGGAACAAAGAATTGCAAATTAAGTTATTCCACTCTGGGCCTATTCTAAAAGCCTTTCATACTTTATCCCTTATTGAAATCTGCTTCCTCCAAGCTTCTGCTCACTGATCCTAGCTCTATCTTCTGGGACTTAATTTAAAAAAAAAAAAAAAAAAGAAGAAGAAGAAAGAAAATCAAACACTTAATGTATTTGAAAACTACTCCCAAGCTTTTCCTCTACATCACTGAATTAAGCTATATACACATTTAATATTTATCATATTTGTCTTTTTATTACAAGAAAATAGAGCAAAATAAAGTTAAAATAGCAGTTAGGGCAGAAACTCTTATGTTAAGTGGTCTTGTATTTCTGGTCTAAAAATACACTATGTAGATAAGATGTTAAACCTAACATCTTAAGATGAATGATTTGAATGTCCAACAGACATACCAAGACTTATCATGCTCAGAACTAAACACTCTCCTCACCCAAACATGCTCCATCTTCAGCCTTTCCCATCTGAGTTGATGGCATCTCCATTCTTCCTCCTGGTTCCTCATCAAAAAATCCTGGAATCATTCTTGATTCCTCTTTTTCTTTTCTACCACTTGCCAAGAAGAGTCAGAAAATCCTGCTCACTCTTCCTTCAAAACACATCCAAGATTCAGCTGCTTCTCACCACTTTGAGTACTATCCCCCTAGCCAAAGTCACCATTATCTCTCATTTGAACTACCATAATATCTTAGTCTCCTTGTTTCAACTCTGCTTCCTCTGCACAGTCCACTCTCACCAAAGAAGGCAAAGTAATCTTTTTAGAATTAAAATGTAAGTGACACTACATCTATTTGAAACCTTCCAATAATTTCCCAATTCGCTCATAAGAGCCCATGTCCTCACAAACTTCCATACCACCTGCCACACTTACCTCTGACTTAATCTACTAACTATATCCCTTCCCCTGCAACCCCAGCCCAACCACTCTCACTTCCATGCCACTGCTCACACGCAACAGCTAGGCTTTGTTACCAGATAATGACAAGGCTAACTCTCCTCAAGGCTTTGTTCAAATGTCATCCATTCAGAAGATCTAACAAGACTAACCTTCTAACCTTTTAAAAACTCTAACCTGTATCCTTTCCTACCAATTATCAGCTTCTAACATACCATAATAATTTATTTATTTATTACATTTTAGCATCCGTCTCCCTTAACTAAACTTCCCAATGGCAGGGATTGCTTTACTTTGTTTACTAGTGTTTCTCAACCTCCTAAGCACAGCACCTTGGTACACCACAGACATCCTATTTATTGAATGAAAAGACTTCTGTCTCCTTTTTTTCTTTGACTCCCTATAAAGAAAGTAGTAACTATCCAAAAGTGGGCAAATTTATTTCCAGCACGAACCGAGTGACTGCAACTTGAAAGACAACAGGATTATGTAAGCAAGAAAGTGATGAGAAGCCAGGAAAAAATAATTCTCCAGACAAGTAAAGAAACTGATCACATTCTTCTGTATTGACAACTTGCTAAAACCAAGTGTACAAAAGTTTCAGGATCAGTCTGTATACTCAGCACTTCAAAAAAGGCCCTTAAATTTCCTAATGACAAACATATTAAGTAAAATTACCAATAAATAAGACTGAAGCCTCAACACCTGATGCCATCAGTACTTATCTATCATAATAAGGGAGAACTCTGCTTCATTATTAGGTTTAACTACAATTTTGATTTGATTGGCAACATAAACTTCATTATTCTTTCTATAAGTTTCTAAAATCGACTCGTTGAAATTCTAAAGTTTAGGCTTCAAAAATAAAATCCTAAAATTCAAGTTGGCTCAAACCACATCCAACCCCATTTTAATAATTCATAGAACACCAGCATTCTTTATTATTGACTAAAACATCAGGCCCAGCCCTCAAGAACTCATTTGATTCTAAAAATTAGATCTTTGTAAACTTTAAAATTGTTTATTGCTCAACACACTACTTAAAGCTATTTTCAATTTCTGTCTCAAACATTAAATTGTCTCTAGGAGGAAAACAAACCAATTTTAACATTTAAAATATTATGTGTACAATTTGTACCAAAGGAGAATACAACCATTCTTATATTATGAAAATACTTAGAAGTATATTCTTCAGTCTAGCTAAGGTAAAGGACTCTACTGCCTGATATGACATCTTCTCATCACGAAACTGTGTTCTGGCTAATTTGGTTGCATGAGGTCTCTTTGAAATTTCCTGATAATACAAGGTATTCTCCTATCTATTTCAACACTAATACTCTTCCACTACACAATAACAAAAAATTACACTTATGGGGTGCCTGGGTGGCTCAGTGGGTTAAAGCCTCTGTCTTCAGCTCAGGTCATGATCCCAGGGTCCTGGGATCGAGCCCTGCATTGGGCTCTCTACTCAGCAGGGAGCCTGCTTCCCCATCCATCTCTCTCTCTGCCTGCCTCTGCCTACTTGTGATCTCTGTCAAATAAATAAAAATCTTTAAAAAAAAGTTACATTTATTATAACGTCCCTGGTGTAAGGTTTTAAGAATGCTCACCCAAAAGTCACACAATACAAAAGCAGATGCCCTAATAATTCTGTTTATGAACAACTTCACTGCTTTATTCTGTAATCTCACTGCAAGTAACTGGCTTGACTTCTTTTCATTTCAAAATGATAAAACTGTTTTGACATTTCCCTACATACATGTTTCCAGTAAGTATGGCTATTCATATGCAGTAAGGATGACTACTAGAAGATTCATTTCTATAAAAGCAACACAAATCTAAGATTTTCATCACTTATAAAGGAAACTCATGCAAGGCACAATTCTGCATGATCATGACTACAGCTCCAGTGCCTGGCATATGCAGACACTTAATAAGTATTTGTTTAGTGAATGAGTGTGCTTATAAACAAAAGCCCGATTGCTTCTATTAAGGTTTTCCTCATTTGGTAAAGACCACTGCTGAAATTAAATTATAAATGCAATATAATTTGTGGATTTATTAGAAATTTAATGAGTATAGAAGACCATTTTATTCCAAATTAATGTTTCAATAATTAACAAAATCTCAACAATAATGCTAATAACTGTAACAAAAAACACCTGGCAAGTAGCATCCTTTCGAAGAATTAGGAAAACAAGAATTGAACAGTTAATTCTCACAGACCTAGTTTAAAAATACCTAAGGCTATCAAAAATACAGCAAAGCTAAACAATTTTAAAAATGATTTTCAGTAAAAACATATTTGTTAGTTAGCAGTCCTGTTTACTGCCCTAGTTTTCTCCTTAGTAATAAAAAAAGTGACAGGATTCAATTAAAGCCGTTTAGTTTTGAGGCAGTTGAAACTAAAGGGAAAACAGGTTATTCTACTGGCTTATTAATGTTAAAGGACAACCCTAAAGTGACTGTTAACTTTGCTAGCGAGTTAGGAGATGGTATAAATTCAAAGCCTACTTCTCCTCACGATTTCATTCTTAACATTTTTTCCAAATGTAAAGCCACATAATTTCTCATTTTATTAAAATAATCTACTAAATTTTAACAATGTCTACATTCACCCTGTTTATACTGAATGTAAGAGGCATCTGTTAGCTGCCCAAATTTTGAACAAGGTAGAGAAGATATTTAGGGAAGAAATTACAGCAGAAAAAATGTCAGTAACCTGATAAAAATCCTTACCTTATCATATTGGCATACAACAACATTTTCTGTATCAAAGAGTTCCTGTCCTTCCTCATCACTCACATCATCTTCACTGTTGAGGGGCTCCTACAAATAAGAAATAAGAGTATTTACTTATACTTCATGTATTATTAGAAAAAGGCCCTTCTAATATTCAAGGAAAAGAAATACAATGACCTTGATGTTCTTTGAGAATGAAGGTTCAGACAGAAGCATATACATACATATATTTATATCAAACTTATTATTAATCAGCTGTTAAGATTTTGCCAATTTTACTGAAATTCCAACAAGAAATCAAAAATAAAAAGTTAAGCTACATAACTTTAAAGTCTGAAAAGATGTTTATCTCCTTCATTCGTTCAGAATAGCACAAGACTACTCTCTGCTTAAGAGGCCTAGAAGGGGACCTAAGAAAATATGAAGGTTTAATGAGATAATGGTACTATGTACCAACAGCAGCAGCGGAGCAAAAGGGAAAACAGTGGTAAAGTTGGAGGGGAAAAAAGCCTATAAAACAGGCTAGGAATCTGGCTTTTCTATATGTGGAGGACTAAGACTCTATTTATAATATTAGCATGTCTACCATTGTGATGGTAATTGTGGGAGGCTTGCAGTCTAACTAAGGCATTTAGATTAAAAGGATACATGTGGGAGGGGTAAAATGGAAGAGGGTCTCAATCCCAAAAAGAATTAAAGGCCAAGACCTAACTAAAGCATAAAATGACCAACTATGTTAAATCTGACCTCGGTTATTTGAGAAGACAAAAGATGTAACTCAGATTTCTAGTTAACAGAAAAAGAGAAGAAAAAGAGAAATAAGACAAAATGAAAAAAAGAAGACAAAATGAAAGTGGAAAGGAAAATAATCAAGTAGATATTAAGTCTAGGCTTATACCTCATACACATGTATATTTAATTTAAAATAGGTATCACCAATGTAAATGTAAAAACAATTTATTGAAGCAAAATTCACATAACATAAAATTCACCATTTTAACCATTTTAGAGCATATAACCAGTCATACTTGGTACATAATGTAATTATCACCACTATCTAATTCCAGAACAATTTTATCACCTTTACCATTAAGCAGTTGCTCAACCCCCATCCCCACCTCTCCCCAGCCCCCCACTAATCTGCTTTCTGTCACTATATATTTACCTCTGGCTAGTTCATATAAATGCAAACATACAATATACACATAAAACAACATGAGGTATGGTTTCTTTAACTTATAATGTGTGAACTTCATCCATGTTGTAGCATAAACTGGTACTTTGTTCCTTTTCATGGCTAAATAATACTCCATTAAAATCACATTTTAATTTATCCATCCATCAACTGATAGACATTTGGGTTATTTACATCTTTTGGATTTTGTAAACAGTTTTGAACATTCATGTACAAGCTTTTGTTTGAATAACAGTTTTCAATTCTCTTATACATATACTTAGGAGAATTGCTGGGTCATATGATAATTTTACACAACATTTTGAGGAAACACCAAACCATTTTCCACAGCAGCTACACCATTGTCCATTCCCACCAGCAATGCAAAAGAGTTCCAATTTCTCCACATCCTCACCAACATCTGCTCCTGTTTTTATCTCTTTTGATTACAGCCATCCTGGTAAATGTGAAGTGGTATCTCTTTGTGGTTTTGATATATGCATTCCTGTAATAACTAGTGATGCTGAACATCTATTCACACGCTTATTGTCTATTTGTATATTCTCCTTGGATAAATGTCTATTCAAGTCCTTTACCCACTTTGGAACAGAGTTGTTGAATTTAAAAGTTTTCTAGTTTGGATATTGAGCCCATGTTAGATAGAGAATTTGAAACATTTTCTCCTATTTTATAGTCTGTCTTTTAACTTTCTGCATATTGTCCTTGGATACACAAAAGCTTTTAATCTACTAAGTCTGTTATTTTTTTAATTGCTTGTGCTTTTGGTGTCATATTTAAGAAACTATTTTCAAACCCAGTGTTACAAAGCTTCTGCCCTATTTTCTTCTAAGAATTTTATAGTTTTAGGTCTTTAAGATCTTTGATCCATTTTGAGTTAATTCTGTGTAAGGTGTGAGGCAGGGGTCTAATTTCACCGTTTTGCATGTGGATATTCAGTTGTCCAAGCTACGTTTATTTAATAAGATCATTCTTTTCCTATTGAATAGTCTTGGCCCATGTAAAAATTTTTTAAGATGATAGCATACAAAGCAGTATTCCACATTAAAAAAGATACAACATCTAAAGCTTAGGGATCCAAAAATTTGAAAGTGAAAGAATGAAAAGAGCTATTCTAACTGAAACAAAGTTGGTATGATTCTATTAATATAACACAAAACAAACTGTATGGGCAAAAAAAGAGAAATTACTAGAGATAAATAGCATATAATCATAAATGGCTCAATTCACTGGAAAGTGTAAGTTTAAGCTAATATGCATCCACTTTTAGGTTCAAAATACAAAAAGCATAATGACAACAAAACAAAGAAATACACCATCATAGTAGGAGATGTGAACATATCTCCCTCACTAATCGATAATGGTGTAAGCACACAAAAAATATCAGTAAGGGTATAGATTATCCAAAGAATCTAATTCTAGTAATACATATAGAAGACAACCAACAGCTACAAAAAAGTCTTTTCAAATATACAGGAAGCATATGCAAACACTGACCACATAAAGCAAGTTCTAATCAATTTCAAAGGATGCATACATTACACAGATCATAACTCTACAAATAAAAGTTAAGTCAGAATAAGAATGAACTAGAAAAAAATACACTAAAGCTAAAAATTGATTCTTAAAAAACATTAATGAATCAACATAACCTCTGGCTAGACTGAACAAGAAGAGAAGAGCAAGATGGCACAAAATCAGAAATGAGAATATAAAAATGAAAACGACTACAAAGGATTCTGGTATCAAAACATAATTATCATTAACTTTATGCTAACTTATAAATTTACATACATAGCCCTAGAAAAATATAACTTATCCGAACTGTCTCAAAAAGAAACAATACTTAAACACAGTAAGGACATTACTAGAATCAGATAATTTTAGCAGCATGCTTTAACAAATATTCACAGAATTAAGTACATCTTTAAAAAAAAAAGAAATCTAAGGATGATAGAACACTCACCAGAATTCATTTTATAATGCTATCACAAACCTGAAAACCTAGCAAGAAGAGTATGAGAACAGAGAATCATAAACAGTCTATGAATGTCCATGAAAAAGTCCTGAACAAAGTGAATTCAGCAATTCATAAAAAGGGTAAGAATAATCAAGTTGTGCTATCCAACGAATACAAAACTGGCTATAAGCAGAAAACCAATTAGTGCAATTAGTTATTAGATAACAGATTAAGGATAAGAAATTGTATGATTAACAGTTGCAGAAAAACTGTTTAACAAAATTCAACATTCATTTAGAATTTAAAAAACAAAGCAAAGCTTAGTTAATGTGAATAGAAGGGAACTTCTTTAACGTGATAAAAGTTGTCCATAAAAAGCCTATAATAAACATTATACTTAATAGTGAACCACAGAAAGGGTTCCTTTTAAAATTAAGAACAAGATAAGGCTGCCTGCTATTTCTAATCAATACTGCGCTAGAGGGCTAAGCCAATGAGGCAAGAAAAACTGCCATTTTTAGTTATTTGATTGTCTACAGAGAAAACATGAAAGAATCAAAGATGCTAAATCTCATTAGTAATCAAATTAAAACCAAAAGGAAACATATTTTCTACATATTAGACTGGCAAAAATTAAGAAGCCTGACAATATCAAGTATCGGTGAAGACATATTAGTACAACAATTTGGCATTTTATTGTAAAGTTGAAAACATACATGCCTTAGAATCCAGTAATTCAATGGTTAGGTGTGACACTTAAAAAAAAGTCATGCATATGTGTCTCCAGAAGACACACTTCAAAATATTTTATAACTGTAAGAGGAAACATAGAAACAACCCTAATGCCCATCACATCAGAAAAGAAATGGAGAAATAAACTATGGTATATTCAATAGTGAAAATAATTACCAGTATATACAACAACTTAGATGAACCTCAGAAATACCTCCCTGAAAGGGGGGGTGGGGGGGAAGCAATCAACCTGTAGAAGAATAGAGAGAATAACTCCATTTATGTTATAAATGGGCATTCAAAACTAAACATTATGCTCTTTAGGAATATAAATAGATGGTAAACAAAGGCAAGTTAATGATAAAAATCCATGAGCCTGGTTACTCTGATAACAGAAAGAAGAGGATGGGGGTTAGGGAGAGGTACTCAGGAGACTTTAATAATGGATATATATTTTTAAAAGATTTTATTTATTTATTTATTTATTTATTTAGATAGCACTGATGAACAGGGGGAAGGGGCAGAGGGAGATGGAGAGAGAGAGAATCTCAAGCAGACTGTGCTGAGCGTGGAGCTTGATGTGGGGCATGACCCTGAGATCATGACCTGAGCTGAAATCAAGAGTAGGACCTTAATGACTAAGCCACCCAGGCACCCCGCAATGTATTTTTAACTAGATATGGACATAAGGGTGTTTTTATGTTAAAATATTTTTTATTCATTTGTATCTATTCAACATTTAATAGTATTTTTAAAAAAACATTAGATATAAAGAATTTTGTCCTAAAATAAAATTATATCTTAAGTTGCAGAAAGCAATGAACAATGAAAACTGTGGTTAAGACTAACATCTTGAACACAAGTAACCAAGCAGGAACACTGAGAACAACAAAGATATATTTATAAGCTTCTAGAAATATGTAACTAAAGATGAGTAAGAATGGTTCTTTTAACTCACAGATAGACACTAAGAGTAGACAAAGTGATGTACAGAACTAGTATAGAATACAGACCAAAAGGAAGTTATGAATAAGTCTGTGACATTTAGTTTTTTCTTCACGTCTCCTCACTTTCCAGATGTGCCATACCTTTTTAATTATTGAAGCAGAAGATTAAGCTCATTTTATCTGCTCTACCAAGGTCTTACATTTCAATCACATCATGAATGCATAAGCCAGAAAATTAGAATTACACTCTTCTCTCCACCCCCTTTACAAATACAACTCAGTATGATATATTTATATTTTATTACTAGCTATAAGAAACAGTATTTTATGATGATAAATACAACCAGAACCATCTAAAAACCTTATTAGGTTAGAACAATCTAACTTTATATTTAAAATCCTATTTATGTAACACCTTAACAGTCTCTGAAAAAATAGGAAAAAATCCATCAGTTTGACACCAAGTAAAAGAAATGATTGAGTAGTTTCTCATTTCAAGTCTTTTACTACAAACTTACTTCTTCTACCTGCCCATCCTCAGCTCCATCTTTCTCTTTGTCTTCCTCCTCATCATCATCATAGTCTTCTTCTTCATCTTCATCTTCTTCAGATGATGTATCCCCAGTTCCATCAACCTGTAACACCAATGGGGCTTGTGCTTGAGCAGGCTGGGCCTGTGGTTGCTGTTGGCCAGTTGCAGTTATCTGTGCTTGTGCCGGTGTAGGTGCAGCCACTGTAGTAGGTATAACTTGAGTCTTATTTCCTGTAAATAAGATTTGTTGTGGCTGAATGATGACACCCGTCTGTGGTGAAATCCCTCCAGGAAGAGGGGCCAGTACCTAAGGCAAAAGAAAACCATAGTAAAACTAGTAAGAGGACCAAGTAGCTCAGTTTCATTTTCTAGCACACAGAACTAGGCGTAAATGCTAAAGGATCATCCAAAATGGCCTTATCTCATATAGTTAAAACCACCAAGCATAAAAGGAGCTGAATGAGTATAATGATCCCACTTCCACTTTACCATTCAAAATTCTGAAGGAAAAAAGATTTTCTGAAAATAAGTATTTATTGAGCACTGGCTATGTACCTGGCAAATTCCAAGCCAATAGTTACACATATGATTAATTATTTGTTTGATGTATGGACAAGTTTAGTAACTTGCCAAGTTCATAGTCACCAAGACACAAAATTTTAACCCAAGCTTTCTGATCCTGTGCTGATTATTATGTTACACTGCCTCCCTGTGGAGAACACTACACTGAAAATGTGGTCCTGGGCCCCAGTTTTGTCTAGGATCCCAGGTCGAGATATAGCAAAGGCATGTCATTTAACCTACTTTGGCTTTTGTCACTTCACTGTTAAATTAGGATCAATGGTTCTCAACCCTGGCTACAAATTACAACCACCGGGGGCACCTGGGTGGCTCAGTGGGTTAAGCCTCTACCTTCAGCTCAGGTCATGATCTCAGAGTCCTGGGATCGAGCCCCGCATCGGGCTCTCTGCTTGGCAGGGAGCCTGCTTCCCCCTCTCTCTGTCCGCCTCTCTGCCTACTTGTGAGGTCTCTCTGTCAAATAAATAAATAAAATCTTTAAAAAAAAAAAAAACAAACAAACAAAAATTACAACCACCGGGTAGCTTAAAAATACTGGACTTGGGTCCCACTCCTACTATTCTGATTTAATTGCTATGAAATGAAATCTAATCATTCAAACAAAGCTCTCCAACTGATTCTAACTATACAACCACACCAGATCAGATGATTTCTAAAGTTCCTTTCTGCTTCTGTATCTAGAATTCTAAAGTAAACCATAACTCAATAAGAACATATTAACAAATATTAACTGTATCTTTTTTTTTAAATTTTTTATTTCTTTTCAGCGTAACAGTATTCATTGTTTTTGCACCACACCCAGTGCTCCATGCAATCCGTGCCCTCCCTAATACCTACCACCTGGTTCCCCCAACTTCCCACCCCCCGCCCCTTCAAAACCCTCAGGTTGTTTTTCAGAGTCCATAGTCTCTCATGGTTCACCTCCCCTTCCAATTTACCTCTACTCCCTTAACTGTATCTTTTACAATAAATATAATTATAGGTATTAACAAATTAATAAATTATTAGTGATAAATAAAGAACAGTGAATGGCAATTATCTGCCTTTAGATTCAAGGAATGCAAAATAAGACAGTACTTCCCTTAAGAAGTTTACAGATTAATGGTGCAATAGACAAAGCAGTAATACAACTCAAAAGGTAGAAGGTATAACAGAAATATAATACGCTGTTACGAGAACACAGGAGACTGGACTAAATTCAGTTTGAGGGAAAAGGTATGGGCAGGAAAGCCTTCTTAATAGGTAATACTTGAGTTCTGTTGTGCTTGGAAGATTAGCTAGGCTTTTCCATTTGGTTGCTTTGTTTGATGCAGATAGTAAAGGGAGTTGCTAGAAGGAAGGTCAAAGGGCTTTCTAAGTAAAATAACATCAAGTGAAAATCTGGAAAGCTGTAAATCATCTAGATTACTGCTTCTCTGATCTTACCACTGTCATCACACTATTAATATGGACATTATGTTTTCATGTGTCTCTTTTCTAAAGTGCCTAAGTTCTTTAAGAAAATAAACCATTTCTCTTTCCTCTTTGTTCTCATAGTACAAGAGTTTAACGCCCAGCACAGAAATAGATACAAAGATTTAACTTTGATCTAAACAGCAGCTGAAGCAGATAATTGGAAGCATGGCAAGAAATAAACCTGAAGAAATCAAAAAAATCAGATCCATAAATAAAGATCCTATGAATCATGCTGAGTTTTAGACTTGGAAAAAGCCTAAGAGAAGTTTCAAAAGGAGAACTATAAAATACAGAGTAACAAGTTAGGAAGGAAGCTTAAGAGTCAGGGAAATCAATTAAGAGGACAATATACACACAAGAACGTGCACACACACACACACACATTACATATAGTATATATACTACTGAGGGAATAAGAATAGTATTTTAAGTGGGAAATTATGAAAGCCTGAACTAAGAAAATGATGAGAGAGACTGAGAAAACTAGTTTCAAACATCAAGGAACTGCAAATATGTTAAAACTGCAGTGTAGAAAAAAAGGAATATTAAGAATTGGTAGGAATTCATAATACTTAGCACATTAAAAACGCATAAGCTTCATGAAACTGGATTCATGTCTGCCTTGTTCACTCCTAAATCTCCACTCCCTTGCAAAGACTCTGATACACAGCCACAGAGTTAATGCTTGCTGAATGAATGCCAGATAACTTGGAGGCTTAGGAGGCTGGATGGAGGGTGGTGCCACTGATAGAAAAGCATGTCCCGGGGAATGATGAAAGATAAGCAGGGGTAACAACAATTTAGTCTTAAGTATATTGAATGTAAGTTAAGCTATAAGGTATATAGGAGGAATTTACAAGGATAGGACATACAGTGTTGGGAGAATAGTCTAAGAATTCGTATAGATAAAGCCATGGGAAAGGGGAAGAGAACCACCCAGAGAATTCATACAGAAGAAAAAAGAGCCCCATCGTAATAACTTACTATTCTATTACCTGTTGTATAACAGGAGCTTGTACTCCACCAGGCTGCATTTGTGGTATAACTTGTTGTTGGAGAACCACTGACTGCTGAGGCTGAAAGATATACTGGGCACCATTGGCTGCTCTTACTACTTGAAGAAGCTGGCCTAAAGCAGAAGGTATGTATTACAAGTTATCATTTTAGCAGTGACTATCTGAAAACAAATGAATTCATAATGAATGTCAAACCACCAAAATGCCCTAGAAATGACTGGGCAAGAAGTCTAACAACTAAGGGCTGCCATACACAGTAAACTATAATCCTCACCTTCTCTAGGTTCCCTCCATGTTCAAATACATTGCTTAAAATCTTTTTCCTACTTACCATCCTTATAAAGCTCTTTTCCAATAAAGTTTTAACAGATTATGGAAGTTGATTAGAAGTTTAAATTATCTTTACTAACTTAAGAGTCGTGTAAAAGCAGTAAGATCAGATGTTTCAAGGGCTGTTTCTTTTTAAAGCTCTAAAGACATGAAAGTATAATAGTTCATTAATATCTTGAGCCAAAGCATCAGGATACTTAGCTTCAAAATGCTTTAAAAAAGTAAGTTTGCTGAACCAATTATCATTGCCACATAATACTGAGTATATGCCTGGCTTAAACACAGAGACATGAATCCCTCTCTTTGTTGTTTGAGATGATACAGAATCATCAATTAATTAAAAGGCAACAATTATACATTCATAAAATACGTAGCAGGATAAATCTCTAGCTAGTTCTCTATAAATTTAGAATCTTATTAATAAAATATCAAGAAATTCTGTAATTCAGATTACAGAGAAAATACTTAAAATTCATGTAAATAAATTCTTCCAACATTAATATACCAAAAATCACAAGTACATTTTGTCAGTCTATGCAGATACTATGTAAAACAGAATGCAGTAAAATACTATAGGATTTAGTTTGATATCACAAATTCAAATGAGTCAAGTTTACTTATCTGGCAGGTTAAACGTGTTTAACAAAAATCTACGCAAATAAACATTACTATATAATCATACTGCAACAAGATTCTCATTCACAGATCAAAAGCTCAAGTGCAATTTTCATCTTCTCTACTGCATCCTCAGTAGTAATTATCATTTAATGTGCTATAGTACTCAATCTTTTTTAATAACCTAAGCCAAATGGTAAAAGAAATATTGATTTTGTCTTTCAATGAGGCCAAAAATGAAGACTAGATGTTACAATTTTCTGAGTTATACATATAAATAATGGTACCATTACTCCTCATTACCTGAATTTGTTAGTATCTGCTGAACAGGAGTCACACCCGCAGGAAGTGCCAAGGTAGCAGCTGTAGCAGCAGCACTCTGAAAAAGACAAAGGAAAAAAAAAAAATCAAAACCATATATGTGCATAACAGTACCTCAATTTATCTCTGGCACATTTTCATAGTGTTTGAAGTTTATCATTTAGTATACACTAAAATGAAAAGTTTTAACAAGACTAAATCCCATTTTATAAAATGATACAATGAAGACCACCTAGCTTAAAGGCCTTACCTTAAATACTTGAAACAACAAAGTAGAGTAATATAATTGGGTTTTTTTCCCCCTGAAGAATGTGTTTTTTTTTTTTTTTTAAGATTTTATTTATCTATTTGACAGACAGAGATCACAAGTAGGCAGAGAGGCAGGCAGAGAGAGAGAGGGAAGCAGGCTATCCGCCAAGCAGAGAACCCGTTGTGGGGCTCGATCCCAGGACCCTGGGATCATGACCTGAGCCAAAAGCAGAGGCTTTAACCCACTGAGCCACCCAGGCGCCCCTGAAGAATGTGTTCTAAGGAAACCTCACACATACTAACAATGCTATTCAACATATAAAATATCCATTCCATTATTTATTTTCCTACTCTATTTCTTATTCCCAATTCCTTGTTGTCAATTACAGCTGACCCTTAAACAATGCAGGGGCTAAGGGCACCAACTCCTCACACAAGTGAAAATCCACATGTAACTTATGACTTCCCAAAAGTTAAATAGCCTACTGTTGACCAGAGGCCTTACCAATAACATAAATGGTAGATTAATACCTATTCTGCATGATATATATACATATTATATACTGTATTCTATAATAAAGTAAGCTAGAAGAAAATATATACCTTATTTATTGAAAATAACCATATTTATCGAAAAAAAAATCTGCATATATGTGGACCATACAGTTCAAACCCAAATTGTTCAACTGTAATATACTTGAAGCAAAATGTTAAGTATCTTCGTTTTAGAAATCTTAATATTTTTAATTTATACCAGAATGAATAGGCCTGAAAGAAACCTGGTATCAGAAGGATGAGCTTGTATAGCTAGCAATTCTATGATGCCCTAAGATGATAATACTGGTACTCTATCTAGGTGAAACATATTAATAATAGTTTTATTAACACAAAAAATACCTAAAAATCTTAACAAAAGTCATCAACTTTAATTTCTACATTCTAAAATGGAGGTAGTATCTGACATTTAAGTAAAAAAATACATACATGGGTATACTCTGAATCTCTTTAAATCCAGGATAAATTTTTCATTTACTGCTTCTGGAGACTTCTCCTCTCCCCTTTCCTCCAAAAGAGTTACACCACATTTTCTTTTACTGTTTTTTTAATTCTGTACTCAAAGTATTTCCATGCATCTCAATGTAACTACATATAGAGGTAATTTTCTCCCTCATCCTTCAATCTTTTTACAGGTACCAAGTCTTCACATACCAATCTAACATATACATTTTTAGAAACATCTCTATTTGGCAAGCTCTGAGAAATAAATTTAACTGTGCTTTGAAGATACTAATGCCAGAGAATCTCAACAATACTTGGAAAATTATACAAAAGTAGTTTCATGACACTACTATCTAGTATAGACTCCACGTATGGTGTTCCAAGAAAATGTGCTTCTTGTTGCCATTTGATAGACCTACCTAGTTTCTACTTCTAAAGCCTCCAATTCCCACTATGCCCCAGAATCCAGCTATAGCCCCACCAGGTTTCTTCATGAAATCCAAGTTCTGCATTTCATTTACTTTAAATAAATCTTGTCCATATAGGCAAATGTAAGGTAATCTAAGTCTAAGGACCACATTAACAACCACTTACTACTGAGAAATACTATTCAGAAATATTAATATTGAGATTTTATGAGATTAATAGAGCTCCCTCTACTGGCAAAGTGACAACAGCATACATGACACAAAAACCACCTGCACACCTCTGCACATTCAAGACACTATCAATAAATATTTGTTGAGTGACATACCATACACAAAACACCTTTTATCAATGCCTACTGGGGCACCTGGGTGGCTCAGTGAGTTAAGCCTCTGCCTTCAGCTCAGGTCATGATCTCAGGGTCCTAGGATAGAGCCCCGCATCGGGCTCTCTGCTCAGTGGGGAGCCTGCTTCCCTCTCTCTCTGCCTGCCTACTTGTGATCTCTCTATCAAATAAATAAATAAAATCTTTAAAAACAAACAAAAAATGCCCACTGAAAATTTCTTCTTGTATTTTATGAAATAGCCCTAAAATGAATAATAGATTAGAGCAATTATTTTATTAAGAGAACCGTAAAACTGGTTTGATGTCAGGTCCTATTTCTTTTGTAGGTTCCCTGAAATAGCTGTCTACCTAATATATCACTATCCTACATTCTTATTAAATTACGTAACTTTTCAATGTTCATTTCCAAAGCATGCATAGCTTTAAAAAAAAATCAAAACTGGAATAAAATCTTGCCATCTGGAATGACATGGATGGAGCTAAAGTGTATTACATTAAGTGAAATAAGTAAGTCACAGAAAGACAAATACTCTGTGATCTCACTCATATGTGGAATTTAAAAAAGAAAACAGATGAACATATGGAAGAGGGAAAAAACAAAAAGGAGAGAGGGAAACAGGCCATAAGAGACTCTTAACAAAAGAGAACAAACTGAAGGTTGGTAGAGGGAGATGGGCAGGGAATGGGCTAAATGGGTGATGGGTATTAAGGAAGGCAACTGTTCTGATGAGCACTGGGTATGTATATAACTGATGAATCACTGAATTCTACTCCAGAAACCACTATTGCACTGTATGTTAACTAACTAGAATTTAAATTATTAAAAAAAAAAAAAAAAAGGAAATCAACCAATCAAATGGTTATCTTTGAATCAGGAATAATTCAAACAAACAAAACAAAACAAAACAAAACCTTTTATTTGTAAAGAGCCTACAGTGATTATATTTCAGAACATATAAAATACATGGATGAACACTGAAACATCAACTAAAATACTAAAACACACATAAATGCTAACACCTTTTATTGACAGATGTTTCTGACATATGGTCTATTTAAATACATGCTCTTTAGAACCAAGACATAACAAACAACTAAGAGACGTGCCACTAATTTTGACTCAGTCTCTTTAAACACTATTTTAATTCAAAATTTTCTTCCAAACACTTAAAATTCTTAGAACTCAGAGAGGCCTACTCCAAGTAATTCTACAAAATTTTCTGTTTTAAAAAGGACAAAAGTCAGGGCGCCTGGGTGGCTCACTGAGTTAAGTGGCCAATTCAGCTCAGGTCATGATCTCAGGGTTCTGGGATCAAATCCCGTGTCTGCCTCTGCACTCAGCAGGAAGCCTGCTCCCTCTCCCTCTGCCCTGCCACCTGCTTTGCATGTGCGCACGCTCTCTCTTCCCTTCTCTCTTAGATGAATAAATAAATCTTAAAAAATAAAATAAAAGGACACAAGTTATTCCTTAGGAAACAATCTCAATAGTACCAACTGCAATACAGATCCTACAGTGAGACTTTCATTTTAAAGACGGAGGTTAAAAAGAAATTTGGGGCCTGAGACTTGAAATAGAATTTTCTGAATGATAAGAATTCTTGCGATGCCATGATAGGCTGGAATTTTGTGATTTTTATGAAGAACTGATTCCAGCAATTTGAACTAGAAGGACAAATAGATAACCTTGATTCTTTTGTGAATTTAAAAACTGCAACTTCTACTATCATGCAGAAATTTGTAATTCTGTCAAGCTACAAATTTGTGAGGCTGGTATATTTAAAAAGGAGTCATCTGTCTGGTAGGTGAGCCCTGTTTCCTATCTGCCCTGTTTCCTATCTGCTTATCAATCACAGATGAGCTCTGAGGTTAACTACTCATTACTCACCAAACAGAAGTGATTTTTTAAAATACTGCTTTCTCAGGGCACCTGGGTGGGGCATTCGGTTAAGCATCCAACTCTTGGTTTTGGCTCACATCATGATCTCAGGGTTGTGAGATCAATCGAGCCCTGCATCAGGCTCTGCATTCTCTGCATTCTTTCCCTCTCACCTCCTCCCAACCCACCACCCCTCCACACATACGTACACCCAGGCGTGCTCACTATCAAATAAATTAAATTTTTGAAAAATACATATTTTTGCTTTTTTTCATTTAAAAAAAAGAACTATCTGGGAAAAAAAAAAACCTCATTGCTAGCATTAGACTAAGATTTTTTTTAAAAAGTGATTCTTGCCTTTAAGTAAAAAATATGGCTGAATTTGAGAATGAAATGTCGGAGGTGAGATTCCACTAACATTCTACTTATTGTAAAAAGAACAAAGAAAAGCCATTTATGAGAATGCGCTGGAATAACTATTCTAATAAGACTTCATTTAATGTCTTATTTTAAAAAAAACTTTAAGCATATAGGTAAAGACTCTCTAAGAATCTGAAGTAGTTTTTCTCATTTTAGTTATATGGTACTATATTCATTGGGAAATATCACATGCCCTAAATGAAATTTGAAAATTTAGTTATGTTCAGTGAATATCCCTTAGAAATACCAAAAGACTAATGCGTAATAAACTCAACTGGTTAAAATGTACTTCAAAGTAGTAATATACACATTGTAATAAATCTTATTATGCTATACTATGGTTAAATCAGAGCAAAAATTTTCAAAGGTTTCGTCTTAAAAACAGTTATCCTGAACTATCCAAACAGTTCATTTTCATTTTTAAAGTTTTAATTCTAGTTAATTAATGGGTCTTCTGAAACAGAACTATAATTGGCACATTATGTTTCGTAGGTCCCCTAAACCCATTTTCCAAAAATAGCTTGGAATGAAATAGCTCTCACAAAGCATCATTCTTTTGGTATTTTCAACAGAAAACTGCATAATTTTATGAACCTCTATGTCTAAATACAAAGCTACCCTTGAGATCTGCTGCTAAATCCAGTAATTAGGAAACCAAATAAAACAGCTATTTTGTTCAAGTCTTGAATAAACTTCAAGTTGTTAATACACAACATACCTGGGCATAATCACAATTTTGAGTTAGAATAAGTACAGCCAATCAAAGTCTTATGTTCTGAGTCTTACCATGTTTGATGCATTCATATGTTGTATCAGCTTAGAATCAGGAACTATAACTTGTGGTGCAGCAGCTATTAAAAAAAAAAGTACAAGTACAAACAAGGAACCATGACATGAGGCTGTTTCATAATCCAAAGAATACTATACAATGCTGAAAACTTATTTCCTGTTTCCTGCATTCAAATGCGTTCACCCATTTGATACCTCAGAATGTTATAAATTTCTACAGCAAATAACAGTTGTGATATACCCATCTTATACTGAAAACATTAATTAAAAAGATTTGAGTAACAACACCTAAGAATACAAGGGAATTGGGGAACATGAAGTAGTGAGATACCTAATACCTATACGTATCCAGCTCTGTGCATTCTTAAACTGGAAATTTTCAAACACAACTTAATTGTCTTACTAACTCAATACTGTTTTATTGATATAAGGATACTACTGTTAGAATGAGTTAGTAGTCCATTAAGAATGAACTAAAAAAAACTATTAACTAGTTGTTTTTAATCTATATAGCCCTCTTCTCCCATCTGGTAGTTGCCAGAATTTTAAGTTACGTCCACCAACTTTTTTAAAAATATAAATCAGAAATAATGGCAATGTTTAAAAAAAAAAAAGAAAGAAAGAAAGAATGGCAATGTTACATAAGAACAAAAGGAACTAAGTGTTTGATTCCGCAAATTTCAGAGAATAAACAGATAATCCCATTATCCTAATATTCTCTGAGTGAAGAAAATCAAATTTTAATTTATGATGACCTAAAATCCTAGTGCCAGCCCTAAAGGCAATAGGAGGAACAGTCATCAAAACAGATCAAAAGGATAAGATTATTTGATCCAGGAATAGAATAAAACCAAATATTAAAAGTCTTATTTGATATAAACAGTAAAACAATCCAAACAGACATTTCTACTATACATTACTTAATATATATCACTAACCATTTTAAGTCTTATATATTCTCAGATACTCTCAAATGAGGCAAATGGGTAACTAAACCATTACCTTAAATTAAAACTTTTCACTTACCTTCATTCTCCTCTCCAGTAACAAGATTTACAAAACTGAAATACGTTTGAGTTTCAGCTCAGGTCATGATCTCATGGTTAAGTTTTGTAACTGAATACATTACGTGTCATGACGGAAAATACTTACTATATGTAATAGGCCAAGCTTCCTAGCCTTCTCAGGGCCCAAATTTTCCTTAGCACTGAAATGTTGGAAGAGCTACTTCACAAAGCCTTTTATAAGGCTTCAATGAAACAAATCTATAAATTCACTTGCACATTACAAAGCACTATGGACACACTCTATAAATACCTGGTTTTTCTTACCTTCAAACCAAGTAATATAAATTAAGATATGTATATACACTCTTCACTTAAAAGAAATCTAATTCCGTCATTTTACATTTAAAGTACTAGGGAACTGAAATTTCAGACTGTCACACTTACAAACTCCCCCAGTGTTTAAGATATATTTATAAAAACCAATTCAAATGTCTCTGAAGTAATAAATCAATTTCATAAAGAAAGTAAATAACAATTTTACCATAGAAAATAATGAAATCCTCAGTAAATAAATCTTTGTAGGTCTGATGTATTTTAGGAAATCCACCATTATGCAGCCTTCTCAAAAGAAAATATTAATACACTTACCTCATCTTAGGCTCTCAATTAATTACTTGTTTATTATTACTACAATACAGAATCCATGTTTTATAAAAAAAATTTGTATGTAAATACACATACACAGACAACCCCTCAGTCAACAGAAAGAAAAAATCCACATTTCTCTTCTTTGAAAATGACAAATTTCATTTCCAAGTTGTAAGCAGAAAAATACATCCGGTCTCACCTTGTTGTGATGCAGGAATAAGGACCTGCTGGGTCTGCGCTTGCTGAGGTACTGTCTGCTGTGGCTGAGTTTGCTGATGGTGGTGGTGGTGGTGATGTTGCTGCTGCTGGGGTTGATGTTGCTGCTGAACTTGCAATAAAAGCTGCTGCTCTTCTGAATGAAATCCATCTACTGCCCTAGACTGCATTAGTTTATTCTCCCACAACTAAGGCAAAGAAAAGTAAAGAACATTCTAAGTGAATGCTAGTAAAGGTAACTCCAGCCACATGGACAAAATATATTTTACTAGTCTGTTTATAAAATTCTTCCATTTTCAATCTTTATTTTCTCCTCTCACCCTAGGACAGCTATTATAGTGGGGGAAAAAATCAGTTACGGGCAAAAATAAGAAAGAAAATAAAATATTTATGACTATTTCATACTTTTCCCTAACACAGATCCTCTCTAACAGACTTAGTGTTCAATGTGGAGAACCTCAACCCTTATAAGAAACTGCCCAAGAGGGGCGCCTGGGTGGCTCAGTAGGTTAAGGCCTCTGCCTTCGGCTAGGGTCATGGTCCCAGGATCCTGGGATGGAGCCCCACATCCGGCTCTCTGCTCTGCGGGGAGCCTGCTTCCTCCTCTCCTCTCTCTCTCTCTGCCTCTCTGCCTACTTGTGATCTCTGTCTGTCAAATACATAAATAGAATCTTAAAAAAAAAAAAAAAAAGAAACTGCCCAAGAAAGAAAAAAACCATTTTTTAAATATACAAAATGAAATTAATTTAGTTATTCTGGGGCGCACCTGGGTGGCTCAGTTAAGCATTTGACTCTTGATTTAGGCATTAAGCTCTGCACAGAGTCTGTTTGTCCCTCCTCCCAGCCCCCACTCTTGAGAACACACATATTCTCAAATAAATAAATAAATATAATATTTTAAAAAATAATTCAGTCATTTTGTACACATGCACCTAGCCCATACACACACTTCGTTTTCTCCCCTAGGATAAGCTCTTGGAATACTGCCTAACACACCTGAGACTTCTAGGAGATCTTTCAAAAAGGTCTTTTTACCATACTCACAATGATTTTTATCATCTTCCAACACTTCGAACTGTTCTAGAAATTCTGCATTTGTAGCTAATAACAATTCCAGCATATCTCTAATGGCTTGCTAAAAAAGTAAACTAAAGGTCAATCTCCCAAAGCAACAATTCCCCTTAGCAAGCTCACTGTTTAGACCTGCCTGAAGACTAGAGATACTAACAGTATCTCCCTCACTGGTTGTTGTGAGGACTCAGTAACATATTTATGTAAAACGTTTATCAGAATCTAGCATAAACTCAGTGACCAATAAATGTTAGTTTTCATTATTACAGTGGTGGTGCTATTAATTGTGTAATAGGGCACTACACTAGAAATCAGAAACATGGTCCTGGTTTGGCCACTATTCAGTTTTGTGGACAAATTACCTATCTTTCTTGGGCATTTTCCTCATCTAAAAAGAGGACAAGTTGATTTCCTTCTAAAATCATTTCCAGCTAGGAAATCTAAGTCTCTGAAAAATCTCAAATTAAAAACAGCTAGAATTCTACCTAGGGTAACAAAGAATTACTTTCGGAGAGCTCAAGTTGTATCTGGTTCATCTCTGTAGAGTAGGCACTTAGCACAACACACAAGACAAAATGGACACTTACACACTGAATAAAATACATTTCAACTAATATATTATATAAAAAGGCTCTCAAACAGTTTGCACTCACCCAAAACTTCTGTATTTCTTTTGTCTGTTCTAAAACAAAACAAAAACCTAGACTCTGGTAAGCCAAAAATCAAGGTACCATTGATTAATATGCCTTAAGAAACTGTTGTTTAAACCATGATTTTTTAAATTTAAAACTTCAGTTCAATCACCTCTAATTGGTCTATCCACTACGATGTGATCCATTCACATCACTTCAAGGAATCTTCCACAGTAATGGCAAATATTAACGATTAGGGGCGCCTGGGTGGCTCAGTGGGTTAAAGCCTCTGCCTTCGGCTCAGATCATGATCCCAGGGTCCTGGGATTAGGCCCCATGGGGGGGGGGGTCTCTGCTCAGCGGGGAGCCTGCTTCCTTCTCTCTCTCTGCCTGCCTCCCCCCCAACTTGAACTTGAGATCTCTGTCTGCCAAATAAATAAATACAATCTTTAAAAAAATATATTAATGATTATATATTATGAGCTAAATACTAAGTACCACTACTCACCTAGCCTCCCAAGCCAACGACCTGAGTCAGAATCCACCTCAACACCCCTCATTACTGTCACTATCCCTTCCAAAGCGTTGTTCCAATCTGTCCTTACTGGTATGGCCCTGGTTCAAGTCCTTTCCTCCCACCAGTACTACCATAAAGTGTAATGACGTAGCCCACTGAGCTCCCCATATCAAGTCATAAAATTCTACAAATAATGAGATCTCCTATATACTAGGCACTATTAGAGGCACTGAAACAGTGAACAAACCCGACAAAAATCCTTCTCCTCACAGAGCCCACAATCTAGTGAAAACTTACTCTTCCAATCTATCCTCTATAAATCAGTGGTCCTCAAAATACAGTCATCAGCATCACCTGTGAACTTGTTAGGCATACTAATTCTCAGGCCCCACACCAGACCTACTGACTCAGCAACTCTGGGGATGGAGCCAAAAATCTGTTTTAATAACCTGTCCAGGTCACTTTAATGCATGCTATTAAAGTCTAAACCAATGCTTTTCAAAGTGCATATTGCAACCCATTAGTGGGTTGTTAAAAGTCAATTTAATTTTTTTTCTTTTTTGGTATATGTAATTGAATTAAAAAGAAAATGTCAAACTGTGCCTCTATCAGGTCAGACTCTCTGGAACAGCAGTCCAAAAATCTGCATTTTAACTAGCACCCCAGAGAATCTTTCTCACTTTAAAGATTAAGCTCCTTAATACAGAATTACGTTAACTCTCTGCTACTATGAGACTTGCATTCTACTTTCCTAACAGTGTACAACGTACTTTCCTAACTTCAGTACAACGTACTTGAAGTTCCCTGAATATAGCATACCTATCTCATGTCTAAATCTTAGTAAACTATTCCCTCTGACTAGCAGTCTTCCCTCATGATTCCCTAAACAATGGGTACGTCAAAGTCACACAGCCTCAAAAGAAATCACTCACTGCCTCCAAATCCTACAAATATTTTTTTAAGATTTTATTTATTTATTTGACAGAGAGACATCACAAGTAGGCAGAGAGGCAGGCAGAGAGAGAGGAGGAAGTAGGCTTCCCACTGAGCAAAGAGCCCGATGCAGGGCTCGATCCCAGGACTCTGGGATCACGACCGGAGCCGAAGGCAGAGGCTTAACCCACTGAGCCACCCAGGCGCCCCTCTAAAAATATTTCTATCATAGTTTTCACACCAAGTCTACCTTCTCTACTGAAGTATGAATTCCTTCAAGGCAGAGACTGTCTTATTCATCAGGCAACAGAATGACTAAGAGCTTATCAGACATTTAGTATTAATTTCAAAGAAGAGAAGGGCAAACAAACTGCTGTTTCTAGCTAATGTTTCTCTGTAAGGATGCTACGGACATCTTGGCCAAGACAATTTTTATTGTACAGGTAGTGCCACAGGAAGTATACCACCCCCCCCCAAAAAAAAAACAAAAACCCATTCCGGGCTGTAGCCCACTAAATGCCAAAGGTGCCCACTAGTCATTAAGACAAGCAAACACGGCCTCACACATTTCCAACTGCTGCAGGTGGGTAGGGAGCAGAGGAAAAAGGGATGTTGGAGTAGGCCCCCGAGAATTCACATTTACCAAGTACCAAATACTGTCCCAGGTAACATGAAAAATACAAATACAATACTGTACAAATATTTAGCATTAAACTTTAATATCAAATAATATAAAGTTCAAACTGACTAAATGTTTTGTTTTTATCCCATTTTTTATGATTTTAATTGTATTGATCAAAATACTCTACTTTTCAAATATCACCTATTTAAAATAAATAATGCAATACTGTTTTCAGCAACAGTAATCATATTAATACTACTGACAACAATCAGGAATACTAAGTTGTTACATATTTATTTATTTTGCTTAGGAAACAGAAGAACTCTTTTTCTTTATTTTTATAACATTATTTTCTCTCCAACACAGTAGCTATAATTTCTGACAATCTTATTTCATCAATCTTCTGCCAGGTCTCCGAAATTAGACATGGAGAAAATTCATTTTCTATTCCCCAAAAGGCTGTAATGTACATATCTACAGAGCATATTAACTAGATTAATATAGTATTAGTATTAATCTGTATTCTTACTCTGCACTTTGCAAGTAACTTTACACAGAGACTCATTTTTACAAAATCCTGTAACACAGACATTGTTACTATCTCCTTTTTACAGGAAAAAAAAAAGAAAAAAAAGAAAAACCCAGAAGAACAATAAGTTAGATAATTTATCCAAGACCACCAACTAACAGCAGGCAAAGTGGTATATAATCCAGGCAGTCTGACTCCAGTGTTCCCAGTCACAGAACCTGGACCCTGAGAGTGAAGACTAAGTGTCCTTTAAATTCTACACCCTAGACCCCTTGCTTGCCACATCCTAATCCTAGCTCTGGTCCAAGTTTTAATCTCTACACTATATTGCTGCTATCACAGCAGGCCCAGTCACAACTCTGGTACCTTCCTTTTTCCTGGTAAGTATTATATATGTCATCTGAAGGCCTTCGTTAAAGTCTGTACTATTTGCTAAATAATCTTATCAAAGCATATTCCTTCTGAATCTATTTTTTGACCTATAAATTGGTGATTATTAAATCTACAGTTTCCTGGCAGTTTGCCAGGCTAGAAATTTGAAGGATTCTACTTTCACAAAACATCTAGCTCCTGAATAAATACAAGAAAACTGAATTTCTGGGCTTCCTTGAAATGGGGTTAGGGTACAGAGTTCCCCCAAGGATAAATGAAGTAGAGAATAATAAATTATTGTTCAAGTTATGGCCCAAGTATTTATATATAACTAGAGTATATTTAGAAGAGTGGTTCTCAATCAGAGGTGGTTTTGCCCCCCAGGGACATTTGGCAATGCAGAGAGACATTTTTAGTTGTCAGAAATGAGCAGTACTACTGGCATTTAGTGGGCAGAGGCCAGGTATGCTGTTAACATTCTACAATGAACAGAACAGCTCTCTGCAACAAAGAATTAACAAATAACAGTAATGCCAAGGTTGAGAAACCTGATCTAGAGACCAATAAACTGAGTTTCAGATTTGTCTCCAACTGAGGAAATTTTTCTCACTTTATTTCATTGAGAAGAGAGGCCAAAGTTTTATATGTACTTGCTATTTAGATATGGGTAGGTCTGACAGTGTAGAAATGAGGATGATTTTATCATTCACTTTAAACAGGATTTGTAGACTGTCATTCCCACCCATAATCACTCACTAATCCAAAACACAATTTACATTCAAATACAAATTAAAGACCATCAAGACTATGTTTTAGGTGGTTTTTTTTTTCTATCTCCCATAGTTTATACATTAAAGTAGGTCCAAAGTGTTTCAAGAGATAACTTCTGAGAACTGGATTGACTTTTTTTAATCGTCTCTCTTCCAGCATTATCTAGTTAGGCTTCAAATTACATGCACAGCCCTTACTCATCTTAATTCGTCATCTAATTCACCACTGTATCCTCCAGCAGTGGTGAAGTTTTTGATAAGAGTCTGTGAAACAGCCAAAAAGTGGGGCGGAAGAGGTTAGAACTAATGACAAAGTCCTTTGTAAATCATAAAACACAAAAGCAATGTTAGTTTTTGTTAGCAAGATGTCTAAACCTGTAGAATATAAAACAGTATCTAGCAGCCACACATGGTGATTTATTTTTACTTTTTAATACATGGTGATTTAAATTGCAATTAATTATAATTAAAAATTTAGTTCTTCAGTTCCATTAACTACATTTCAAGTGCTTAATAGCCACATGTCGCTAGTGGCTATCATACTGGAGAGTACAGTTACAGACCATTTATCACCACAGATAGGGCATATTCTGGAAATTCTGAGATCTTGAAGAAATTTAGTAAAGAGAATTAAAATAACATGAATTCCATTTAGTGTAACAGTGTATTTTCAAACACAGTTACAACCCACAATAGAAGAGTATGCCCCATCTGAAAAACAGCAAAAATATTAAAATACCTTGCTCTGTTAGGCTCTGGAACCATGTTTGTTATTAACTAACTTAATTAAATATTTACTGAATACCAACCACATATGCAAGGCACTGTGCTAGAGGCTAGGGATTCAAAGTCAAGTAATTCACAATTTTTGTCATTAAAAACTAGCCATCAAACAATGTATAAAACATACATAATATTCATATATTATATGCATTATATATATTATTTTTTTTTATAAGTAACTTATTTTTTTTTTTTAATTTATTTATTTGTTAGAGAGATAGAGCGAGCGAGCACAGGCAGACAGAGTGGCAGGCAGAGGCAGAGGGAGAAGCAGGCTCCCCGCCAAGCAAGGAGCCCGATGTGGGACTCGATCCCAGGACGCTGGGATCATGACCTGAGCCGAAGGCAGCCGCTTAACCAACTGAGCCACCCAGGCGTCCCTGCATTATATATATTATTAATTAATCTATTACACTAATATATTTGAAAAATCAAGTGTGATAAAAATAGAGTGAGATCTATTTAACCTCAATGACCGCTCATTCTCTTTGGAGAATGCTTTGATGCTAGTGGGACCAGTAGGAAAAATCAATTCCCCACACTTTGTGAAAAGCAAGAGTAGATAACCAACAACCTGGATTGACTACCAGTTTGATTTAGAGTGGATTAATGACTTTGGGGCTGATTTTCTACATTTAAAAATGTTATATCGGGGCACCTTGGTGGATCAGTGAGTTAAAGCCTCTGCCTTCAGCTCAGGTCATGGTCTCAGGGTCCTGGGATCAAGCCCCACATCAGGCTCTCTGCTCAGCAGGGAACCTGCTTCCCCCTCTTTCTCCGACTGCCTCTCTGCCTACTTGTGATCTCTGTCAAATAAATAAATAAAAATCTTTAAAAATGTTGTATCTTGGGGCACCTGGGTGGCTCAGTGGGTTAAGCCTCTGCCTTCAGCTCAGGTCATGATCTCAGGATCCTGGGATCGAGCCCCACATCAGGCTCTCTGCTCAGCAGGGAGCCTGTTTCCTCCTCTCTCTCTGCCTGCCTCTCTGCCTACTTCTGATCTCTGTCAAATAAATTTAAAAAAATCTTAAAAAAAAAAAAGTCGTATCTTCTACATAAGGTCAAAGTACCTCAAGGAAAACCATTATATGAGCGTAAGATAAACTGCAAAGTAGCTCCACATAACACAAAGAAATCTTACTCTCTTATTCATATCCTGAGACACTTTATGCTACGTAAGCAGTTTATGTTACGATTCTTCCATCTTATGCCTCAAGAGTTGGCATTCTTTCGCTTGTATTTTAGGATGCCTACTCTTCACTTTTAATCACACCATCATATTTGATGAACCATCACATTTGTCTCAAGGTAAATAAAAATTTCCTCATCTCACTTAAATCTATGTATGTTTCCTTCCTTGCACAGGCAGATTCTTGTTAAAAACTCCACAGAAGCTACCCCCAGATGCCTAAACACTCTAAGATTTCATGACCATAATAAAGCTGAGGTTTACTTTATTTAAGGTAAGTTCCTAAGCTGCAGCCTCCACACTGCCACTGAATAGATAAATAATAAAGTTCTTAACATTGACTGTGATTACTGACTTTGTACATAGTCCTCAAGGATTTCAATACCCAATTTTTAAGCCAGCAGTTCTAAAACTTTTTAGTCTCAGGATCCTTCACTGCTATCAAAAATTACTAAAGACCTCAAAGAGCTTTTATGAAATTTTAACTATGTTGGGTATTTTGTTTACAAATTCATTTAAAAACAGCAATGTATCCATCACATGTTAACATAAATAACACATTTTTAACAAAAATAACCAAATCAAATTCACTGACAAATAGTTTAAAGGAAAAATAGCTGGGTTCTCCTATCTGCTTCTACAACCATCTTATTGTTTTGGTTGAATATATGAAGAAAATCTGTCTTTCCCACACAGTTGGGAAAAGAAAAAGTATTCAAAGTGATGGTTTCTTAAAAGTTAGCTACAATGTAAAATCTGAAACCACACACCAATGAACTTTTCGTACTCTTAGGTTAAAATCCATTAATTTATCTTTCACTTTGAACAAGGGATTTTGCAACATCATGCATTGGTCATTTGTAAAATATAAGTTCAGTGAATTATGCAATATTTCAAATATTAACACATTTCATTAAAAGTATGAAATATTCTGATTTCTTAACATTAACACTGATCTCATCTTGATTCTTCAGTACACATCCTTTTTTTTGAGATTTTATTTATTTGACAGAGAGAGATCACAAGTAGGCAGAGAAGCAGGCAGAGAGAGAGGGAGAAGCAGGCTTCCCGCTGAGCAAAGAGCCCGATGCAAGGCTTGATCCCAGGACCCTGAGACGATGACCTGAGCCAAAGGCAGAGGCTTAACCCACTGAGCCACTCGGGCACCCCAGTACACATCTTTTTTTAATATTCACTGCATCAAAATGGGAAGCATACATAAAGCACTGTGCATACGAAGAGTTACCTCAAAGAAAAGTACTTGTGCATTTGAGTAGCAAGTTTAATTGGCCACTTTTCATAGAACACAACTTTTACTGAAAACATGACAAACTCTGATTATTCAGATGGGCATTTGGCCAACCTCACTGACCTCCTGAAAGAATCTGTGGGGAAACCTTAGGACTTCACAGACCTTATTTTGAAAACTACTGTTCTGAGCAATAAAGCAAAATATTCAATGATTTCATGAGTTATTAAAACACCAAGGAAACACAAATGTTAAATAAAAATATCTAATTATCATCGCGTAAGTCCAAAGAAATCCAAGAGACAGAAAACCAACTCCCAGTGTAAAATACATCATAAACCTAATATTTGGCCTACATTAAAAAAAAAAAACTTAAGAACGCAAAACTATTTTATCAAAGCACTTATTTAATCTCCACAACATAAATACTTTTTAAGATTTTATTTATTTACTTGACAGAGAGATCACGAGTAGGCAGAGACAAGCAGAGAAAGAGGGGGAAGCAGGCTCCCTACCGAGCAGAGAGCCTGATGCAGGGCTCGATCCCAGGACCCTGAGATCACGACCTGAGCTGAAGGCAGAGGCTTAACGGTGAGCCACCCAGGCACCCCCATAAATATTTTTTAAAATATAGGTACATTAAGACCATTAAAAAAGTAAAAAAAGAAAACAAAAAAAAACTATACATATGTTAAATAATTAGACCATAAATACCATAAATAAATAAATAAAGTGAATATAAATAAATAAATAAATTAGACCACGAATACACAATGTTAATGGTCCTTTCAATAGTGAATGCTATTGCTAGGCACTGTGCTTAATAAGCACTTAATATGGTTACTGTATTTAATCCTCAAAACAAACCTATAAGGCAAGTCCGACCAATTCCTGTATCACACATAATGAAACTGAAATACAAACAGTGTGCCTAGGAGCAGAGGAAGGATGGATGGTAGAGTGATCTAAAACTAGCATCCTTCATCCATCCACATACTGTCTCCTGCAGCAAAGTTGAATGTTCACCCCATGGAAAAATTATGGATCAGTCTCTGGCTGAAGAGAGGATTTTAAGGGAGAAAAAAAAAGGCATGACTATTAAAAATAACAAAAAGAGGCAAACTCACGGTCTTTAGTTCCATCAGAACTTGTTCATCAACTCCATCATCCAAAAAGATGTCTCTTACATCATTAATAACATCTTCAATCACAGATCTGTACAATTTAGGCTTCAAAGGAAAAATAAAAAACTTGAAAAAGATCATTTTTCACATATTCCAAACAAAGTCATTTTTCCAACTAAACAAAATTTATTTTAGAAGCTATAACTTAAGATATAGGCATCCTAACAAACATCATTTGCTTCAATTAAAATGGATTATCTTACAACTGCATATTTTAAAAGAAGTCTCAAAGAGTAATACAATTCAAATACAGAAGTCCTTACGCATACAAGGTCCACACAATTTCCAGTTATAATTTCCTATGTTGTTATAATCGAAACACCTAATATGGCCCAATAAATAGCCTTATGGGTTGCTTATGTCTGGTTCCTATTATTCTTCCCTTTGTTTGACTCCTGTTAGATCTCACAACCTCCTCACTAAGACTTAAACTAGAGAACCTTACGTCCTGCAGTCATTTGCCTGATAATATCTGCAACCTAATATAAAAATCACATAATTTCTATTTTCTGTTAACCAGTCTGTGCCTTTAAGCTATACCATTAAATTGTTCATATACCCACAATAACAGGTCTCAAAGCCTCAAATGAACAAGGCACACTCATCTCTTTCCCAGGATTTCTTTCCTTTAACAACTGCCCAGACGATGCTATGAAACAGAATCATGGACAGCCTCAACATTTATTTTTCTAATTATTATTATTACTACTATTGTTGGTATTACTTAGGAAGGGTTGGAGGGGAAGACTGTTTCTAAAGTTTGCCAGAAGAATAAAAGGAGAAAAAATGTGAAAGCACTTTCAAAAGTATAAAGTATTTTTTAAAAACCAAAAGGTGATGGACAATAGTTTGCCCAACCCACATCCTATTTTTAACATGTTAGGCAAGAAGTTTGCATGTCAGTATGATAGAACTAGAGCTATCTTGTTATAAATCCTATCCATTATCACACACAATTAAGGTTATCATCCTTTTTCTTTTAATGTTTGTCATTATTTGTGTTTTATAACCTGCTTAAAGTAAGAATTACTGGTTCCCCAATAAAACCAAGGGTTTGCTCTCATAACCAAACCTCAAACAGAAATGCTTCACTAGCATCTCTTTCAGAAATATTGTTATCACAGGAGAGCCATCTAAGAAAATGCATTCTTGCACTGCCAAAACTACAAATAAGAGTTCCTCTGTATAACTTACCTCAACCATTAAAATTTGTTCCTTTTCATCACAACCAGAAAAACAATTCATATACCTGGGTTCTGACCTTTGCTATTCCACACACTAACCTGCTTTATTTTACCAAATTTACCTCTCTAAACTATTAAGTTATTCATGTGCAAATGTGGAACTCTATAGGATCTCATTTTAACATTCTGATTCTATATATAAGGAAATTGTTACTGACTATAGGGTATCACTTTATCTATGCAGATTTAACCACTGAATTACAAAAATAACATTTAAAACGTGGCTTTTTTAAACCAATAATGATCCTTAAAGCACTATAAGGTGACGGTATAATTTTAAATTGTTACTATGAATCTTAAGTTGATGATATAAATTATTTTTTTCAGCAACCTGGACATTTGGTGTTTTCTGAAGTCAATCACTCCTAAAAATCTTCGGCTTGGAGATCCAGAAATCTATAGGTACAAAACTTGCTTTCTTCTGGCACTCCCTATTTAATCAATTTATCTTGTCTTAGGATTTTGCTTACGCACCTTAGTTAAGCTACAACTTGCCCACTTAGTGGATTCATAAAAGCACTATAAAGGGAAATGTGTATTCTTCATGACATACACAGAGAACAATTTAGCAGAATTCTTCCTAAGTTGATAAGCCCCCATAATACTGATGAATGGGGGTATGCAGGGACTATCTGAAATAAGCAATTTCCAAGTTATTATTTAATACACTAAACCTTACTTGAGCCAAAGTTTTTGCCTTTTACAAAATACAAAGTAAGTTAGGTTTGTCCTGGTTTTCAAAACAGACATTCCAAACTGGTAAATTAAAGAACCATGACTGTCACCACCTAATGACTATTTAGAAGGTTCCTTTCAAAAGTGTTAGTTCCCTGAGGGAACACTGGAAAATAAATCAGATTAATATCCATCTAGAATATTAATATCCAATGAAATAAAAACACTGCCAACTTACAATTTTAATTTTTTTAAGATCCAGTTTGCACTAAGCCTCCTCACTCTCATTACTCACAATTCGTCTATACATAAGTGTACTATGGACATAAGGTCCTATGTTGAGGCTTTAAGCACTTGAATATTTCTTCAAAAAGCTGTATGTCTCCAACATTTATTACAGAAAAAAGACGTATTCGGAGCTTTACTTCTAACATATTTTCTGAATACTTGAAGAACACAACACTACCAAAGTCAAGTACCCTGCAGCTAACAGTTAATGTAGGAAGCATTTTTTTTTAAATTCCCGACAATAACGCATTTTCCAATACAAAAACGATTAGACATCTGAGCTACAGTTCTGTTTAAAAGCAAAAATAAAAAGAAGGGCCAGCAATTTTATTTTCCCCTAACAAAGACAGGAAACCCTAACTGCTCCTTCAAAACAACAACAAAAAACTTGGGACGCTGAAAGCGGCCTTGTTGGGTGCGAAATTACAGTGCAAGCAAAGGACCTAGAAATAAACTGAGCTCTGCACACTCCTGCCTCTCGCCTCGGGAGCACGCACCTCCCAGCCCCGCTCTCAGCAGCTCTCACTATTTAAAGCCGGATCTAGTGTTTAAATGGAGAGGCGGTGACGTAGGCCTGAAAAGCACCTTCCCATCCTGGCAGAGTCTATATTAGAGAGCGGCAATGGCTCTATATAAACAGGGCAGCCAAAGGGAGGAGGACCACAAGGCTCAGGGACTGAAAAGCAGGGTAAGCAGCCGCAGCCATGATGGATCGACCCGAGTCGCCAACGGTACGGAGTCGGGCGGCCGCGGGCTTATCCGCGGCGTTCGGGACCGGGCAAAAACGTGTTTTATTGTCAGAATAAAAATAAGAGTGGGGTGGACTAGTGATCACATTGCGTTGGTGACTGACAAGGTTATTTATGTGACTGCTTTTTGCAAACCTACGTGATCGCAAGTAACCAAAAAGGGACTAATGGGGAGAAGTAGACAAATTTCAAGGCGAAAGCAGGGGCACTTTGACCACTGTAAGCTTTTTTTGTTGCTTTGGTGCTTTTGCTAGTGGAAGATACGATGGGGGTTTTGCTTCCCCTTCGCCATTTTACCGATTCGGAAGGAACCGAGATAAGTGCTTTTCAACCTTCGTCCTTTTTTTTTTTTTTTTTAAGAAATATAAAATGGCCCCAGTGAAGGCTCCCTAAGCACAACCGCCAGAAACACCCCAAGTGACCCCCAAAGTAGCCGTTCACCTTCCACTGCATTGAAGTGGACCACGGCGGGTCTTGGGGACTCGCCTAATTCCCCAGACGCGGTTTTTGTTTTGAGGCTGCTCGGGGTGCCCTTCTCGAGCCGGCGCGGCCGGGCCCGCTTCAGGGTGGGGGAAACGGCGGCTTCCCGCCCACCCTCCCTCCCGGCGACCGGGGTCTGGGACCCGGGCCGCGCGCTCGCCCCGGCCCAACGGCCTCCGCGGCCCGGACCGCCCCGCGGCGGCCCCAGGCCCCGCCGGCGCCCCCGCCCTCCCGCCGCCGCCGCCGCCGCCGCGAGCCCGAGGCGCCCCCCCGCGCCCGCCGCCCCGGCCCGCTCCGCCCGAGGCGGGAAGCGGCGGCGGCGGCGGCCGCGCGGGCGGCTGAGGAGAGTAGAGGCCGGGAGTCGCCGCCGTCCCCGCCCCCGCCCGGTCCGGCCGTTGCTGCCGCCTGGACGAAGCCCCCGCCGGCCACCAAACCACGTCCTTACCACGGTGTTTGTATTTGCCGAGTTCGCCATTTCCACACACAACACAAACAAGAGGGGGGCAAGCCCGAGAAAACAAGATAAAAACAAAACCAAAAAAGAAAAAAGAAAACCAAAACACCCGGAGGGTGGCCCAAGCCACCGCAAGATTGGGGGTAAAAATTTCAAACAAAATCGAATCCTGAAAGAGTAGAGGGGAGCGGTGAGAGGAGGAGGAGGAGGAGGGGGGCAGTCCTCCCAGAGCTAAAAACCTCGAGAATCGCCCTTAAAAAAAAAAGCCACGACCCTTTTGGGGTCCAGGGGGCGTTGCCCGCTCCCCACCCCGCGCCAAGGAGGGAAACCACCACCGGTCGCCGCTCCCCGCGCCGCCGCTGCCGCCACCGGCTGCAGCTCCAGCCGTCCGGTCCGCCCGCTTCTCCCCTTTATATAGTGAGCCAACGAGCTGCGCGAGCCGCCGCCGCCGCCGCTGCCGCCGAGAGACAGGGCGGAGGGGGAGGGAGGGGCGGAAAGGGCGGGGGCAGAGGTGGGCGGGGTTGAGCGCGAGACACCGCGAGAGCCGCCTGCGCAGGCGCGCCGGGGCGGAGGCCGCCGTGGGCCGCGTCGTCACGCGCCGTGGAGGGCGCTGGGCGGGCGGAGCCAGGGAACTGGAGTAGTTCTGTGAGCTTGCCGACTCCCCAAGTCTCGCGTGATCACGTGGTTGCCACCCAGGCGGAAGTGTCCCACAGCTCTTTTAGGGTGAGGGACTTGCAAAGCACTGCTGGAAAAGACGTGAGTTCTGGTGACACTGGAGGCCAGCGTTACCTGGGACCGACTCTTGTCAGGTGTTTCTGCATCTCCCTGAGCTGGAGAAGCTAGAAAATATGGAAGGGGTGGTGGCAGCTGCCTCGCTAGCAATGGCTGCAGAGCCCCGGTCACGTGTTCCCGCTTCCGGCCCCGGGAGTGCTCGGACTCCGGGCAGAGTTTTAAATGCGGAGTCATCTCAGGGCTTGAGTTAGTGATTCCAAGCTCTGAGGCTTCCGTTCCTCTCCTGAAGGGTGGGCCCTTCCCCTGCAAAATTGTGTACGTCTTCCTGAAGGGGAAGAAATCTGATTTGGGCCCACCGTTAACACATTTCAGGATTAGTAACCCCCTGAACTGGCTGAGTTGTCTCCCCAGTACAGCTAAAAGTCTCTGAGCTTGTTTCCCAAGTTTCGGCCATCTACTAGCCTACTAGTACTTTAAGTGACTTACAACGGTGGTGGGAATGCCAAACAAAACAAAACGAAACAAAATACGAGCCACCGGATTATGACAGCACGGTAATGTTCCCCCCCACCACCACCTTTTTTAAAATACTGCCCAAATTCTGTAACCATATGTCCTGCCTGTAATAACTAACATCTGAAATACTTCCCCTTGACCCACCAACTCTCGTGGCCTCTCGCTGCGAGAGAGCGGGCAAAAAAAGTCCATGTCTTGAAGTATAAATCAAAAGGCGTTTGACCTGCTCTGCTCGGGCAAATCCCGCCTTTATGGCAACATTTTACGCAGAACAGAGAATGCTCTGTTTAGAAGGCAGAACTCAGAGTACCTAATTCTCTTGTCCCTAGGAATTTTGAGAAACATGGAATGTAGTCTGGACAAGTGAGGGAGTTTATCCTCATAAAGCAAAACGAAATGTCAAAGTTGTATGCAGCTGAGAGCATATTTGGAAAATAGCAAAGACAACGTACCAGAGAGAGAAAAAGATGCAATCTACCAAGACCTGAAGGAAGAAATTAGAGAAAGCAGAGGCCATTAAGACTCAGAAAATGGGAAGTTGTCGGTATGTTTGTGATGGGCATAGAGAATATCAATTAATTTTGAGATTTCTTTTAACACCACCTGCCTTAAACGAGTTGCATTTCAGTTCCCTGCACAGCTTCCTGAGTGAAGGCACTTAAAAAAACGTCCTAGAAAATCTTCGTGTTCTTGATACATAAAAATTGGATTCTATCACCTTTTGTAATTCTTTTAATATTCAGGTGACCATTAGCCGGAAAAGTTGTACTAAACAGTACCAATACTGGTAAATTTCATCACTTATTAGGACTTCTTTTTACCTCTTTATGTATGCATACTACTATTTGCACTTGGAATCCCTCACCTTCCATGTCATTTTCTTCTCTCACCACTTGATAGTCTTAACTAAATGATAAAATGTTTTGCCATCGGTTAAGATAAAGAGCACTGCATACAAAACATGGGTTTGAATCTATGAGATTTATTCTCCACAGACTTATTCCAATGGGATTAGTCACCATTTTGCTCTGATTGAACCTGACCTATGAAGTAACAAAATACAGTTATGGGATTAAAAAGACAGAAAACCCCGTCCTGGACTCCTTAAGACCTTCCTACTTCTTGGAGGCTCTGAGATGGCCTCTGTTTTTACACACTTTAAATTGCAACAGTGCTGAAGCACTTAACTAATATTAACCCGGATCTCTTGCGTTCTCTTTTCATTGTGCCTGGATTCCATTCCAATTTACAGTTTTCCATTCCTCATTTAGTTGTAATATGTTGTAATGTGCCTTCAATCACTACATATGTGGGCCAGCCACTTTAGTTACAGAAAGAGACATTACCTGATCTTGCACCAAAATAGTGGGTCTGAATAATTTGGAGACTACAGCTGTTTAATTCACAAAACTGGAAATCTGTGAATAGAAAGTTCCTCCCATGTAAGACTAGATTTAGCATTATATGTAAATTTTTTTTATCTGAACTTCTTGGGGAAGGGGAGCTTGAATAACTTTTCTAATTTTAGCTGTTCCTTGTACCATGTATGAATCATGAATCATTTATACTGCATATTCAGTTTACAAACTCATACTTTGTAACAGCTATATACTTAAACAGGTAGATACTTATAGTGCTCTCTTTTCTCTGTAATGCATCTTTTATTTATTTATTTTTTTACTTCAAAGTGATTTGTACTGGACAATAGCAAGTTACTTCTTCCTTTTAATGTTAATATTCTGCCTAAACACTGAATAATTGCTAAACAAAAGAAGCAATGGAAAAATTTAGTGCTTAAATTTTAATATACCGTAAACAAAATGACACCAAACCTTATATGCCCAAACATTAAAATGTTCTACTCTCCAAATGACTATTTTAGCAACAATGCCAAGAGAGAAAAAAAAAATCTAAAAAGACTGCTCCTGGAAATTAGTTTGAACTAAAATCTCATTATGTAACTTACCTTCAGTTTCCATGTTCTTAAATAATAGATAGATCAATAAAGGTAATTTTCTGGTGTATTTAGGAAGCATGCAGCCCTTATATGCTCAGTAGTATTGGGCACTTTGGGAGAACACTGAAGTGAAGAGGGAAGATCTTGTAACTCAAGTTTACCAATCCTAGTGAAAGTCCCTATTGTATAGTGCATAGTTACAGCATTCATTCAATTTATTAAAAGCACTGATGTATTTCAGTACGACCAAAAAGAAATATATTCAGAATTCATATATTTTTTAGGCCTTTACAAAAGCCAAACAAAAAACACCTGTTGATTTCCATATGCACTGATGTTTGATGCAGTGTATAAGAAGAAATTACTGTCCACACCAATGACTTTATACATACGAGGAGGAGATTTTTTAGTTCTTTTTTTTTCACGGTTCTCTTCCTTTTCGCTTACAGTTTAAAATTGCTGTTTCATGTCTTAAAACAGCAACTTACTTGCAATTATTTTTTGTATATTGAAATATAAGGCAGTTAGTGGTGGCTTAGCAAAAATAACTTAGTGCAGAGTCTGTGCAATCATGTTTGACAATGCCATTACCTTACTGTGAGACGTTCTGCAGTAACTAAACTTCTCTGTGCTTGATAAGATGAAATAGTAACCACCACGTATGGATTGTTGGGAAGATCAAAGGTACTAGAAAGTGCTTCGGTAAGTATTGGGTGGATATTTTTCTTATTAACGGTAAGTTACGTCAACAACATCAAAGCAAGGGGAAGTTCTTTTTTTTTTTTTTTTTAAGATTTTATTTATTTGCCACAGAGAGTGAGAGAGAGAGTACACACAAGCAGGCAGAGAGGCAGGCAGAGGCAGCGAGAGAAGCAGGCTCCCTGCGGAGCAAGGAACCCGATGCGGGACTCAATCCTAGGACCCTGGGATCATGACCTGAGCCGAAGGCAGCAGCTTAACCAACTGAGCCACCCAGGAGTCCCAAGGGGAAGTTCTTTTTAACACACTTTATAGAACACTCCTATGGTTGATGATTAATTTATCCAGAGAAGTTTGTCTAAATTTTGATAACTTAAGTGGTGAGTATACAGAATAATTTTTGCATGTAAATATAATATATGCTGTTGTAAGATAAGATTCCATAAGCCAAGGGGCACCTGGGTGTCTCAGTCAATTAAGCCTCTGACTCTTGATCCCTGACTCTGGTCATGATCTCAGGGTAGTGAGATCAAGCCCCGTGCTGAGCTCCACGTTCAGTGGGGAGTCTGTGTCTCCTATTCTCTCTACCCCCTCCCCCAACCCCCACCCATGCGTGCTCTCTCTCACTCTCAAATAAATCTGGAAAAAAAAAAAAGATTCCTTAAGCTAAAGGCTTAAGGAATTCATGATCATTGGATATAATTTGGATGTAAGGATATATCCCGTTGGATATAAGGAATTCATCAGGTTGCTTGGTTACACGTGTACAATTATACCTAGCAAAATTACTTTTGGATTTGTTTATTGACCCAGCAATGCCAATTCTGGACTCTATCCCACAGACATAGTAGCAAAAATATGAAAAGGTATATGCCCAGACCTATTCAATATAGGACTGCTTGTAACACCAAAAGAAAGGAAACACCCTGATATGTCCATATAAGGAGATTGGTTGAATAAACTATGGTACTTGCACACAGTGAAATACTATACAGCTGTAAGAAGGAATGAGGAATATCTCTATATACCACTATGAACAGGATATAGTGTTAAGTGAGAAAAGCAAATAGAGATAAGTGTTCTTTGTATGCTACCATTTAAGAAAAGAAAGACTATAAAAATGTGTGTACATACACTTGCTTAAATTTAAAAAAAAAAAAGGAAAGATAAACCATAATTTTTTAAAGGAAGGTTACCTATAAGGACAAGGAGAAAATATGATGAGAACAGGTATAGAAACTAGGCTTATTTAAATATATCCTTTATATTTTACTCTGGAAACCTATTCACTTAATTACAAAATGAAAATAACTTATTTATAAGATAAAATTAATTATAATTGGTTTTGAAACTAAAATAAGATGAAGGAAATAAACCTAATAGTATATTTCATAACACACAGAGAGGAACCTTTCCAAGTGACCTTAAAACACAGTAATTTGGGGCACCTGGATGGCTCAGCCCATTAAGCATTCCACCTTCAGCTCAGGTCATGATCCCAGGGTCCTGGGATTGGGTCCCACAGGTGCCATGAGTCCCACCAGTCCCACGTCAGGCTCCTGCCAGCCTGCTTTTTCCTTTCCCTCTCCCTCTCCCCACCACTTGTGTGCTCGCACTCTCACTCTCTCTCTCTCTCTCTCATGCTGTCTCAAATAAATAAAATATTTTTAAAAAACAGTAATTTGACTATACATCTGTAGGAATGTATTTTCTAAAAACAAGAAGAAATATAAAAGTTTTTTTCACTCTTCTCTGTATTGATGTGATAATGTTTGTATATGTATTCCGGCTTTTTAAATGTGAAATGTGAGATAAATAAAATGAGTAATGTTCTAATTATATCATCTTAATCATTCTTGAAAACCAGGATTCCCAACATTGGAGAAAGGAAATGCAGATGTAAGATACAAATGGGTAAGTAAAAATTCCATAGTCCTGAATTTGAATTAGAAGCATCGTGATCCATTTTGTTTTATTTTTCACCCTGCCTCTGAAAAGGCCTAGAACTAACCAACCCAGTAGCAATGTGTACACCTAATGCCTAAATTAAGGCATTTCAAGACCAGTACTCCTTGGAGAAATGTCTCATTCTGATTCCAGGTCAAGACCAAGAAATGTCTTTTTTCTAAAAAACAACAAAACCCGAACCCAATGTTTTAGCATGTAAAATATACATAGCTCTGAAAGAGCCTAAAGACAGTGACCAATCTAGCAACTGTGAGCATCTCTAGCTCCCAGATAATAATCTTGAAATATTTTCCACTAAAAGGAATCAAGGCTCCTTGCAGATATTGCTGACTCTAAGATTTGAGCAAGAAAAATATCAGCTTGAACCAGATGAAATTGCCAATGATTGCCCAACCTAATACAAAATGAGTCTAGAATATCCTTTCATACAGATCACAAGGAAGATGTATTAGTTTCCCTGGGCTATTGTAATGAAGTCCCACAAACTGGGTGACTTAAATAATAGAAATTTATTTTCCCACAGTCCTGGAAGCTGGAAATCTGAAATCAAGGTGTCAGCAAGACCATGCTTTATCTGACCCTGAGAAGAATCTTCGCAGCTTCTCGTGGTGGCCTGCAATCCTGGGTGTTCTTTGGCTTATGGTTGCATCACTCCAATCTCTGCCTCCATCTGTACATGGCATTCTCCCTGTCTTTACATTGTTTTCCCTCTAGGCATGTCTGTCTCTGTGTCCCCAATTCCCCTTTTTGTAAGGATGACAATCCTGTTGGATTAGGGCTTGTGACCACATTCTAACTTAACTGTCTTTGAAAGACCCTATTTCCAAATAAGGTCACTTTCTGAGGTACTGGGGTTCAGATTCCAACATCTCTTTTTTGGAGGACACAATTCAACCTGTAACAGAAGATACCAAAGACTGCTCATGTCCTGTCAGGAGAATTTAGGAGCAAACATGAAGAGGCCCCTATTGGCCAAAGGTGAGACACTTTGAGTTCCAATAGGATAGAACTTAATAGCAAGTTGAAGTACATCAAATATTTAAATCCATTAATTTATAATACTATTAAAAAATGAAACTTCTAATTGGTCACTATTGGAGGATGCTGGGGAATTAACTCTTTATTTTGAAGAGTGATAAATGAAGAAAACTAATTGAGCACTTATCTAGCCTTTCCTAATGGACTGTACCACTGAGTACCAAATTGTGGATGTCTTGGATTGAATGTGACCCCCAAAAGAAAACGTCCATGTCCTAATCCTCAGAACCTGTGAATGTTACCTTACTTGGAAAAAAGTTCTTTTTTTTCTTAAGGTTTTATTTATTTTTTTGAGAGAGAGAGAGAACAAGTTGGGGCAGCAGGAGAGAGAGAAGCAGACTTCCCAGCTAAGCAGGGGAACCCAACACGGGTCTCAATTTCAGGACCTGGAGATCATGTCCTAGCTGAAGGCAGATGCTTAACCAACTGAGCCACCCAGCCGCCCCAGAGAAAGGGTCTTTACAGATATAATTATGTTAAGGAGTTTGTGATGAGATCATCCTGGATTACCCTGGTAGGTCCTAAATCTGATGACAGGTGTCCTCATAAGAAATACAGAGAGGTGAGCAAAAAGAGGAGGAAAGGGAATGTAACCACGGTGGTAGAAATTGGAGTGGTGCAGCCACAAGTGATGCCAACAGCATCAGAAGTTGGAAGAAGCAACAGAAGTTGGAAGAGGCAAGGAACAGATTCTCCCTTAGTGCCTCCGGGAGGAATGTGGCCCTGCCAATACCTTTATTTTAGACTTCTGGCTTCCGGAACTGCAAGAGAATAAATTTCTGTTGTGTTTAAGCCACCAAGTTCATGGTTATTTATTACAATGGCCTCAGGAAACTAATACAGTAGATGAGAGGAAGCTTCTCAGTAAAGAAGTATTCCGACTAGTAAGTGAATAAAGAATGATAAAATATCACCATTTCACAGCCACATCAATTCACAGAATTGACATGGAGACATTAAACACTGGCATCTGCTAACATCACAAAAAGAGAAACAACCAGATGTATATGGTTCCTGATGAAGAACATGCTACCACCAATAAGGTAGTCTTACCTTCGTGGCCACCACCCAAAAATAGAAACCCTGGATCTGATTAGGCTTATAGATCCAACTAACAATTTTCAAAAAATACAGAGGAGGCAAGGACATCACAAACTACATATCCAGAATGCAATCAGCAAAACCCAGATGCTGGGAAGCTATAGGACAAATGGTCCAATTTCTCAACAAATAAATTCAAGGAGAGAGAGAGGAACCTGTAGATTAAAAGAAACTTAAGAGACATATCAATCTATCACAATGTGTGGAACTTACTGGAATCCTAATTCAAGTAAACCATAAAAGAAATGACAGTTATGACACAATTGGAAATTTGCAATTTACTGGATATTTGATGAAATTAAAGAGTTACTGAATTAAATGAAATCACTCATGTAAAATGTCAAAAATAAGTCCTGTAAAGCTTTATTTTACAGTCAGTGATGGTTCTTTCTCCAGATGGCTTGACTTCCAGTCGAAAAACAGTTCATATCCCCAAGAAGGCCTGGTATTGTGTTATAAAAGTAATTAATGTTGAACACTGTTTAATTACATGGATTATCTCTTTCTCTGATTCTTGGACCTCGGCCATATATACCTTATCTTGATTCACAAGTTGAACAGCTGTGATTTGGGACAGTTAAAAATGGTGAAAATTAAGGTGCTCACTGATATATTTATAAAAGCATTCTTCTAGCAGGCAAAATCTTTTTTTTAGAGGCTTTATTTATTTGAGAGAGAGGGAGTGCATGAACGGAGGAGGGGCACATGGAGAGGGAGAAGCAGACTCGCTGCAGAGCAGGAAACTCACCTCCCTCAATCCTAAAACCCTGAGATCGTGACCGTGACCGGAGCCTCAGGCCGATACTTAACCAATTTAGTCACCCAGGTGCCCCCAAATTATCTTTGATTTACATGCCAACTTTATCTTCTTATTCATACATCTTCAACTTGATAGAGGCCTCTGATATGACACTTAATTCTACATAGATAATTTTCTAATAAAACACAACATAGGTAAATCTGTAGTTTATCTACAAACCCTGTCTTAGAGAATTATTATGTAAACTGGAACTAGATGGACCATTTTCAATTCTCCAGAATCTACCTTCCTCTGATAGTAGAGGTCGTACAGCTTGTAAAAAGGGAGGGGGGCGGAAAGACTCTCATAGATTCCAGGCCAGAATGGGAGTACTGGTCTTCCATTTAATAGTTTCCTGTGAGAAAATCGAGGGGTGCATTTCAAATACCTTGTTGTGAACAAGGCTCTGGATTAATGTTGTAGGATGTTTCTTCAAGGTAATGAGATAGCCAGCAGGCAAAACATAATAGATGATTAAACAGGAAAAATGGAGATTAAAAAAAAAATGAAGAATTTGCCATTTTGTGTTCCTGCCAAGATGAGAAGCAATAATAATAATAATGGATTTAGTTTAAAAGCTTTAATCACAGGGTACCTCCTTTAAAGCTTGTAGCAGTCCAATGAGATAAGTAATATAATCCCTTCACTGTGGATGGGAAACTGAGACTCACCTTCAGCAGTGACTTGTCCAAGGTCATATTGCTGTTTACTTGTGACATTTTAGAGGTACAAGTTCAAGGCTCTTTCCACCTGTCTTAGAAATAAGAAACTATCCAGGAGAATGCAAAGGTTTTGAGTCAACCCACCTTGCTCCTTAAATTTGTTAAATGTATGTTAATTACAGGCACCTGGGTGGCTCATTGGGTTAAAGCCTCTGCCTTTGGCTCAGGTCGTGATCCCAGAGTCCTGGGATAGAGACTTTCTGCTCAGCGGGGAGCATGAGCTTCCTCCTCTCTCTCTCTTCTGCCTGCCTCTGCCTACTTGTGATCTCTCTCTGTCAAATAAATGAATAAAATCTTTTTTAAAAAATGTATGTTAATTATATAATGCATTAAACTTCATTTGGGAGTAGAGAAACTGTAGCTTATGCAAAACTGAGACCTGAAACTGAGACTTTGCCCTGATTAAAAAAATTGCCTTCATAAAAGTGTCATCAAGAAGCATGTATTAAATCATTTAAATAACTAATTTCTCTGTTTTTACATCAATTGAAAATCATCCATTTCCCATTTTAAGTAGCATCTACTCAATTACTGAATTTGTCAAGAACAGTCATTTTCTAGGAAGATTCTTTATAATCAAAACATTTATGTCTAGCTTTATCATTTATCATGCTTTCATTAAACAAGAAAATAAAGGGTGACGGTTAGAAAGGGGAATCCTTTCTATTTTACCTAATAAGCCAGTGACATACCTCTGATTCTGTAGATAAAAAATATATTAAGTTGGGCATGTGGTGATGTCTTTGCACGATAATAAATCAGAAGAGGCAGTATATATTGAAAGGTATAGTGGTTTAGCAAGTAGCAAAGTGTGTGGACTTTGCAGTCATGTACACTAAGATGCTTGTTCTCGCAATGACCACGGGCAAGTTACCTCATCTGTGAAGTGGCAGTTTAGTAATATTACCTACTTTAGAGAGTTGTGTAATGGTAATCCATGTAAAGCCCCTTAGCATGGTGATTGCCACAAAGTAGGTCCTCAGTAAGTATTAAAGACCATAACGACAACAATAATAATAATGCTGTTGGTACAGAAACTGAAATAGGTTCCCTTTTGTCTTTGTCTTTGTCATGTTGAGCAGTGGAGCAAATGTGAATTAGAACGTACTTCTGAACGGAGTTTACCAATTAAGCAAAGCCGTCCTCCCCTTTGGATGTGTAAGAGTTTCTTTATTTTTTCCATCTGTAAAATTAGAATCAAAGAAGCAATTCCAAGTATGACATGAAACACATACTCTACTCTGAATTAGTAAATTTTTCACCAGTTTCTTTGAGGTTAAGTCATTTGAATAACTGATTTCTGTTTCTAAATCTGTTGAAAATCATCTATTTCCTGAAATGACTCAGACTGTTTAAAACTAAAGGCCTTATATAAATCTCTAGTCAAGAGATATAATTGCTCATTTGCCAAGTGTAGAATGCATTACCATTCCTCAATAAATGTTAAATGAAATGATAGATTTTCCAGCCTTCAGATATATTGTAGCATGTGATAATGACGATCAATACTGTCATTCGGGCACAGGAGGACAAAATACACCTGAGCCCAGATAGAACACAGAACTAGGAACCCACAGTCTGTAGAGAGGAGTTTCATTTCTTCTTCATATATTTTGCAGCACCGTGAGGGATATTTATCATTAACTATCGTTTTATTTTCCAAGGATAGAATTCATTACATAATCACTTCTTAATTTTCTCAAATTTTAGTGAACAATACAATCAATTCCACATCTCTTCTTCCTGTCTCCCCTTTTCTGTGAACTTACTGTCCTTTCTCCTTCCCTCTCTCTTGCCTCTCATTGTCTCCATTACTGTTCCTTTGCTTTTCTTTTTCCTTTTTAATAGACTAGTTACAGAATACCAAACATAGCCTCTTTTCAGTGCCCTTAGTGTGTTTTCATCCTTCCAATATTGGGTTAAAAAAATAAAATCAGATTTTCTGTCTGACTTTTTAAGAATGTGATTGGATAGTGATCATCAAATACAGACCATTTTCAAAATCTCTATGTTCTTAGTTTCCATATTTAGCCACGGATTTTTTTTTTCCTGAACCAATCATGACATTCAAAAAATATTTTATGGGAGAGGAAAAACAACAATAAAACGAGAAAAGTTAAATTACCAAAAGCCATCAAATAAAAATTATATAAAAGAAAATATGAAGCCCGTGTATTTCTGTCTTTCTAGTCATACCTTTTGATCACACATGTGTTTTTTCTTATGCCCACAAAGCATCTCTGGCTATAGATAGATGATAGATAGATAGATCGCTAGATAGATAAATGTAACTACACTTTGTTTTTTACAAAAAAAAAAAAAGGATTCATGCCTTAAATTTTATATACAACTTGCTTTTTTTCTTTTTTTCTGTCTGGAAAAAACGATTTATTTATTTGTTTGTTTATTTGTTTATTTGAGGGAGAGAGAGAGAACAAGCAGGAGAGACAGGGAGAGGGAGAAAGGATCTCAAGCAAATTCTATGCTGAGCATGGAGCCCGACATGGGGCTCGATATCACAACCTTGAGATTATGACCTGACCCAAAACCAAGAGTTGGGTGCATAACCAACTGCACTACCCAGGCGCTCAGTTTGCATTTTTTTTTAATTTATTTATTTGATGGACAGAGATCACAAGTAGGCAGAGAGGCAGACAGAGAGAGAGGGGGAAGCAGGCTCCCCGCCGAGCAGAGAGCCCGATGTGGGGCTCGATCCCAGGACCCTAGGATCATGACCTGAGCCGAAGGAAGAGGCTTTAACCCACTGAGCCACCCAGGTGCCCCCAGTTTGCATTTTCTTAGACCCAGTATATCACAGACCTCTTTCTAGACCAGTAAATTTCATGTTCTCAGGTGACTTTAATGGCCCCCTCTGTGGGTACCCAAAGGAAGAGTAGGGCTGTTTCCTTTTGTGCTATTTTAAACATTGCTGCAATAATGTCCTTGTGAATGTTCCTTTATACACTTTTGCTATTATTTTTGTAGAATAGATAAGTGGAAATGGAGTTGATGGGTCTCAGGATTTTTACATTTTAAATACTAATCAATAGTCACAAGCTACCCATAATAGGTTTTCCCCACTATCTCTCTGACTTTATACAAGTCCCACATAGCTGTCCCGTAAAGTTGAGACCATCTCCTTTCTCATTACTCTGGAAAAAGGAATTTTTAAAAATTTGTTTCTGTATCTTTCTTCACATTACACTTTTTTTTTTAAAAGACTTTATTTATTTATTTGACAGAGATCACAAGTAGGCAGAGAGGCAGGCAAAGAGAGAGGAGGAAGCAGGCTCCCTGCTGAGCAGAAAGCCCAATGCAGGGGCTCCATCCCAGGACCCTGGGATCATGATCTGAGCCGAAGGCAGAGGCTTTAACCCACTGAGCCACCCAGGCGCCCCTTCACATTACACTCTTAACAATGTCTTTCTCCACTTATGTTTTTTCCTTTCTAGAGAAATCCAGCTCCTGGAAGCTTTAATTCCTTCCATTATTTGCCCCATCATTGCTTCTCTATATTTATTTTTGTAAATTACTTGGAAAGTGGTAATATTTTATGTAATTAATTGTGTATTGTGCTTCAACGGGCATTTTAAAGGGAATATTAAGACATATTTTCACAATGTTCTTTGTTCTTGGCTTATTTTCCTTTCATCCAAAAAGAAAGACTAAAGCTGTCTCTAATTCCCAAGATCTGGAAATCTCCTTTCTTAATTTTGTACATACTCCCATTTAAAAGAACGTATTATAGGGGGACCTGGGTGGCTTAGTCATTAAGCATCTGCCTTTGGCTCAGGTCATGATCCCGGGATCCTGCGATGGAGCCCCACATCGCATCACATTGGGCTCCCTGCACAGCAGGGAGTCTGCTTCTCCCTCTCCCACTCGCCTTGCTTGTGTTCCCTCTCTCACTGTGTCTCTCTCTGTCAAATAAATAAATACAATCTTTAAAAAAAATTTTTTTTAAAAATTTTAAAAATTTAAAAAAATTTTTTTTAAAAAATTAAAAAAAATTTTTTAGAAAAGAATGTATTATCATTCAATTTTTGCATGTCTGATTTCCACTAGACTTTTCCTCCAATTATTCAATGACTACTTATTGAGCGACAAGCCCTATTCTAAGCCATGAGTGTGTAGCATAAGATAAAACAAGCCAAATTCCCTTCACTCATAAATCCCATGTGGCTGGTGAAACAGACAACAGACAAGATAAGTAAGTAGAATATTATATGTTAGGCATTTGTAGAAATCCAGGTGAGAAGAGTAGAGATAGATTCATTGTGTGTTTTGCAAAGGGATCCAGTAAGGCCTGCTTTGGGTAGAACATGGGGTTTTAGAAAAATGAGCAATCAGAAATGATGCACAGGTTTCTGTTAGGTAACTGGGAAGATGTCACGGCCATTCAGGTTGGGGAAAATTGAGGGAAAGACATGTCTAGGTGATAAAAATTTTTCTGGTTAGGTTTAGATGTCTGTTGAGCATTCAAGTGGAGACATCAAATAAACTGTTGAATACAAGTTTAGAGCTCAGCAATTTGACCTGGAAATAAATATCGGGGAATCATTTAGCATTTATAGGTACTTACAGCCATGGAGATGTGTGAGATGGTGTGAAGAGTGTAAGGAGAGAGAATAGAGGCATTCTGACATTTAGAGGCTGGACCAAGGAGAAAGAGCCAAAAAACAAAAACATAAACAAACAAAAAGCCAAACCAAAACTGGGAAGGAGTTGGCAACGACGTAGCATACAAACCAGGAGAATGAGAGTGAGGGTGGAAGGTGGGTGTGGATACCAAGGTTAGAGAATGTTGCAAGAAGAGAGTAAAGCTGCCAAATGCTGCCGAGAAGCACAGAAGAGAAGATAGGAAAGATCTTAATCTGTCAAGTCAGAGGACATTGGCAAAAGCATTGGAGTGTAGTAATGGAGATGGAAGACAAATTGGAGTGAACTGAGAAGAAAAGATGAAGTGAGAAAATGGTGAGAGCAAATACAGCTTCTCTGTATCTCCATGGTCAGAAGTAGCAATCAGCAGTCGGAAGACAGACTTCTCATGTTGGGAGGACAGGGTCCTTTGTGTCTGCTCTTGCTCCTGCAAGAGCCAGGGCTGGGAGATGGGGGGTGGGTAGCTGCTTCTGTGCTAAGAGCTGACATTGACTGAACCTAACTGCACTTTACCGTCCAAGCCTTTGCCTGGAAATGACAAGCCTTTAATCGACTCCAGAGTTCCAACATGGTTATATCAGATTCTGTCAATGCAATGGACTGTCTAGGTAGGGAGACAAGATTCCTGGTGCTTCCTACTCCACCAGCTTCCCAGAATCCTTTCCTCAAATGATTTTTTGAAGATGGGATTTATTAGAGACTATTTCTGGGAATAGTCAATGGGGGAAGAAAATTCATAATGATACAAGAGAAATTGCATATTATTGCAGTCATCACTCTTTGAGAAAGGCCAGCGAGGATAGGCTTCAGAGCAAAAAGGGAGGCGTTCATCTTTGCTGGGAGCAGGAAGCTTCCATATACTGTAAAAGGAGAGAGGATGAGAACAAAGAATTGGAATTGGTGGTGGAAGTGTAGGTAAGTTGATAGATTGGGTGGTAGGAAGGAAAGGAGTTTCCTGTGATTGTTTAAAAATGTTCAATAAAACACAAGGGCAAGTTATCAGCTGAGAATGCAGTGTAAAAAGTGGGAAGGAATTATTGAAGGTTTGAGAAAAGAGGAGAAAATATGAATTAGTCATTTTTTGCAGGCACAACATCAAGGGTATCTTTAAAAGTATATAGGATTGTTATGGAGAATCAATTGCTTTCTTGAGATTTAAGATAAGAATCATCATGGCTATGGTGCTTTTCTTTGGTGTCAGTCAGCTGCTTGTGGGAAGGCATAGAGTAGGTAGGTAAGAGGCTTAATTAATGTGACAGAGATTACTTACTGTTCCAAATATCCATTTTTCCCTTTCCCTTAGTCGTAGAATTCCCTGAGTATTAGCTGGTCTTGCCCAGCAAGAGATTACATTTTGAGCTTCCTTTGTGGCTAAATGTCATCCTGTGCTTACATTTGATCCAATGCATATAAGAGGTGATGTGGGCAACTTCTGGAACATCTTCCTAAAGAGTAAGCCCTGTGCCTTGGGCCTCAGCAAGTCACTACTGTCAAAAGTACATATATGACAGAAAACCAGAGAACAAACAAGTAGTAATTCATAAAAGTTTATTGTGCACACACCAAAATACAGTTTGCAAACTGGGAGCACTCAAACCAAAACATGGAATGAGCCTCAGGGTATATGGTTAGAGGACAAGGTCCCTTCTGTAAGGGGTAGTTTATATAGTGGGAAGGCAGTGGTTATTTATACTTCCCAGTGATTGGTTATAATAGAATTTTCTTAAATAATAGGGAATTGGTCTGTAATGACCTCATATTAACCTTGGGAACCAGTTCAAGTTTTGCTTATGATTTCCAGACACAATCAAGAAATAACCCAGGTCAAGTTAGTCTTCCAAAATAAGCTAAATTAAGCTTTGTATGAAGGTCAAGGAGATAGCAATATTTGGGGTTGTAGTGTCTGATAGCATGAACAAGACCCAAGTTTTGAAGAGGAAGGAGAATGATTTATGAAGCAAAGGGGATACCTCTCTTCTCTCTCATCTTCAAGCCCACAGGTATCTGGTATAAGAGAGAAAAACCACATCCTGTTCCAAGGACTGCAGGGCAGTGGGAACATGTGGCTAGAAGGGGATAAGTGTTTCAGTCAGGTTGGAAATGAAGGTGGATGGGAGTGAAGGGACTGTTCAGAGAAGATATTATAGATAAAGAGTACTGATGACAGGTCTTGAGTCTTAGAGGCACAAGAAATGTTGAGGGAGCTAGGGAGGAGTCTAAGAGGGGTTGTATTCATGGATGGATTGGGGTGATGGGTGAAAACAGTTGGGATTTCTAGCAGTTCCCGAGGCTAATGGAAACATATATTGGCATAGTGATCCTAAGGTCCAACTAGAGGAAGGTCAGGAATTGGTTTAAGGTGGGAAGCACAGACGACCCAGCTCTCTTGCAGCCAGCTGAGATCTAGCACCTAAAGAGCAAAGACATCTTCTGAGACTTTGGTCTCTTGGACAGTTGCAGTGATGAGCCAGCCACAGGAACAGCCAGGTCGCTGGAAGCTCCAGGAACTCTGTTAATTCACAGTATTTAAGGTCTCTCTGCTTCAGTTTCTCAATGACATGGATGGGATGGGGATGATAATGGTTCTTATTTGATAATTATGCAATAGATTGAATTAACAGCTCTAATTCTTCACCCCTCCCTATGGGTACACCCTCTGCCTGTGACTTTGCAATATACTAAACAGATGGATCTGTTTTCTCTCCCTGTTAATCTGGGTCTGGTCATGGGAGTCCATTTGGCCCATAGAATTTGGTAGAAGCGATGGTGTGCCATTTCTGACTGTAGGCCCTAAGAAGCCTAAGTATTTCCACTCTTGTTCTTGTGCTCTTGCTTCTCCATGAAAATGACATACCCAGGCAAACCTGTCAGTTCCAAGAGGAGGATAAGAGACACATACAATGAATCTGCCCTAAGATGCCCCAGCCAAGCCCAGGCTAAGGCACGGCTCCCAGGCAACCATTAAGCACCGAAGTGAGCCCAGCCTAGGTTGGCCTAAGTAGACCACAGATATGTGAGCTTTAATAAGCAAGAACTATTGTTTTAAGCCACTGAGGAGTGGAATGGTTTATTTTATAGAAATAGCTAACCAATATAAAATATAAGGCATCAAACATGGTACATGGCATTTGGTAATTACTCAATTAATGTTATTGTTCTAGTTACTACGGCTCTTAACAAGTTACCCCAGAATTATTGGTCAGAAACAATTATTTATTATGCTCATAGATTATGAGGATCAGGAATTTGGACAGAGTACAGCAGGAATGGCTTCTCTTCTCTGTGACATCGGGTGTCTCAGCTGGAAGGCTTGAAGTCTGTGGGCTGGAAATCAACGGAATCTCCACGCACTTACGTGTCTTGGTTGATTCTAGCAGTCAGCTGAGACCTTCACTGAGACTGCTGAGTGGGACATGATCACTGGACGTGGCCTGGGCTCCCTCAAAACATGGTAGCCAGGGTGGAAAGGTGAGTGAGCTAAGAGAAAGGGAGACATAAACTGCATCTTGTTATGACCTTGCCCTGAAAGTCCCATAGCATCACGTGCACTGTGCTATACTGGTTGGAGCGGTCAGAAGACCGCCATTGAAGGCCCAGATTCAAGGGGTAGGGAAATAGGCTCCACAGTTTGATGGGGGCTGGAAGGTTCTGGAAGGTTCTGGGACTGGAAATATTGCTATTTATTGCATTTATTTGAGGAAAATAGAGTCTGTCATAGTTAGCCACTTTTATTTCTATTATTCTCATCAAATAGATATACTGACCCTATCTAAATTCACCATTTATGCTTAATTCTGCCTACTTACTTACCTAACGGTGTTCCCCCTACTTGTTAAGCACTTGCTCTCCTCACCATGCCCTACTTTGCCTTTGGAAGTGGCACCCTTTCCTTCAAAAGCCGGCCCAAAACCCATCCCTTCACAAAATCTTTTCCCTGATTGAAATAATTCATTTGAATTCATCCGCAAAATTCTAAAATCCATCATTTTAGCCCCACTTTTTCAGCACTCTTTGTATATATCTTGCATTATACATTACCTTGCTATATATAATTCTTCCTGAGGGCAAGAATGATAATACTTAAACTTTTTAATGTACTTAGTGAAAACCAGTTATTTTTCATGATCTTAAGAATGCCCCAAACATTTATTGTTTTTGTTGTTGATGAAGATGATAACACCAGATAAATAGTCTGTAGTCACATGACAAACGCAGCTTTCTAAGCACATGTGAAATACTGCTTGCAAATACATTGCTGCCTAGCATGGACCAATGTGGGACTGCCTCCCAGAGCCATTCTTAGGAACATTTCTGCATGTGCTTGTGTAAAACATATGTATCACCTTTTCCTTAAGTTTCAAGATGAAGGGTGTGCTCATTCTAGTGTAGGTCCTTCGACCATCCCCTCTTCATTGGTTTTGGTGTTCCATTTGTGGCTCCTCTTTTTTCCCTTCAAACCCTTTATACATCATCTTTGTTGTTTCTTGTAGGCTCGTCTCGTCTATGTCCACTGATACAGGGATTAAAATGAAATATTAAAACATTGTTACTACATCTATATTTCCTTATGTATGGATTTATGTTTTTGTAAATTCTAGGCTCCAGATATTTTCATGTCTATTTTTACTTTTTTTTTTTTTTTTAAGTGAGCTCCACACCCAGCGGGGAGCCCCACAAGGGGCTTAAACTCACAACCACAAGATTAAGACCCGAGCTGAGATCAAGAGTTGGACGCTTAACCAACTGAGCTACCCAGGCTCCCCTTTCGTGTCTATTTTTAAAAAATAGATCTCCATAAGCTCATGATTTAAGTACCAGCTACAGAACCGAGGAGGCCACATACTGTTGTGTAGTTTTTACATTGCATAGAAGGACTCTTCTGAGAAGGCACAGGTGAAACCTGGTGCTTGATCTACTTGCAGTATTCTCTCTGTTCTGATGTGGGGCTTTACCAGCCCAGAAAGTGGGATGCCCTTTTGTAACTCAAATGAAGTTGTCAAATGTGCTCCCCTTGGTCTTGATGATGCCTTTGCTATCCGAACCATCTTCTGAAGGAGTTATTTCGGGGGCGGGGGGCATGTCTCATTTACCTCCGCATCCTTCGAACCTAACAGAACACAGAATGGGTGTTTCAAAACATTCTTGAATGACTACTATATTGATTAGCAGTTATTCCAAAGAAGAGTACTTTGCAGATATGTTAGTCATTGCTGTCACCTGAAAGTGAGGTGACCCACTCACAACCTTCCTGTAGGTGGCAGAGTAGCATAGATAAGAGGATGCTGATTTAGATCTGCTGATTCCTGTTCCTTTCGGTGCATTTTTGCTGCATTGCCCGGAAAACTAATTCTTTTAGTCGTGATTGCTTTTTAACAAGGAGGATAAACCTAATAAATAAAAAACATTAAAAGGCAACACACAACTGTTAAAAAGTGGCAGATGAGATGTGCGCTTTATTCGAAAAGAGTTCAATGTGGTAAGAAATAACTGGAGACCATTTCAGTCTCTGGGATATGTTCCTTTTCCCGCCAGTGCCCACCACACTAGTCCAGGCTCTTGGGACTTTATAGTGTTTAGTGAGAAGAAGAAGAGAGGAAGAGAAGAAGAAGAAGAAGTGAGAGAGGTGAAACAAGATTTAAAAAAAAAAAAAAAAAGGAACCCCTGGGGTTTGCTTTCTACAGGTATAGAAGAGATTTACCTTGTCCCCTCTGTTGACCTAGACTGTGTGGGGAAGGAAAGTACATGTATTTCAGCTCTGAGTTCTTCTAAAAATAGTATCTGTAATTTTTTTAAAAATTAAATTTAAAAAAAAGTGAATTTCTATGGTTCTTTTTGGAGATCTAGGATAGCATTCTCTTTGGTTTGGAAAGATACTTCAGTGGGTCCATGACATGATGCAATGGAGTAGAACCAAAAATTGCTTTGCATAGGAAAGTGAACTATAAAGGAGACTCATTATACTTCTGTTCAAGTTATTTGGTCTGCCATTCCACTCAGTGGGTCTGTGAGGCAGAGAAAAGATGCCATCAAGCCTGAAACATCAATTCATACTGGTAAAACTCAGGAAATAATTGTGACTCATTTTAATGGCTTCCCCACATTGGCCATGAACTGGAACACATTGTTCAGGTGGCCGGGATTTGGGGTGGTGATGACTCTGTCAGTATTCTCAATGAAGAAATTGAAAAATTAATTGAGGGTCAGAGGGCAACTTTCATTAAAGAAGACTTATGCCTTAGACTATTTTCTGGGCACTTTGATTTTCAAGAGTGTTGACTTTAGAACTTAATCGCCACTTAATGTGAGATTTTAAGAATTTTTCAGTTTTCTCTTGGCAGTCAGGGAAACCACAGTTTGGGGACTTGAGGTGTTGGCTCCATTTACTCAGGCTAGAGGCGGGGAGAAAGATGTTGAGCAAGGATTCCCTCCGTAGGTTGTGAGCAGTGAGCTTTCAGAGCAGGGATGTTTGGTATTGAGTCTTAAGTTCTTTCCTGCTTTGTGCTGTACTCGCTATTAATTGCTAACCTTCAACAAATGTCCATTGTACCATCAGCCTTGAACTATTAGTACCTTGCAGAATGGAGAGAGGGGCTGCCTTCATTAAATATGAATGCATCTAAAATCCTTAGGACACATGGCTGCACTAGAGTATAAAGCTAAAACATATTATGTTTTGGGAATAGAGAAAGTTGCCCAGCATGGAGGAAAAAAGAGGAAATAGAGGTGATCAAGAAAGAGGTGGGGGGAATTTGGAAAAGAGCTGACAAATGACACTGAGGACATTTAAATTCTCATCTTCACTTCCTCTCATTCCCAATTTCTCTTCCCACAAATCCTGAAGAACACTAGGGAGCACCCTTGGCTTCAGACAGCCACTTGCATAGTAATTCCACCTGAATATCGAAGTACAGGGGGGCCTTAGCAGACTGAAACCTTGTGTCAGGATGGGACCTAGACAGGTCTCAAAACCTGCACAAGAGGACTCTGGGCAGACAGGGATGAAAGAATAGAGGGAAGGAGTATATTATTCTTCAGCTAAGAAAATGTTATGCTGTTTTTTGGCCATTAACCCTTCTGTGCACCTGCTATCAATTACTAATATCAATTAATTTCATACTGGCTAGACTATACAGTTCTGTGTTCTATTCAGGACAGCGTTCTCTCAATGACAGGGGGCCACTTATGGATCATTGTCTTTTGCAGTAAGATGTCCATGGTCTATTTGAACTAAATAAAACACAAAGCTCCGTTTCTCTCTTTCCTTGTTTACTCAAAAACAAAACAAAACAAACAAACAAAACAAAAAAAGCCCTTCTTTTCTTTGCCCTTAAGCTTTCTTCTTGTCCAAAAATACCCGGCACATTGCAGACAGATGAGTCTTTCTAGAATAGTGCTTTATTGGTAAGATTCTAAAATAGCTTCATAGCATTTACTGGGTTGAGTCGACCTCAGGCTAGCTGTAAGCCCTCCCTCAGCTTGGCTTCGCTCCCAACCTTACCTTCAGACGCGCATGAGGCCTTCACTCAGGTCAGGCTCACCTCCCACGCATCCAGCATGCCACTTCGCCACCTGACTCTTCCCAGTTCTAAACTCCCCTCCTCTTACCACAGAGACCTCCAGGTCTCACAAGTCATCTTTTCTGTGAAAATCTTACAAGTAATCAAGTCCATATTGATTTTGCCCCCATCTGAGTTTACGTTGACATTAGTCATTTGGATTCATCAATCAATTGAACAGTTGTTTGTTGGGCACTGACAGTATGCCAGGAACACATTGCAAATATGGTATTTGATTATGTACTTTTATATTTCTCACTTATAGGTGTATGCACTTATTGCCAAGAAAACCTTAAGGATTATATAATTTTGTTTTCTCACAGAATTGGCCAGAAAATAGGAACACAATAAGTATCTCTTGAATTGACTAAATTATATATGTGATACACTAGGATAAACAGTTGTTAACCTGCCACTTGTTAACTTGTCATCTTATGATCATTAACCATATTAATTGGGTGATGGGCTTTCTTTATAATAAACATTTTTCCTTATGCCCCACCTCATTAAATCTTCCATAGTGAAAAACTGTGTTTAAAAATGTTTATTAATAGCTTGTTTTCATAGCTCAAAAAAAGGGTATTACAGACAATAATCAGCAGAACGATAAAAAACAGAACCTTACCTCTATAAAGTTAGCCAGTGTGTAGACTTTATTACATAGGCACATATTCTTTTTCTTTTAAAAAAGTAAACTGGTTTGACATAAAATTAATCACACTAGTACAAGAAGTTACACCAAATGAGGATGGATGATGAAGGAAGGAAATACAAGCCTTGGATCAGCTGACTCACTCATTAGATCTTGGGTCCCTCCATCCCGACAGACTGAAATTCGCTGATGGACATTACAAAAGTGGAGGGTCAGCAGGAGAGCTCTTTTATCACACTCCCTGAGCTAAAATACTGATTCTGTTTATTTTATTTTCTTGCATATGGTAAAGTTTTCTCCACGTTCTGTTGGCAGGTGGACACAAAGGTCAAATGAATGCTGGCTTAGGGTCAGAGGAACTCACAATCTTCCCTTTCACATTAGACTTCAAAACCCTTCAACCCTTTGGTCCAGGGTCTGTGCACATCTGCTTTCCCAGATCTACTTGCATTGGATACTACCTGGGGTTGCTGATCCTGAAGCACATGGAGGCAAGATGACCGTGGCTAGATGGTGTCCGTGACTGGCACTGAGGGTTTGATCTGAGGCACACGGGACTGACCAGGAAGAGGATGCTAAAATTCCTTGCTCGGTCCAGTTCGAATTGAGCCTTTACATTTGACCCCATTCTAAGTATAAGAAACTAAAATCATACTAACATAGACCACAAAAGAGATGGTATTTTATGGCTTCTGGATGTTTAAAAAAAAATTTAAACTACATTTTCATGTTACTAATAGACAGTGAGGATAGAGAGAACTGACCCTTGCTCTCATCTCACTTTGCCACAACTGTTTTACGAATAGTCCCAGAATGTTTACGGAGCATTTTTTTCCTCCCTCAATTGCTGCAGTCTTTTGTGTAAAAGGACATAACTATAAATCATAGATCATCCTAATGTGGCCCCTCAGTACCCTGGTGGGTTAGACCTACGTTTGCTTCAAGTGATCCCCAAATCCTAACATCCGTTTTGGAGCCCTGTCTGGTCTGTTCCTCCTTACACTCACAGCCCTGTTGTGCTGGGTGATGCAGGTAGAACTTACAGAGCAGTGTTCTCGCTGATGGCCACCATCCTTTTGATCCTCTAACTACAAAACAGAGGACTGCAGAGTTTTCTGTGTTTGTTGTCTGGGCAGAGAGTAAAGGATAGAGACATAAAAAGGAAAAAGATGGGCCAGCTGATATTGGTTCTTGGTTCTTGAGACTATATGAAGAGTCCTACAGACGTGAAGTATCACTGACAATGGCACCAAAGGCTCTTTTATAAAATAATCCATAAAACTGGAGCTGGCAGGGATCATTAGTTCAGCTTTTTCACTTTTTTAGCTGAGGTTACTGAGGTCCGGTTGTGAAAACAGCAAGTTACTTCACATGGTGATTGTCTCCATGACTGTGCCCTTCAAAGCTTCATAGAAACTCTAATTTTCCCTTGATAAAGGGCACTCCCTCCAATGACTTCACATCAACAATGTTCAGTGTCCTTGGCTTTGACCTTACCTCCTTTTAAGGAAGCTGGCTGACAGCACGGAACTTGGACCAGAGTAGACACTTGATAAACATTTGAACTGAAATTGTCCTACTGTTAGCCTCACTACATAATCTTTTATTTTTCCTAGAGCTCCTTAGTTTAAGGGATGCTCTCTAGTTCAAATATTTTGAGGTTTGGTGGCCAGTGCTGTATTTGTCACCTCTCTACACTTTGTCTTTTCATGCTGAAATTCTAATTTTTGAGTCTGTTCTTTTATAGTTTTTCACTATACACAGTTATGGTTTTCCTCTGTCCAGGTACCAAACACATTATTATGGATAATTTCTGTCTTTACAGACCTGGAATTCCAAGTTCAGAGATGTGTTTCCCCCCACCTCCTCAATTCTTAAAAGAAAAACAAAAAACTAGACTCTCAAGCAGATTCGCTAAGGCACACTAGAAGAAATGTGAAAATTACATAGCTCTTCTTTTAGTTAATACATGGGAAATTATTACTGATACGTTTATTTTCTAATCTTGTTCACTTTTAATTCCTTAAATACATAAATACGAGTCACAATATCCAAAGCAAGTTTCATTTACAAACAGGACAACTAAAAAATGATGAAGAAATGGTGATTTGTAGGGAATTGGCACTTAAATAGTGGTAATGTTTAGGAAACATCTTTAAAATCTGGTGAGAATGCCATGGCTGATGTTGAATAAAGAGTGGTCATAGTTTGGATGGGACTTGGTATAAGGTGTTAAAGATGATTTGCTTATACTAGCTGATATTTTTTTGTGGATATAATCTTTTGGGTCAGTTTTGTTCAAATTTTTTTGTAAACTGCATTCTTAACATGACCTAAACTCTAGAAATGCTAGAATCAACCATGATCACTGTTTGTAGAAGAGTTAAAGTTATCAGCCTCAAGTGGGAGAAATTCTAAATGTGGGAGAATTCTAAAAGTAGGCAAGGTGGCAGTGCTTCCTACTCAAAATAATTTAACATTCCCAAGGCTTTTAAGAAAAAAAAAAAAAAAACAGATCATCCTGTGCTTTCCCTACCACTAACCTTATAATGAGACTGAAAGCAGCTGTGAAATCATGATTTCATTTCACAAATTTCATTCTTACTCTCTGACCTCCATCTACATAGGGTGACAAAGGAAGTACCCAGTAACGTTGGTCAGTGCTTACTGTTGGGGGAAAACAAGGACCTCACACACCAAGACCGGCCATGCTTTCTTCTCCTGCTGGCTATTCAAATGGGCAAGGTCTGTCTGGCTTGCAGAAATAAAATTGAGTCAATAATCTTCACTATGGGTGACATCTGTGCTATTGTATTTTGGGCACAAAAATGTTTTTCAATATGAGTAAAGTAAACTGTAGTTTAAATTCAGCTGCACGTTAAGTGCTGCCAGTTATTAGTTGACGGGGGAAGCAGGAATAAAAAAAAAAATCAAGTCTTTCATGAAATAAAGCATGCTTGCTTGCTTGAATATAAGTATCTGATAAGTAAGGGTTAAGTATCTTAGAGTTTCAGGGTCAGTGTTCATTCAGCAAACACTTACTGAATACCTAATAATTTCTCTCTCTCTCTCTCTCTCTCTTTTTTTTAAGTAAGCTCTATACCTAACATGGGGCTGGAACTCAGGATTCTGAGATCAAGAGTGGCATGCTGTATCAACTGAGATAGCCAGGCACCCCCTAATAACTTCTTTGTATTTCAATAATATATGTTTGTCCTATCATCAAGGATTTGAAGTGGCTGAAACCTATTATACTCCCAAGCTTTGTCCTAGGTACAGGAAACAAAGAATAAGATACATTCTTTGCCATCATGGATCATATTTCTTGGGGGCACTGATTTCTAGGGAAATAAACTCTTGCTCTTACCCACTAGATTTGAATAGAAATTAGTCCCGTTTCAAATAGAAATACATTACATAAAAAAAGTTCTCAAGAGTTCTGAGTCCTGCCAATAATGCAGGAATGCTGAGAGCGGGGAAAGACCCAAGTAGAAAAAAAAAAATTGTCCTGATAATATTTAATATAAGTGAAATGCAAAACTTTGATAAGAAATAACTAGTATTATGTTTATAAGCGTGGCAAAGGGGGTTTAATGCCCCCCTCAAATATCTTAACTTCATTCTCCTTTGACCTATCATAATGAGTACATTTCTTATCCTCTTTTACAATAAAGTCACAAAGCAAGCCACTGGACTCAGAAGAAAGCATAGCTCTTAATATCATGTGACATCTAATTTATGTTCTAATAATAATACTATGTATTGGTAAAATGAACTTACTTTTCATTTCACATTATTGCTAACACAGACAAGGATTTTTTGTGACCACACATACATACAATTCAGGTCCAGAGGCAAACTTAGAATTCGCACACCAAAAAGGCAATTTTCCTAACTGTGTTTTCTAGGTAGCCTATTAACAAAACACTAGGCCTAAAATATATAGTATTGTATTTCCAAAACCCCTAAATGCTACCCATAATTAGTTTCCCAAAAATAGTAGTGGGAAAGCAAATTTAATGAAATCAAGGTGATATATATTTTTCTTAATTAATAATAATTTGCTTGTTGAATGTAGATAGCATGGAAGGGATTTTCCTAAGCGTTCGTTAAAAAAAAAAAAAAAAGTCCAGGTAAAAGCACAAAGGCAGTGAGAATTAACTACGGTGGGGGAAAAGTTTCAATAAGCAATACACATGCGATGCTAGCAGGTGAGGCAGAAATCTCGAGAGGAGGCACAGGCACTAACCTTAGGTAAGGAAGGTGCCAGAATGCCCTTCACCCTTGCCAGCTCTTCAGTTCACCTTGATGTTTTTATGAGGAATCTCATGTGTCTCTCATACAACAGGGGAAGGGCTATGCCTCACTTGACAAAGACCTCCAGGGAGCCCCACTGTATTTCAAAGAGCATACAAAACCACTTATCAAAGGAAAAACAACTAGAGTTAGAGAGTCCTGTTACTACTGAGATGAACCTATATGCAGAAAGGGATCTTGGTAGCCATCCAGCCCAAATCCAATGTCCCTCTCATAGCATCTGGGACTGATGGTTATTTTAACCTTTGTTTGGGCATTTGCCGCAACCGGAAATTTTACTGCTCAAGTCTATTCCTCTTTAGAACCACTCTTATTAGAAAATTCTTTATGTTGAAGCAAACATCTGTCATCTAGAAAGTTCCTCTTTGTTCCTATTTTTGCCCTTTGAAATTACACAGGGTAAGTCTAATTCCTCTCCTTTTTATTAAAACTCAACAGAAATTTCAAGGCAGTGATATTATTTTATTCTCTCCTATTCTATTCCCCTGCTCCTTATATCATCAGACCCTTCACAACCCTGATCACCTGCCTCTGGACACAATTTATTAATGTCTTTCATAAAATATGGTACCCAGAATGGAACTCAGCCTTCCATCCAGAAGTGGACTGACCGATGCAGCATGCAGGGTTCCCTGGGCTTTTGTTACCACAGGCTGATGCACTGACTTTGAGAATAATCATGATACACTCCTGATTCAACAATGAACTCCTATTTTGACGTGAACTGCTATGAAACCAGGACTTTTTAGCACCTTCCCCACCACCTCTCTGTATTTAGAGGGTTACATTTAAGCAACTAGAATATAGTTTCTTACTAATGTCTACTGAATTTCATCCTTTTAGTTTCAGTCTTATGTTCAGGTATTTTTAAAAAATGGTAATGATGTCTATATTCTAGTGTCAGTACATAGTTATAATTCAATGAATATTCAATGAATAAATTAATCCTAAATCTGCCAGTCGAAACAGGATATATCATTTATTTCTCTGTGTCATCTGACAAATCTGACAAGCATGCTTTCTGTCCCCTTACTGTATTCTTCATGGGAGAAACAGGCATTTAGAGCCTACCTGTAAATTGTTGGGCAGGTGTCCCATTTGGGATGGCCGATATAGGTCTGTGTGTGGTAAGAAAACACCAAGATACAAGTAAGAAGTGGAAGTACAGAATGTAAATGGGACCATATGAAGGGAAAGAAAAGTGAGTGTCCTAGACTCTTGGGACTGGGACTAATAGTCCCAACATTAGAAAAATATGGCTTTCCCCCATTTCTACCATAGAGACTTCTGCCTTGTAGATCTGTTACAATACTGTGATTATCGAACTCTGAATTTTAGGGAAAAGATCATATAAGTTCAGTTTTAAAACAGCTTTTAAAATGATCTTTTCCACTTATATTTCGTGTAAAGTCTGAGTCAAAGAGACATGCAACTGTCCATAGGCTTGAGGTATAGAAAGAGCTCCCAAGTGTTCCTGACAAATGCCTGAGGTATAATATATATATATACATATATCCATTTGTTTCAGGAATCGGAAATGGCCTATGTTTTTCAGTGTGAATTTGGGAATTCATTCAGATTGAAAATGTCTCCTGAATTGAATATAATCTTATAATTAATGTCTCTTTTCCCCCAGAATGAAGAAAAATAAGCTCAGTTTTGCTTTCCCTTTCATAGCCACCCTTTGCCGAATATGGGGCTAATCACAGAATAAAAAAGTATCCTATTGTGCCTTTTTCCATTGTCTATTGTGACTCAGGGTGGTGAACCCCGGGACTAGAGAGATGGAAAAAGTGTTTCCATCAAAACGATCCCAAAGCGGGACGGAAATGTCTCGAAAACTTCTGTTGCATAGCGTTAACATTGCAAGAACAGAGACATGTACCAAAGGCCTAGTAGACCCAAAAAGGAAATATGTTTTGTACCTCTTCTGAACCTTTTCTAGAGGGCATGACAGAAGGGGATTCTCAAGACTGTGTTTTCTAGAAAATCATGGAAGTGACAGATGAACACCAGAAGGAAATCCTGCCAACACTGATGTGGAGGGTTCTCTTCCTAACTCCAGTAGTCACAACAAGCCACACTCAAGAGCTACGAGATCAACAGAGCAAAGAGAAGGAGGCTTAATTAGACAACAAGGTCCAGAAGTCAGGGAAACCACCTGCTTCAGGCATATCAGAGTCTCTCCAAAGCAGTCACCTCAAGGTTTCCTGTGAGATTACAGGTAACCACAAACGGGAGGGTCCAACATACTGTTCCAGTAGGGAGTAGCCATGGTAGGTACTGCCTTGAACTCCAGCTGCTCAGGAAGACGTCCTGTCACGATGCTTGGGTCAGGCCCCCCCGCAAGAGGGCTTCATCACTGGACCCCACACTCCTTGGGATTTTCCATTTCATCTCCTTCAAAGTCTGGCTTCAAACTCTTTTTTTGCTCAATTTCCACCTGTCGCGAGTAGAAGTTGGAAAGAAATATCAGAAAGGAGAAAAACCATCCCAATAAGAAGTAATCCCAAAGAGAATACCTCACCAGGAGATTCCCTGTAATTTTGTCACTGTTTTGAGCTTTGGCCACACTGGAGCTACTCTGGCCCAGAGGTCGGCGTGGTTCTCTCTTGGCACATGCTTTTTGCTTGGTCTGGAATTCCCTCTTCCTCACAGTCCACCAGGAAAATTTTTATTCTTTGCCTTGTACGCTGCTCAAAGGTCACCTCTTCTGTGAAGCTGTCCTCAAGTCATTAGGTGCTGCTCCTATCCATATCTCCACTGTCCCTTGTACATGAACCCAGCTCCAGGATTCCACAGGCTCCGTGGGACAGGAGCAGGCCCTTGTTCACTACTGTATCCCCATAATGCAGGCATGCGCCGGGCAAGCATAAAGGTTTATCAAATGAATGGATTCCTCTCCAGCCAGATGTTTATACTCTCTATTACTTTATGGCTTTACAAAGTCTCCAAACTGGTCCTGAGATTGAGCCCGCATCAGCCCTTCTGCTCAGTAGGGAGCCTGCTTCCTCCTCTCTCTGCCTGCCACTCTGCCTACTTGTGATCTCTCTCTGTCAAATAAATAAATAAAATCTAAAAACAAAAAAACAAAACAAAACAAAGTCTCCAAACTGGTAAGTGTTGTCTTTTTACGGTTCTACCTGTGTTTTCAGCAAAATATGGTAGCTGTAACTGAATGGATTAATAAATTCATCTTGCCTTGAAAGAGAGACACACTGAAGCCTTTGACAAGTCAGAAAAGAAGTACATCAAGTAAGAGAGTTTCACAGTTAAAGCTGCTCCTCTCTTTACCACTTGGGATATTTATGACGAAGGAAACAATTCAAGCAGTGGACTAGGCCCATGCTTGATGAAAGTGCTATTTTTTTTCTGGCCACAAGATGGAGTATTTGTTCTTTTTGGTAGTTCAAGATTGTAGATGACACAACTAAGGAAACATTTACAGAAAAACAAACCGTAAAAATCTAAGGATATTATTAAGAATAAAAAATTATTAAACCACTTTGCAAAATACTTCTTCAATAACCCCCACTTTCTGTCTTTGACATTTAACCTGCTATTGAATTTCTAACACCTCAAGATAGAATGACCATGTCTGAACACTCCGATTTTGTTTCCTCCTTCCACAGCCTGAATCCTGTTACAGAAGCTTGCTTGGCTTCTGAACTGTGTCCTGCTATAGCCCTGTGACCAGGTCATATGTGTCCTGACTTTACACAGATCTACATCATCAACTCGGAAGCCGAAACACATACTTTGGGTTAGCACTTTCCTGAACTCCCCTCCACCTTCCAAGTTCACAACTTCTGCAACATGTATTATGAATGAGAATATGATATTATGATATACTCATTCATAATATTCATATATATACTCATTCATAATAATCATATTATATATAGTGTACAATTAATAATACAGAATGTATAGATTAATAATAATCCCTTTACCCCATGACTCTTTTGATGTTGTTCATGATGACTGAAAGACATTATACCCTCCTCTTTCGTCCACCTCTTATTTTTTCCCAACTTTTCTCTCGCTCACTAGAGATTAGTCATTCAAATCAGAGCGGACTCACCCACAGCCGCCTGTGGCACACCCCTCTCTAAGGCAGTAAGAGAACACACTGCATCCAGGGCAGACGCTGCTAAAAGGAACAAGATGGGGCATGGAGGGTGGGGAGGGGGGATGGTGGAGGGATAAACAAACGCTCTTGGACTCATTAGCCAGATGCCTCCCGAGGCTACCTTGTAGCTGTAGTGTGCAGAATAATTGACCCACTTCCTGACGTCAGTCTTGTCTTCCACGGAGATGGATCGTACAGCGGCTTTGGAGGCAGAAGTTGTGGGCATGCTGAACTCCACATTCACGTGACTGGCAAATCTGGAAGGCACTTCCCGGTCAGAGCCAAGTTCAAGGTGGCAGAAGAAACAGTGAGGGTGACCAGAAGCTATGAAAGGGTAAGAATCCAGACATTAGGTTCTTTGGAGAGCCATGGAAGGAGAGGCCCACAGATGCACCTCAACAACAAAAAAGGCCTGAAGACTGCCTCCCGGCTCCGCACCGGGCAGTCTTTCCAAGGGTCCGGGGCTGAGCATTTCCTTCCACGGAAATCACAGTGCCTGTGCCTCAGACCCTTTGCTAGAACTATCTGATTACGGTGGCCTTGTATCCTAGCAATAAAACCCACAGCCTGAAAAACGGGTCACTCTGCCCGCTGAGGTCAGGGCGATATGGGAACACAGCACGAATACCAGAAATAAAGGCGTAGATCCGTAGATTGGCAGAAAGGAATAAAAGGGAGCAGCACTTAGCAACGAATAAAACATCAACGACAGCCACGTGGAGCCAAAGAATCAATTCCCTTTGAAAGATGAATTTTCTCAACAGCATTTCGTCTTTTCACAAAAATGCTTTGCCACGTTTGTGGGGGTAATGGCATCTGTAAATGACAAAGCCCTTAGAAACAGCACAGACACATGAAAGATGGACATGGTGCAATGGGTGGGACACAGACTAACAGGACACTGCGTGTGACTCCCAGCTTTCCTCCTAAGTGGTAGAGATCCTACACCCAAGTCCTTTATTCTCCCCTGGCCTCAAATCCTGACTTGGAAAATGGGGAAATGGGAGATGGGTAGTAAAGGGTGGGCTAGACAATGCCAGGCATAGTCCCTTCCTGTTCTTTAATTCTATACATCTATGGCTAGTTCTACTGTGCTTGGATGAAAAACTCAAAGTTTTCCATGTGAGGGCTGTTATTAGATATGTGCGTGAAGAGACATATCAGTTCTGTGGCTATAACCTCTAAAAGCACGGTTTGCTGAGCACTCTAGTGTCCCAAATGCTGCCCGCACACCCTCTCCCTGCATCTTTGCAACAATCCCTTGAGATCACAGTCTTTCCGTTCTACAGATGAGCCCACAAAAGCTTTGGGAGGGAAAGTGAACGAGCCAAGGTGAAAGCTGGAAAGTGGCAGACTGAGGACTGAACCCAAGCACTCTAACCCCGAAGTGTTTTAACCACTCCGTCTGAGTCACAGCCCCCCACAGAGTCCCCAACCTCAAGACCAGGTTTGCAGGGTGACCTGAGTGGAGAAGTGAGCTGTAGGAACCCCCGTACAGCAACTTGCCATGGATAAAACAACATGACATGGCTTTGGCTTCATTATGTAATACCAACAGCCCTTAGTTAAAGGAGTTTCCCCAAATAAACAATTCCAATTTTCTTTATTGATCTGGGCAGGGCTTTCTAATCTCAGCGAGTGAGGACATACACACCCACTCTCCAAGGAAAACATTACGGAGTGAAGTACATGTTTTGCTCTACTTGACAAATAACATAGTTCAGTGGTTATTTCTAAAGAGTAAAACTCTGGAAAACTGAGAAATTTGCACTGGTTTCTAGGAAAGAAATTTTAAATTGGATACACATAATAGTAAAAATTACATTATCTAAAAATGAATCCATGTGTTGTTGTTGTTGTTGTTTTTTTAAATTACAGTTGTAATTACATAGCTATCTGCTACATTTATTACAGGCCAGAAACTGTCCTAAACACTTAAAGGCATTATCTAATTTCTTTCTTAATGAGCTAGGTATTAATAACCCTCTTCTGTAAATGAGGAAAGTAAGATTTCTTTGAGAGGTTTAAGTAAATTGCCTGAGGTCACAAAGCTACTAAAATGCAGCACTAGGAATAAAACTCCGATCTGACGCCGAATTATGTCCTAAACTCCTCTCTGTGTGTTGCTATGGATTTAGATCACTAAAAATTATATTGAGGAGTTTCTTACTTTTAATCAATGGCAACTTGAACAATAGTTTTATCTAATTGTCCTTATCTGCACATTGGAATAATGAGGAATCATTACTTTCCACAAAGCTGACCTCTCCGCTTACCCCTCCAAAGTACATTCACAGCAAACTCTATGGATGTGGCATTCTTTCATGATTCCCAGCATCAGCTAATGGATGTGTAGGGCTGGTGGACAGGTAGGAAAATGCAATTCTGAGAGCTAGTGTCGTCTAATTTATGGTAATGAACTATGCGAGCCCACACATTTTGTCATCTTCCTTGATGAAGTTGAGAAAATTTAACATTAAAATTCAGATTTCTATTTTCCATAAAAGGCAAATTCTATTGAAATTGTTTTCTCTCGATCTAATATTAGGGAACTGGAGTTCCAGCAAAGAAAGCTACCTATGCAAGACAGCATGTTTTGTTTCCTGGCGGATGATCTGGGCAAGCAGTAGGCCTCGTTCTGCTACCTTCTAAGACTTAGAAAAGCTCTTGGGATCAGGGTGAAAGGGGTCCTTGAAGAGCCTGGTGGGAAGGCAGGGGCGGCCGTACATGCACAAGGCTGGGTTGGACCTGCCAGTTTAAACCATGTTGGACTCCAATGGCAGCTTGTTAATCGTTTGGCAGCAGGACTGGGAGAAGCCTGCTGTGGCTGCAGCAAGTCAGGGGTGCTGCCCCGCGATCCCGGGCTGCCTATGGTCTGACAGCCCTGCCGGCTGCAGGCAGGAGTAAGCATGCAGAGGTTCTGGTCTCCCTCTCTGTAAATGGAGGTGTGAGAATTATGAAAAAATCACCTGTAAAATGTACCATCCAAGGCTGACTGAAGACTAAGATGAGCTCTGAAAAGGGATGATAACTAATGGAGGGCACACTGGATGGAGAGAGCAGGAGCTGATCACAGGGAGCACCGGCAATGCTAAGAACCCACTGTCCGACAGAAATTCAGATCCTGTACCTCTCAAGTTTCCAGAAAAGGATCTTACCAATTTCTGGAACCTATCCAGAAATATACCATTGGCCAGGGAGTAGAATAAGAAGCCCTTTTTGGGTGTGTGGGTGGGGGTTGTTACTAAAAATGTATAACCAGGTGCCTGTATAACCACCTGATGCCTACCTAGGTGGCTCAGTTGGTTAAGTGCCTGCCTTCGGCTCAGGTCAGGTGTCCCAGGGTCCTGGGATCGAGCCCCCATCAGGTTCCCTGTTCAGTAGGGACTCTGCCTGCTTCTGCCTGCCACTCCCCCTGCTTGTGCTCTCTTTTTCTTTCTCTCTGAAAAATAAATAAAATCTTTAATAAAATAAAATAATGTGTATCCATGAATAGCAAAAGCAGTGATGGAGGAATAGCTTAAGGGAGAAACATTCCCAAATATCCTTATACTGTCCTGTATTTCAAAAATCTTTCACAAATAAAGGTTCCAGTAATGGGGAAATACATTTGCAATTACCAGCTGCATTTCCTTGGCCTTGAGCCTACTGAACACTAACCTGCTGGGAAGCATTAAGTCAAGTGTTTGCTGAAGACCTGTATTTTCCCTGTCCCTTGTCCTGCAACCACCCCACCCCACACCCCTTCTTCTGGTCACAATCCTTCCCCCCTCACCCTTGCTTTGGGAAATAATCTTCCCCAGCCTTGCATGTCATGTCAGTCAAAATGTGCTATCCTCCCCTTGACTCCTGAGCCAAGTGACGCAAGGACAGAAAATGGCTTGTGATGATTGATCCCAACGGCTGCAGCCTGAGGAGACATCTCTCAGTTCTGCTTTCGAGAGCCATCCTTTCTAAGCCTGCTGGCTCAACTGTTCCAAGCTTTCCTTCAGTTCTCCAAGCTACCCTCCAACAATCTTTTTTTCTTGGTTGTCTTTGCTGTTTATCACCAAAACCCTCTCATACAGTAACTGTTAAATATTTGAGAGCAAGAACTTTGAAACAAACGAGATAGATGTGCACACACTGAGAAAACCGCAAACCTCTCTTCTCTTAGAAGAAATACTTTCACATTTGTGTCTACTGTGTCCTCTACCAAGAGGCAGCTGGGGTATTAAGAAAAGACCCCTGGATGTGGCTTCGTGACTTCAGATAAGTCGTGTTGCTCCGGGTCCCTAATTTTCTCATCTATAGAGTGAAGAGGTTTGACTGAGTTATCACCAAGGTCCCCCTTCCAGCTTGAAGACTCAGTAATTTCATAACGAAATTATCTGAATCCATGCTTAACAAACTTGAAGGGCCAAACATTCCGATAAACATAAACCTGAGGCCTGGTCTCTTGGAGGTCAAGTCTCCAGCAGGTTTAACAGTCACTTCCCAGCCTTCCACTTTACTTCTCTTCTCAAGGGCTTCTGTGCCGAAGGAGAGTTCAGGGCTTTTCCTTTCAGACCCGTCAATTCAGACAGGTCCTGTGGCTGAGGTGGAAATCACAGTGCTATCACCAGGAGAATACAGTGCTAAATTCAGGAGAAATGCATAAGCAGGCCCTGAGAGGGAGACTTTGTTTTTTAAAAAAAATCCTGTCAGTTTGGAAACCAGGGTGGGGGTGGGGGTGTTTGGCAAGTCCAGCCTCCAGCACAGAGGTCCAATTGTCTCTTCATTTCGCACTGGGCTACAGTGTCTGACACAGAATGCCCCGGTGTGTGTGCAGGGCCTGGACGGCTTGGGGAGGTGACCCGATCGTCCTGCTTCTTGCAGGCACGTCACGTCCCATTTTGGGTAGGATGACACAGCCACTCCACACTCAGAACAGGAAATGGAGACTCTAAACTTACTATCAGGGTTTAATAGTGAGAATGGAAGAAGGATATCTGCAGAAGGGTAGAGTTTGTCCCAACCTTATCCTTTTTGCCTGGCTAACATATCTACTTTTGTTAACAAACTGGCGAAGTTTATGATAAACAAGAAGTATTTTAAAGGATCATAGGATCGTGGGCTTATTGCCTGTCATTGGGGTCATGCAGACTTCCTCTAAGAAATAAGACTATTAGAGCCTGTTGGATTACTCTCTAGTTTTGTCATTTCATTAAATTCCCTAGACCCCTGAGGAAAGTCATCACCTTCCGTGCTCACTCAAGCACAAAAGCTTCCCTGTGAGCAAGGCAGCGAGGGCCGGTAGGCTCGCTTTCTTGGTTTAAATCAAACATACCTTCCTTTACTTTGTATCTGATAGAATTTCAGCCCTTTTGGACCTTCTGGTCCTGGCTGGATCTTCATTCTACTCAGAGGCCATTTCTCCTTTTCCCATCCTCAAATCCCAACTCTGAGTTGGAGATGTAATGACTGACACAGGTCTTGCACAGGGGGACCGGAATCACGAGTCTGACTCCTCACCCGTACTGCATTTATGACTGGCCATAAACTGACCCCTCTACCGACACTCAAGGCACAGCGGGAAAGCTACCTCTTCAAAACCAAAGGCTTTCTAGGATCTGGAGACAGACAGCTTCCGGAACCACAGAGAATACTTAAGTGAGTCAGAAAAAGCATACAAATTCATAAGTTGCCTTGCAATCTGCTTAGCAGCTCAGCTGAGAAGAAGAACGCAGAGTTTTCTAGAAGTAGATAATAAAGGAGAAAATGGAGTAAACTGGGCCATTCATGTTTGTTACTTACTTTTTGCTCAAGTATTTTTGCTTCTCTGGTCCCACGGCTCTGTTACCATATTTCTGTCACACAACAAAACCCAGGCCTTCAGAGGGGAACAGAATGCGGAACTCTGACCCCAACTCTCGTGTGACCATGTGGCAGTTTTCACAGAAGAGAAACCTCTACCTACCTGAGTTTTTGTCAGGCAGACGGTTTATCCTCCACACAATGGAGTTGAAGGCATGTTCATACTTGGCAGTTCCCAGAGTGACTCTCATGACCGGCTCAGAGCCAGACATACTGGCTGAGCCAAAACTCGCCCCCCGGTTCACTTTGGCTTTTAAAGACTTTTCCCCCAGGACGCTTTCCCTGCGGAAGTTTTTCACCCACTCACTGGGCACGGGGTAACGAACCATCACATTCTCACAGGGAACCTGAGTGAGAGGGTCTCGGTTAGAGGAGAAGCCAGCTGACATCCTGAGCCAGCTCTGCACCTCCACCTCCGCCCCATTGATGCTTGCTGCCGTCCTGAGTGTGAAAGGCAAGGTCTTCTCTGCAAATACCGTCCTGAACCGCATGAGCTCAAAGCGGCAGGCATCCAAAGGGTTGAACAGAATAACGCGTGAGCCGCTGAATACGTCCTCATCCACACACCCATGAAAACGGCACTGATGGAGCTTGATCCACTTGGTGGTGGTGGTGGGCATGATGTCTTGCCGGGAAACTATCTCGTTCCCTTTGACGAGGACATCGTTGAGACCCAGGCGGCACTCTGCCAGCCCAGAGAGGAAACTCAGAATGTGGATCCGTGTCAAGACATGGTGCTGGAGAATCTGGTTGTCTCCTTTGCTCACGATGCCAGAGAATTCATCCCTGACATCCACAGTAATCTCCTCTTCCAGGTAGTTCAAGCCAACTGTGCTCAAGTCCATTGACAACACTGGCAGATTCATGAGCCGGTCCTGAACGGCACGGATGAAACTCAGGAAGTCGTCGTAATTGGTGGTGCCCAGCTTAATCACTTGTTCCCTCTCTGCTGTGTGGGCCACAGCAGGTTTGGGCTGGTATTTCTTCTTCTCCTTGTAGATGACACGGTCTATTCGTAAGCTGTGGATCCTGCCATTCTCGTCATAGTTTTGGAGCCGCGGTTCCGAAATTTCATGGCAGATCTCCAGCTTGAACTCGCGGAACGGTTTTTCTAGGCCCTGCTCATAATACAGCTGCAGGTAACCACTGTCTGTTAGTTTGATGTAGATGGGTCCCCAGTGCCTAGACGACATGATGTTTTTCTTCTCAGGGATCCTTAGCATCATTGGCCACCCATCTCTGGGCTGGGACAGTGCTGAACCAGGGGGGTGGTCATCTAGTTCAACCCAGGCTATGGGGTCATCATCTGGTAGCGTCGCACTGCCTGAACGATCAGGGTCATCAATCTGGAGTTGCTTGAGTTTTTCAACAGCATCAGAGTGGGACTGGGTTTTGCTTGAGTCATCAAAACTGATGGCATCCTGGTAGACCGCAATGAGAGAATCTCTTTGGCTCTTGCCTGTGGCACTGGAAACAGAATTGTTTTGGGAGCGCCTCTCCTGCTCCTCAAAGAAAGCAGTGAAAGGGTTGATAGGGGAGGGTTGGACATCCTGCAGAGTCTCATTCAGGAAAGGATTGGTTGCCCTCCAAGGTGGAGCCTCCGTTATGGAAGGCGGATGGTTTAAGGATGAAATGTCCAGTTTCTGAACTTTGGAAAAGTTCATCAAAGTGCTCTTGGGACGTTCCCTCTTCTTAAATGACCCAGCTGACTGATGAGGTACATCTGGGGTCCCAGATGCAACAAGTGGTGGGTTTGGCTTCAGGGGAGAGGTGACTGGTGGCAAAGGGTAGCTGACCTCATTGTCATCAAAAGTGACCCAGCTGGGGAAACGAGCAGAGGTTACTGGAGTGGCGGGATGTCCATTCATGGCTGGACTACTGGCCTGCCAGCTGATGGCCTCCATCTCTACCTCTTCATCTTCCTGGACTGAGGAAGAACTGTCTAAAAGAAAAAGGAGAACATATGAGGGCTGCTATTCAGGGCCTCTTAGATACATGGGAAACAGGTATGGGAATGAAGAATGACTAGAACTTTATCTGGAATCCGGTAAATTCCAAAGTAGCTCACTACCTGTGTCAAGATGCTAGTCTGGGCACAGATTTCATAATTTTGTAATTAAGCACAGCACAGGGGCCACACATCAAATGTAGTAAGAATACAAATGGGCCTATCGATAAGACTAAGGCCCCTCATAGTTTAACTCTTATACATTCTCCCTTTGATAGAAGTTTCTAGAAAAGATGTCCTTACCTTGCTCTAAAGTGCATATTAATTTTTAGACATTGAATTCCACCTCCTTCATAAAATGATATAAAGCTGATCTCATCTCATTGAACAAAACACATCATCGGCTCTAAGTGATCACAAATAATGTGATTGGAGGGATTTTTGCCCAAATGTGATCAAGAAATACTAAAGACAAAATATTAACACCCTTAAGATGAAGTAAGTCCATACAAGTGAATAAGAAGGCTAAAAAAACTTTAATAGAAATACAGACAAAGGACATATACAGACAGCTCAGGAGAGGGAAACAAAAACTGTCCAATAAGCATGTGAAAAAATGTCCAATCTCACTAGTAATAAAAAAATGTAAATTAAAAACAATAATCAGTGAAGATTTTAAAAATTTTTAGTCTTCAGTGAAGTTAAAGATACCATTATATGAACAGTAAACAGAACTTTAATGGGACCGTAAGTTTCTATAAACTCTCTGTAAGTGGTTTAACAATTTGCATTAAGGGTTTTACAAATATGTGTAAACAATAACTTTGTATTTTGCCCTAAGGAAATAAATCCAAATTGTGAACCTTGTTTTGACTAAATGTTAACCAACTAAGGTATACAATAGAATAATACCCAGCCATTAAAACATTTATAAGTATGCAGTAATATGAGAAAACACCCATAGTCTCTTCTTTTTTCTCTAAAATACTTTTCCATCTTGGGGTTTATTTATTTTTGGGGGAAGAAAAGGGGATATTATAAATAAAACACCACCTTAGCAGGGACTTCAAGGAAAGGGATACAGGACTAGATTTTCCATGTGGGAAAGATGCAAACTTTTTAGGTAGCAAAACGACCCTGTGTGTCTGCTGGGATTGTGCAAAGGGAGGGGAAATTGAAGACTTTAGCAAAGAGTGGATTGTGACGAAGGAATGGCACAGAAAACAAATATGTGTGGCATACAGTAGATACTCAGTAAAAATTTGTTGATTGAATAAGTGAGAAAAGAGACTTTGCATTGGGGCAGTTCTATTTTCTCTGTCCCTGGAAGAAAGCATATGGAGATCTCTGAAACCATTCCACCCATTATTTCTGTCACCAGCAACCTGGCATCAAAGGAAACAGATGCTCAGTGGTTGAGTCAAGTAGTTGAGTTTTCTAACCGCCTCACTAGACCTTCATGAATGTCATATCCAACCAAACCAGATCAGCAAAGCCACACGCAATTGCAAGTGGAATCACACGTGGATGGAATGGCTGGCTCATTATTCATCTTCCCAAGTGTATTTATTCAAACAAAGAGCAATTCCCTCTACTGAAAACATCACCTTGAAAATGTAAGCTAAATATGTGAGTATGCATACACACATATCCACACTCACCCCAGAAATACAATGGGTAAAAAAGTATATTCTGTATGTACGGCAACCACAAAAGGATTTCAAACCATTTTAAAATGAAAGATGAGAGTTTCCTTCAAATTAATCACTAATCCACTTTTGGAGATGTGGGATTTATTTTCTGGAAAATGAAGGGAAAAGGGTCAATAAGCCAGGTTTGTAGGATCTGTATTTTATTTATTATCATTACTACTACTATTACCAGTATTGTATCAAAGGCCAAAGGGAACAATGTGGGCCTGAGTAAAACAGAATCACTTCCTTGGAATGTAACGGATCCTCCCCAGACGACTGGAGAAGCCATGCATCTCAAAACATCAATGTTTTATGAAGCCGCTCTAAGGAGCTTTTGTAACAGTAGAGTTTCCACCCAAACAGCCTGGTACTGACCCAGCCCCTGTACCAGGGATATCCTTTTTGTCTTGGGGCTCATCACCACTCCCTAGTCTGAACAAGCCAAAGTCCTTTTCCTTTGGAGGGTGCTTTTCTGCCAAAGCTATTTATTCTTGCTGCCAAAGGATTCCCTTCTGTTGGGAATCTTGTCCCCAAAATAGCGTTTCTCATTTTCCTCTATGAAGCCAAAAAAGAAATGGATGGGGTGGGGGTGGGAGAAGCCTTTGTCTTCACTGAACATAATTTCTTTTTTTAGAATAAATTCCTTTGTCAATGAAGTTATTTAAAATCATACAAAGTCCTAGATAGTTCTAAAGCATTAGACTTAGCATACAATTTAAATGAAATTTCTTTAAATCTGGAGGGAAAATTTTTAATTAGATTAATTTGTAGAGACTCCGTCTTCTCTTTGACAGCCATTAAAAAGTATCAAAAGACTTGTTACAAAATATTCTCTCCGTTGGTAGAGAATCATCTCCCATGATAACAATCTGTTTTAAAAATCCATCATTGGGGGCAGTAGTGGGGTGTAGGTCAAATTTCTGGAAATGAGATTTTTTTTTCTATGAAGTCATTTATAAAGAAAAATGTCTTAATAAAGATACTTTTACAGATGAAAAGCAAAAGTGGTCTCTAGTTCACGTGAAAATAAAGCATTTCTTGGAGTGAACTCCAGGACTAACAAACACAGCTTTTAAAAATAATCCCTTATTGACTTCCCTATTTGTAAGCTCTTAATTTTCTATCATTTATCAATGACTGAAAGGCATCTTGAATTGTTTTTGCAAAGATTAGGTCATATATTTTCTGAGCCGCTTTTTATTAAAACCTCTTTATTATATTATTCAAGACTTTCACATGTAAAAAATCAACTTATCCGTATGTGAAATTTCTGGAGGAAAATATCTGATCATATATGACAAAAACTTGGTATCCTTTATGTATACGACTGTGTATTCTTTTTTTTGTTTTTTTTGTTTTTTTTTTTGTTTTTTTGTTTTGTTTTAAGATTATTTATTTATTTATTTGACAGAGAGAGAAATCACAAGTAGGCAGAAGTAGGCAGAGAGGCAGGCAGATAGAGAGGGAGAAGCAGCTCCCTGATGAGGAGAGAGCCTGATGTGGGGCTCGATCCCAGGACCCTGGCATCATGACCTGAGCCGAAGGCAGAAGCTTAACCCACTGAGCCACCCAGGCGCCCCACGACTGTGTATTCTTAATAAAAATGATACACCCGGGGTGCCTGGGTGGCTCAGTGGGTTAAGCATCTGCCTTCAGCTCAGGTCATGATCCCAAGGCAAGCTTTCTGCTCAACAGGGAGTCTGCTTCTCCCTCTGCCCTCTCCCACCCTCTCCCCATTTGTGTTTTGCTTTCTCTCAAATTAAAACAAAAAACAAAAAACTTACAAAAAGATACACCCTCACCAAAAAAATTAAATAAAATAAAACAGGATAAGAACAGATAATTTGCCAATTAAGAAATATAAGTGCCAGTAACTATTTAGGAAAAAAAGTTTAACCTTATAAAACAATAAATACAATTATCTCTGTGTCCAAGAGACAAAAATTTACTATGAATCATTACTTGTGACATCAGGAAGTTTACACTCTGATGGAAGTGCTCAAAAAGTCTTCCTGAAGGACAATTTGAATATTTGTATAAAAGTCTCAAACAATGTGATCCAAAAATTCTATTCACAGGAGTGTAATCTAAGGAAAGAACAAGACGGGCATGGGAAGAGTAGATAGCGGTATGTTTATCACAGCAATGTTTGTATCGTAGAAAAATGAGAAACAACCTAAATGCCCGATAACAGGAGATTGGTTATATTAAGTATCATGCCCCTAAAATGGAATCCCCTGCAGCTATCAAGACAACGCTAGTGATGCATGTTTATTCACATGGAAGCTGTTCATGACATATATAGCTAAGGGAATAGTAACAAGAGCCTACAAACTGGAATCTGACTCTCTCGGTTTCAAATCTGTACCTGCCGCTTATTAGCTAAGTGACTCTGGGCAAGTTGTTCAATTTCTCGGCAACTCAGCTTTCCCACTTACGACATTAAGAAAATATTAAATCCTACCTGACTGGGTTGTTGGGAAAATACAGATGTTAAAATTGTGCCTCACAAGTTATAAATGTTCAGTAGATGACAGTTGTTATTACTACTACTACTAGAATGATACATTTTTATTATATAACGTTTACATGTATTAACAAGCTTCGGAATATAATATTTCATAATATTTTGATGTGAAAACAGATGTGTCCTGTGGGGTAAGAGGTGATTTAAAAATAATAAATCTGTATTTAAAAATACTGTTTGCTTATAAAATAAAGAAATGATAAAAGGTCAAAACACATCTTTAGCATTCCTACTAATTAACCTCAGAGAAACAAAATAGTTTAGCTGTAATCCATGTTGAAAAAGCAGTAGTTAGATCTTTCCCATGACACTTACGACTGATGTGGCTGATACTGGAAACAATGACGGGAATGGCGGCGGGGGCGGGGTGGGGGGGGCGGTGATGGGGGGGGCTGGCAAATTTCTCCAGTAAGAAATAGGCAAAAACTAATTATCTTCAGAACAAAATTAACTATCATACAGAATTCCATTTTATTGACTTAATAAAATAAAACCAAAACCAAAAATCCAGCATGATTTAAATTACTATCTCTTCCACTTGCTACCTCCAAATTACTTTTAGTATGAGTTGGGCTGCTGCCAAACAAAAGCCATGTATAAAAATCAGGCTCTCATTCGACACCACAGGGAGAACTGCTAATACCTAAGAGCTTCCTAATGTCTTTACTGATGCAAACAAAAAAAAGAAATGGTGGTAGAACTCATACAGGAATTCATCAAAGTGGCAGGATATAAAATCAATGCAACAAAATCAGTTGCATTTCTACACACCAACAAGACAGAAGAAAGAGAAATTACGGAGTCAATGCCATTTACAATTGTAACCAAAACCATAAGACACCTAGAAATAAGCGTAACCAAAGAGGCAAAGGATCTGTACTCAGAAAACTATAGAACACTCATGAAAAAAACTGAGGAAGACACAAAGAAATGGAAAAATGTTCTATATGCTCATGGATTGGAAGAACAAATATTGTGAAAATGTCTGTGCTACCTAGAATAATCTACACATTCCATGCAATCCCTAACAAAATACCATCGACTTTTTTCACAGAGCTGGAACAAACAATTCTAAAATTTGTACGGAACCAGAAAGACCCTGAATAGCCAAAGGAATGTTGAAAAAGAAAACCAAAGCTGATGACATCACAATTCCAGACTTCAAGCTCTATTACAAAGCTGTCATCGTCAAGACAGTATGGTACTGGCACAAAAACAGACACACAGATCAGTGGAACAGCCCAGAAATGGACCCTCAACTCCATGATCAACTAATCTTTGACAAAGCAGGAAAGAATAGCCAATGGAAAAAAGACAGTTTCTTCAACAAATGGTGTTGGGAAAATTGGACAGCCACATCCAAAAGAATGAAACTGGACCATTTCCTGACACCACATACAAAAATAGACTCAAAATGCATGAAAGACCTCAGTGTGAGACAGGAATCTCTATCAAAATCCCAGAGAAGAATACAGGCAGCAACCTCTTCAACCTTAGCTGCAGCAACTTCTTGCTAGACACGTCTCCAAAGGCAAGGGAAACAAAGGCAAAAATGAACTATTGGGACTTCATCAGGATAAAAAGCTTTTGCACAGCAAAAAAACAAAAACAAAAACAAAACAAAACAAAAAAAAAACAGTTGACAAAACCAAAAGACAACTGACAGAATGGGAGAAGATATTTGCAAATGATGTATCAAATAAAGGGCTAGTATCCAAATCTAACACCCAAAGAACAAATAATCCAGCCAAAAAAATGGGCACAAGACACGAACAGACATTTCTCCAAAGACATCCAAATGGCCAACAGACACATGAAAAAAATGCTCAACATTACTTGGCATCAGGGAAAGACAAATCAAAACCACAATGAGATACCACCTCACACCAGTCAGAAAGGCTCAAATTAAGAAGTCAGGAAATGACAGATGTTGGCAAAGATGAGGAGAAAGGGAAACCCTCCTACACTGTTGGTGGGAATGCAAGCCCGTGCAGCCACTCTGAAAAACAGTATGGAGGTTCCTCAAAAATTTGAAAATAGAACTACCCTATGACCCAGCAATTGCACTACTAAGGATTTACCAGAAAGATACAAATGTAGTGATCCCAAGGGGCACATACACCCTAATGTTTATAGCTGCAATGTCCTAAACTATGGAAAGAATCTAGATATCCATTGACATATGAATGGACAAAGAAGATGTGGGACAAAGAAGATGTGAATACACAAACACACACACACACACACACACACACACACACACACACACAATGGAGAACTCAGCCATCAAAAAAAAAAAAAAGAAATCTTGCCATTTACAATGATGTGGATGGAACTACAGGATATTATGCTAGTTAAGTAAAATAAGTCAATCAGAGAAAGACCATTATCATATGATAACGGAAAAAATAATTCCACATACGATCTCATTCATATGTGGAATTTAAGAAACAAAACAGAGGATCATAGGGGAAGAGAAAAAAAATAAAACATGATGAAATCAGAGAGGGAGACAAACCATGAAAGACTCTTAATCATAGGAAACAAACAGGGTTGTTGGAGAGGAGGGTGTGGTGGGACAGACAGGGTAACTGGGTGGTGGACACTCGGGAAAACACATGGTGTAATGAACACTGGGTATTCTATCAGACGGAGGAATCCCTGACCTCTCCCTGTGACCCCTCTACCTCTATATTGCACTATATGTTCATTAATTGAACTTAAATTTAAAAAGTGAAAAGAAAAGAAAAAAAGAAATGGTGGATTCTTTCAATGTTAGAGCCCAATCTATTTTAAGTTCCTTGAAGATTAAATTAAATGATTACAATGGTAGTCAAAGTCACCAATCTGAAGAAAAAGTCAGAACTATGGGGGAAGATGAAGTTTCCATGGTATCTTGAATACAGCAGATATTCTGTCATCTTCTCTCCCCATTTGTTACCTAATGTGTGCATTCAATGACAAATGCAAAAAACTTACTGCGAGCTATTCACTGAAATTTATTTTCAGTGGCAAGAACACATAATCTGAGAGGACTGCTGTTTTCTCAAGATGAGACAGCAAGAGCCTCTACTTGAAACTGTAACCAGCCTCAGATGCCCAGCAGGCCCTTACGTATTTGTGGACTGATATGTAGAGTGAAAAGAGGAACAGAGAATTTTGGGGTTTGAAGACATTTTAGAAATAATGAAACTTGGCCCCTTCATTTTTTGCTAAGACTGAAGCTCGGGAAGTTTATGTGGACTGCCCAAGGGGACATTTAAAAAGCTCTACTTGTAATGTTCACTAATTGTGGCATTTTCTTAATGCTTGTTTGTTAAGCTAAAATCCGGTTAATTTTTCCCATTGTCTTTGAGATTGGCAAGAGTTACCTTAACCCGCAGCTTTTTAGGAGCATTGCTCAGTAGGGGGAAAGAAATGAACTAAACAAGGGTTTACATCCATTTATACAGAGAAGTCTTTGGGCACAAGGTCAGGTGATGTCATCCCCTGATGTGTGAATGTATAAGAGTGAAAAGAGTCAGTCCTCTGAACCTTATCAAGGGAGCTTCTAACTGGGATAAAAGAAGCTGAGACCGGTTTAGTCTTCACAATACACTGATAAAGAGAGCCAGAGGGTATGTGTCTATTCATCTGTCCTCAGCATTCTCCAGGAGAAAGGGTGCATTGATGCTGGTCAGAGATATCCTCAAAGTAAAGAAGCCAATTCATAGAACTACCACTTAACTACTATTTGACCAAATCCCTGGCAGGAGTATTTGACACTACATTGTAGTTTCTATTTGTTAAGGGGACCTATGAAGCAGTGTTGAGTTGCCCCACCAACTTCCTCTCTGCTTATCAAGATGAGCTGACCCAACACATTTTTATCTCTTTTTTTGCTCAGAAAAGCAAGCATCTGACCATAAGTTTGATGAATGTCTCAGGAACTTGTGTGCTCCTGATAACTCGGTTCTCTCTGGTTCTAAACTTTTGCTTTTGTTGTACCCCTGCCCACTTTGCCAGTACTCGACCTTTGGATCCCTGCTTTTGGCTTCTTCCTCTGACAGCTAAACTTCCACTCAACCGGCTTACTGGTTGCCGGGCTTACTAGGCCTTTCTGGTATCAGCTTCTCATGTTGTCTTAGATAAAGATGATATTCTTCAACTCCCACCAGGGCAGAGATCTTACTGTAACACCTTGCTGTTGTCTGAGGGAACCAAGTTCAGTTCCTTAGGTCATAGGCAGGGAGCAGGGATAGATTCCAGTATCTGTAACAAACTGAAAAATCAACATTCCACTTTATAAATTAATCTCTTAACTTTTTATACATTAGGGTATATCAAAGACTTAACTAGTAATAAGGCCTGCTGAGAACCTAACCTGTGTTTTATTTATTTGTTATTGCCATAGCAAAAAGCCCAGTGTATTTCCCTCTCATCCTCGACTATTTGAGCACACCAAAGAAGGGTGAACAAAGAGGACTTTCTAGGGTCTAAGCCTTTTTGAATGGGCAATGAAGCTCTTCTTAATGGACCATAATAACATTCTTCTATGATGTCCTAAATAGACGTTTTCCCCAAGAAGATATACAAATGGCCAACAAAGGGGCACCTGGGTGGCTCAGTCAGTTAAGCATCTGACTTCAGCTCAGGTCATGATCTCAGAGTCTGGGGTGGAGCCCTCCATCGGGTGCCCCACTCAACGGGGAATCTGCTTGAGATTCTCTCTCTCCCTCTGCCCCTCCCACCATTGATGCTCTTTCTTTCTCTCTCAAATAAATAAAATATTTTTTTAAAAAAAGAAAAAGGCCAACAGATGCTCTTTCTTTCTCTCTCAAATAAATAAAATATTTTTTTAAAAAAAGAAAAAGGCCAACAGACATATGAAAATATGTTCAACATCACTAATCAACAGGAAAATGCAAATCAAAACCACAGTGAGATGTCGATCACCTTACACCAGTCAGAATGGCTAAAATAAAAAAAAAAAGGAAATAATTATTGGCAAGGATGTGGAGAGAAAGCAACCCTTGTGCACGCTGGTGGGAACGTAAATCAGAATAGCCACTGTGGAAAACAGTACGGAGGTTCCTCAAAAAATTAAAAATAGGGGGTGCCTGGGTGGCTCAATCATTAGGCATCTGCCTTCCGCTCAGATCATGATCCCAGGATTCTGGGATCAGGCCCCACATCTGACTCCCCCACTCAGCGGGAAAACTGCTTGTCCCTCTCTCACTCCCCCTGCTTGTGTTCCCTCTCTCTCTGTTAAGTAAATAAAGAAAATCTTTTAAAAAAATTAAAAATAGAACTAGCATATGACCCATTAATTCTACTAATAGGTATTTACCCAAAGAAAATGAAAACACTAATTTGAAAAGATACACACACCCCTATGTTTATTGTAGCATTATTTACAACCGCTGAGATATGGAAGCAACCTAAGTGTCTACAGGTAGATGAAGAGATCAGGAAGATGTAACACACACACATACACACACACACACACACACACACACACACACACACACACACAGGAGTATTATGTAGCCATAAAAAAGATGAGGTCATGTCATTTGTAATAACATGGATGGATCAAGGGGGTTTTTAGGTAGGTTGAGAAAGACAAATACTATAAGATTTCACTCATATGTGGATCTAAAAAACAAATGAAGAAACAGAAACAGAATCAGACCTATAAAAACAGGGAACAAGCTGCGAGAGGGGAAGGGGTAAGGGGATGGGCAAAATGAATGAAGTGGAGTGAGAGACACAGGCTACCAGTTATGGAATGAATACATCACAAGAATAAAAAACACAGGAGAGGGAATATGTAGTTAATGGTACTGTAGTAAGCATTGTGTGGGGATGATGGTAGCTACACTGTGTTGTGCACAGCATAAGGCATAAAGAAGTTGAATCACTATGTTCTGCTCCTGAAACTAATGTAACATTGTGTGTCAACAATACTCAAATAGAAATTTAAAAATAATAACAATAACTCCTCTCTGGTATGATGAGAGGTAGGAAAGGTTCTTTTGGTTCAGGAGCTTAAAAGAGAAAGAGAAGCATCCAGAAGTTGCTGTAAGGGAGAATGTATGGGAGGGCCAAGGGAAAAAGAGGGTCTCCATCCTGACTCTGAGCTGAGGGAGAGTTTTTCGACCCAAGAAGTGCCAGAGGTTGGGACCAGGACAAGGACCGTTTACAGGGGCACTGGGACAGTGTTCATGCCCTTATTGTGACCAGGACAGGTGACTCATCAGGCCTGCCTGTCCCTCTGCCACAGTGGAAGTCTCACCCATGTGTGTCCCCATATCCTCCCTCACTATTCTTCTGGCTACCACGTGAGGAAACACCCCCAGCAACAACCTGTTTGAGCCTTAGTGACAGGAACTGCTACTTCTCCAAGGTTGACTCTGTAAGTTCAGCAGGGCACTTGTGATAAGGGCAAAGAAACAGAGCTGGGGGCTCTCACATAGTATTACATGCGCTTGGGTATACGTGTGCTGGGGATAAGGAGAAGAGAGAGCATTCGGACTGGGTCTGTATCAAGCCTATCTTCCATGTGTTGTTAACTTTGCTAGGCTATAGTATAGCTTCCAGGAGAAATTCAAAAAGTCTGTTGGTGGCAGGGGTACCATCAGCTGGTCTAAGATCACCCATAGAAAGGTGAAGGGCAACTTCTACTAGCCAAAAAGATCTCTATAAATGATTCCCTTTCACCTATATTGCCTAAAGCTCATTTCTGTTCATATGGACTTTCCAGCAATGACAATAACAAATAACCAACAGCTCCTGCATGCAGTAAGCCACTTCTTTCCAATTGAATTTGGGGTTGGTAATTCGATTTCATTTCAGTACTTATTCAGCTCCCGTTTAGTTACCAAGATCAAAGGAGACATTCTCCTTTTCTTCCTTCTTTTCTTTTCTTTTCTCTCTCTCTTTCTTTCTTTCTTTCTTCCTTTTTTGAGAGAGAGAGAAAGAGAGAGAGAGCACGCACAAGCATATGCATGCACAGAGTGACGGAAGGTGCACGGGGAGAGGAGGAGGGAATCTTAAGCAGGCTCCATGTTCAGGGCTCAATCTCAGGACCCTGGGATCATGACCAGAGCTGAAATCAAGAGTCAGAGGCTTAACGTACTGAGCCATCAAGGCAGCCCAGGAGGTGTTCTTAAACAGACACTGATGGTAGATGAAATTTATGAACTGTAAGCATATCAAGTTAAGATAATTTCTTAGAAAAATAGGAGAGCAACTAATTTCTAGCATGACAATAGATTTATTCTCTCAGGTAGAGATCTGTTTATATTTTTGAACATATCAAATTTTTCAGAAGCCCTCATAAGGTAGATAATCTGCAGGCAAACCGTGAAATGCTATTTCCAGATGGTTTACTCACTCAGTGCTTTTCCTGACTTGCTACAGCATCCACACTGTCTGGCATATATACACCATGTCTCCTGGGTGGACACAAGGCTCATGTGGGAAGGGCTAGATTAAAAGTGGTTTGTACTAATGATGGATTAAATTCCTGGCTTTATGCTGGTCTCTACTGCTTTTTTATGCCACTGTAGACAAGAGAGAGTAAAGCCTGGGCCCTGTAGTCAGATCAACCTGTCTCTGCCATTAGAAAACTATGACCTCTTGGGCACCCTACTTCACCCTTTCTAAACCTCAGGATTTCTCAACTCTCAAGGCAAATAATAACAATATCCACTTTACATAGAGTTGTGAGGGTAAATGAGATCATTAATGGACACTGAATTTAACCGGCCCACAGCTCAATAAATGTCGCTATCACAATAAAAATATGTAAGCATTAATTTCAGAGTTCTCAAGGAAGCAAAAAAGAGAGGGGGAAGAAAGAGAGGTGAGAGAATGCCTTTGAAGTTGTATTCTTAATCTGATAGAGACTGAAGGACAGACTGAAGAGGGAAAACTGAAGGAAGAGAAAGAGAGGTGGAGAAGGACAAAGGAATGTCTCAGATTATGATCCCATGAGTCCAAATCTTTCCCTAATTATTGCATAGGTAAATTCCCAAAGGCTTGGGGATTACAAGAGATACGAGGGTCTGCATTCACAAAGTCATTGTGACTACACAAAGCAGCACTCGTCTATCACATAAGAGAAGTGTTAAATCTTGAGTACACTCTGGTCGAGACAGAACATCCAACTTTCTATTATCCTTCTGGTACTAAGAATTGCCTGTGTGATTGTTGGGCAGATCTCAGATGTTTTCATACTCCAGATAAGTAGTTCTCAAAGTAAGAGAATGCACCCAGAGAGGCACACAGAATCATTGACTGGGGTGTGGGAAGAAAATATCAGATATTTTAATTTTGTTTACTTTATAACCAATTCTTCAAACATTTCTAATTTTTGTTCACATGTTATAAAACATTTACTAAAATACCTAGTATGTTTACAATTTAGAAATAAATTAATAATATTACACACACACACACACAAATATTAGAGGCTCACGATCAAACCTCTTTGGAGAAATGTGACCAAACATTCAGAGAAAACTGATATAGTACATTAGGCATATTTAAAATACTTAGCATGACTTCACATATACAAAAAGATATCAACTTTTCCCTGTTCTTTGTAAAAGTGGACTCTTGTAACCAGGAAAATGGTCTCGGTTGTCAGTCCAAAGGGAGAAGTATCTTGCCAATAAGAAGATTCTATTACTCTCTTAAGCTCTTCTATTATTTGGGCAATAATTCAATCCTAAATGCTCCAAGCTCCCCTGTGATCATGCTAATGACCTATGTGAGGCTTTCCCTGTTGCCTAGAACCTAGCTAAATATGACTTCACCACCACTCATCCTTGGCTTTCTAGACCATTTTAAGAACAGTCTTCCAATTCTGCAGAAATTATGAAATTAACCTAAGTAAATGTCAGAGTAGCTGCCCCGGTCAAGGACTGTATGACCTCGGTATCAGACCCCCAGTCTTATCTCCCTTTCTGATTTGTCCTCTTGGTGCCCAATGAAGACATAGCAATGGCAGGAAGAAGAATGTCTGTGAGCCTGTGAGATCCTGACCTATGCCAGGGTCATCACTAGCACAGTAAATGTCTTTATTTAGTTAGTTAGTTAGTTAGTTAAGATTTATTTCTTATTTATTTTAGAGACAGTGAGAGAGCACAGTGGGAGGGCCAGAGGGAGAGGGACAGAGAAGCTCAAGCAGACTTCATGCTGAGCGTGGAACCCCAAGCGGGGCTCCATCTCGCAACCCTGAGATGAGGACCCAAGCGGAAACCAAGACTTGGACGCTTACCCGACTGTGCCATCCAGACATCCCTCAGCAAGTGTCTTTAAATTAAATGTTTTAAATGTCCTGTTGTTCAAGTAACAGGTTGAGACTGTTACTTTTGCTTTCAATAAAGTTTTAGAGTAAAATTCAATCCCCATAATTCAGAGCAGAAGGACAAAGTCAATAGATTGAACAGGACAGGTGGAAGAGATTGTGTACTGCCTCTCCTGCATCTCTCCCCAACCTTGGGTAACCATTTTACAACCGAACCTTCTCCCCCTCTCATTCAAGACTTCAGCAATCAAGGTGCCCAACCCCCGATGCATATGACCCAAGCAAAGTCAGATACTTATTGGAAATCTTGGATAGACTAATGCCAGCACAGGAAAATAATGGGAGCTGAGGTATCCAGATAGAGACACACTGGAGAGCCTGCACATTAGTTCTTGCCGACTTAAGGCTTACAGTTGCCAAGGTTCCTGACCATCTGTGGGAGAAAGCATAAAAATGGCCTCAGATCCTTCCTTTCTCCAGCCACACTCTTGGGCAGTCCCTTGTCACACAGACTCTGTGCTGCAGCATGGGATTTATTGTAGTCAGGATCAAGTAGATCACAAGCACAAACTTGAAAGGTGCTTGTACGCTGGGGCTTGCCCTCTTTTCCCGTACTTGGTACCCCGAGACCATGATGAAGCGACTGTGCAGGGGAATGAATGACCATGTGGAGAAGCAAGGTACCCTCGCCAACCCGGCACCTGACAGCAGACCCCTGAGTGAGCCCCCATGGCGATCAGCTTGGCCTAGCTCAGACTGGGAATTGCTCAAGCTTGTCTAGACCGTGGATATGCAGAACCTTTAGCTAAACCAATGATTGTTGGGGTTGCGGCAGGGTACTAATTTTCAGTGTGGTTTTTATGTAACACAGTTAAAGTTGACACACCAACTTCCTGCTGTGTGAATTCTCAGCTTTTCTTCTGATTCTGTAAACTATTACATCCTTAGAATAAATTCCTTTTGCTTAAAGTTAGTAAAGTTGGCTTCTGTTGCTTGCCATCCAAATTATTTAGTAGCCAGGCAGGAGACAGATGACAAGATCTTTGTTGGAACCACGGGCAGATATAAATTTCTAAAACCTTCCAAATGTGTCTGGCTTTGAGCCAAACTATTTTGTTGCTCCTCTCTACTCTCCCTCATTCTTTTCACAAGGAAATAGAACAGTATTCTTATTGCTTAAACAATACAAGACATAAACTTCTAACTCATACTTCTAACTTCTAACTCATACTTCTAACTGGTCAGGTTGGAGGGGAGGAATTTTAAGGCTCTTCTCTGAAGAACAGTCATCTTTGGTCTGGGTCATCCTAGGCAAAAACAGGTGGGAAGGGGAGAGACTCTGACTGCACTGCTAAGTGGTCAATGGACTGTGGCTCTAGGCTGGTTCCTATTCTGGCTTCTCCATCTGTTAACACTGTGACCTTGGGCAAGTTACTTAAATGTACTTGAGCTTTAGTTCCTTCACCTGTAAAAAAGAGATAACAGTAATATTTACCTCTTTTTTTTTTAAGATTTTATTTTTTTATTTGACAGAGAGAGAGATTACAAGTAGGCAGAGCAGCAGGCAGAGACAGAGGGCGAAGCAGGCATCCCGCTGAGCAGAGAGCCCGATGCGGGGCTCGACCCCAGGACTCTGAGATCATAACCTGAGCCGAAGGCAGAGGCTTAACCCACTGAGCCACCCAGGTGCCCCATATTTACCCCTTTTTTAAAAAATATATATTTTATTTATTTATTTGACATAGACAGAGAGAGAGAGAGAGAGAGAGCGCAAGCACAAGCAGGGGGAATAGTAGTCAAAGGGAGAAACAGACTCCCTGCTGAGCAGGGAGCCCAATGTGGGGCTCAATCCCAGGGTCCTGGGATCATGACCTGAGCCGAAGGCAGCCGCTTACCGACTTGGCCTCCCAAGCACCCCTAATATTAACCTCTTAAGTTGTGGTGAGGACTGAGTTCATCTATGTAAAGCTTACATGGCAAACATTTTATAAATATTTGGTGTTATTATTATAATGATTATTCCTTAGAGTCTAGATACCCTCAGGGAACAACTTGGAAAGAAACATTTGGCGCTGTGGGAGCTTCAATAAAGCCATGAAACAGAAGGTTTCATTTCTAGTCAGGGCTCTGCCACAAACTTGCTATGGTCTTGGGCAAGTCTCTGGGCCATCTCCCCACCTGTAACATGGGATAAGCATAAATCCTGTTCTAGTTTGGAAGCAAATATGAAATAACACATATGTAGGAATGTTTCTAAACATTCAAAAGTACTTAACTGATGTTTGGTAAGGTCTATAATTACTATTCAGATAATGTGGTAGTTTTAGGTTCCAAGTAAGTCCTACAATTCCTCATGCCATTCAAGTAGGTCCTAGCTGGACACTTGTTGCATTTGAGAGAGAGAGAGAGAGAAATGCAAAAAGCAGTCTTGGAATATTTACAGATCTGTTAAACCAAAACCCGTGCGTTGAGAAGGTTGGTTACATGTCAGATCAAAGAGGTCATAGCCTTTTCAAAAGTCTCCCAAAGACCACTGGTATTTCTGAGAAAGTAAATGAAATCAACTAACCAGAGAATACGGGAAAGTGGAAAGCCAACAACACCCTCCTACCTTTCTATAACCTGAGCTGACAGATGCCACTTAACTGGCTGGTTCCCCAGCTGTCCACAGGACCAGGGTTGAGTGTCTTTTGTCTCCGCTGGGGATAACTTGGGATTTAAGGCCCACTGAATCTAATGTCTTTGTAATGTGAATTCATTTTAAAGCACACTGCTTTTTATAATTGTTCCAGTTACCAAGTTCTAAATTAAGTAACAATTTGCTTCTGTACTATAAAGATGAACTTTTTCGATAATTTTAGGGAATAAGTTATATTTTAGAAAATTTGGATGGTGCAGAAACATATAAAATTAAAAGCACCTGGGGTGCCTGGTTGGCTCAGTCCATTAAGGATCTGACTCTTGATTTCAGCTCAGGTCGTGATCTCAGGATTGTAAGATCGAACCCCGGGTCAGGCTCCATGCAGGGTCTGGAGGCTGTTTAAGATGAAATCAGGGCCTCCAAATCCTGCTGCCGTCTAAGATTACTGATGTCACTATGACAGTGTTTTCTTCATGCTGTCTCACCGTGCACAGCCACATTCATGAACACACAGCTATCTACAGAGTAGGGATTCTTCTGCATATATTCTTCTGCATTTTAGAACCCACATTTTCTTTTGCTTAATATTCGCAGATGAGAATTTTCATGGGACAACATTCGAAACAGGCAGTGAGCAAGACAGTAAGTGCCAGCAGCTGTTGGCAGAGGCTGACCAAGCTGTTAGTATGACATTATGTACACTCAGAGAGTCTGGAGGGCAGTTGGTATTCATTCCAGTGCATAAATACAATGTCTGGCAGCCTCGGTGGGGACGTGCAGGATATGTGGAAAGTAATAAGAAGCTGTGATGGTGGGTAAAGGATGGTCAATGCCGATCATTTGTTTCATGAGGTCAATGTGATCCCACTGACACTGAACGTCAGGGGCTTCAGTAGACAGACATGAGGTAATGGGACCAGGATTTCTATTTTCAAATCGAAAGCTTGCCTGACTGTGACACGCTGAAATGTTGACAAACATGCTGCCTTCCACTCTTTAAAAATAGTAATCTCTGTTTCCTCCATGGAGGGCATTTCCTAAGGTCAGACTTAACCTCCTTTGCAGCTGGACACACAACCGACTGGTGAGTGTGGCTACTCGTTGCTGCTTCTTTGCACAAATGAGAGAAGTCAAACGAAGGATGCAAAGGTGGTAACCTCTTGCCACCTCAAGGCATAAGCATTGTTACGTTAGAGGGCAAGTTGCACAACATAAAACACAGGTTTGCTTCCTCAAAGACTCTTCAAGATCATGCGCTGCATAGCATAGGGCTTTCTATCCTATCTTCAAGAGCAGATGGGGGCAAATACACTAGTCAGCATTTGATCAAGGCTGTTAGCAAATAAGGGGTAAATAGTCCCAAAATATTTAGAGAGGAAGAATGTAACTATTCTGTCTAAAACCTTAAAATTTCTGCTTAAGATTAAGGGGGGCAAGGCATGTGTCAGTGGAGAGAAGCACACGCTGAATCAGGGCAAAATCGAGCCAAGGAATGAGATCTTTGTGGTGTTCGTTTTTCTTCAAAGTATTTAATTTGGGATGGACTATCGAAACCCACATAGCCCCTGGTGACTTCTGGAGTGTGTCTGGAGTTCTCTGGTGACTTAGGGAGTAAACTTGAGGTTTTAGGGCAGGAGAGAGAGCTGGAGGGAGAGAAGGATAACAACCCGCCATCGCCTCCGCGTTCAAGACCACAGCAGTGGCTGGGCTGATGCACAGCGGTCCTGTACTGGACGCCAGGTGCTCCGCCAGACTGCTCTGAAATTCCATGTGATCCTGGAACACCGACCTAAGGTGGGTCCTACCTCGGGGACGCTGAGGCATGGAGGTGAGTGAGCAAATGAGTAAGTGGTGGAGCTAGAATCCGGACCCAGGAAGTGGGAGCTCACCACCCTCAGCTTGACCGCTCTGGGGTACTGCAGCGCCGACCGCCGCTTAGGGTTATGGAACTACCTAATCTCGAGCAAGTGACTCAATTTCCAAGTCTCTGTTGCTTCACTTTTAAAAAGAATAATAAAAATAATCTGGTCTGTCCACCACAACATGGCTGTGACAACCTAACGAGACGTGGGAACGCACGTGAGTGCCCCTCGTACAATATGGCATGCCATCCATCTTAAGTTACTTTCATTATTACTGATGAAAGGAGAGAAAGAAAGGGGGCACTTGTTTCTTCGTTTTGAGGTTTGTCCTTTGTTTCGTATGAACATTTTAATTTTAATAATCAACATCAGGCAACGGAAGTAACGGATATTCACATTAAGCATTGAGAAAAAGCAGAAAACATTCCCTCTATCAGGAATCTGTGAGGAGAAAGAAAGAATAAAACAGTGATTATTTTGACAAGGCAGTGACTTAGGCTCTCTGGGGGGACTCTGTAGCTCTGGTGATAAAGCCTGCTCTCACTGCTGGCAGGCAAGGGACACTTCCCTTTCTGGAAGTGGAAATGAACTCTCAAGGATTTGTGGCTCTCCAGATAATGACTTCCTGTTCCACAAAAACAAAGCACACCCACTGGAAATAACAGCCTAACTCTGGCCTTAGAGCTATGGTTCTTAGTCTGGTCTGCAAGAGGGTTCTCTAGCTCCAGGCCTCCAAATCCTCAACTGTTAATCAGAGGGACAAAAATGCCAGAATTTTTTTTTTTTTTTTAAAGATTTTATTTACTCGGGCGCCTGGGTGGCTCAGTGGGTTAAGGCCTCTGCCTTCAGCTCAGGTCATGATCCCAGGGTTCTGGGATCGAGCCTCGCATGGGGCTCTCTACTCAGCAGGGAGCCTGCTTCCCTCTCTCGCTCTGCCTGCCTCTCTGCCTACTTGTGATCTCTGTCAAATAAATAAATAAAATTTTTAAAAATAAAAAATAAATAAATAAAATAAAGATTTTATTTACTTTATTGACAGACAGAGATCACAAGTAGGCAGAGAGGCAGGTGGGGGGGGAGGCGGGGGGAGGGGAAGCAGGCTCCCCGCTGACCAGAGATCCCTGCCATGGGGCTCCATCCCAGGACCCTGAGATCATGACCTGGGCTGAAGGCAGAGGCTTAAATGCACTGAGCCACCCAGGTGCCCCAAAAATGCCAGAATTTAAAGCCAAGGTTAGAGAGAATTACCTTTCAGCAAAATCACCCTGGACTCAGATCAATCTGCTGGAAGTCATTAAACTTCCAAGCAGGGTTGAAGTCTTTGATATATTCCTCCATCACAGCACACACAGGCATGACCTCTTTGTGTTTAGATTCCCACTCTGGCCACTACATAACAGACTTTTTTTTTTTTTTTTAAGATTTTATTTATTTATTTGACAGAGGGAGAACATAAGCAGGCAGAGAGGCAGGCAGAGAGAGAGAGGGGTAAGCAGACTCCCTGCTGAGCAGAGCCCGATGAAGGACTCGATCTCAAGACCAGAGATCAAGACCTGAGCTGAAGGCAGAGGCTTAACCCACTGAGCCACCCAGGCACCCCTACATAACAGTGTTTGAACTGAATTGTGTTGGGAACTTCATCTAGGAACCCAAAGTTGGGAAAGAGGAAAAAAACGAACATCTCCAGAAATCAAGTGATAGAAGGGTCAGCGAAGAAGAGTTTAGTCATCTGCCATTAAATGAATTCTCTTTTCAGTCGATCTATACATGTTCAAGTTTTATTACAATGTATGATGGGCAGAAAATACAGTACTTCTTATATAAGAGACTGAAAAAGAAGGAAAGGCTGAAAATTAGATTTAATGTACTCAAGAAGCAAGAAATAAAGTCATAGATGTAACACTCCACTTTCAGGTGCCTTTGAAGTCACCTTCAATGGAGATTTACCATAGTGCTTTCATAGTACAGTGTTCATATTTTATTAGAGCCCTGTGTACAATCAGTCCTGTGATAATATTTTAAAAAGAAAAAATGGTGATCCTACAGTTCTGCAAGGGGACAGCTCCTCTCCACGTGACCATGGAATGTCATAAAACCTAGAGTACAAAGGAAAAGTTTAAAAGTTTTCAGAAAGAATTGATAGGAATCTAAAGTCTACTAATCTGTAACCTCATTAATTACAAAGAAGGTTCAAACCTTTCTTTTAACACGAGCAATCCATGTTCAGTGAAGAAAATTTAGAAGATACGGGCAAGTTGGAGTAGGGGAGCACCCCAAAGTTCCACTTTTACCACCAAGATAAGAGACATCTGTGCTGTTATAAAGGTTGATGAAGGAGAAACTGAAAATAACAACAGCCAAAAGTGTTTCCAAATTAACTGTAGGACACAGGTGGGACTCACGGGACCTGAAGCTGCGCTTGGCACTAGGATCTAGTGGTCACTTTGAAAAAAGGTGCCTGGACTTCTGTCGTCTTATGCAACTCCTCTGAACCTCCCAGATGATTACAGAAGTTATTCGCACATAATAGAATAATGTGTTGTACAAGCATACCTTGTGAGACCATCGCAATAAATGAAGAAAAGGTAAAATTTAACATCTATTAGTAATAATAACTCAGCATACTAGAAATGGGGGACAATTTCCTCAATCTGATAAAGGGTGTGTGTTGTGTGTGTGTGTGTACGTGCACGTGCGTGTGTGAGTAAACTTCAGCTAATATCCTAATGGTGAAATATTGAATGTTTGCCCCCAAACTCACCTCATCTATTCAGTATTGTGTGGAGTCCATATGCATGGCAACAAGATAAGGAAAGGGAGTGAAAAGCAAATGAAAGAAATAAAACTCTCTTCATAGGTGGTATGATTGTGTACTCAGCAAATCCAAAAATATCAGCAAAATCATAGAAGCATAAGCAAATGCAGCAAGGTGTCAGGATACAAAGTCATTACTTAAAAAAACTCATTATAGGGGTGCCTGGGTGGCTCAGTAGTTAAGCAACTACCTTTGGCTCAGGTCATGATCCCAGAGCCCTGGGAGCCAGCCTCGCATCGGGCTCCCTGCCCAGCAGGAAGCCTGCTTCTCCCTCTCCCACTCCCCCTGCTTGTGTTCCCTCTCTCACTATGTCTCTCTGTGTCAAATAAGTAAATAAAATCTTAAAAAACTAATTATATATCTAATTTTTTATATATATATAATTATATATAATTATATATAGTAACAGGGGTATATAATTATATATATATAATTATATATAGTAACAGGGGTACCTGGATGGGTCAGTCAGTTAAGTGTCTGCCTTCAGCTCAGGCCAGGATCCCAGGGTCCTAGAATCAAGCCCTGTGTCAGGCTCCCTCCTGAGCAGGGAGCCTGCTTCTCCCTCTCCCTTTGCAGCCTCCCCTGATTGTGCTCTCTCTTGCTCATTCTCTCGTACTTTCTTTCAAGTAAATACATAAAAGCTTTATGTACAAATAACTGGAAAACGAGATTTTTAAAAATTACAATATCATAAAAATTTCAAATATACAGAGTAAATTAAGTATGTAAGACCTCTATACTTGAAAGCTACAGAACACTAGTCAGATAAAATAAAGAAGGCCTAAACAACGGAAAGATTTCATGTTAATGGATTTGAAGATTCAAAATGTTACGGAGAAAAAGTTTCTGAAATTGAATTATAGTTGATGCAAATCCAAACACGATCCCTGGATTTTTTCTTCCCCTTTTGGTAGAAGCTGATATACTGTCAATTTTTATGAAAGCCTGTCAATAGCCAAGATAAACTTGAAGAAGAAAAATTTTGGAGGGCTTATATTAGTAAATTTTAATATTTATTACAAAGACTCAGTAACTATGATAGTTTAGTAGGAAAGATAAGTAAGTTAATTGAAGAGAATAGAGAGTCTAGAAGTAGACCCATAATATATACTCATTTGGGTTTTGACAGAGGTGTCACAGAATTCAATGGGGAAGGAGAGTTCTTTTCAATAAAATGTGTTGGAGCGACTAAACATACATATGGAAAAAAACAGACCTTAACCTTTTCCTCTCTCTATATATACAGGAATTGAAGTGAGAAAGATCATAGATCTAAATGAGAGCCAAAACTATAACACTTCTATAGGAAAACATAAAAAAAAAATTTTGTGACCTTGCAGGATGCAGTGATTTCCCAGGACACAAAAAGCACTACTATGAAAACAAACAAACAAACAAAAAAACCATAATAAATTGCATCTTATCAATTTATTTATCAAGATATCACTTAAAAAGTTAAAAGGCAGGCTACTGAAAAAAGACTTCTATCCAACATACATAAAGAATTCCCACAAATCAATAATAAAAAGAACAACCAATAAAAAAAAAATGGGCCCCTCATAAAAGAAGCTTTGTGAATGGCCATAGAGCACATGGTAAGATGCTCAACATCATTAGACACTAAGGAAGTGTAAACTGAACTACAGTGAGATACGACCCATCCATTAGAAAGGCTGAAGTTGGGAAGTGTGATAATACCATGCGTTATAGGATGGAAAACAACTAGAACTCTCTTATATTGCTGGTAAGAGTATAAAGCAGTAAAATCACTTTGAAAAATGGTTTTGCAGCCTCTAATAAATTTACACATTCACCGAACTTATGACCAAGCAATTCCACTACCATCTTTATATGCAAGAGAAGTGAAAAATGTGTCCACAAATAGACTTGTTTGAGAATGTTCATAGCAGCTTTATGCATTATAGTAAAACACTGGAAATACCCCAACTATCCATCACTAAGAGAATGTATAAGCAAACTGTATCATATTCATATAATAGAGTACTACTGTAGCAATAAACCTAAGGGAACTGTTTAGACATATAGCAACATGACAAATCTTAAAACCACCACCTGAATCTCAAAAGTCACTGTCACACACCATCACCTACTCTGGTTTCACTGATTCACTTAATGTCATATGAGCCCTATAAAGTAGATACAATTATCCCTCAGTTTTATTTTTTAAAATTTTAAAAGGATTTTATTTATTTATTTGAGGGAGAAAGATAGCGAGAGAGAGAGCACGAGCAGGGAGGAGAGGGAGAAGCAGCTTCCCTGGTGAGCAGGGAGTCCCATGTGGGGCTCGATCCCAGGATCCTGAGATCATGACCTGAGCCCAAGGTAGCTGCTTAACCAGCTGAGCCACCCAGCACCCCTAATCCTCAGTAATGAAATAGTAATAATGAAAAAGATTCACAGAGGAAGAATAATAGCCAAGACTGCATTTACTCATTCACTAGTTCATTCAATATTGACTGAGCATGTACTGTTTGCTAACAGGTGGTGTGTCACATGCTGAGGATACAATGTTAGCGAAACCAGACACAAGATTTATACCCAGTCCTTCCACTACAGGACACTGCCAGGTACTGAGACAAGCCCTACATTAAAAAAAAATGAGTAAGGTACTATCACTGCAATTACAATACAATAAAGTGCTCCCATAGGTGTATGCAAAGGGCTGTGTGAACCCGGGAAGCAAAATGCCTGAGAATTCCGCCTGAGCTGGTTGAAGCCAAACTGGCAAAGGGGCTGACATTTCCATTGGTAACATAACAGCAGACAGAGTGCTTTCCGGGGCTGAGAGAGAGCGGAAAGAGCTCAAGACCTGGAACCAACTCTGCCCGGGTGGGAGGGGGGCTCAGTGCTGACATATGTGAAATGCTATCCGACAATCCGAGGGGTGGTTGTGGGAACCGGAAATAATACCTAAAAATCAAAGCACATGCAGAAAAAAATTAAAATTACAGTAGCTTTTATTTTTGAGCAGATCACTGGTGCTAGTCATCCTGGCAACATACGTCTCCTGTTGTAGATGGTGCGTCAATCCCCAGGAAGGCTTACCCGTCAAAACAAGAATGTGATTACCTTTCTAAGGCTTGAAAAGCTTTAGACTAGACCCTCAACGCACAGTGATTTGCTGGCTTTTGATCCTCCTCCTCGTCCGAGCATGACTTGTGCCCAACATACACCATGAGACTGTGTTAAGTAGAGTTGGCTATCTCAGTTTGAGTGGCTTCATAGGTGGTTAGAGGCCAGGACCCCCAAATATTTGGACTAGTGGGAACCACAGCCACTCCCCACTCGGCATTGTTCCTTTTCGTACAAAACCACTCAGAACATGCACTTGATTGCTGCCTCCTCTGTGCCCAGCTCATAGCAATCCTGCTTTTAATCGGCACCACATAGCGCTCTCAGTCTCCAGGTTCCTAGAACAGAGGCTAGTGGTAAGTATTAAATTAATCTGAGAGAGACAGCCTCGCAAAGGAGGGCCAAAGTGGCAGAATTTTCTCAATACACAGAGGCTCTTCCTGCGGCGCCTGCATCCAGGATTTTAATATAGATAATGAAATGGGCTCCGTATCCCCTCTGATACAGTAGGTTAGTGCTGCTGAATATTAAGGCATTTACAAAATGCAAGGTCAGAAGTTGTTTGCGAGGCTGAGTGGCTCTCTATTGACATTTCCAGTCGAGCCTAGAATAATTACAGCAAGAGTGGCCCTGGCCCCAACCTCTCCTAACCACACAGGTTTATATGTGCACGGTTGACTGATGAACTGACGCAGAAGGGTGTTTACATTATTTAATCATCAGAGCACAGCACATGGGAGAGAGCGCCGCACCACAGAGAGGTGTGGGTAACGTCGGGCAAATGACTTCTGTTCTCCAAGCCTCAGGTCCCTCACCTAGAAAATGGAATAATGATGCCCTGCAGGATACTGTGAGAGTTCCAGATAATGCAGGCAAGTGCCTGGCATAATGCCTTGCATGTACCAGACACCTAATAAATGGTTGCTTTTGTTATCATAATTAATGGAAGGCATGGCCATCTAGAGTTTTGGGGGAGCCAAAGAAGAAGATATATGCTACAAGTTGGTTGCTTTTGTTGGAGAGAGGCCATGTTAAATGGCTCGTAGCCTGCTTACATGGAGTGGAGTTCAGGGAAGGGTTGGTGTGTGACGGGGGCAGGGTGGGGGTGAGTGGAGGGAAACAGGAGAGACAAAGAGGGGAGAGGTGGGGGGAAATAAACAGCTTTCAGAACAAGCACAAATATCTTGTTACTAGACTATAAGCTATTTGAAGGCTAAGCCCCGGTCTTATTTTAGGTTACCTTTTTTTTTTCTCCCAACCCTGTTTTTATTTGTTATTACAAGCTCTATCAGCATCTAACATGACACCTGACACCCAGCGGGCACTAGGTAAATGTTTACTGATGTACACCTGGATCCGTGCTGACCCGCGCTCACAGGTGTGGCTCTGACTAAACAGGAAGAGGAAACGGACAGTGGCGGTGTGGGACCATTGTTGAGCAGCCGTTCTGATAAGCAGAAGTGCCCTTTGTCCCAGCAGTTGAGTCACTTGCCCCATCACAATGACAAACTGTGACAGGTTAAACTCACAACACCAATAATGACATGAAATCATTCCCTTGACAAAGCACTAAGCCCCAGATAAAGGCTCCAGATCTTAACACAGGAAAGGTCTGTCCCAGTCTGTCACCTTCTATCCCAGTTAGTACATCAGATACATGAAGTATTTTACTGTTCCGTCCTGGACTAGGCATTCTGCATAATCTTTGTTCATTAACCTCAGGACAATGCTATGTAAGGTATTAAGCATAGTTTAAAAGTGAAGAAAGTGAAATTCACAGAGGTGGAGTAACTTGCCTAAAGTCAAATATCAACCAGGCTTCAAAATCCTATTGTACAACACACCCACAGAAGGGTGTATGTATCAGAAGTTTTCACACCCCGAGTACATTCATGTAACCATACCCGAGGAAGAAATAAATACCCTTGTACTTCTTTCTTGTCACGCTCCCTCCAAAGGCAGCCCCCCTTCTGACTTCTCACAACTCTATGAGTTTTGCCCAGAACACTCCCACCTATAGTAATTTCTCCTTCCACTGAATGCTTCCACTGAATGGGTTTTTCTTCTCCATAATTTCCTAAGACCTTCTTGGAGTGTCAATTATTCGTTCTGTTACATACGTTGTCTTTCTAATCAGGACTGTTGTAAGCTTTTTGAGGCCCAGGTTTTATACTTCTTTACCTCCCCTGGTACATCTAGGATGGAGAACTTACTGTGCAGCATAGGTACCTAACAGTGAACTTTCTGCTTTCTGTGTATCTGGCACTGTTTTAAGTATTATACCCGGCTTAGCTCATTTAACCCCTCCAGCAGCCCAGTGAGGTAGGTATTGCTATTTTCTCCTTTCTATAAATGATGAAACGGAGGCACAAAGAAGTAACTTGCCCAAGGTCATACAGTCAGGGAGGGATCCTCCGGATTCAGCTGGGGCATTGTTAGGCCAGGGAATGCAGGAATTGGAGGGCTTTCATTATTCTGTTTTCTTTTCATAAAATTTTTATTCAAGTATAAAACACACATAGAAAAAAGACCACTTAAATCACACATTTAGGTTCAATGCACTCTGGGTGTGAGGAGAAAGGGACTATGGGGAGAGCGTGTCTCGTTCGACCAAGCACTTGGAGTGAGCTCCTTCATTTCCAGCATGGAAGAAACTTATGTCAATTCCCCGTACCCTGAAAAGCTATCATAATGCCCTTAGGATAAAAGCCACCAGATCAGGGTCTGTAGGCTTCCTTATCATTTTATCAAAGGCAGAAAGAATCATCCTTAATGTTGCAAACAAATTGGCCATTTTGTCCCTTCAATGCTCACCACCAACTTCCGTGGACCAAAAATCAGTCATCATATCTTCAGCTATGAAGATAAAAGTTGTAGTAAGCAGGATGTTGTGAACCAAACCAGAAACCTTGGGCAAGGCAGACGGTTAACCGACTGAGACATACAGGTATCCCGGCCCTACAAGACCCTTGCTTCTTCCTGCTACCAGTGGATTCTTCATTTTTTTTCCCCCCTGAATTTAATTATAGAAAAATACACTGTGACTTTCTGTCAAGTATCTTTTTTATTTCCTCCTTGCTTTGAGCCTTCACTCATTTGATGCAAGACAGAACCCTCAAACTCAGAACTATCTCGAATAAGCATCAATGTAGACAGCTTAAAAAACAAAAAAAGTTGAATGGGTTTTTAGAAAATGAAGACACCTGTATAACTCACACCCAGATCAGGAGACAGAATACGATCAGCAACCCAGAAGACCCCTTAGTGCCCCATTTAGTCACTAACTGCATCCCTACGCCCCAGGGTATCTGCTATCCTGACTCTTCACACCATATATTAATTTACTTATTGTTGAGCTTTATATAAATGAAATTATATAGTATGTCCTCTTTATATTCATGAGATTCAATCACTTTGTTGCACGTGGTGTGTTAATTTGCATTTCACATTGCATTTTCTATGTTGAAGTATGTGGATGTGATATGATTTATCCACTCTGGTGTCGATGGACAGTTGACAGATTCCAGATTTCATTAACTGTAGCTAATGTTCTGTGAGCATTCTTATACATGCTTTCTGGTACATAATATGTGTGTGTTTTCTTGAATATATAAGCGGGTATGGAATTATTATGTCTTTGGATATGCAAAGTTGATCATAACAAGTTATACTCCCATCTGCAGTATTTGTGATTTCTGCTCACTCTAAATCCTTGCCAACACCTGATAGTGTCTGTCATTTTCATTTTCATTTATTTTTTTATTAAATATTTACTTATTTATTTACTTAAAATTTGAGAGTGAGTGAGTACATATGTGAGTGGGGGGAAGGACAAAGGTAGAGAATCTTCAAGCAGACTCCCTGCTGAGTATGGAGCCTGACACAGGGCTCGATCTCACAACCCGTGAGGTCATGACCTGAGCCGAAACCAGGAGTTGGACGTTTAACCAACTGAGCCACCCGGAGCCCCATGTCATTTTCATTCTAGCTATGATGGTAAGTGTCTAGGGGTGTTATATTGTGCCTTTATGTGGGTTTTCACTGATGGCTGTGGAGTTAGTTGTACACCTGCTGGTCCTTTGGATAGTCTCTTTTGCGAGTACCTTTTCAAGGCTTTTCTGCATCGGGTGGTCTACGGTCTTGGAGTGGTGTAGAAGTTCCTTACATGTTCTGGATGTGAGTCCTCAGTCAGATAAATCTACTGCAAGTATCTTCTCACAGTGTAGCTTGCTTTTCACGCTCCTAATAGTATCCAAAGCAAACAGTCTTAATTTTAATGTAGTCTAATTTATCAGTTTTTTCCCTTTATAGTTAGTTCTTTTTGGCTCTTGCTTAAAATGCATTTTTTAGGGGCTGCCATAATAGAGACTGACTGGTGGGGCTTCCTGACAAGGCCCCAGCCTCCCCAAAGTCACACGAGCTCATCTAGGCCACCACAAAGCTCTTTCTCTGGAATTTTACTCTTTAGGAAATGAAAATGAAACTGAAAATGGTTGAAGGCACTAGAAGAAACCATCTGAGAATCTTTGCCAGAGGCCCAAATTCTATTCTACCGTCCTTTCTGAGTATGGCTTTTCAGCTTGATTTCTGTTTTTCCTTCAGTTCTGTGAGCACACCCTTCCCCTTGGCCCCTCCATATCCTTCCAATAAAAATCTCTAATTAATCAGAGTCTATTTCTGTTGCTTACAACCAAAGAATCCCACTGATTCGTCCATTCACTCTCTCTATAGTGACATCATCTATTTTTAATTTGGTGCTAAGCACAAAAGGACAGCTTGACATTACACTGTGCAAACAAGTAATTTCACCTTCTTGAAATTCGGTCCTCATCCTTTCATGACTAAAGTACGATTTTTAAAACTATGAGTTTTCTGACATCCCAGGACTCATTCTGCCAGGACACTCACATTAGGAAAAACGATGGCATTTTCAACTCATTGGCTCCTAGGGAAATGAAGAAGGGGAAATCTAGCTAAAACTGCACATTCTCCAATAAAGCAGACAATAAAAAGGTACAATAGAGCATTAACCCCTTAACAAAGTACCCAGCAAAGACAGCTCTGCAGCTGTGCCCGAGCATGATAATTACTACCTTTTTATTGTTGATGGCTAAAATAATGAGTACTGATAATTTAAGTGGAAGAGCAAATGATACATGGTGTACAATATTATTTAAATAAGGAGCACTTCTAAAAATTAAATTATCCTGAATAGGCAGCATGGGGAAAGGGGGTGAGAATCTATAGAAACACTGTTTTAACTGGAAGGGTGTTTGGGGAATCATCTCAATAATTATGTGTTCAGACCCTTCATGTTTCACAAAATAAGAGCACAGGCCAACCTTAATAAGAGATTTTTTAAAAAACAAACAGAAATCATACCTCCAAATGAGTCTGAGCTAGCAAGTCATACACATATTGCATCGATGCAATTGTAACATTAGGCATTTCTGGATTACATTTTTTGTAAGTGTTTTTAGAAACTATGCTGCTTCCTTCAGCATGACCTTAGTGGTGGCAAATCTTCATTCCCTGAAGTTGATTGGGTTTGATTGCTCAAAAACATTCAAAAACTCAGTCAACCTGATGAGTAAATTTCTGTTAATATATTTTCTTTTAAAAAAGGGACAACACAGGGGCACCTGGGTGGCTCGGTTGGTTGGGTGTCTGCCTTTGGCTTGGGTCATGGGCCTGGGGTCCTGGGATGGAGTCCTGTGTTGGGCTCCCTGCTCAGCAGAGAGTCTCCTCCCTCTGCCTCTGCCCCTCCTCTGCTTGTGCTTTCTCTCTCTCTTTCTCTCAAACAAATAAATAAAATCTTAAAAAAAAAAAAAAAGGGACAACACAACACTTTGGAGTTAGAGCAACCTACACTCTGACACTTCCTGGTTTGGGATCTTGAACACAAGAGAGTCTACTTGTATTTCAGTTTCCTTATACATAAGAAGGAACTAATAGTCTTTCAGACGGGTGTGGCTGGTAAATGAGATACTGTACCTGAAGCTATTATATCTTTAGCTTTTATTATTGTGACTAAGGAAGGAGAATGGTTTCTGTCTGTCGAATGTAAATTGGTTCTGGAAGGGCTTCACAAAAAAAATTTACAGAATTTAAGCATTATCATTAGTAAGTGACAAGACTTGTGAAGTCTCTGGATTTATGCAACCCAGCTCAGACCCAGAAATTATTTTTATATATGTATGTATGTATGTATTTATTTATTTATTTTTCAGACCCAGGAATTATTTTTAAAAGGATTCTAAGAACAAAACACAATCATTGAGTCTAAGTACTAAAGTTGGAGCATTAATGCACAGATGTGCCTCTTGGTGTCAGAGGAGATAACACTCATGCTCTAGTTTTGAATCCATCCCTACAAAGCCCACGAAGAGGCCCATGAAGAAGGGGTAGCTATTGGTGCAGGGAAAATTGAAAGGCTGATAGACGCAACTGAAGTTCTCAAAAGAAACCAGATTCACTGAGAGAACATCTTTTACCCATAGACATATATGCTAAGGGACTGTGGGAGGATCAGGGGCAGAATGACTCCTTTAATAGGCTGCAACTTCAAAATTCAGAGGGCAGGCTTCTGGGATGGTGCTAGCCAGGTACAATAGGCTGGTCTTCGGACAGTCAAGCTTTATTTGGTTCAGCACTGGATTAATGGTGTTTCCTTGATATTTGCCTAAAACCTTACGCTGCCCTACTTCCAGGGGAACAGAATAGTTCATCAAACACTCAAAAAATCTGGTTACCTTGACCACTTAGTGTCCTTATCAACAAAATGAGAAAAATCACACCTACCTCATGGTACTATGCAAATTAAATGAGATCTCATGAAAAGCATCATTATAGTGTCTGATACATAGCAGTTGCTTGATTAATAAGTAATTATTGGCTTTAAACAAAGAAAAGCCAAATGTTGCATCTGTACTGCTAAGAAGATAATCTATGGATCAAGAGAAAAACTTCATCTAGTCTGGATAATTCTATAATTTGTTGAATCTGGGTTTTGAATAATTGCTATTATATCTTGAATGCATATTTTCTCCAAATATATTCTCTATACCTTCTTGTTTTATCTACACATATCTTTTTTTTTTTTTAAGATTTTATTTATTTGACACAGAGAGAGATCACAAGTAGGCAGAGAATCAGGCAGAGAGAGAGGGGGAAGCAGGCTCCCTGCTGAGCAGAGAGCCCGATGCAGGGCTCGATCCCAGGACCCCGAGATCATGACCTGAGCCGAAGGCAGCGGCTCAATCCACTGAGCCACCCAGGCACCCCTATCTACACATATCTTAAAATTTTGCTTAGTTGTGTAAGCCTGATGATTCACAGTCCTGCACCCCTGGGGCAATAATACATTATGTGTTAATAACAGTTCTTTAAAAAAGAATTAAAACTCACCTAACCAATCATATAGACCAAGCAATAAAAAATATATATATATAACTATATATAACCAATCAATAGAAAAATCTATTCATAAATATCCAGGTCTTATGCTCTGCAGATTTGACCTTTTCTTTGAATTACAGAGCTAGAGGATGAGATCCCACAGAGGCTGGTTTTTCAACAGATGATGAAACGGTCCTTCAATCAATCCTCTGGACCAGGTATTTTTGTTTTGTTTTGTTTTGAATCTGAATCTGTCTTGATCATGACTGTGTATCTAAGAGCACTGAGTTAGTAGAGGAGCTCTCCTTCAGAGGGGAAAACCAGAAACTGTTCATTCTGTCCTCATTGCCTCTTTCACATAATAGATGCGTATTTCCTGTGGCGAGTCAGGGATAATGTGCCAAAGACAGGAAGGGACAGGGTCAAAGGTGTCACTGCCTTGTTTGAGGATCCTCCACACCTTTACATTTCAAAAACTATGGCTCTCAAATCATTTGATATCCACGGTCACTTTGGAAGGGCAATAAACCAAAAGGCCACACATAGAGGACCCTGAATTAGGGCGGGAAGACCCCTCCCTCTGCCACTCAGAGAATTCATTGAACACCCTTGTGCCTCAATTTCCACATCTGGAAAGTGCAGAGGTTGGATCAGAGAACCCTGAATTAGTCTCGTGTTTAAAACTCTGTAATTATATCCACTCTTCCACTTTTTTTAAATGTGAAAGACAGCAAGGAAAGCCACCCCACTTTCACCAGAATGAATGAAGAATAAGACATTGCTCTGATGGGGCAAATGAAAGAAATAATAAAATATGAGTTCCTGTTAAATATAAAAATATACACAGTGCCATCCTGCAGTCATCCCTGGAGAGCCATCTGCTCAACAAGCGATGAGCCTGCTCGCGACAGGCTCTTTCTTACCATCTACGGTAATGACGGAATAGGATCTCTGAACCCTCAAAATGGCTCATTTAATTCCAACTTACAAACTGTCGAGACTAGCCAGAGCTGCAGACAGACAGGGCACCCGCTCCCTGCTTACCGTGGTCAACACGGGAGCGGCAGGCGGCATCAGGAACGAGTGGTAACACTGAAGTTATGTTGACCTGGGATACCATGGCATTCCGCTGCACAACAGCCAGGTGTTATTTGAGCTCATCATGGCTAATATTTCTTGAGTATTTACTTCACACCAGCACTTAAAGCCACGTGCTTTATATACGTTATCGAATGTTTGATCATCCCCTGTACCACATGGGTCAGGAGACCAAGGCTATGGCAGCTCAGGTCCCAGCTGTGCTACTCAGAAGCACTGTAATGACCGTTCTCTCACAGGGGAGCTAGACAGGGGAGCTCCTGTCTCCTTTTTCCTGGGCCTTCTTTCCAGCTCCAGTGACTCATATTCCTTCTTTCTCAAGCCCGTGAGTCCCAACAGACTGGAAAGCTCAGAAAGTTTGATGCCTGACCGGCTCTTTGATTTTTTGCAAGTGTTTTCCTCTAAGTGCCAAATGGTTCAATGACTACGCCTGTCTTCCATGATCAAATATACTGGTACCACCGGTATCCCTAGAGGTAGGTTTGAGCTAGAATTTGAGCTAAATAGCAAGACATGTTGCCAGACTCGGAGGACAGGTAAAAGGGAGACTGGAACCTCCTGGAAGACACAGCGGAATCTGCATTCCTTCCTGCACTGCATCCAGTTTTGTATCTAGCCATTGACAGGTACAGAACCGGTATTGTATAATGGAAAGAACAAAGGGATAGGAGGGCGTAAACAACAAGGGCACAGGTCTCCATCGTCCCCATTCTTGCCCAGCCATCTCCGCTCTGCTTTCCTCTCCCCACACCGGAACAGAACCCCGACACTGAGAAGTACCAAACGTCAAGGGGTGTTTCTAACTCAGGAGAGGCAAAGAAGAAGAGAAAAAGCTGAAATCCCTTTAATGGACTAAAAACAGTAACAACTTATAAATTCACACTATGTGCCAGGCACTGTGCAGAAAAACTTTTCTAAGATGATCTTACTGGCTTCCCACAAGGCTCCTGCGAGGGAGACATTCTTATTAACTCCATATAAAGACGAAGTAAATGAGGCACGGAGAGGTTAAATAACATTCCCAGGCTGTACAGGTAGGAAGTGGCAGAGCTGAGATGTAAGAGAAGCTTTGCCACTGAAAACAAAGGGATCTGCTTTGTAAAGAATTGTGTGAAACTGTTAGAAAGGGGCAAGTTCCTAGGAAACCAAGAGACTGCTCGGAGCAGACCTTCTCTGGAACTAACTCAGAAAGGGATATCAGACAGGAAAGCACCACGTTCCCACATACTATCTTTGTTGAGTGTATTTTTGTAAATGAAGGAGGGGCCAATTAACATTGTCTAGTGGGACACATGAGCCTGATGGCTTGGCTGCTTGTCAACCCAACACAGTTATCTCCTGGTCTTTTGCCAACATGTCATACCATACTGTCTCCGCCTCACTAAGTGAAAAGCAGAATGGACATACGTGTGTGTGGGTTTGGGTGTGTGTAGGATTCGTGCAGTGTAGGCGCAAAGCCCACAGGCACACCTTGCATTCTTGGCTAAAATTCCTTCCTCCTCATAAAGAAGAGAGATTATGTGATTGTTTTAGTCATTCTTCTCTTCCTGGAATGGCTTTGGGAGGGATATCGTCTGGCTGGGGTTTAAGCTCCCAAGCAGACCAAGCATAAAGGCAGGCTGCCGACACCCTCTGTGTCTGTGGGTTTTGGTGAGAAGGGGAAGCTGGGACAACTATGCAGGCAAAGGCTGTCCTTTGCCGTGACAGTTGAACTCTCTAAGGAGAGGAGCCAAAAGAGAAACTTTACCTTATCTCAACTGTCCATATTCTCTCTCTCTCTCTCTCTCTCTCTGTTTTCAAAATAAATTGAAGCTGTTTGGCTTTTTAAAGGTAGGAATTTTGTGCTTTCTACAGAAACGTAATCAGTAAATCTCCCCTAAGTCATTTCCCCTAGGAACTGCAAACTCCATGATACCAGAAGGAGTTGTATTTTCTAATTCAATCAACTTCCCTCCTGCCTCCTGTTCCTGGTTGATGAATACCCATCACACCTCCAACCGAAGGAATTCTTGCTTTTCCCTCCCGGCCACATCTAGTCTAGGCTTGCCGCTTAAATGTGCAATGGCTAGCTCTAGTTTCCCAGTGTTAAGTGCCTGTATTGATCACAACTGTACGGGTTTACAGGAATGGGCCAACCCTCTTGGAAACTGGTATCCTGGTTTTTAAAGCAGAGAGATTTCTGGAGACTAGTAAACCTTTTGTGTGCTTATCATCACCTTTTGGTTACAAACTTTTTGTGTTTTCATTACTCAACACTTAAGATAAGAACTGTTTAAGAAACATGTCCTTGCTTATAAAGCCCATCAGTCGAAAAAGGATACTTACAAATTAATCAGAAAGATAGAACTCCACGATTTCAGTGTTCTTCTTGCTGTATTGTCCTCCTCATTTCTCCCTCCCTCTCTCTTTCCCGTTTTTCCCCCACCACCTTCATTCTGTATACTATCTCCTATAACTTCCTTCCAGCACCTGGCTTCAGTTCATGGATTCTGTCACAAAAGAGCAATCAGTCTAATCAAGGAAAATTGAAACTGTCTCTGATCAGATCAGTAGCAAGAGCCCAGGGTTTTTTGTTTTCATTTCTTGCAGCATATTTTGGGTGTGGGGTGGGATGGTAGGGAAGAGAAACAGAAAAAGTGAAGCTGAAGATCCTTAAGGGCAGAGACTGTCATGTAATCATCTTTGTACTCTCCAGGAAGCCTAATGTAGCACTACTGAGTCTTCAACAAATGTTTATTGAGTGGTTCCTATGCAGAGTCAATGGTGACTAAAACAGATTGGGTGTCTGCCTCCCAGAGTCTCAGAATGAGAGAGAAAATTGCTAAAAACAAAAAACAACCAGCCCCCACATAAGAAATAAATCATTACAAACGGTGCTAAGTGTGATGAAATAAAAGAACACACTTAGCAGGGAGCATAAGCCTGGAGTTCTGCTCTAGCCCCGGGGGAGGGGTTGGGGGGAGGGGGCGGTCAGGGAAGCTTCCCTGAGGAAGTGACACTGAAGTGGAGACCCGAAATATGAACAGGAATTAAGGGAGCTACAGAGTAAATGATCTTCAATAAAGCAAAGGCTTTTTTTCCACTTTTCAGACAACTGGAGTACCACTTTCTGTGTGTGTAGGAAAGACGTGAGTGAAATGTTAACAGTGTGGCCCGCATCTTTCATTCCACAGGCAATGGAATTAAGATCCTCCTATGAGCTGCCCGAGGCCACTGGGGCTAGGACTAGACCCCGGAGCTGCTGGCCCCCAGCCTAAAGCCCTTAGGACTGCACCACAAGAACACTAGTGGGTTGGGGATAAAATATTTTTAAAAGTGAACTTTTACATTTTTGTTTAGGATTTATTTATTTGAGAAAGAGAGAGTGTGCAAGTGAGCAGGGCAGGGGGGATGAGGGTGGGCGGGGCACTTTGGAGGGGGAGGGAGAGGGAGAATCCAAGCTCAGCCTGGAGCCCAACGCCTCAATGTGACCACCTCAGGATCACGACGTGAGCAGAAACCAAGACTGTATATGTGTACACAGGCGTATAACCTGTGTATATCAGGTGTATAACCAACTGAGCCACCCAGGTGCCCTAAAATTGAACTTTTCATAAAAGAACTCAGTGCTGCTTCCACAGAATGGCTGGATACGTTCAGATAGTTCTGACCCAAATGTTTTTGTGAACCAGGAGCAAAGAGGGAATCAGGCAGATTTCGCCACCTGCGTGCAACGTGAAAACAAGATGTAGACGCGGAAACAGTACCGTGGCAATGTGATCCGATCAATTCGAAGTGATATTTAAGGTCTACTGACTTCGCCCATTAGCCCAACAGGAACTACAATTAGCCCTAAACGCTAAGCTTAACTGCACCCAAGAAGCAGTCCTGAATTCCCAGGTGCGGCAGTGTTTAAATGCCTGTGACACCTGGCAAGCTCATGCCACCTAAGCAACTTTCCTGAGCAGCGTCCCCATCTTCGTGCCTCCCTTTACAACACTGCTACAGCCAATAACGACTAACACCTCCATTTCTCAGTCTCGGTCAGCTTGCCCTTCCTTCTCACAACGAAGATACAGAATGAATTAGAAGGACTGGCGAATACAGCGGGGAAAACCCACATTCTGGTCCAGTCTGGCTTCTCCAAACTTAGAAGTGAACACACCATGGGCAATAATCCAAGAGCTTCACCACCCCCCTGTTTGTTAAGCAAAGATAGTAAGAGAAAGGTTTCCAAAAGCTGCCAGGGGATGTCTCTCAGAAGAGAGGTCTCATGAAGAAGGGAGGGAGAGATACTATTGACTACCACTAAACCTCAAATCCTTCCCCACTTCACACCTCTTCGGAGACAAAAGATTAGAAATGTCCCTCCAGTCAAAACAAGATCTCTCTCTCCCTCTGCCTTTCCATGATTCTTAGCCCCTGCTTTGTGTTGGCCTCTTTGTCTCTGCAAAGAAGCTGCTTCATTGAAACATCATAGAAAAAAAAAAAACAAAACACAACAGTTGTCCCCCAGACAATGAAGTCCCCTGCACACAGGCATTTCCAACGTAGGCAGGAGGCAGGCGACAAAGCCTGCAGAATTCTCAACCTGTTGCTATAGTAGCAGAAAGAATGTGATTCAAGCAGCTCTGCTGAGATCCATATCCAAATCCTTCCAGCTCCCAAAGAGAACATTAACCCTTCACTGCCCCTTGTTGGGGGCAGAATCACCTGGGAAGAAGCCTAAATTTGTCTTAGGCACTGGGTATTGTAATCCTCGCATCTATTCACTCCTGCATTCACTCAGTATCTATTTATCTGGATTCGCCGGTGCTGGCTCCTAGATTTTCAGCTGTAAACAATGCAGATATGGCCCTTGGCGATGAGCAAGAGGAGGAGTAGGATATTAAATCATTGCTCGAATAACAATATACTACGCAGCATTAGTCATATATGGGAGCCACATGAGGTTCTCAGCGAAGCCATCGCCAGAATGGAAACAACCTATCCAAGATAACCAGCTTATACACTAATTCTAGCAGACTCTACATATCCTGGGCCACTGCCATTATTTGATTGTTTGCATGTGCTAATCTGACAAGAACACCACTGGAAATGCCTGTTCCCATCATATCACACCTCCTACAAAGCATTAATTTGAATGAGTTGTTTAATCAAGTCAGCTTTCCACATAAAATAGAAATAGCACTGTTTGTCAGAGAAGCATGGCAGGCAACTGCTGAACAATGACTAGAAAACAGACGTGGCAGGTGAGGACACAGAGAACCCTGGAAAGAAGCATAGTCACAAGGACCCTCCAAGGACTTCTATCGAAACAGCTCCCAACCCAATTTACTTCTGTGGTCAAGATGGTAACAAAGAAACGTTAGGGAAGAGTATTTAGAAAGGACTCATAAGCCAGCTTACTTTCCCAACGTGGTAGTGCAGAAATCTTATAGCACTGAACACCTTCCTGCTAGACTACTTTATTTCTCATGGGGCATTAGTACTAGGAGGGAGGGGTTTCTTAGGAAGCTAAACTCATTAGGTAATGATATCCTCATACGCTTTTTGTGAAACAAGGCAGCATCGATCAGCCTGCCCAGCAAAAGTGGAAAAACCAACAGGACAGGTTGCTAATCTCAGATGGCTAGTAGAGTCAGTTTTGTGGAACTTGCATAATCTTTTGTATCTCAGTTTCCTCGGAGGTAAATCTGATACACTCTGTAGATCCAAAGGCACAGAATGATCAACAGCAATGCCTATACAACAGTGGCCTGAATTACAGTTGACCCTTGAACAGCCTAGGAGTCAGGGAAGCCAACACCCCACAGAGTTGAAAATCCACATGTAACTTTTTTTTTTTTTTAAGATTTTATTTATTTATTTGACTGAGAGAGATCATAAGCAGGCAGAGAGAGAGAGGCAGAGAGAGAGGGGGAAGCAGGCTTTCCGCTGAGCAGAGAGCCCTATGCGGGGCTCGATCCCAGGACTCTGAGATCATGACCTGAGCTGAAGGCAGAGGCTTTAACCCACTGAGCCACCCAGGCGCCCCTCCACATGTAACTTTTGACTCCCCAAAACCTAACCACTAATAGCCAACTGTTGCCCAGAAGCCATACTGATAAGATTAACCGTAAGAAATCTTTCCTTAAGAAAATCAGAAGGAAGAGGGGCGCTTGGGTGGCTCAGTTTTGTGTCTGCCTTTGGCTCAGGTCCTGATCCCAGGGTTCTGGTTTCAAGCCCCATGTGAAGCTCCCTGCTCAGTGGGGAGTCTGCTTCTTCCTCTTCCTCTACCCCTCCCCCTGCTTGTGGCTCTCTGTCTCTCACTCTCAAAGAAATAAATAAAATCTTAAAAAAAGAAAAGAAAAGAAAATCATAAGGAAGAGAAATAATTTACAGTACTATAAAAAACCCATGTCTGTTTGGACTTGCGCAGTTCAAACCCAAATTATTCAATGCGAACTGTACTCTGTTGTTATTCTTAGTAACACTGTAAAACATAGTTTCTGCCCTGGAGAATACCTGAGCAGCTCAATCATTTTAAGAAGACTAGTTTCCTATCTTAACCAGAGGCACAGGCTAAAGGTCTTTCACCAAACAGTCCAGGGAGAGATGAGCACTCAGAAAGGAATATTCACCCAAATCTCTTTTAAACCCTGCAACACTGGGCTAAGACTTAGGAAAATGTCCCAAATGATTTGACTAGATGGAAACTGGTTTCTTTTTGCTGGAGAAAGAAATGATGGTAGCAAACATGTTGTACGATCTGAAGAAATGACTTCATCCTGACTTGGCAGTTTCTCTCTACAAATCTGTATTTCCCTGGCCTTTGACAAAGGATTTGGTTACGTGACCCGCTTTGACCAAGAGATGTTAACAGATTAATGACATAACCAGCAGCCTGAAGTGAGCTTGCTCATCGTGGCTTATGCTTTTTTTTATGCCTGCCATCACCATAAGAATGTGCCCAAGCTAATAGCTGATCCCATCGAAAGGTAAGAGTAAAGGCACTCCCTGGGGCACCTGGGTGGCTCAGTGGGTTAAGCGTCTGCCTTCGGCTCATGTCATGATCCCAGGGTCCTGGGATCAAGCCCCGAATTGGGCTCTCTGCTCAGCAGGGAGCCTGCTACCCTTCCCTTTCTCTCTGCCTGCCTCTCTGCCTACTTGTGATCTCAGTCAAATAAATAAATAAAACCTATTAAAAAAAAAAAAAAAGAGTAAAGGCACTCCCAAAGCCAAACCAGGATCAGTGGATTCTCCCCACTCTAACCTGCCCACAGAGGGGTTAATAAAACACACTGTTGTATGCTACTGAGGTTTTGCGGTTGTCTGTAATGTAGTGTTATTGTTGCAACAACGGAAGCACTCACCATAGTAAAAAATTCAACTGTAGTTTAAGTGTCAAAACCTTGCTTGCTTTTTTCTCTTAATACGTAACAAGTAACAGATTTCTGACTCCCCCCACCCCACTGGACTGTAAGGTCCTCAAAGCAGGGTCCTATTACACCCCCAATGTCAAAGACTTACTCAGGGAGTCTATACCACATTCTCAGTCTCAGGGGATGCAACAGTAAACACACACATGCAGCCATCAGTCTCCACCTGTGAATTTCCCCCACCTAAGATCAGGTCCGTGTGATTGCCCAGATTCCGAGACCCCACGTACAGATATTTAGTTGAATAATCTGACATAAGGCCCAGACATGTGTTAGTGTTTTTGTTTGTTTTAAAGATTTTATTTATTTATTTATTTATTTATTTATTTATTTATTTGAGAGAGAGACAGAGCACAAGCTGGGGGAGTGGCAGAGGGAGAGGGAGAAGCAGGCTCCCTGCTAAACAATCCCAGGCCCCTGGAACCATGACCTCAGCAGACGGCAGACAGTTAGCTGACTGAGCCACCCAACATGTGTTGTTAAAAAGGTCTCAAAGCAATGCTGATGATCACAAGAACTGGAGATGCCCCACATCTAACAGAATCCCTCCAAGCATGGACTGAATTTCTTTTTTTTTTTTTTAAAGATTTTATTTATTTATTTGACAGAGAGAAGAGAGAGATCACAAGTAGGCAGAGAGGCAGGCAGAGACAGAGAGAGGGAAGCAGGCTCCTCGCTGAGCAGAGAGCCCGATGAGATGCGGGACTGGATCCCAGGACCCTGGGATCATGACCTGAGCTGAAGGCAGAGGCTTTAACCCACTGAGACACCCAGGTGCTCCTGGACTGAATTTCTTATGCTGAGCTCCACTGAGCATTTGTGATGATATTAATGGACCAAAGAGTGAATCCAGAGGTACCACCTCCAGGGGACCACATGAATCCATTAGTTGTTGTTAGCATAACAAACCACTCCAAAACTCAGTAGCTTCAAACAGTAGGCACTCATTATTGCTCCTGAGTCCTTGGATCACTTTGTGTGATCTCTGCTGGGCCCATTCATGCATGAGGTCTGCTGGCTGGTCAAGGAAAGCCTCAGTCACCTATCTGATGGGGAGACAAGAGTCTCTGGGCCCCAGCAACAGAATGCAGGCATGTCCTTAGGGTGACCGGGCTAGATTCTAGGTGAGCAAGTAGACATGTGTGAGGCCACTTCAGACCTACACTGGGGACTTATACATATGCATACTGTCACTCCAGTATATTCTGTTGGCCAAAGCTACAAGACCTAGTCCAGATTCAGGGGCTGGGTAAACGGACTCTACCTCTTGATAAAGGGAGCTACAAAGTCCTTATCACAACAGACTCCTTTCAAAGTCTATTATACAACCAAAGGGAGAAAAGGTTGCCTTAACCCAAATACGATTTCTAAGCATGGGCCAAAGTTTTTCCCCTAATCTCGAAAAGTTAGACACTCCTGAAGATGAGGTTTCATCTGACATTCCTCATTTCTATTCCTGCCTGCAAACACATACCTTACTTATTCCTCAAGACCTCAGTTTCAAAGAAAGCCAAAGAAATCTATTTCTTCTCAGCACTATTTCATATCATCCTTTGAGGTTTTCAAAGATGATATGGAAGGCATGTCATCCTTACAAGGACTTGTTCAGGGCGAGTGTCTCTGCGATGCCTCTTCTTGGCATAGGATGTGCCCACAGATAAATGGGACCAAATGATCCGCAGGGGTACATCCTGCAAAGGCCTCCACAGCCTTCCCGCAAGGAGCACCGAAGTGTAAGAACTATTACAGGAAAAAGATAACACACTAGGCTGGTAAAGAGCTCCGAGGGGCAGGAAACTGGCACTTACTGAAGATTATAGGCTCAGGCTAATTATATTCCAGCCACCAGCTGCTTCACTCACCCGTGCCTAACTGTGCCCACTTAGGAACTGCACTTAAAGGACACTGGCTGAGTCCACAACTGCGTTCCTGACCCACGCCCTGAGACGTACGTAGCCTGGCTGGGATGCTGCCGGAGTTATTACAGCATCCCTACAGCTAAGGGGTTGCTTTCTGGTTTTTCAGAAAAATTACTATGACCTTTGGGTTAGTTCTACTTAAATTCTCTAAACACCTACTTCTGAGGTTCAGGACAGCAAGGGGTGGTAGAGAAAGTAATTCCAGCAACCAGGAAACACAGGATGGCAGAGAAGTGGCCAGGGCTGGGTAGTGCCTGGAGGCTCCTTAGGAGGGACACAGAGGATAGAAGGAGAAAGCATGTGCTGCTCACAGACAAGGTTGTCTCAAGTGCCTGCTTGGTTCCCATTTATATGGCCAGCTTTCACTCTGCTTGGTATCACTGTCTGAAAGACTAAGCAAGAGGAGTGGGTGACACGCAGTGAAATAGAAACAAATGCTAAATTCACCACAAAGATGCCTCAGAAAAGCCAAATTCAAGAAGATACAGCATTTAATTTAGTTTGCGGAGAAACTCTACAAAGTTCTGAAAATGCGTGAAATAGGCCATCGCGAGGAGAAAACACCACCCTCTCTCCTCTAAATGGTCTTTCATTCCCAGGCACTGAGCCCTGGATCTGGGAGACAAGCAGGTGTGATAGCACTAGTGATGGTTTGGTTTGGTGGTGGTTGTTTCTTTAAAGATTTATTTATTTGAGAGAGAGAGAGAGTGTGCGCACACACAGGTGGCAGAGACAGAGGAAAAATTTCTAGCCGACTCCCCACTAGGTGCGGAGCCCGTCGCAGGATTCGATCTCACGACCCTCAGCCAAAATCAAGACTCAGACACTTAACTGACTGTGCCGCTAAGGCACCCCACAGGACAGCGATGTGTTCTACCTGAACACGTAGTAACCAAACTGCAAACGCTCACGAAGGCTAGAACTGCTGCCGGTGCTGTTCACTCCATTGGCGCCTCGGGAGTGGCATCCGTTTGTTCTTCAATCACAACTGAAAAGACTCACAAAACACAAACCGGCATCTCCAGGTGGAATCAACAGGAGGCCCCCCCCCCCCATCTTCTGCTCCCTTGGCAAAAAAGCAAGTGGCATTCTCGGACGGTCTTTTAATGAGCTGGCGGATTGGGCTGTAGCCAGACGATGCTTTTGATGAATTAGCTAAGGGGAAACCAAAGCAATAAGCAAGTGAACTATGAGTATTATCACCCCAGGAACCCTGACAGTGACAACAACGAGGAATTACTGATTTCTTTTTTCTTATTTTTTTTTAAAGATTTTATTTATTTGACAGGAGAGATCACAAGTAGGCAGAGAGGCAGGCAGAGACAGAGGAGAAAGCAGGCTCCCCGCTGAGCAGAGAGCCCGATGCGGGGCTCGATCCCAGGACCCTGAGATCATGACCCGAGCCGAAGGCAGAGGCTTTAACCCACTGAGCCACCCAGGCACCCCAAATTACTGATTTCTTTTCAGAAAAAGACAACGTCAGGAGAGGGAACTAAGAAGGGGATCTTCACCCCGCTTGCGCTCTTCCCCACTTGAACACACACACCCCCCACAACTTCATAACCTTCTTTGCACACTACTTTTTAGCAGTGCTTTTTAATGCTGCTTTAAAAACCTAGTTATGTGAAGTACAGGCTGCTCTTCCTGGAGAATCCTTTTTTTTTTTTTTTTTAAGAATTTATTTTCATTTTAGAGAGAGAGACAGAGAGACAGAGCACAAGCAAGGGGAAAGGCAGAGGAAGAGGGGGAGGCAGGCTCCCCGCTGAGCTGGGAGCCCGATGTGGGGCTAGATCCCAGGACTTCGAGACCATGACCTGAGCTGAAGGTAGATACTTAACCATCTGAGCCACCCAGGAGCCCCTTCCTAGAGCATCCTTACATGGCCTGCACCGCAGTGCCAAGGACAAACCTGTGCTGCATTTGCAGGGATATCCGGGCACAAGGCACACTTTCACATGTGTCGGGGAGTGCCTCGGCTTTGGGCAATTTCTTTTCCAGTTTCTGCACCATTCTCCTGTGAAACCCCTTAGCTCAGCATCTCCACTCTAATGCAACCGCAGTGTAAGTCCTCATGTCTGTTCAAGGAATGGGGCCATCTCAAACATACTGTAATAGTGGAGTATCAAATTCACATTACACATAGCTTTATCTTTCCTACAACCTTTTTCCTGAAGTCTCCCCAGGTATTAAAGTTTGGGCTACGCCAGGAACCAGAGGCAGCAGCTTCATTCCCCCACGTTCAGTGCAATCAACTGCTTGTGTTTAGAATAAATATTTGAAACTCAGAAGCCTGTTAACAATATAGCACTTGATTACTCTGAATTACAATCACCCACAGCATTGAGGGAGAAGTCCTTGGCACCAGCCCCACACAGAAAACCTGCTTCCCAGCCTGCTCCATTTGCTTTCCAATGCTTCCCTCAAAGTCTCAACACACTACACAAAGGTCTCAGTTTTCTCCCTTAAATACCCCACGAATCCCACATCCAACATCTGACTTCCTTCTTCCCAGAGCACACAGATTTACTCCAATACTTCCAGTTCAGATATATTTAATTAGACCGACGTGTCTTGTTATCTCTTAGCCAAACCCCTTTGCTAGCATCTTTTGTTCAACACTGAAATCTCTTTAAAAGGGTTTTCTGTTTGCTTGTTTTGAGACAAAACCTCATCTTGGTCGATTTTAAAGCTAGAGTAAAAGCTACTTTTCAATTAGAGGTGCCTATGTATTAAAATGGCCACAATCAGTAGCACTTTTCCCTCCTTCAAAACCTATCAGGTAAATAAAGTCTTTTTTTTTTTTTTTTAAAGAGGGCCAAAAGGGTAAACTGTACTAACCAGAAGTAATTAGTATGTTAAGTTTTGTTTCAAGGCCACGCTATCAGGTTACAAGTTCTGATAAACCGCGCTGGGGGAAGACAGGTCTTTGTCTTGGGACCACTGAGAACTAACCAATCAACCAAACAAAACACCTTTAATTCCATCAGAAACTCTCCCATCTAAACACAACTGAAACGGAAAAGCCAACACCAAAACAGAGCAAATGAATGAAGTGTTCCTGCTGCTGGCAGCCCTTACCATTGGGAACAGAGGCCCCTTCCGGTCCCTCGCAGGGGCTCTGGCTCCTCCTGGGGTGGGGTAGGGGTGGCGAGGGGTCCAGGCCCTGGGTGCAGGTAGACGTATGCTCCGTGCATGCTTGAACAGGACTCACAGCCGTCTGCCTGCCTGTCTGCCACTCCGTCCTCTCGTCTGGGTGGGAAGGGCCAAGATGAAAAAAAAAAAATGTGCAGGTTACTCACTGGCCTTCCCCGGCGGGCACACCCAGGAGGAGGGAGAGGCCCGGCACAGACAGGGAGATTCTTCAGCGGCTGTGCCTGAGATCCTGCTTCTGATTCCTTTTGTTAATACTTCCCGAACTTTAAACTCAGTCTGCACAGGCGCGGGTATTTTGGGGGAGGCAAACAACACTTGGGTAATTAGATTCCAAGAACTTTGTGCAAAGGTTACTTTGAAAAGGCAATGCTGTAGTGCACATATCTTTAAATTTAACTCTGAAATTTGTTTCCACCGTGTGTGAGCATTAACTTTAGCACAGGAAATGAGAGCAAGGGGCAACCTTGGTGCAGGGCCTGGAAAGGCCTGGAACAAGGCAAACCTGAGTGCGGTTCAGACAAGGAGTTTCTCTATCTTTTAGGCTCTAACTTTGAGAGAAACAGGATTCTCAACAGTCTCCCAGAGTCGGTGAGCCTTCCCTTGTGTAAGAGACACGATCTTGAAATACGTGTCCAGAGATCAAGATTTTAGAAATGGATTCCCGTTGAAGATGTAAGAACTTGGTACCGGAGAGCCTGGCCTCTGTGAATCCTGACGGGAAGCCTTCCGTCAGTGGAGGGAGCCTCAGCAATTTGTCCGTATTTCAGTAGAAGGACTTG